>NC_050574.1:314498442-315248067 GCF_011100635.1 Trichosurus vulpecula | reverse complement strand
ATGTAAGTATTTAGAGATATAAAATCATAAAAATCAATCAATAATTTCATTAAAGATAATGTCAACAATGAGACAACATACCAAAATTTGTGGGATGCAGTCAAAGGAGTACTAAAGGGAAAATTATTTCTCTTAACATGTCCACTGAAAAAAAGAAAGAGCAGATCAGTGAATTGGACATGCAACTAGGAAAAAAAACCTAGAAAAATAACAAGTTAAAATTCCTAATTAAACACCAAATGGAAATTCTGAAAATCAAAGGAGAGAATAAAATTGAAAGTTAAAAAAAAGAAATATGTATGGGTTTTTTCTTTCATCATGGCTTTCAGGTAGTCGAGTCCTTTATTTTTACTCTTTATGTGTCTCTTTGTTTCAAGTGTGTTTCTTGTGAATAACATTTTTCCGGATTCTGGTTTTTAATCCATCCTGTTATATGCTCCTGTTTTATGGGTAAATATATTCTATATACATTCACAGTTTTGATTACTTACTATACATTTCCTTCCATCCTATTTTCTTTTATTCATGCTTTTCTATTTCTTTTTCTCCTGTCATTTCTCTAAAGTCTGTTTGCATCTGATAACTGCCTTTGTTTATCTGCCTTCTCTTCCCTTTCCCCTCCAACTTCCCTTGAATCTTGTACTTGAATGTGAAATTTTCTATTCAACTATAGTTTTTTTTTTCATCCTTAAGTATCCATTTTTATCCTACAAGATTATACTCAGTTTGCTGGGTAGGTTATTTTTGGCTGTAAAACTAGCTCCTTTGCCTTATAGAATATCAACCTCCCCCATCCCCCATTACTTTTTATTTGTAATTTCTAAATCTTGTAAGTACTTGACTATGGCTATAAGGTATTTGAGTTATTTCTTTCTGTCTGCTTACGTTACTTTTTTTTTTACCTGGAAGCTCAGATCTGGCTATAAGATTCTGTTGAGTTTTCATTTTGGGATTTCCTTTGGGAGGTTCCTGATAAAGTCATTTAATTTCTATTTTACCTTCCTGTTTTAAGATATCTAAACAGCTTTCCTTTATAATTTCTTGAAATATACTGTTTAGGTTCATTTTTGTTGTTATTAAAATTTTTAGGTAGTACAGTAGTTTTAAAATTATGTTTTCTTGAGTAAATTTCTAGGTCAATTGATCTTTTTCTGAGATATTTCACATTTTCTTCTTTTCAGTACTTTGACTTTTTTATTGTTTCTTGATGTCTCATGAAATCATTATCTACCACTTGACCAATTCTAATTTTCTGAACTTATTTTCTTCAGTAGAAATGGTGTTGTATCTCTTTTATGATTTGGCCAGTATGAAATTTAAGGAGTTATCTCTTCAGTATTTATTTGTGAGTCTTTTACCAAGATCTTAATTCTCTATTCATAATTTCCTTGCATATCCCTCTTTTCCCAATTTATCCTCTATTATTTTAATTAAAATCATTTTTGATCTTTTAAAAATCTCTTTAACTCATTTAATAATCCTGCTGGACTTGTGTCAAGCCTATATGCTTTTTTTGGTGGCTTTGTCTGTAGATCTTTTAAACCAGTATTCTTTTGTGTTTGTCCTGACCTCCCTTGTTAGCATTATAACTTTTCACAATCAGGTTCTTTTTTTGTTGTTATTTGCTCATTTTTAAGCCAACTTACTGACTTTGGATTTTATGTTGTGTTGGGTTCTGCTCACCACAACAGAGGATATTTCCTAAGTTTCTGCTGCTTTTATAGCTCAGTTTGAGGGACTATAGGTTTTCCATGCTTCCCAAGTGGTGTTATCTTTATGTTTAACCAGATTTGGATTGTTGACTTGTGTGTAGTTGAATTTCTTTAGATTGAAACTGATTGACTGAATCAGCTAGCACACTAGGAGATTCAGAAAGACTGAACTTCTGGCTCCCTCTTGGTTTTGGTCTTTTTCCTTGATTTATACCACTTCAGGCCTACATGTGAGGCTAAAGGTCATAACTAAGTCCCCATTCTTATTGGGCTCAGAGCCTCACACCTTTGGAATTTATTTCTTGCTTCTTACCCAAATAAGTTCCCTCTTATCTTGTGACTGTGACAAGGTCTCTCCCCTTGGAATTGTGACCTAGAACTGGGTAATGAGTGACAGAGCTGCCAGTGCTAGGACAGCAGTTCTCTGGCATCTTTCCTCTAACCCCACCTCAGCCATTAAGTCTCCTTACCTTTTTCCTGGGTGCTAGTCTGCTTCCTGCCACTGCTGCCAGCACAGCAGTGCTGCCACATCTACCTGTTGTGACATTACTTCTGCTGCACTATTTTTCTTGCCAACTGCCATACAAGTGTCTGCAGGCCTCTTTGTCTTTCCTCCTAAGCTGTCCTGGGTTGGAAAAATGACTCACTGTCACTTTTTTGGCTTCCTCAATCAGAATTCAGTTTGGTGCATTGTTTTGTGGTTGTGCAAGGGTTCTTACTCTGCCCATCATTACTTTACCTCATGGTATCCCAAGCTGGAACCTGACCATCTTAGACATTCCTTGGCTATTGCTGAAAAGCTTAAACATGTGTTATCTGCAGAAATACAGCATCATTTGCCTAAACAAATATCACATCTCAATATAAAAAATATCTTTTCAATCAGAAGAATGGGAGGTGGGGCAGGGAAGGGAACCTTATCATTTCTTGACAAATACCATCTTAAAATCAGACCTGGAATTTAAAACTCCAAGTGGTTCTGGAGTCACTATTTACTTTCTGAGTAATCTTCAGCAAGTCATCTAACCTCTTAATAGGAAATTAATAGGAAAATTAATAGGAAAAACCAAGGCTACCATGGACATTTCTTTCATTCCAGAGACTCTTTCCTCCATATTACCTTAAGTCAATGGAATGTAATTGCTTTTCATATAAGAGGTTGAGTATAGAAATTCTACCTGTGATCTCATTCATAGGGGAAGCTCACAGTGAGATTTTCTTTACCCATTCCAGTTGATGTTTTCTCTGCATCAAATAGTCTTAGATCTTTCCAGAGCACTGAGGATTAAGATTTGACCAGAGTCACAAAGCCAGTGTTCAGGGGCAGAATTTGAACACAGGTCTTGCTTGACTCCCTACCTGGTTCTCTATCTACTATATCATGTGACTTCTCAAGAGGTTAAAGAGGTGACTAATAACCTAGATTACTTGGCAAGTCAGGATATTTGACTGCTTCTAGGTGACTATTTTCTTAACCTGATTTCAGTGGTAAAAATTCATTCCTTTCTTCATACTGGTCAATTGCTTCTGACACTAGCCTTACCTTGGCATATCACTAGGGGAAAAAAATGTTGGTCAGAATTTACAAGGGCCTCTGTAACCCACCTGAATTTTAAACTAAACATTCTGAGGATGAAAGCAAAGAAACATTTGTTGTGGGATGCATGTTACATTCAGTAATGACTCTAAGGAAAATTTTAGGGATCACATAGGCTCGTTTCAGAGAGAAAAATAATGAAAGATCCAGAAAACAAAACATGAAAAGAACACAGATCATACAATTCAGGATTCTTCTATGACCATTTGATACCTTATTACACTTCATGGGTAACCATACTCTTCATATGTACATTTCATGAATACCAGTTACATGAATATTTTCACCTGGGGTCTTCATCAGTGTTTCCTGGTCATGTTCCAACATCACATTTTCAAAAAAGTCAATAAAATGCACCTACATACTCCAGTCCCAGATGTATCTAAATATAATGGTAGAGACAAAGAATTCAAAAATAGCATTAGAGATTCACTACCTTTAAGGATTCAGGCTGAGATTTGAGTGGCTTAAGTACATTAAGTATATTAGAGTCTAAACCATCTTAAATATGTTATTCTTCAAATATAGGCCTAGAGACCTTGCAAACATCCCCTGTACACTTGGAGGCTCAGAAAAGGACTCAAAATCACCATTTTCTACCAAAAACAAATTTACAGTTCACTTCAGGGTATAGAGATAAGAGTAGAGATCTTTGAAAAAAAAACACGTGGAAGCCTCAGAATTTAACCTCAAATCCCCATTCACGAAGACAGAAACACACTTGGTACAAAGCTTAATCACCCTGACACTCCTCATGTCTTTTTAATCTATTCCCACTAATGCATGGACATTTTTCCCCACTAAGTAACAAGAGACCTGGGGTCTGATCACAATTCTGTTACTAATTTGCTTTGCAATTTGGGGCAAGTCATTTGACCCTCTGGTTCTTGATATTGCCATCCATTAAGTGGAGTCACTTCTAAGGCTTCTACCAGTTCTATGATTCTACGATACTGTGATTTTACAGAGTTAAGTATATTATTTAATATTATAACTTATATAATGAGTCACTAATTGACATCTATGGAAGATTCCACATCAGGCATTCCATTATGGGTCCACATATATAACCACAGGTCCAGACTTTCCCCACCCCAAAGTATTGTCTAAACATTTGAATGCATTTTCTTCTTCAGAATAGCCATTCCAAGGGCTAATGCACTTTTTCTTCCTGAAGCATCCCATTGTAATCCTCAATATTTCCTTAGAGTCATCATGAACATAATGTGTCTCACAAACCATGCTGTTTGTGAGAATATTGGGAGTTTTCATTGGCTCTTATGTATTCATTTATAATTTCTATGCAGATAACTCTAGATCTATACATCCTATCCTAGTCCTCTCCTCCAATTCTAGTTCTGTATTTCCACTTGCTTATTGAACATCCCTGAATGGGATGTTCCATTAGGCATTCAAAATGCAACATGTCAAAAATTCAAGTCATTCTTCCTACCAAAGCCATCCCTTTTCCTAACTTCTGGATTATTGTTAACTACCAATATGGGATAATCAAAAAAGGTCCCTTGACTCCTAGTCCACTATTCTTTTTGTTATGCCATATGAATTCACTATGTATACACACACACACAAATATACATAAATACGTACGTACGTAGATATATGTACATACCCAGATGTACACACACACATATACACATACACACATATACACAAACACATATACACATGTGCACACATATATGCACACACATATATACGTACACAAATATGCATATATTTCTTGGAATTAAATTCTTGGATTTGTTGGAATTAAATTTCCAAGAACATTATATCTCTTATTTCAGATGAATTAAGAAAACCACCATCTAAAACCAGATAGAAATGCCTTTTGAATTATTTAATGTTGTGGATTCTCCTCACCTCTACTCTTCCCATAGATAATCAAGAGTTGACTAACTTGCGACCTCCTGATCCTTCTGAAGATTATTCAATTGCCCACCAAAGTTTTTTTACGGATATTGCTGACTCAGTACAAGACTGTAAAGTCAGTGAAATTTGTTTTCAGTGCACCTAATTTTCCTTCTGTGTGCTTTATCTTCTCTTTGTCTTTCTCTGTCTCTGTCTCTTACCTTCTGTTTGTCTGTCTTTCCTGTCTGTTTGTTTCTCTTGCTGAGGGTTTTTCTATTCTTTCCCTTCTCTCAGAATCTGTTTTCTGTGTGAGTTTATTCCCTAATTCTATGTCATAGGTCTATTAGTATATCCAGGCTCTTCACTGCTCAAAGAAGACTAAAAGCTTTGTACAGTAGTAAAGGAATTTCAGAATTAGAAAGTGGGTGGAGCAGGTATCCATTTCCTGGGCCCTGTGAATTTACAAGGCCCCTAAAATCTGCAGGTTAATCAAGCACATCAGCTGTTTCATCTCTTCCTAAGGCTAATCCTGATTCAGAAATAGCAGAACTCTAAGTGAAGAGACAAACATTTATTTCCCCTCCTGGACAAATAGTGGGTTTCAAGGAATGAAACTGACATATAACCAAATAACCCAACTTCTGTGCTAAAAGACAATAGAAAATTATGAGAGAGTTATCCAAGAAAAATCAGCTATTCCTACTGCTTGCAAAAGATCCAGAGAGATTTTAGTCTACATAAAGATAGCTTTAACCATTAGGGCTGCTCCCAGCAGCTTCCTTCTTCTCTGGAAGAGAAGTAGCATGCTAACAGAAGGATATGGATAAAGATCAGTGAAGCAGGGTCTTCGGTGGCTCTGGATGTCTATTAGTGTTTTCCCTTATCTACTCCATGGGCCCCAATATTTGACTACCAGGGAATGATGTGTTTTAAATAATAGTTTCTTATCTGAGTGTCTACAAGCAGAGGTGGATGACTATCAGGGTTGATCTATAAGGGATTCCTGAATTAGTTTTCTTGGACAAACCCATCCCTCTTCCTAACTTCCTAATTATTGTCAGCTACTAATATGGGATAACAAAAAGGTCGCTTGCTTCTAGTCCACTATTCCTTTCATTATGCTATATGGAAATAAAAATAGTTTAGAAGTCAGGGGATGGTTGTTTGAGTCCAGATCTTCTACCTGGGGTTATCAAAATTACAATACTCATGTGACTTTGGAAAAATCAGATCAACATTTCATCTCAACAAATATTTATTAAGTGAATACTGTATGCTAGGAAGTAGAGATATAAATACATAATTAAATAATCTTTATTTTCAGGGAGCTTACATTCTACTGAGGAATGCACATTTACATAGAAAAGTAAATACAAAATAATTTGGGGAGGGAGAACCACTAAGAGTTGGGGAGGGGATGTTGTGAACACTTAACTGACAAGCGTACTCTGAGCTTCAGTTTTCTCATCAGTAAAATGAAGTAATAAAACTAATGATCTCTAAGGTCCTTTTCATCAACAAATATTTGCGTCTACTTCAATATGTGTTGTCAGAGATGGGGGGAGGTGGAGAAAGGCTATATTGGCCAGAAATATCTTTTATAGTCCTCATTTATGTTTCCTGAAAAGTCCATTTAAAAAAAAATTCTTTACATTGAAACTTCTACCTTTAAGTACCTTATAGATATTTGTATCTATGTATCTATCTACATAAATATAGAGATAGACATATAAACATGCATATGACTATACATATGTGTGTGTGTATATGCATACCCCTGGAAGAATTTATTAATACAATGTTCACTTTTAGCTTCTTAAAACAAATATTAGTATTTTCTTCCTCAAATTTCCCCAGAAAAACTTGGCTACACTATCCATTTGCTTCTATCATTGCCTCCTTTGAATTATTTTTAAAAATTCATATTTTATACTGTCATTCCTCTCTATATGTAGAGAAATTCTATCTATACCTATATACACACATATGTATGTCTACACACGTATATGTATATATACACAAACATATATCTTTCTCTTTTCCTTATTCAATGAACCAACCCCTTATTACAAAGAATAAAAAAATAAAAAAAAAACAATAAAAAATCAAGTCAGCAATAATCAAACACATCAACCAAGCCTGATGAAATGTGGAGTATTCCATAGCCTCTCACTTCTGCAAAAAAAAAAAAAGTAAAGAAAAAGATTTTCATCTTTTGTTCAGGGCCAAGCTGGGCCATTATAATTGTAAAGAATTAAACTCTCCCTTTCCCTCCTGCTGGCTCTCTCTCTCTCTCTCTCTCCCTCTCTCTCTCTCTCTCTCTCTCTCTCCCCCTCCCTCCCTCCCTCTCTCTGTTGGTGAGGAGAGGAAAACGGTTGTTATTTCTATTTACTGTTATATAGAGTACAGTTGTAGTCATTGTGCATACTATTGTCCTGGTTCTGTTTACTTCACTTTCTATCAATTCATATTTCTCCAAATTCTTCATATTTTTACACTTATGACACAGTAATATTCCATTACATTCATGAACCACAATGTGTTTAGCCATTCCCCAGTCAACGGGCATCTACTTGGTTGCCAATTCTTTGCTACTGTAAAAAAGTACTGCTGTGAATATTTTCATAAAATGAGAGCTTTTTGGTTTTGTTTTGTTTTTTTTTGTCTCTGGCTTATATGCCTAACAGTGGGATCTCTGGGCCAAATAATATAATATTTATTTTTAAAGCATAATTTCAAATTGCTTTCCAGATTTGTTGGAACAATTCAAAGTTCCACCAGCAACATGTTAGTATGCCTGTCTTTTTTGAACCTCAACAACATAATTTTCATAGTTTATCATCTTTGTTGATTATCTGGTTGTGGGTAGAAGCTTCAAAGTAGTTTTGACGTGCTTTTCTCTTATGTTTAGTTACTTGGAGCAGTCTTTTAAATGGTTGTTAGTTAACTGTGTACATGTTGTTTTCCCCCTCCTAGAACCCAAGCTTCTTGCAGACAAGCACTGTCCTTACTTTATCTTTATTAATTATATTAATTAAAATAAATTTTTAGCTTTACTAATTACAGTGGGATAGTGAAGATAGAAATATTCTACAGAATTAAGAGGAAAGCCCCAACCCTGGAGAAAACAACTAGGGAATCTCTTAAAAAGAAAGAGAAAAAAATGTGCTGTATAGTTCCCAAGGAACAGTGAAAAGCAAACTTGGGAGAACAGATCCTTAAATTTCCAGTATGAACATTTACACCTCACAAATCCTACTCAGCAAGACTTGATCTATTGTTTTGTTGATTGTCTAGACTTAATAAATCAATGAATAAAATATAAATAATGCAGATTACACTTAAAATTGTGTCTTGCATCCCAGTTAAACATTTACCAGCACACCCCTGGTGAGCTCCCAGCTGCCTTTTGTAGTGCATAGACTTGGAAGGATGTATCAGATCATGTAAAACATGTAAAAACAAGGAGAGAAAACTTAGGGTGTTAAATGTCAAAATTCAAACTTTTCATCAATCCATCAATGAGTCAATAAATATGTATTAAGCACCTAGTATGTGACAGGTACTCTGCTAAGCACCATTGTTTTAAGTAAAATTTTAAGTGACAATATGTGCTTGAACCCAAGTTTTTTTTTTTTCAAATAGAACATAAAATTCTAGGAAAACTAGAGGGATAAGGAAGACTAAAGACTTGGGCAGAAAGTATACTACAGGCTCAAGAAGAAGGGGTCCTGAAGGATTCATGGAGAAAACTGAGGCAGTCCAAGAATAAGAACTAGGTCTTCAATGAGGGAAAAAAGCCAAAGAAAGGAGTTTTAAAATGGTTAAAGATTATTCAGTTAGATGATTCAGCCAGATGGGGCAGATGCACTGGCAGGTAAGAGAAATGAAGAATTACAATTTGTTTTTCTATTGTTTTGTTCCAAAAATATTGTTTCTGTCCATTCTGTAGTGTTTTATTAAAGAATTTAGGATTTTCAAAGTTTTTATAAAATGGTAGGGTGTGGTTGGTATGTATTTTAAAAACCGTATTGAGGAGAGTGGCGTTTTATTTGAGCCTGAGTATCTTTATCTGTACAATTACAACAATAATGTTCACACTACCTATCTCACAGGGTTTTTGCAATAGTAAAAGCTTTGTAAACCTTAAATCACTCATATAAAAGTGAGGATGGCTCATACCAGTGTCTCTTATCTCAAATTATTTGTAGACCAATGAAATATCTAGTTTCTAATATTGTCAGACCTTTGTAGTCTTCATGTAGAAGTTATTGGTAGTTCTCAGGACAGAGATGGGAATCCTACATAAGCAGGGAGGTAGGATTAGGGAGCATGAAGCAGAGAGAATAAAGGTGGCAATGTGGGGTCAATTTTTAAATGTATTGATAAATTTGTTTGACAGTAAAATACTGTGGATCAGAAACAGACATTCGAAGCTGTTGGGAAGTATTGATTCAGATGACAGCCCAAATCCTATGAATCTTATTGTGGTGTTGTTGTTTAGTTGTTTTCAGTCATGTCTGACTCTTTGTGAACCCGTTTGGTGTTTTATTTGCGAAGATATTGAAGTCATTTGCCTTTTCCTTCTCCAGCTCATGTTACAGAGGAAAGAACAGGCAAACAAGGTTAAGTGACGTGCCCAGGCCACCCATCTAGTACATGTCTGAAGCCAGATTTGAACTCAAGAAAATGAGTCTTCCTGACTCTAGGTCTGGCACTCTATCTACCATACCACCTAGTACAGATGTGGACACAAGCATATGCTATTGTCACAGGTTTGCTGGAAGGGACTTCTAGTTCTCAATGATATTTTTAGGGAGGAGGACTATAGTTAGCAAGGAAAATAGAAAGGAGTGTGAGAAAACTCCAACCTCAAAAATGCTCAACATGAACTGCTGAGTATATGGCAAAGGGAAGAACAAATATTCCTAGTATCCTAAGATATGAAAGAGGTGAATGAAATTCATTAATGCAAAGTCAGCTACAAATTTTGGGATTTCATTCAAGAAAAATAAGTAGTAGGTCTTTATAGTTGCCTAATTATGTCCTTCCATAAGACTTGAAAAAGTGTTGAATGTCTCTAAGGCATGTTGTCCTTGTTTATATAATTTTGAATTGTGTCAATACCAAGGTCATCCACTGCATCCTGGTCCATTGCCTTTTATCTTGCCACTGGACTTGGATGATCGTAGAAGAGAGGGTGGGCCTGAACAAATTTGTACAACTCTTTGTTGTTGTTGTTCATTCAGTCATGTCTGACTCTTCTTGACCCTATGGACCATAGCACACTAGGCTCTGCTATCCTCCAATATCATTTGAAGTCTGTCCAAGTTCATTTTCATTGTTACCATGACACTATCTATCCATCTCACCCTCTTCCATTCCCTTTTCCTTTTGCCTTCAATGTTTCCTCAAATCAGGTTCTTTGTCAATGAGTTTCAGCTTCAGTATTTGACATTCCAGTGAATAGCCTGAATTAATTTCCTTCAGTATTGACTGATGTGATCTCCTTGCTGTCCAAGGGGCTCTTAAAAGTATTCTCCAGTACCACAATTCAAAAATGTAGATTTTGTGGCACTCAGCTTTCCTTATAGTTTAAATCTCATAGCCATACACTACTAATAGAAAAAAAAACATAGCTTTAACTATACTGATCTTTGTCAGAAAGGCAGTGTCTCTGTTTTTAGTATGCTATCCAGATTTGCCATAACCTTCTGTCCAAGGAGTGAACATCTTTTAATTTCATGACTGCAGCCGCTGTCTGCAGTGATCTCTGAGCCCAAGAAGATTTCTTATTCCATTTATTATACCTCTATTTGCCAAGAAGTCATAGGACCAGTTGCCCAGATCTTTTTTTTTGGATGTTAAGCTTTAAGCTAGCTTTTACACTCTCCTCTTTCACTTTCGTCAAAAGGTTTCTTAATTCCTCTTCACCTTTTGCCATCAGAGTCATATTGTTTGAATACGTGAGACTGTTGATATTTCTCTTGGCAAACTTAATTCTGGCTTTTAATTTATCCAGCCTGGCATTTTTCATGATGTACTCTGCATAAAAGTTCAATAAATAACGTGAAAATATGCAGCCTCATCGCACTCCTTGTTCAATCTTAAACCAATCAGTTGTTCCATATTTGGTTCTGTTGTTTCTTGGCCTGCATACAGGTTTCTCAAGAGACAAGTAAGATGACCTGGTATTCCCATCTATTTGATGACTTGCCACCTTTTGTTGTGATCTTTACAGTGAAAGGCTTTAGTGTAGTCAATGAAGCAGAAATAGATATTTTTCAGGGACTCCTTTGCTTTCTGCATGACCCAGCAAATGTCAGCAATTTGGTTTCTAGTTCCTCTGCCTATTTGAAAACCATCCTGCTCTTATGGTATTTCTTGGTTTACACATTGCTGAAGCCTAGCTTGCAGAATCTTAAGCGTAACCTTGGTGGCATGTGAAATGAGCTCCATTGTTTGGTAATTTGAACATTTCTTATCATTGCCCTTCTTTAGGATTGGGAACTAAACTGATCTTTTCTTATCTAGTGCCCACTGCTGAGTTTTCCAAATTTGATGGCATATTGAGTACAGCACTTTAACAGTATCATCTTTTTGGATTTTAAGTAGCTTCGCTAAAATTCCATGACCTCCACTAGCCTTATTGTTAGCCATGCTTCCTAAGGCCCACTTGACTCTATTCTCTAGGATGTCTGGCTCTAGATCAGTAACCACACAATCATATTTATCTGTAATGTTAAGATCTTTCATGTATAATTCTTTTGTATATTCTTCACACCTCTTCTTAATCCGGTCCACTTCTGTTAAGTCTCTACCATTTTCATGTGCAAGTTAAGACATCACCCCATGATGTCATTACTCTTCTTCAAAAATAAAAGACAAACAACAACAACAATTTTCAAGATCTCCAACACTTTCCAAAGTAACTACGGGAGTATAGCAACGATGTTGCTTGCCGCTACTGTGGCTGTGTAAGACCAACAACAGCAGCACACAGAAGGTCTGCTAGCACAGGTTCATTGATCTGCTTTTCTAAGGAAAGCAGCTTTAAGGGGCTAACAGTGTTACTTTAATTAAAAATACATATACCATTCACTTAGATCAGGGGGAAAAGCTAGCACCCTGAACTTCAGAGCAAATATAAACAGCAGTTAAAAACAGAGACATTATAAACAGAGCAACATTTCTGTCTAACCAAATCACAATACATAGTTACCAGAGAAGCACCAACATTTTGGTTTTCAAAGCCAGGGGAGAGGGGCGGTGTTGCTTCAATGTCTTATCTAGAGTCTCGTCACCAACACTCTTTCAATGAATGTGCCCCCCAAAGGCAAAACACCAACCTCAGAGCTTTTATACCCTGTTCAGGGCCCTGAGTGTTCAGAGCCTACTTAGAAAAAAGATATGACCACTGGGGCCTCACATCTAGTTAGTTAAATGGTGTGGGCCTGCCTCTAATCAGGCCTCACTTGAGTAAACAGGTCATCAAAGACTCCCAATTCAATCAAAGATTCCTTAGTGCTGGAAAGCACTCCAAAACAAAGACAACAAAAAGTTCTCTTTGCTTGCCATTACATTTGAAAGGGAAAATTTATCAAAGGTACTTAATTACCTCAGCATTCCAAAAGAGAAAAGAGTAAAAAAAAGTCCCACCCTAATTACCATAACAGGAAGCAGTAGCAGGAAGGGGATAGCAGTGATGGTGGTAGTACCTTAGATAGAGGCCAAAGATGCTAGACAAAACAGCAATCATAGAGAAGCAAGGAGTTCTCTGGGGCCAAGTCAGGAAATGTAGGAATGTTTTCTGGCAGGTATTGAATAGGAAATGTATAAAGCTTACATGAAAGTAGTGCTTTGATTCATGTGGGCTATATAGGCATAGGATAGAAAGTCAAATTTCTATCCACCTTGAAGTCTTTCCTTATTTTGGGAAGGCTCAATTCCAAGTTGATGTCATAAATCTGGAATGTCCGGAGAGTTTCTTGGGGGGAAGCATGGCTCACCAGAGAACTTGATGCCCAGACTTTTTAAATGGCCCTGTATTATTTCCTTGATTAAGAGAGAGGCACTGGAATGTCATCTTGGTGACATTAACAGCTATGATTAACTTTAGAGGCTATTGGTGTAGGTGAGTTCTCTAGAAGGAAAAATATTATTGACCATATATGGATTTGTATATTAGGTATTTCATCTTTCTCCATTTCTCAGGTAAACTCCCAGGAAAATATTTGTATACTCATTATCTCGACTTCCTCTGTTTCCTCAACCCTTTGCAATCTGGCTTCTAATCACATTTTTCAGCTGAAACACATCTCTCCGTAGTTATCAATGATCTCTTTTTACCAAATCTGATTTTTTTTTCCTCACTCTCCTTCCTTTTCAGCCTATATGTTGCATTTGACACTATTGGCAACCCTTTCCTAGATATTTTTTCTATTTTTTATGACACTACTCTCTCACGGTTCTTAACCTATCTTCCTAATTCCTCTTTTCTGTCTCATTTTTTTCTTGCTTGCTCTCCATATAACTTCTCCTCACTGTGGATGCTCCCAAAGGTTCTACCCTAGACCCTCCTCTCTTTTCCCTTTACCATGCTCACTCAATAACCTCATCAATTCCCATAGGATTAACTATCATCTTTAAATAGATGACTCACAGATCTGCAAATGGAGCACCAGCATCTCCCCAGAGCTTCATGCATCACCTGTTGTCTATTTCATCATTTCAATCCAGGTGTTCCAAAGACATTTGAAACTCAGCATGGCCAAAACTCAACTAAACTCATTTTATCCCTCTCCTCCAAACTGTACTCTCTTCCAAACTTCTCCATTTTGCTCAAAGGCTTTACCATCCTTTCAGGTTTCTAGTTTCATAACATTAGCATTATCCTCAATTTCTCACCTGGAATATCTATTCACTTGCCAAATCTTGCTATTTTTGCCTATACCAGATCTCTCACATCTGACCCCTTCTCTCTACTTACAGAGACACCAGCTTAGTTCAAGCTCTCAGCATCTCTTGCCAAGATTAATTCCTTAACCTCCTATTTGATCCCCTTGATTCAAGTTCTCAATTCACTAACTATTCCAGTCTATTGTAGAGAGTGCTGCCAAAAAAATTTTCCATAAGCATGGAACTGATCATGTGATTCCCCTGCTCAATCAACTTCAATGGCTTCTTCTCACCTCTAGGATGATGTACTCCTCTGCTTAGCTTCTTAAAATCATTTACAATCTGGTCACAATCCATTTTTCCACTCTCACTGGGAAATACTCCCTCTCCCACAACCTATGATAGAGCTCAAGTGTTCTTTTCTGTTCTTCACTCACAACCCTCTATTTTCTGTCTCAATACTGCTGTAGTGATTGTACCCCATACCTGGAAATACAGCCTTTTCACTGCCTCACTCACAATTTCTCATTTCCTGTAAAAAAATCGCTGAAGTAGCATCATATTGATGAAGCCTTTTTTGATATCTGCCCTTCCATTCCCCAGTTACTAGTTCCCTCTCTTCCAAACTATTTCATATTAACTAATTTGTATTTATTTATAAGTAATTACTTTATAGTTATGATGTATAGACATATATGTATACACATACATACATCTTTTTATATATACTTGTCGTGACCATTAGAATGGAAGTTCCTTGTAAGTAGGGATTTTTTTTTGTATTTGTAAATCGGTACATAGTATGATGCCTGGCATATATACTAAGTATGTAGTAAATGGTTGTCAGTTGATTAGATTTGTGTAATAAACACCTTTTCTGTTTGATACCTTTTTTCCTTGGTGCTTGCAAGGGAATTGAAGACCCTCAGATAACAAAGTATTCCCAAAGAGAAGAGTTTTGGATAGAAACACAAGCCATGGAAAATGTTTCATTATTAAGTTTCTAATATTGACTTTGGGTCTGTGTAAATATAGAAATTCCATAATAGGCCATGAGTTGCATTATTATTCCTGAATAGACCCTTTCCTTACCCTATTCTCACAATATCTATCAATCTCATATGAGTTATTATGGAAGGCTGACTGCCCCAGTAGCAGTGAACACACCCCAGGGGGGTATTCTGATGATGAAAAATAAGGCACCAGAGATGAAACTAAACAAACAAGAATTTTGCTGAGACAGTGACTTCATGGATTGCATCATATCACACCCCTGGGGCTCCTGTCAAACATCATTCTAAATGTATGTTTTTATGGAGTTTCACGAAACAGAAGATGTATTGATTCTGCCTTTTTGTTTTGTTTTGTCTAGTGCACTGTTTTAAGATCAGCATATTTTCACGTGGTAGAATAGTGAAGAAAAAGTTTCCATGTTGGGGAATGGCTGGTTTTCACATTCCCAGGCCATTTCTGAGGGGCTAGGTCCTCAGGCCAGTCTATTGTTGCTGTTCATACAACTGACACAAGTCTTCAGTGTCAACTTCTTCGAAAAAAGAAGTGTAGGTGAAGGCAGGTAGCAGCAACATAGCCCTGCATCTCTCCTCATTGGTATGCCATGTGGCTAAGGACTAGTAGGCACTGTTAATGACACATGAATTATGTATGCTACAGCTCAATATAACATTTGGTGTGATTTAAACAGCATGAATTTTTAGTGAAAGTCATTTTGATTCCGTGATGTATTACACTTCCAAAACCCTTAGCAGGAGGCAGGAATTGAATGATGTTCACTGAAAGCTTTTATTTGTTAAGCATACACAATGTGGCTGCAACCCCAGTGCCTAAATAATGGGGAACTGAGAAATCAAAGATGGGGTGGCAAATTGGGCAGCCTCCAAGCCACCATTTTCCCAGCTCAAAAAAGCTTGGCTTCCCAGCCTTTATTTTCTTTTAGTGGAAGCTGAAGGATTCTTAGACTTTACTCCTTAGCTCTGTTAAGCATTTCATCTTATTTTAAAACCCCACTGTAAACATGAGTATTCAAACAGGGCCTCACTCTGAACCTAGCCAGGCAACAGGCTTTTTCCAACCCTGTGATTAATGGGAATGGTTAGTGATAAAGCCATTAATTGTTTTTAATGGAATAACCATGCATCTACTATGTGGACATTGGTGTGTGTGTGTGTGTGTGTGTGTGTGTGTGTGTGTATGTGTATGAAATCATCAGTTATTTATAGATGAGGCTAGTTTTATGGAAACAAATTAGATTTGGGATTTCATATGTATTAAATTGGTAGAGGACAAACAACTAGTCACATTTGAAAAGGATGTAATCCACCTTTCCGTTAAAGTGAAGAAGACTGGCTAACAGTGAAAGATAAAAATCAAGATTTAAAGGGATCTCAACAGGGTAAAATGATGACGTTGAATATAATAAAGTCACACTTTAGAGGCAAAAATCACAAGAGTGAGATGGGAAACATGTGGCTAAGTAGGTATATAATTTCCTATAGAGTGAAGTACTAGAATGAAAGTTAAAACATATATATGTAAATATAAAGGTATATCTAATACATGTATATTATATATATATACTTCTGATAATCATCCAAAATAGATGTAAAAAGATCACATTAATCTTTCCTTACAGAAAAATTTATCAGGGCTTTAATCGGATAATATTTTCTTATTTTACATTCAAATATGTGGATAATAGATTTTTTAAATCCATTATATATTTATATATGTATATGTATACATGTATGTGTATGTATATATGTATGTGTATGTTTGTATACATGTATATGTATATATGTATGTGTATACATATACATACATGCATGCAAATACACACACACACACATATATATACACACACATATGCATATATACATATATTGTATACGTGTATGGTCTGGGACTTCTAGTGTACCACAAGTTCAATATCAGGAACAGTATAATGTAACAGTCAATAAAGTGAATGGGCTTTATGGATTCAGGAAGAGAACTATAGCTATTTCTGTTGTGCTCTTCCCAGAGAAAACCACATTTGGAGTATTATGCTCAGTTATGAGAACAATATTTTATGAAGGCAATTGATAAGCTAGAGAACATAGGGAAAGGTGTGACCAGGTTAATGAAAATGCTTGAGGTTGTGCCATTTAAGGATCATTTGAAGGTATTTTTCAATAGTGGGGAAGAAAAGACTTAAGGCAGGCATAAACGGTTCTTTCAAGGATTTATAAAGCTACCTCATGGAAGACAAATTAGACTTATTTGGCTTGACTGCAAGGGATAGCAGTTAGAGGAATGAGCCAAATGGAAAAGAGGAAAAATCTGGCCTTTTTATCAGAAAACATGTATTAAAAATTACAGCTACTTAAAAGCGGAGTGAGCTTCCTCTGGTGGTGGTGAATTTTCCATTACTGGTATTCTTAAAGCAAATGATGGACAAACCTTTTTTAGGTGTGTTGAACGAAGGGTTGCTGTTAAGGTATGGATTGGACTTGCTAGCTTCTGAGGCTCCTTCGATCTCTGAGATTATCTGATACATTATTGGTGATCAAAGAGCAGACTTACAGTAGGAAATAGGTTTACGTTTAGTTAAAAATTATTAACAATTGTTTTTATACCATCTTCATTGTCCAATATGTCCTTCTCTTTCCCTTTAGCCAGAAAGTCATTCCTTATAACAAAGAAAAAAAGGAGAATTTGGCAAAGCTAACCAGCACTTCAACTAAGTCTGCTAATGAATGCAATATTCCCCGTATATAGATTCACATATCTGCAATGAAGATGTTTATTTTTGTATTCCTTTTTTTTGGAGGGGGAATGTTGGTCATAATGATGTAGCATAAAGTTTCAAATTTTGCCGTTTCTATTTTCATTGCTATAATCATTAATTTATATTGTTTCCTTAGTTTTACTTAGTTCATTTTGCATTAGTTTGTATTAATCTTCTCATCAAATGATGCAAATTTATTATTTTCTATATTCATCACTGTTTTCAGAATAGTAACATTCCACCACATTAATGAATCACAACTCATTTAGCTGTTTTACAATTAACAAGTAGCTTCTGTTTCCAGGATTTTACCACTACCAAAAGTGTTTCTTTCTATCTATCTATCTATCTATCTATCTATCTATACATATATATATATATACATATATATGTATATATCTTTAGGCCTTTTCTTTCTATGTTAGTCTTCCTTCGGGTATGTATATAGCAATAGGATTTCTGGGTCAAAGAGTATGCTCATTTTAGTCAACTTCATAGCATAATTCTAACTTGTATTCTTCCAACGCATCAGTGTCCTTATTTTTACCCAACCCCATAACAGTATCTCCAACTTTTGTATTCTTTCCCAAATTTCTCTGGGTAAGAAAAAGCATTGGACTAATTTTTCCCATTTTTCTTATTATAAGTGATTGGGAGTAAATTTCCATTTAATTCTTAATTTTAATCTTACTTTTAATTACTTTGTAATATGGCTTTTGATTGTTTTATATCTGTATCTATATATTTACCTCTGCATTTGCATTAGCTCTTCATATTTCATAGATATCAGACTCTTGTTCATTATGTTTGGTGCAAAAAACTTTACCCCCAAATGGGGATGTCCTTTATTATTCTAGTTGTGTTAATTTTGTTGGTGCATAAGTTCTTCAGTTGCATGTACTTGAAATACCTATTTCATTTTTTGTAATTGTCTCTATCCTTTGTTTAGGTAAGACTTTTCCTTCAAGTTATATCTATAAAAGGTATCTGCTTCTATTATCATTTTTAAAAAATGGTGTCAGCTTTAATATTCAGGTCAGGTATACATTTTGATTTTCTCATGGTTTATAGTGTAACATATTGGTCTATACCTGATTTCTGCTAAATTGCCTTTCAGTTTTTTCAGAAGTTATCAAAAAGAGAGCTCTTTCCTAATTAATTTTTCACATTTTTAAACATTGTGCTTTTTAGTTTTTAAATTAATTTATTTTTAGTTTTCAACACTCATTTACACAAGATTTTGAATTTCAAATTTTCTCCTCATCTCTCCTCTCCCCCACCCCACTCCAAGATGGCATGCATTCTGATTGCCCCTTCCCGCAGTCTGTCCTTCCTTCTATCACCCTTCCTCTTATCCTACCCCCCATTTTCTTGTAGAGCAAGATAGATTTCTGTACCCCATTTCCTGTATATCTTATTTCCCAGTTGCATGTAAATATAATTTTTAACATTTGTTTTTAAAACTTTGAGTTCCAAATTCTCTTCCCTTCTTCCCTCCCCATCTACCCTCATTGAGAATGCAAGTGATTCAATATAGGTTATAAATTTGCAGTTATGCAAAAGACTTCTAGAATAGTCATGTTGTGAAAAAATAAATATATTTCTCTCCATCCTATCCTGCCTCATATTTTTTCTATTCTCTCCTTTGACCCTGTCCTTTTTCAAAAGTGTTTGCTTTTGACTACTCCCTCCCCCAATTTTCCCTCCCTTCTATCATGCCATCTCCCCACCCCCATCCCCTTCCTGCCTACTTTCCTGTAGGGTAAGATACCAAATTGAGTGTGTATATTATTCTTTCCTTAAGCCAAATCTAATGAGAGAAAGGTTCACTCCTTCCCTTTCACCTCCCACCCTCTTTCCTTCCATTGTAAAAGCTTTTTCTTGCCTCTTTTATGTGAGATAATTTACCTCATTCTATGTCTTCCTTTGTCCTTCTACCAAGATATTCCTCTCTCACCCCTTAATTTTATTTTTTTTATATCGTCACTTCATATTCAACTCACCCTGTGCCATGTGTGTATGTATATGTGTGCATATACATATACATACACACAAACACACATATGTATATATGTGTATGGATGTGTGTATATACACACATATATACACATGCACATATACATAATGCACATACATACACATGTATACATGTATGCATACATACACACATGCACACACACATATACATACATATTCCCTCCAACTACTCTAATACTGAGAAAAGTTTCATGAGTTACAAATATCATCTTTCAATGTAGGAATGTAAACAGTTCAACTTAATAAATTCCTTATGATTTCTCTTTCTTATTTCTCTTTTCATGCTTTTCTTGATTCTTGTATTTGAAATTCAAATTTTCTATTCAGCTCTGGTTGTTTCATCAAGGATGCTTGAAAGTCATCTATTTTATTGAATGTCCATTTTTCCTGCTGAAACATTATACTCAGTTTTGCTGGGTAGTTGATTCTTGGTTTTAATCCAAGCTCCTTTAACCTCCAGAATATCATATTCCAAGCCCCCCAATCTCTTAATGTTCAAGCTACTAGATCTTATGATATCCTGATTGTGTTTCCACAATACTTGAATTGTTTCTTTCTGACTGCTTGAAATATTTTCTCCTTGACCTGGGAACTCTGGAATTTGGCTAAAGTAGTCCTAGGAGTTTTCCTTTTTGGATCTTTTTCAAGAGATGATAGTGGATTCTTTCAATTTCTATTTTACCCTCTGGTTCTAGAATATCAGGGAAGTTTTCCTTGACAATTTCTTGAAAGATGATGTCTAGGCTCTTTTTTTGATCATGGCTTTCAGGTAGCCCAATAATTTTAAAATTATCTCTCCTAGACCTATTTTCTAGGTCAGTGGTTTTTCCAAAGATATATTTCATATTGTCTTTCATTTTTCATTCTTTGAGTTCTCTTTTATAATTTTTGATTTCTCATAAAGTTGTTAGCTTCCATTTGCTCCATTCTAATTTTTAAGGAATTATTTTCTTCAGCTACCTTTAGGACCTCCTTTTCCATTTGGCCTATTCTGCTTTTTAAGGCATTCTTCTCCTCATTGGCTTTTTGGATCTCTTTTGCTATTTGGGTTAGTCTATTCTTTAAGTTATTATTTTCTTCAGCATTTTTGGGTCTCCTTTAGGAAGCTGTTCACTCATTTTTCATGATTTTATTGCATCACTCTCATTCCTCTTCTCAATTTTTCCTCTAATTCTCTTATTTGATTTTCAAAATCCTTTTTGAGCTCTTCCATGGCCTGAGACCAATTCATATTTTTTGGAGGCTTTTGATGTAGGACCTTTGACTTTGTTGCCTTCTTCTGGTTGTATGTTTTGATCTTCTTTGTCACCAAAGTAAGATTCCATAGCCAGAATTAAATTACACAGTTTGCTCATTTTCCCATCCAAATACTCGACTTTCTAACTCTTTGTTAAGGTAGGACTCTGCTTCCAGTGTGTAGGGTCTATTGTTCCAAACTTCAGGAGTTTAGTGCAGCTCTTTTCAGAGATAACTCTAGGGGCTTGTAAATTTTCAGCTCTTCCAAGTTGGTATGATCAAGGGAAAGGTGTTTACTCCTATCCTGGCTTGTGCTCTGGTCTCTGAGTGACCTCAAGCACTCTTTTTTGCCTTGGAACTGACAGGAGGATACCCTCTTCACTGCTGCCACAAACTCTGCCATGTCAGTGCTCCTTCTCACCCCAGGACCACCACCCAGGACTATGACCTAGATCCAAGCAGCGCAAAGCAGAAGAATCCCGCCTCAGTACCAGCAAAGATTCCTGCAATCCTACTCTGATCAGCTACTTGATCCCCCTATCACCTGTGAGCTGGGAGCTCTGGAAGCAGCCACCACTGCTGCTGCTGCTGCCACCACTGCCATGTCTGCAGCTCTGGGGCTGGGACCAGACCGCACTCTTCTCGTACCCAGGTCCAACAGAGTTTTCCCACTGACCTTCTATGTTGTCTTTGGCATTTGTGGGTTGAGAAGTCTGGAAACCACAATAGCTGCCAGTGATTCAGTCCACTGAGGACTGCTCCAGCCCCTTCTGTGCCAGCATGGTCCACACTGGACTGTTCTCCTCCCCCAGCTTGGTAAGATAGATCTTTCCTATCGACCTTCCAGGTTGTCTTGGGCTAGAAATTTGTTTCACTGTCATTTTGTGGATTCTGCAGATATAGAATTTGTTTAGAGTCATTTTTTATGGTATTTAGAGGGGTTTGGGGAGAGCTCAAGCAAGTACTTGCTCTTACTCCACCATCTTGTCTCTGCCCCATGCTTTTTATTTTTTAGAGGAATTATTGCTTTTAATTTCACATTCATTTTAAAAAAAATTATAGAGTTCTGAATTCTATCCCTCCCTGTCACCCTGATCAGGTACAGGTTCTGGAAACCTCCTTGAACTCTTCTTTAATTTTCCTACTTGATGAAGTCTCTGGTGTTCACCTGAGGTTATAATAATCTCAACTGGCCTTTCCTTGTTGATGCCCAATCTCTGAATTCTGTTACTCCTGACCTAGCCCAGCCTTTCATTGTCTGTTACTTCTGTATTGCCTCAGGTTACTTCCCACCCTTGATCCTATTTAAACCCCATTCACCCCAGCCTACTGGCCACCTCCATCAAGATCTTCCCTAGACCCTTCCCTCAGTCATCCCAGACTACTTGGCCATGCCTAGATTCCTCCCACAGTCTTTCTCTATAAAAATCCATCTTTCCTCCATGAAAGTGCTCAGATTCCTTAACAGTCTAGTCAATACTGAGATTCCTTATGAGTTTGACCAATATTGTGGATCTTTAATAAAGCTTGTTTTTCTTTGGCTGAAAGAAAACTTGGGTCAAATTTATTTGAGCAAGACCCATATATCACTATTTAAGGGTTCTAGTACCCCTAAACCTCAACAACCCCATCCCTACCAATTGTGAAGGCAAGAAACGTAATATCAGTTATACATGTGAAATGATACAGAAACCTATTTCCATGTCAGCCATGTTACCAAAAAAACAAAAACAAAACAAAACAAAACAAAAAACAAAAAGGAAAGGAAAGGAAAGAAAAAAAAAATAAAAATTGTGCTTCTTTCTGCATTCAGATTTCAGCAGTTCTTTCTGTGGAGGTGAATTGTTTTTCATTATAAGTCCTTCAGAATTATCTTGCATCATTGGATCGGTATATTTAAGTGATTCACAGTTGATCATCATTACAATATCACTTTTAATGTGTACAGTGTTCTCCTGGCTCTGCTTACTTTGCTTTGCATCATTTCATATAAGTCTTCCAAGGTTTCCCTGAAACAATCCTGCTTGTCATTTTTTATAGCATAATAGTATTCCATAAAAATCATATATCACAACTTGTTAAACCATTCTCCAACTGATGAGCATCCCCTCAATTTCCCATTCTTGGCCACCACAAAAAAAAAAAAAAACAAGACAAAACAAAAAACTGCTATAAATATTTTTATATTGATCCTTTTCCTTTTCCTTTGATCTCCTTAGGATACAGACCTAGTAGAGCTGTTATTGTTGTTTATCCTTTGTTCTTGAAGTAGACCAATGGCATCATGGGGGTGATATCTTGACTTCTGCATGAATTGGATTTAAGTGAGGCAGAGTTGTGCAAAGTCATCATTCACTCTTTCCTCCAGAGTCATGGAAGTATAGTGGCAAGACAAAAATCAAGATGATAACCTAGGATTCAGTGGCCTTTTTAAACTAAGGTCTTTCCCAGGTCTCAGTTTGTCTGAGGCAATACCAATTCAATGAATAAGATGAGAATTGAGCCAAAAGATGGCTAGTTTCCCTGAGAAGCACCCCAGAGTTTCCAGCAAGAATAGCAAACTATTGCTATTTATACTCCTGCTGAGCCATCAAAAAGTAAACAAAAATCTAGAGAGGCCCATTATTGGCTATTAAATGATAGGCAGAGTGATTAGGGTTTAAAGGTGTAGTTAAGTAACTCCATTTAGGTCACAATGGACTTTTGTAAAGCATGTGTTTTTTTCCAGAGCTATATTTCAAGAAATCACAAATCAGAACCATGCAAGACAAATAGTTAATTGTCCCAGCTTTTTGAAAAAAAAATAGTAAAATAAATAAGTAGGAAATTAAAAAATTCTGGTGCCCCAACCCCAAGATATTTTACAAAATATAAGCAACCAAAATTGTATTTCTTTGGATAGAGCACCCACATATGAGGGTATGATTTCCCATGTGGATAGAAGGACCACATGTAACGGTGGAAGAAGAAGAAAATGGAGAAGGAGAAAGAGGAGGAGAAGGAGGAGGAAGAAGAAAAGGATGATGAAGAAGAGGAGGAGATGACAATGAAAGAATAATAGAAGAAGAAAATATAAAAGAAAAGAACTAAAAGGAAGAGTAAAAAAGAAAAGGATGTTATCTTACCATAAAGTATATATTAAGAAAAAAAAGTGGTTTCCAGAACAAGTGAGGTTATAGTCATGCTGCATTCTCTTTTCACCTGAGTACATATATAATACTATGTTAAGATTGGGTCTTTTCGTTTTATGAAGATCACAAACAAGCTGGATTATGTCCAGAAAAGGACTAAAGTGCCTATTGTTCACCAGCCTCCCCTAAATTCCAGTAGCTTGCAAACATTTCTCCTCTATAAGCCATGATCTTTCACTGAAAGATTACATCCATGCACTTAATATGAACTTTCTTCTTGGAATTCTGTTTGCTCCCTTCACCTATTTCCTTTATTGTAGTATCTAAAGGTCTAATCATATCCTACAACAACTATGAAACTTCATCAAATGGGTTGTGGAAATTCATGCAAAATATAAGAGAATCTAGTTATCTATATTCTATAGAATCTATAGAATAGTTTGTCTTAGAGTATATTGATTTTGTGATGGTTAGAGATTTTTAAGCTATGGCTAAATAATTAGGTACTCAAAAAATCATCTTTTGAAACAAAAAATTTTAAAGAAAAAAATGGGGCATTCCAATGAACAGCAAATTCAATATATGTCAGCATTGTGATGTGGCACCCAGAAAATCTAATAAGATTTTTGTCTGCATTAAAGAGTCAGAGCTTCCATCAGGAAAGTAGGTGATAGCCTCTCTGTATTCTACACTGTTTAAACCATATCTAGAATATTTCATTTAGTTTTGGACACTTGGTTAAAGAAAAACATTAATAATCTAGAGACTATTAAGAAAAGGGCAACAAGAAAGGGAGAAGGGGCAGTGAGTAGAGAACTGGCCCTGGAGTCAGGAGGACCTGAGTTCAAATCCAGCCTCAGACACTTGACACATTTACTGGCTGTGTGAACTTGGGCAAGTCACTTAACCTCAATTGCCCTGCCTTCCCCCCTCCTAAAAAAGAAGAAAGGGAGAAGAGTTTTGAGGCCAGGATTTATGAAGAAGGGCTGAATGAACTTGGATATTTAGCCTAGAGAAAAGAAAACTCACAGGGAAATGATCAGTGTTTCTAAGACCTTGAAGGGCTAATATAGGATCTAATTAAATTATGTTTTAAAGCATTAAAGTACTTTCCAAATGCTACCTGTGATTATTATTACACTGGTGTGCAATTTATCTAGATGTTTAAGCTTAAATTAATAAAGGGCAGCTGGATTTTTTAAAACTAATTCTTCACTTCTTGAATTTGAAATCCATGTTAATATTTTGTCATACTTCCTAAACTCAAGATGATTCTCTTTAGCAGAGAATGCAGAAGTGAAATATAAGTAGTTTAGTCATAGTCATCTGTATCACCATTCCAGTCATTCCAAGTAGTAGCCCCACATCGTTTCTTTGATCTTCTACTAACATCAAATTTTTAAAAGACCTTTTGTTGTCCTTAACATTCAGAGCAAGCCAAAGCCTGTTCTGAGGTTTAGAGCTCTTTATATTATTCTTATAAGAGTCTTTTGTATTCACCATCTGTTACTTGACCTTTCTTTCATCTTCGGTATATGTCTTTTAAATCTGAGTTGGTCGATGAATGTGTAGCTATGTCAAATGTTGTTAGACAATTCCTCTTTCTTCCTCAGAAGAGAGATTGGTGTTTGCAGCATCAAAGTTTTTCCCTTAACTACATTCCATCCCTCTTTCATTGACTTTTCCTATGGAATTTTAAACCATGGTATCCTACCTGTCTTTTTTTTTCCCCTGAATTCTTTGAAATCTCCTCCCCCTGAATTGAGGGCATACAACAAACTCTACCTAGTTTTCCTCTCCTTTTTTATCATGAATTCTAGGATAGTAATTTTTTCCCCTTATGTTACTTTCATGTGTTATTCCTTTGGTTTTCTGTGACCAAACAAAATAAATCTACTCCCCTATCAATAACTCAGCTCTTCAAATACGTGAAGACTGATATAATGTTTTATTAAGGCCTCTCTTCTCCAGCCTAACTTCCTCTCTACATGCACTAATCTTCACTCAAAATGAATACAGCACTTTTTACACATTCGTTTCCCCCCCTCTTTAGATGCAATTGCTCTCTCTGCTTCCAAATTTTAAACTTCTCTTCAGTCCATTTCTATTTTTTGAAATTGTACCTTCTCCTTCTGTTGTACCAGAAGCGAGCGAGACATACCACAGAGTATAAGTTTTAAGTGGAGAATTTATTAGCCGGTGGCCATCGGGGTACAGCACCACAAACCAATTGCAAATGTGTTGGGGTGATGGCTTGGCTTATATAGGATATGGGGGTACAGAGTGGGGGGGAAACAGGAACAAAGGTCCTGGCTGATCAAAAGATTCAGTCAGGTTATCTTACTAGTGAGATAATCTCATTTACATTCCTTGGCGGAGTCACGGAGCCCCAGGGATATATCTGCTAGACAGGGTCTGCCAGGTTATCCTTCAGTGGGATGGTCCTATCTATTGAGATTCCTTGATGGAGTCATGGAGTCCCAAGGGGTTTGCTAAATGCCAAAGATATCTGAGTCCATTCTTTCTGGGGGTGCTTGTCAGTAGCTAGGGGTTTCTCAGGGGTTCCTAATTTTCCTTGTATTACACTTCAATATATGCTATAAAGTTCATAACCTCCAGGAAGTTCTTACCACTTCAAACTATGTGACAAAAAAATTATCTTTTCTCCCTTTACTCAAATATAATTTTGTGTTTGGAACATCACTGATGTAGCAGATACCATTCTTCTTCCCAAGAAAATCATAGTCTAATTGGGAAAATAAGACTAACATATAAGTAGTGAGAGAATCATGAGCTAGGATTAAGAGCAGTAAATTATAAATTATTGTAAATAGTAATGCTATTAATTAGCATGGTCCAAACAACATTCATAGGTGTTAGATTCAGAGTAAAGGAAAAAAATAATAGCGGTTGAGAGAGAGACAAGTTTATTTTTATCACCTACATTTAAAAAAAAATTTGCAAGCATTTATTATCTCTTCCCACTATTCCTCTATTTGAACAATAAAAATGAATAGAAAAAAAATTCATAGCAGGTTGAAATAAAGTCCCAAATTGGCAATGTCTAAACATGTATGCCTCATACTGTATTTTACTTTAATCAACTTTCTAGTAGGAAGTAGGTGGCATATTTCATCTTCAACCCTATAAACTAGTGTTTTAATGTTACATTGATAGAGTTCTAAAATATTTCAAAATTGTGATTCTTTATAATGTTGTACAAATTATTGTATAAATTATTCTCTTAGTTATGTTTACTTTCTATCATAGAGAAATTGAAATTGTCTGTTTCATCATTAGGAGCCAGATTTTAATCTGAGCCATTGAGAGAAGTAATTATTAATAACCGATGATTTGAGATGAGTGAGATTCCCCATTTCAAGACCTCAGTTTCTGCAAGTTGAGCTAACCTTCTCTTTACAGATCCCATCCAGGTGTGGCAGCTAGTGTTCTACTCAGGTTTGTTGCCGGATAAATTATTTGAATAGATTGCCTTAGGCTGGGGCCAAGTTAAATTAAGTGACTTAATCAAAGTTCAGGTTCAGCCCCTCATTGTAATATTTATTGTCCCATTAATTGTTAGCCAATCAGAGTTGATTGCCACTCTCAAGAACACTCCTTTTTTAAAGGGTCATTTAAGCCACTCCTTCTCCAAAAGATCCGAGCCCAGGGCCATGATTGTCTTTGATCTAAGAAAGAGATGGCCAAATGACCATCCTTTTATTAAAACACTGGCATTATAAACAAAATGATTACATTACCCAGAAATTATGTCTCTTGAACTTTTTTAAATGCCACAACCATGAAAGAAGGCTAATATTTGGATAGGAAAAGGATTCTAGGAAGTGTAAAGATGTAAATAAAGGCATAGATACAGGAAAACTCATATTCTGTGCTTCTGACAGTGGAGAAAATGACCTAAAGCAGAAGGTGTATGTTGAGAACCTTTAGAAATTGAGGTAGAATGAGGACATATTATAATGCAACTTGAATGTTGTGGCCAAAAAAAATGAAATGACCACCAAAACAAAGGTTTGACCTAGGCCCTTAGTTAAGAGTTTCTAAGCACTAGGTACAGGTGATTCAGCTTCCCAGACACATAGGGCTATGTTCTATGTTCAAGCAATGCAAGAAAGTTTTCTCACAATTCCCACAATTGAATTTTCTCATAGGATAAAAATTGGACTAAACCAATAATTGAATAGAAAGGGAATTGAGCTAACTCCAGAGTTCCTACCAACATTTGCTGTTCCAATTCCTTCAATTTTCCCTTTTTGATTCATGGGAGAGTGGATAGGCCACTTATCAACAAGCCAAATGTGAATTGTATATAATTATTATATTTCTTAATTATGTGATTAGTATAAAATGCCAAAGGTAATAATATTAATGATTTTCTCTGTAGGATAATTTGGAAATGCATTTCTGAATCGAAGTCTTCTGACTGGTAATAAGATTTGTTTCATGTTTTAAATACACGATATTGTGTACGTTATTGTGTTTTTAATTTTTTTTCTTATATTGTGAAATGTGCTAGACCATTGTATCAAAAATACTATTAGGAAAAAAAATCATCTGGATGCAGTTAGCACTGTGTACTGTTAGCCACAGGCAGGACCACACAATATTTAGTGGTTTCTACATTAAAGGATCAGAGGGCTCAGAATATGATATACCAGAAGGCAAAGGAGCTAGGATTACAACCAAGAATAGCCTACTCAGCAAAATTGTAATACTATAGGGAGAAAAGTACATATTTAATGAAATGAAAGACTTCCAAGCATTCCTAATGAAAAGACCAGAGCCGAATAGAAAATCTGACCTTCAAACATAAGACTCAAGGGAAGTGTATAAAGGTAAATATGAAAGAGAGACTTAATTAAGGGACTTAATTAAGTTAAATTATTAACATTCCTAAATGCAAAGATGTTGCATGTAACAACTAGGGACTTTATCATCATTAGGGTAGTCAGAAGAAGACCACATAGAAAGAGAGCATGGATGCATCAGTTATTTTGAGATGATCTCAAAAGAAGAATGGAAGATTGAGAAAGAGGGATGTACTGTGACAAGGAAGAAGGGAGAGGAAGAATAGTGAAAAATGTCTCATAAAAGAAGCACTCAAGGAAGAGATTTTTACAGTGGAAAGGGAAATGGGGGGGAGCAAATAATACAATACTTAGGGAAAATATATATATATCTCTAAATGCTTACATCAATAAAGGAGAGAAAGAATAAATCAACAAATTGGGCAGGCAACTAAAAATAACTAAAAAAAATCTCAAATGAATTGCAATTTGGTATTCATGAAAAAGGTGAGAATAATAAAATTGAAAGTAAAAACTGTAATAATGTGTAAAACTAGAATCTAGTTTTAATAAATAAATAAAAGATTGTTCAACTATGGTTAATGAGTAAAAAGAGAAAGAAGAAAACCGAAATACCTGTATCTGAATGAAAATGGTGAATGTACACGAAAATGAAATCAAAACAATCACTAGAAGGTACTTTGACAGTTATATGTCAATAAAACTGACAATCTATATGAAATGGATAAATGTTTACAGAAATATATGTTGACCAGATTAACAGATAAAAAAGGATATTTAAATATGGTAGAGGATTCTGGGAAGATGACAAATTAGGACAGAAAATTTTCTGCTCTCCAAATTTCCTCCACAGGAAAAGACAGAACATTGTCTCAGAGGGAATGTAGATCAGCAGGCATAAACAAAAGTTGTAGGAAAGCAGTTGTTCTCCTAAAACAAAGGAAGAAGACCTCAGGAAAGACCTGACTTCCCTGGGCAGAAGTTCAGCCCGAATGAAGTCCAAACACCTCCAGGCCAACTCTGCAGAATTAACAAACAACAAGCCCTCAGAGCTTGGGAAGCAGCCAAACTTTCATCTCACAGATAGTATGGGGGTCTGATGTCTGAGCAGAAGATTGAAGGACCTTCCACTGTGGAGCGACCCCAGGCACAGATGTGCTGACAAGATGTGTCCTGGGCTCGGCTGGCTCTGTGGGGAAGAAGGAGCTAGTATGTACCTAGTGATTGCACTAGGGTGGGGTGGGGAGGTGGGTGGGTGGGGGACAACGACACACCAAGATCATTTGCGTGACAATGTGGGGGCTCTAACTGTGGCTTAGGAGTGGAGAGATGAGCCCAAGATTGAGACCATAGACAGACCAAAGAAAATAACAATATGAAGGATTTGAGGGGTGGGGCATCATTCCCCTACATTAGGAGTAGAAGTTGATTACACTAATAGCTGCTAAAAAACAAAATAAAACAAAACAGTAAATAAATATGAATAAGCAAAGGAGAAAGAACCCATCTATGGATAGCTACTGTGGGGATTGTAGTTTGTCCTTAGAATACTGAAGCTAGGTTGCATAATGGATATGGGGATAGTGGATATCCCCACACATATTTATTTCAGTGAGAATAGAAAGATCTGGGTTCATATTCAGAGGAAGCTAATGGAGCTAAAAAAGCCACTCCTTTGTTAAAAATGAGAAATGTGATATGGTCTCAAGTACAAAAAGAGTTCTTGAAAGAACTTTAAAAAGGCTTTAAAAATCAAATAAGACAGATTGAGCAAAAATTAGAAAAAAGATAAGAGCAATCCAAGAAAATCAAGAAAATTATGAAAAGAAAGTCAACCAACTTGAATTAGAGAATCAAAAACTTAAGAAAGAAATTCCGTGAAAACTGGAATTCAGCAAAGGGAAGCTAATGACACCAAGAAATAATAAAACAAAATCAAAAGAATAAAAAAAAATAAGAGGATGTGAAACATCTCATCAGAAAAACAATGTATCTAGAGACTAGATTGAGGGAAAAATAATGTAAGAATAGTACCTGAAAATTACAATAAAAAAGAATCTTGATGCAATATTACAAGAAATTACCAAGGGGAATTGCCCTGAAATTCTAGAACAAAAGGCAAAGCAGAAATAGAAAAAAACAAAAAAACAAAACAAAAACAAAAACAAAAAAAACACCGATCGCCACCTGAAAGAGATCCCAGGAGGAAACTTACAGGAATACCACAGCCAAGTTTCAAAGCTCCTAGGTTAAGGAGAAAATATTGGAAGCAACAAGAAAAAAAAGCTATTATAATATTATGGAGCTACAATAAGGATTACACAAGATTTAGCAGCTGCTACACTGAAGGACCATAGTTCTTGGAATATTTTGTCTCATAGAGCACAATAGCTGGGTTTATGACCAAGGGTAACTTACCCAACAAAGTGAAGTATAATCCTGAATGGAAAAAATGGATATTTAATGAATTGTAAGACTTTCAGGCATTTGTGACAAAAGCAGCAGAACTTAAGGAAAAATTTGACATATAACATCCAGGAAAAATATAAGGTGAAAATTAAGGACCATTTGTAAGAGACTCAACAGGGTCAAATTGTTTACTTCTTCTGTATGAAAATATTATCAGTTCTTTTATGACTGTGATTTTTATTTAGGTAGTTTGAAAGAAAGTCTTGGGCTGAGCTCAATATGATGGGATGATTCTAAAAAACACAACAGTGTAAGGAGTGATAAAAAGGAGCAATTATCTCATACAAATGAGGGATAAAAGAAACAATAAAATGATATAGAAGAAGCTACTTGGGGGAAGGGCAAATAGTGCTAGAACCTTACTCTCAGCAGGAATGGGTTAAAGAGGGAACAACATATATCTATCTATCTATCTATTTATCTATATCTAGAAAGGTATGAAAGTCTTCTAAATTCAGAAAGAAATAAGAGGGCAAGGGGAAAGGGTATAGGGAGAGGATAAGAGAGGGCCTCTTATAGGGGTGGGTAGGTTAAGGAAAGGGAGAGCAAGGTAGTTGGTAGAAATAAAGCAGAGGGGTGAGGAAAGATAGGAACAGGGTGAGAAGGATAGTGAGGAAAAACAGGAAGCAGGAAAATATAAAAGTAATTATAGCTTAGAAAGTGAAAGGGTTGAATTTACCCATAAAATGGAAACAGCAGATTAAAAATCTCAATTCAACAATATGTTGCTTTCAGGATGTGCTATAAAATTGATACACACAAAAGTAAAATAAAGGTCAGGACTAGAATTTATTATGTAAAAAAACCAGGGGTAGTAATCATGATCTCAAATAAAGTTAAAGCTAAAATTGATTTAATCAAAAGAGAAAAATAGGGAAACTACACTGTGTCAAAAATATTATTCAATATTGTTTTAGGCCATTTAAAATAACTAGACATTATAAAATACCAGACAGTATACCTGTCAAAATAGCCACAGGAACTATATGAAAATAAACATAAAACATTTTCATACAACTAAAAACAAATCTAAATAATTGAATATTTATTGTTCATGGATAGGTAATGCCAATATAATAAAAAAGGGACAATTTTACCTAACTAATCTATTAATGTAATGCCATCCCAATTAAATTACTAAAAATCTATCTTAGAAAAAAATAATAACGAAGTTCATTTGGAAGAACAAAAGGTCAGGAAGTTCAAAGAAACCAGAGGGATAAAAAGATGTAAAGGAAGCAGATTTGGTGGTATCAGACGATAAACTATATTATAAGGTGAGAGCATTGTTGAAATGTAAAATGGATAATTTTGATTATTTAAATCAATTTTTATATGAATAAAATCTATGGAGCCAAGAATAGAAGGAATGCAGAAAACTGGGGAAAACCTTTCATAGATAATCAGATAGTATATGATTGGGTTGATATATTGCTGTGGTGTAGGAAATGAAGAGCTGGTTGATTTAGGAAAAAAAAACCTGGAAAGATTTGGACTTATGGAGGAAGATGCTGTTCACCTTCCAAGAAACAGATGATAAAAGAAAATAAGCATAGTATGGTCTTACATACATGTGTATGAGTATATATGTATATATGTATGTATATGTGTGTATACACACAAATACATATATCTGCACTTAATTTTAGCCTTCTTTGGAGGATGGGTGTGGAAGGGAAGAAATAAAGTAAAAAGTACACAGCAGAGAACAAAACAAAACCTATCACAAAGCAAAGAAAAGCTGGACAGCTTTGAAAACATGTATAGTATTTATTACATAGGTTTTATTGAAATGGAAATTTATCCTTTTATATTGAATCCTCTCTTATGTTCTGCTGTCTACATGGCAATGTTTTTCTTTTCTTATTTCATATTTAAGTTTAAAATAAACTTAAACACTTCAAAAAAATGAACGTGCCATAAATGAGCTCCCTAAGATAAAATTGCTAGGACCAGATAACTTACAAGCAAATTTTGCCAAACTTTTAAACAACACTTAATTCTAATATTATATTATTTGGGGGAAAATAGATAAAGAAAGAATCCTACCAAATTCCATTCATGACAAAAATTGTTTTTATACTTAAAGCAGGGAGAGCAAAAACAGAGAAGTAAAAGTATATACAATTTTCCTAATGCATACTGTTGAAAAAAAATAAATAAAATACTAGCAAAATTATTAAAACAATATAGCACAAAGACCATATACTATGACTAGGTTGGATTTCTACCAGGAATTACATTGGTTTAATATCAGGAAAATTATATAACACAATTGACCAAATCAATAACCAAATCAACAAAAATTATAGGGTTATATTAATGGATGCCTACAAAACTTTAACAAGATATAAAACCCATTCCTATTAAAAAGAATATATTAGAATAAATGGAGCTTTTCTCAAGATGATAAGTAGCATTTATTTTAAATTAAGAACGAGTATTTTCTGTAACAGAAATATTTTTTACAAAGTCAACCAATGTATCCAAAATGAGAAGAATTTCAGGAAACGGAAAAAAAATTGTAATGTTTCTCTGATAAAGGTCTTGTTTCTCAAATATATATGGGGCCGAGACAGATTTATGTATAAAAAAGAGTTGTTATCCAATTGATAAATGGTCAAAGGATATGAACAGGCAGTTTTTAGAAGATCATTTGTCATAAGAAAAATGGTCTTAATTATTAATAAATAAAGAAAATAACTAAAGAAATGCAAAGCAAAACAACTCTGAAGTATCACATCTCACACATGAGCTAACACAACAGAAAAATAAAGTGAAAAATGCCAGAGAGGATGTAGAAATATAGGTAGTGTTTAGAAATATATAAATGTCCTCTTTCTGGAGCTGTGAACTGGTCCAACTGTTCTGTAGAACAATTTGGAGCTATGTGTAAGGGGCTATAAAATTATTTTCACTCTAAGACATACCACTACTAGATCTATATCCCAAAGAGATTGAAGAAAAAGGAAAAGGATCTAGTTGTACAAAACTATTTATAGCAGCTCCTTTTGTGGAGGGACAAAGACTGGAAAGTGAAGTGATGCCCATCAATTGTATAATGTATAGCTGAACAACTTGTGGTACGTGAGTGAACTGGAATACAGTTGTGCTCTAAGAAATGATTAAAGAGATGGCTTAAGAAAATGAAAAAAAAAAACTTGAAAGCTGATGCAAAGTGAGGAGAAGCAGAAGAAAATTGTACACAGTAGGAGCAATACTATAATGATCAACTGTGAAAGACTTAGCTATTCTGATCAATACAATGATTCAGAACAATTCTTATGAGCTCAGGATGAAAAATATTATCTGCTTCCAGAGAGAGAACTGATAAACTCTGAGTACAGATTAAGGCATAATTTCATCACTTTTTTGTACTACCCCCTCCGTGACATGAGTAATGTGGAAAGCAGCCCTGAAAAGGGCTGGACAACCTTCACACCGGAGGCACTAGTGTACCTTGAACACCTATACACAATGCTGTTTCATTGCTTATCACAGTGCCTGACACATAGAAGATGGTTAATAAAAGTTTATTGACAGATTGATCGAGACTGGAGGTTTTAACAGTTACATTTCCAGCCTGGGACAATTTGCTTTTCCTTAGGCAGCTCAGGAACCTCTCCCCACCCCACCCCACCCCACACTCATGCACTCACTACACTGCTGCTGGAGTTTGGACATTCAAATGTCTCAGCATATAGAAGCTAGGTTACATAGTAGATAAAGCCTGGAGTCAGGAAGATCTGAGTTCAAATCCTTCCTCAGACACTAGTTTGGTGACCCTGGGCAAGCCACTTAACCTCTGTATGCCTCATTTTCTTCAACTATAAAATGAGGATAATAGTCTGTACTTCATAGGATGACTGTAAGGATTAAATGAAGATATGTGTAAAGTGCTTCGCAAATATTAAAGCACTATAAAAATGCAATTTATTAACTCACAACTCTAAAACTCAACCAAGTCATCAGATTCAGACTCTAATCACAAAGATTATATAATGTCTGGGACAAAACAACTTATCCCAATTTATTATTAACTTGTTCGTGTTTGTAAAACGTATTGTGCTGATTGTATGAAACCCAAGAACATTTCAGATCTTCTAGGAAAAACATCAGTAACTGCTTAAATCAAATCAGCCTATCTATCAACACAGGAAAGACCAAGGAAACAAAAATGTCTATAGCCCAGATTTTAAGATATATTTGCATGGATACCCTATAGGACTTATGTGTCAGTATATGTATTTGGTACTGACAGTACAGATGGACAATGGGCTGGGTCCAGAGTTGAAAAAGAGCATTGTAGTGGGCTGGATTGTTTTCAAGAAATTGCAAAACCCTTTTATTGACCTCAAGCTTCCAATAAAAGCAAAAAAGCCCCCAAACAAAACATCTTTTCAATACTAACACTTTACCAACATTGCTGTGTATCAGTGAGATGTGGAATAGTCCACTATTGGTTTTTTCAATGAACCAAGCATTTATTAAGCTCTTACTGTATGCCAGGCACAGCACTAAATGATTGTGATACAAAGAAGAGCAAAATCACTGTCTCTATCCTCAAGAACACACTTTCTTCTTTTTAAAATATTTTATTTTCCCTAAATTACATGTGAAAACAATTTAAATTTCTTAAAAAAGTTTTCAGTTCCAAATTCAATCCTTCCCTCTCTTCCCCGCTTTCTGAGATCATAAACAATCTGATATAAGTTATACATATGGTATCATGTAAAACATTTCCATATTAGTCATCTTGTGGAAGAAAACAAGAAAGGAAGGAAGGAAGGAAGGAAGGAAGGAAGGAAGGAAGAAAGAAAGAAAGAAAGAAAGAAAGAAAGAAAGAAAGAAAGAAAGAAAGAGAAAAGAGAAAGGAAGGAAGAAGGAAGGAAGAAAAGAGGGAGGAAGGAAAGGAAGGAAGCAAAAGAAAGAAAGACAGAAGGAAAGACAGAAGGAAAGAAAGAGAAAAAAGTATTCTTTTGTTTGTATTCAGGTACCATCAGTTCTTTTTCTGGAAGTGGATAGTGTTTTTCATCATGGATCCTTTGGGATTGTCTCTGATTGTTTTATTGCTGAGAATAGCTAAGTAATTCACAGTTGTCTATCATTACAATATTTCTGTTACTGTATACAATGTTCTCCTCCTTCTGCTCACTTCACTTTGTATCAATTCATTTTTCAGAAATCATCCCATTCAATTTCTTATAGCATAATTATATTCCATGACAACCATATCACACAACTTGTTCATCCATTCCCCAATTTATGGTCATCCCCTAAACTTCTTTTTTTTTAATTTAAATTTATTTATTTAACATATTTGGTTTTCATCATTGATTTTCACAACAGTTTGAATTACAAATTTTCTCCCCATTTCTACCCTCCCCCCCACTCCAAGATGGCTTATATTCTGGTTGCCCTGTTCCCCAGTCAGCCCTCCCCTCTATCACCCCCCCCTCCCCTCTCATCCCCTTTTCCCTTCCTTTCTTGTAGGACAAGATAAATTTCTACGCCCCATTGCCTGTGTATCTTATTTTTTAGATGCATGCAAAAACTTTTTTTGTTTTTGAACATCTGATTTTAAAACTTTGAGTTCCAAATTCTCTCCCCTCTTCCCTTCCCACCCACCCTCCCTAAGAAGTCGAGCAATTCAACCTAGGCCACACATGTATCATTATGTATAACCCTTCCACAATACTCATGTTGTGAAAGGCTAACTACATTTTGCTCCTTCCCAACCCATCCCACTTTATTGAATTTTCTCCCTTGACCCTGTCCCCTTTCCAAAGTGTTTGTTTTGATTACCTCCACCCCCATCTGCCCTCCCCTCCATCATCCCCCCCCTTTTATTTTTTTTATCTTCCTCCCTCTTCTTTCATGTGGGGTAAGATACCCAACTGAGTATGTATGGTATTCCCCCTCAGGCCAAATCTGATGAGAGCAAGGTTCACTCATTCCCCCCTCACCTGCCCTCTCCCCTCCTCCCACAGAACTGCTTCCTCTTGCCACCTTTATGCAAGATAATCCACCCCATTCTATCTCTCCCTATCTCCCTCTCTCAGTATGTTGCTCTCTCATCCCTTAATTTCATTTTATTTCTTTTAGATATCTTCCCTTCACCCTGTGTCTGCTCTCTCTCTTTTACATATATATATACATATATATACATATAAACACATATATATAAAACACATATATATACACATACATACATACATATACATAGATACATACATACATACACATTCACTTATATATATACATAAACATATATATATATATATATATATACATATATGCATATTCCCTCCAACTACCCTAATACTGAGGTCTCATGAATCATACACATCATCTTTCCATGTAGGAATGTAAACAAAACAGTTCAACTTAAGTAAGTCCCTTGCAATTTCCGTTTCTTGATTACCTTTTCATGCTTCTCTTGATTCTTGTGTTTGAAAGTCAAATTTTCTATTCAGTTCTGGTCTTTTCACTGAGAAAGCTTGAAAGTCTTCTACTTTATTGAAAATCCATATTTTGCCTTGGAGCATGACACTCAGTTTTGCTGGGTAGGTGATTCTAGGTTTTAATCCTAGCTCCATTGACCTCCGGAATATCGCATTCCAAGCCCTTCGATCTCTTAATGTAGAAGCTGCCAGATCTCGGGTTATTCTGATTATGTTTCCACAATACTCAAATTGTTTCTTTCTGGCTGCTTGCAGTATTTTCTCCTTGATCTGGGAGTTCTGGAATTTGGTGACAATATTCCTAGGAGATTTCTTTTTGGGATCTATTTGAGGAGGTGATCGATGGATTCTTTCAATTTCTATTTTGCCCTGTGGCTCTAGAATATCAGGGCAGTTCTCCTTGATAATTTCTTGAAAGATGATATCTAGGCTCTTTTTTTGATCATGGCTTTCTGGTAGTCCAATAATTTTTAAATTATCTCTCCTGGATCGATTTTCCAGGTCAGTGGTTTTTCCAAGGAGATATTTCACATTGTCTTCCATTTTTTCATTCCTTTGGTTCTGTTTTATAATATCCTGATTTCTCATAAAGTCACTAGCTTTCACTTGCTCCAATCTAAATTTTAAAGTAGTATTTTCTTCAGTGGTCTTTTGGACCTCCTTTTCCATTTGGCTAATTCTGCCTTTCAAGGCATTCTTCTCCTCATTGGCTTTTTGGAGCTCTTTTGCCATTTGACTTAGTCTGTTTTTTAAGGCGTTGTTTTCTGCAGTGTATTTTTCAGTATTTTTTGGGTCTCCTTTAGCAAGTCATTAACTTGTTTTTCATGGTTTTCTCGCATCCTTCTCATTTCTCTTCCCAATTTTTCCTCTACTTCTCTAACTTGCTTTCCCGAATCCTTTTTGAGCTCTTCTATGGCCTGGGGCCAGTTCATGTTTTTCTTGGAGGCTTTTGTTGTAGGCTCTATGACTTTGTTGTCTTCTTTAGGCTGTATGTTTTGGTCTTCTTTGTCACCAAGGAAAGAATCCAAAGTCTGAGACTGAATCTGGGCGCGTTTTTGCTGCCTGGCCATATTCCCAACCAACTAACTTGACCCTTGAGTTTTTCAGTGGGGTATGACTGTTTGGAGACTAACGAGTTCTATGTTCCACGTTTGGGGGGGAGGTGCCAGCTCTGTCAGACCCGCACTACTCCTTCCCCTTGAACCCCCAGTCCAGACTGGGCTTAGATCTTCAGCAGGCTGTTGCACTCCTGCTCTGATCTGCCACTTAATTCCTCCCACCAGGTGGGCCTGGAGCCGGAAGTAACAACAGCTGTAGCTGCCCCACCTCCGCTGCCCCTGGGGCTGGAAGCTGAACAGCGAACTCCTTCCACTCCCGCAGCTTTTCCCACTACCCTTCTCCGCAGTCTTTGGTGTTTGTGGTTCGAGGGGTCTGCTAACTGCTGCAGCTCACATATTCAGGGCGCTAGGGCCCCCTCCGCCTGGCTTCTGGTCTGGATGATCCACGCCGCTCGGGCTGGGCTCTGCTCCACTCCGTTCCCAGCTCCCAGCTCCGTGTGGAATAGACCTCACCCAGAGACCATCCAGGCTGTCCTGGGCTGGAGCCCTGCTTCCCTCTGCTGTTCTGTGGGTTCTGCCATTCTAGAATTGGTTCAGAGCCATTTTTTATAGGTTTTTGGAGGGACTCGGGTACGGAGCTCACTCTAGTCCCTGCTTACCAGCCACCATCTTGGCTCCGCCCCCATCCCCTAAATTTCTAATTCTTAGTCACCACAAAAAGAGCTGCTACAAATATTTTTGTACAAGTAGATCCTTTCTGCTTCCTTATGATCTCTTTGGGATATAGACCTATTAGTGGAATTCAAAAGGCATGCACAGTTTTAGAGTCTTTTGGGCATAGTTCCATGTTATTCCCCAGAATGTTTGGATCAGTTCACAACTCCACTAACAGTGCATTGGTGTCCCAGTTTTCCCATGCCCCCTCCAACATTTGTCATTTTCCTTTCAAAAGAAAAAAAAAAGAAAAACAAAATATTTGAATCACACAGAGGGCAACTCTGTTGGAGGTAGGGAGTAGGTGATGATTGTGAGCAGACTGCAGTATATGACCAATAAAGAATGCTGAAGAACTAGAGTTAAGGATTTCATAAATGGAATGTATGGGTGAAAGAGAACATGGACTGGTCACATAAAAGTGAAAGATGAGTCTTGGGCAGCCAGAGTGACCCACTATTGCCCTTGTGATATTGGAAGAAAGTGGGGAATCCTCTAAACAATTGGGTGGACCCATTGTGTGAAAATTTTGGGACAATTTAAATGAAAATTATGTTGGATGGGTAAGTGTGGATGGAGAGTGAACTGCACAACTGAAGGGAACTCCTGAGTTGAGAAGAGCATAAATTCAGTGTGATATTTGAGAATGAGTCAATGTGAGTGATTTGACATCTTTGGTATCATCACCTACCTCCCTACTGTACCACCAAAGGATGTGGATAAGATTGAATGAGATTGTGGATCTAAAAATTGTTCTAAAAAATTTTAAATTAATTGAATACTCATTAAATTTTAGGATTTATTTTAAAAAATCCTCAGTTCTGAATTCTTTCCCTCTGGTCCTTCCCCCACCTATTGAGAAGGCAATGAAGATATCAGTTGCACATGTGAAATCATGAAGAACATATTTCCATATAAGCCATGTTGTAAAAACATTGTAAGAAAAAAGAACTTATAGAATCATACTTCAGTCTGCACTCAGAGTTCATCAGTTCTCTCTCTGGAGCTGCATAGTATTTTTCATCTAGAGTCCTTTGAAGTTGTCTTGGATCTCTGAACGCATTTTTAAGAATCATTTCTTAAGTACTTTCCAAATATGATGTGTTTATTGCCACTGTGTCCAATCAGGATAAGTCTCCTATGGCTTTAACTTTACTCTGATTCCTGTTTTGGCCTTTGCTCCATGTTTTGTATCTTAGACCTAAGTTCTGGCATTGAACTTCTAACTTTATCCTGGGCTTTATGGTTTGCTGTAGTCTGACTTGGCCTCTAAACTTATTGCCTCATCATACTTAAGCCTTATGGCCTTTGCCCTATGATTTGTCTTCAGTAAAACTGGAGATGTAGACACAGATTATAGTGGGCTGAATCTAGTACAGTCTGTACTTGGAGTTAAGCAGTGAGGAAGATGGAAACTGGATAGGAAATCTTGAAAGTGGAGTGGAAAACCAAAAAAAAATATCCTTAATAACAGCCCTGGAAAAGGAAAGGCCTCTGGCAAAAATCTCCTCAAAGTCACTTTCTCTACTAAGTGTAAAATCAGAAAAATTTTAAATGTCACATTTCTCACAGCGCTCATCTGATGAAGCCATCAAGCAGGGAAAAAAACGCATAGCCTGAGTGGACTAACATAAAACTCTCAATTAAGAGAAAGGGCCCTAGGAATGGAAATGCAGATTCTTGAAGAAAAATGAAAGAATTAAATACACTGTAAATTTTCTGGGTGCTGGAGCCTTAATCACAGGTGAAATGAAATGGGAGCCAGACACAGTGCAGTTATTTCCAACCTCCATTTATAGCTTTAAACCCCGATGTGATGTGATGGAAAAGCAAAAGTTTCCTTATGCCCTCAGGTGGCCCCTACGCTATTAACTTTAAGTTTGTTGATTTTTAAATTTTCTCTGAATAACCCTAGAAAGGATGAGTTTATTGTTTGATACTTATCATCATTCTGCAAAACTTATGAAATGGAGGCAAAATTAGCCATAGAGAAGCAAATTTAAGACTGATATAGGACAACAACCAACAAAGACAAATCTTTAGTAAATGATTACTTTATATTTGATTTATATTAACTGATTTAAGTATTTATTGCTTTCACCCTACAGTACTTAAGCCCTTTAAGGGCAGGGATTGTTTTACTTTTATTTTGTGTCACCAGATACCAGAAGAGTGTCTTGTGCATAGTAAGTGCTTGATAAATGTTTGTAGAATTAATGAATGAGGAAGAAAGGGATAACTAAAGTGAGTTTTCTATTGTTTGAGGGCTTCAACCATATGTTAAAGAGCAATTGAAAGGGATATCATAGAAATGATTCCTGTTCAGGTATAAGTTGGACTTGAACTCTACAGTGGTGTCTGCTTCTGAGATCATAAGGATATAGGAATCTCATTTCAAGGCTTTCTGGTTTTCAATTTGTGGAGTAGGATAAAAATGGGGAAAAGGCAATTAGGTGTTTTAAGAAATCTTGGAAGGTCCAATCCCATGCTGTTCTCACTATAATCAATGTCTACCAGCACATCTGTCTGATTGACTACCAACTTACACCAGTGAGTTCTTGTTCACCTATATTTAGCAGGAAGCATGAAAAAAAGACAGAAAATGTCCTTTTCCTTACAAATTAGTGGTCAGTTTCGTTCACTATAATCATTCTTGTTGACCCATTTATTCGTTTCTTTTTTGTTGATTTCCCCAGTCTTGAAATCTCTACTCATCTGAACATGCAGTTGTCATATGCTTCTCTCTATCTTAGAGAACCCTCCAAAATCTGGACTACTTGGGTCAACAGCATCTATGCTAAAAAAAAAAATCTTTGCCCTAAATATAGTCACATATTTGCCAATCTGACCTGTAGTATCTATCTGCATTTTCTTAGCCACACTCCTGATCCTGACTTTCTGACCTGCTCTATCTTATTGTTACTCATGTTTCCATATGAAATATGTCTCCAGCTCAACTACACACCAGCCCTATTGTTTCATAGGCTATACTATCACATTGCTGCCTGGATGTCTCCAAATATTTCTAAATACATTTAATCTTTAACTGTCATTTTGAGATTACTCCTTTTTCCAGGTCATCCATCCACCAAAAGATTCCCATTTTATCTCCTCCATATTCAAAACCTCTCTATGTTCTTAAATCTCTGTTCCTTCTTTTTAATCTTGGAGTATAACATAGCCCGCAAATTTGCCAAGACTAACCCTAATGCTTGCGAACCTGAGCTATTCACTCCAATCTCATTCTATACCTTTCTACCCTTGTCTTTCTGGCTCTGTATATCACTCTGTCTTTAGCTCTTTCTCTGTCTCTCCCTATGAGTTTCTATATCTCTCTGGCTTCTTTTTTCTGTCTCTGCCTCTTTATCTCTCATTCTCTCTCTTCATTCATCTCTCTCTCTATTTCATTTTCTCTTTGTATTTCTGTCTTCATTCCTTTGTCTGTATGTTGGTTTATCTGTCTTTCTGATTCTCTCTCCTCCCTTCAATCTATCCAATATCTTTACTACCCTACTCCCTCATTTAATAGCCATGGGAACTGCTTCCTTTTCCTAGAAAAACCATCCCTGGAACTTGAAATTTCTTCAGACTATTTGCCTATACATTTCTCCACCACTTCATTGCTAAACTCCTAGAAAGTGTAATCCACATTTAATACCTAAAATAATAGCTAACATTCATATAGCACCTACTATGTGCCAAGCACTATGCTAAGCACCATAAAAATATCCTCTCATTTGATCCTCATAACAACCCAGAGAATTAAGTGCTATTATTATTTTCATTTTACAGATGAGGCAACTAAGACAAAGAGAGGTTAAGTGACTTGCCCATTGTCATGGAACATGAAAGTGTCTGAGGCTGGATTTGAAATTTGGTGTTCCTTTCTTCCCATCTACCCCCTCTATTTCCATACCATCTACTCATTACTTAACCTCTCTTGCAATCTGGTTTCAATCTTCACCACTCTAGTAGAACACTTCCCCACAAGATCTCTCATGATGTCTTAATTAGAAATTCACCAGTATTTTTTAAATCTTCATTTTCCTTGACCTTTATGCAGAATATAATACTATTGATTATTTCCTCTTGTTGGTACTCTCCTCCCTCAGCTTCAATGATACAACATTCCTTTGTTTTTGCTTACACCTTTTTGAGCTCACTTATACTTCTTTTATTGGTTCATCTTCTGCTAAGTGTGAATGTTTCCTTTTCCCTATTATTTGTAGGATAAAATGAAAACTTCTTTGATGTGTCATTAAGCACCTATAAATTCTGGTTTCACCCAGCTTCTTTAGACTAATAATTCACACTATTCTACTTCTTGTTTAGTCTGGTCTATTAGTATCTCTCGATCTCAATCTCTATTCTCAGAATTCTTTGCAATTTAAAAGTCTCACACCCAGAATAACTTCTATCCACATTTTCACACATGGAAATTTTTCTTTTCCTTCAAAGTCCTGCTTAGATGCCACTACCTCCTTAATCTTACTAATCATAAAATATCTTCTTCCTCAAATATTCTTATTATTCTTTCTTTGGATTGCTTCTTTCACCTCAACATATTTGACTTTGCATCATGCTTATTTATATACATGTCCTACTTTCTGTTAGATTCTTAAGCTTTTTAGGACATGGATTTTATGCTATTTCTTCTTTGTATATCCATCACTTAGCATAATCCATTGAAATTAGCACATACTCAATGGATGTTTGTTAAATTAAGTTGAAGCAGTAGGAACTGCCATGGAATTTTTAAATTTAGGGCTAGAAGAGATGTTTGAGATAATTCTAGGCTAACCCTCACACTTTATACAATAGGAAAGTGAGTTACAAAGAAGTGAAGTGACTGTACAAGGCCACACAGCTAATAAGTAGAAGAGTTAGGACCAAAACTCAAGTGTGTGAATTTCTGGTCAAGGGTTCTTTCATGAGTTAAAAATTCTCTTCGGAGGGAAGCTGGGTGGATGGGGTGAAAGGAAACATAAAAATTGAGAATAATTGATGATTCCTCAGACAATGTTGCAATATGCCTAAATGTATGTATTTCTTTAAATCTTGTTCTAAATTGTGTATCATTTTATAGTCAAGTTGTGTATTCATCTTAAACTTATCATAGGATGTAGTATAAGATCTTAGTTTCAACACAATTTCTGCAAAATTGATCTCTAGTTTTCCTATTTTCTTATATATACACATACACACATACATATACAGTGCATATGTATGCATGCATGTATATATCTACATATACATACTGTACGTACACATACACATATATATCATATATAAACATATACACATGCATATACATATACATAGTACATGCATACATTGTATATCTATCTATTTATCTATCTATCTACGACACTGCTCTTTCCTGGTTCTTTTCTTTCCCGTTTGACCAGCTATTATCCTTTGCTGGATCATGATCTATGTCCTACCTGTAAAATGAGAGTATCTCAAAAAATCTGGGCCCTCGTAATAATTACAGAAAACACATATAATATTCACTACTACAGGGTATGGGATGTTATTAACTCAAATTGGTAAGTCTTCATCATAGTATTTGGAACCACAATACCCCCCAAAAAGTTCTTCCCTCTTCTTAACATCCATATTTCTGTTACTTTTCTTTCTGATTCACAACCTTTGAGTCTTCAACTCTTTCCTTCCCTGCCCCTCTCTCTCATATCCAATGCATTACTACATTTGTCATTTCCATCTCCACAATAGATCTTGTTTACACCCCCTTCTTTTCATCCTTTTTGCAAGATAGTCATCCTACTTCAGATTTTCATTGTCTTGTTTTTGCTATTGCAGCAGTCTCATAATTGGATCTCTTTCTCAGGATTCTCCCCTCTGTAATTCTTCTTCCACACAGCACTCAATATTATCTTCCTACATTGTGTCTTCTATATCACCCTCCTACTCGAGAAGCTTTTCTAACTCCCTATTCCCTTTAGGACAATATACAAAATTCTCCCCTTGACATTTGAAAACCTTAACAATCTGACCTCAGCCTATCTTTATAGCTTTGCTGAGATTTTCTCCCCTTCATGCATTCTATAGTCCTGCCAAAGTAGCCTATTTGTTTCGTTGATTTAGCCCTCCATATCTTTTGTGCTTTTGCACTGATTTTCTTCCTTTCCTAGAATGGAATAATTCCTCATCACTGCCTCTTAGAATGGCAAGTTTCCTTTATGGCTCAGTTCTTGTGCCACCTCCTATAGGAAGCCTTTCCCACTTTCCTTTAGAGTTTGCTCCTTAATCAAAGTGTCATGCTCTAGTTATCGTTAAATAAAATAATATTTATATTTATGTAGTTACATTTTGTATCTCTCCCATAGAGCATATGTTCCTTGAATGGCAGGAACTATTTTTTTAATTTTGTCTTCATATGCCAAGGGATTAACATAGTGAATTTCACATATCTGGGGTTTAATAAATGCTGTTGTTTGAGTTTGGGGTTAGATTGACTCCTTTATCTGGTACTTGAGCTTTGTAGGCAAAGAGTGAGAGTGAAAGAAGAGGGACTAAGAGGCTGACTAAAGAATAGAATGGGAACGTGAAGATGTTCCTGGGCAATTCAGAGCTACTTGGAAGTTTTTATGTACATGGAGAAGGATATAAAGGCCAAAAGAAGGCCTGTAAGGCTTAGCTCTCTCCTTTCCTTTCTGTATTCAATACTGCTAGGTAGGAGGGAATGGAGAATAGATAATCAGAGATAATTCATGACATACTTGTAGGTGGGAAAGTACAGTTGTGCAACATTTAAAAAGACACAAGACAGTATTTTCTTCCTTAAGAGAATAAAAATAGCTAACGCCAAATGGATTCTATTAACTCTGACCTAATGACATTCATTGGCCTATGTATATTCTACCTCCGATCAGGTTTTCCCTTTTCATTTTCCTGAGAAAAACTTAGCAATTATGAAACAGCGACTTGGGATTTACCACACACCCATTTCCTAATCCACAATAATAAGCTTTACAAGGAACATATGACTTCTCCAAAGGTCCTAGTTTTAGGTAGTCACAGATGTAACACATCTGTTGGGTTGTCCAAAATATGGCACATGGGTGACATGCAGCCCACAGTGTGATTTTATGTGGCCTGCCTGTGGGTTTTAATTTTCACCAGTGAAAAAATAAAATAATAATTTGCATGGAATGCGTATTAGATTTTTTAATTCCATCGCTAATAAATAATCTTGTTGATGTTAATTTTCTTTGGTGTTTTTAAGCAGTGTTACGAATGGAACATATTGCACGGAATTTTCAGTAGATCTGTGGGACGTGTTCCGTCCGTACGATGCAGAGTAGTCAGTACGCACTTACCTTTATACTGTTGTGTTGTCAGTTTGTTGTTTTGTGTTTGCTTTTGTGCTTCGTGCCTTCACCTGTCATATTGATGATGCACATTCCTCCACTTTCTATTAGTGTACTGTATTTTTTATTCTGGGTGCGGCCCTCAAATAATTATTTTGTTTTAATGCAGCCCTAAGATTACCTAAGGTTGAATAGTCCTGCATCATGGGAATTTAAAAAAATCCAAGACTGGGTTAAATCTCAAATGAGTTTTCACCGAAATATAAATTCTCTTTTTAAACCAATATTTTTTTCCTATATTTTTAGGGGGAAAAATTGTTGGGGGGAGCATCAACTGGTATGTTTATGAACTATGATATATTTTTCTTGGCTTCGTCTTAAAGATATTAGTGAGGGTCTTTTTCTCTTCATCCCAAGACTTCTCCATAGTGTAGACATGGTGAGTTTTGTAAGTGTGGATGCATCTACTAGAGAAGTAATGTCTGAGAGCAGACATATACTAAGACATCTAGTGACAAAAGGAATGATTCTCAAGAAATCCAATCATGTTTTGGAGTATATCATCTTTGAGTCAATTCTCATCTGCATAATTAAAGAATATATTAAGTGTTCTTTTGGGAGAGCTAGGCTGGTTTCTGGGCAACACACACCTGGTTGGAAATTCAGGATATGAATTCTCAGCTTATTTTTTGCTATTTGCTCCAATGATAACCTTGGGGGAAGTTGTGTCCCCTCAGTTGGCTGCCCCAGATTCCTCATTATCAAACAAACAAAATGTAAATTAAGCAGGTGGAACAATATAAGAGACCTGATTTGGACCCCTATGTTTAGTGGGATGCTCAAGGCTAAACAGCTAACTCCCAGGTTTACTTGTCAGAAGAAAAAGAAACCAGCTTCTGTTTAGATCGAAAAGAACATCTGACAAATGTTTTAGGGTTAAAAATCTAATTATGGTTTAAAAAAACCCCAGTAAATTCTGGTTGTTGGGGCACTTCCATTTCCAACTGCCTATTTATTGATGGCTACTTTCCATATTTTGGATTCCTGAATATCAAAATAATGTTATTTTATATTTGCATAATTATTCATGAGAACTAAATTGTAAATACAAGCATGATTTATGATTTCATCAGTTCAATAGGAGGAATAGTTTTATTTTTTGTTAATTTGACCACAATGTAATGACTAAATCATGCCCATCATTTTAGAGTCCCTTGCAAATTGCCAGTCTAGTCGATCTTAACTTCTTTTGAATAAAGCAATTTCCCTTAGATATTCTCCAAAATCCAGAATTAGAAGACAAAACAAATTTTAACCAAAGGTGGATGGTACTTTCCCGGATTAATGGGAATTGAAAATTACCTGGGGAGGAAGTAGCCAGTGAATCATAAAGGACAGTTGGTGAGGCTTGGTTATTACACTGAGCCAAGTACATACTAAACCTAAAGAACAGGCTTTTTTTTGCCTTGCTGTGGAGATAAGCATAGAGGAGTTACTGGAGAACAACTTTATTTTATTTTGTAGCTTCTTAGTTTTCAAACAAATATGAAAATCAAATATGTGGAGTAATTCAGAAGACATAGCTGCATCACTTTTTGGATACTATGGCTATTTGGTACACTGCATAGAGTACTGGGTCTAGAAACAGGAAGACCTAAGTTTAATCCCAGTCTCAGACACTTACTAGCTCTGTGACCCTGGGCAAGTCATTTAATCTCTGTCTGCCCCAGTTTCCCCAGTAATAAAATGGGGATAATAATAGCATCTTCCTCCCAGAGTTCTAATTTGAGTCCTAATCCTTGCTTAGCCACTACCTTGCTTGTGACCATGGACCAAGTACGTTTCTCTGCAAATCTTTCCTCAACTGCAAAATAATAATAATAGTACCATCTACCCCTAGGGTTGTTGTGCATATCAAATGAGATAATATTCATAAAGCACTTGGCACAGAGGATACACTTAATAGATGCTTGTTTTTGTCTTTCCTGCCATTCGTCCTACCGAGAGATAAAAAATAAAAAAACTAAGGGGAACTGTTATTCTAAATCCCTCTTCTCATAGAATCCTAACTCATTAGAATTTCATTAGAAATTAATTCTAAAATTATTAAGACTATCAGGCAATAGATAATAGTCAGAATCATTCATATGTATAATGCTTTTTTTTTTCCTTTTTAGAGCTCTTAATTGTTATTTCACTTTCTCCTCAAGACAATTTTATTAGGTAAGTGAGGGAAATATTATTTTCCTCATCTTACACATGAGAAAAGTATCACTCAAAGAGGTAAACTCAGCAATGGCCACAAGAAAGAGAATAGTTAAGCAGGAATCAAAAACCAAATCTCCAGAGCTCTGTGCTCCTTCTGATAGATACAGCGAAAGTGTGGAAAATTCTTAGGAAAGTGTGGAGAGTGCCTCAGGTTCTCTCTTATTAACTGGGAAGAACTGGACCAAAGCCTCTCAGTCAATCAACAAATATTTCTTATGTGCCTATTATGTGTAATGCACAGTGTGAAGGTTTGAGAGGAAAGTTATAGGCAGTTCAGAAGATTAGGAAACGTTTAAAGTAGAAGGTGCTGCTTGAGCTGTATCCTGGAGGAAGAGAGGAATTCTGACCAATCCCATTGAATGGTCAGGGATTGGTAAAGGTAAATGATGAATTTGTGTGACAGAGCAAAATCATGGCTTGGCTAGGGCTTTAGCAGCTACATGAAGCTAATAGCTATCTGGCATCAACTGTGCTTTCATAGAACTGTTTAATAGCAGGAAATTATTCCAAAGGGAGAGTAAGCAATTGAATGCATCATGTTCCAAGAAGGGAGATTGGACAAAAGAAGTTAAAGGTCTGGACTTGGAAGAGAAAGACTTCTTTTGGTTCTTTCTTTCCAGGATCACCATTTTCCATGATCTCTTCCTTTCTTAACCTAGACATGACACTAATTGGGTCTGTGTTGTGACAATATGATATCTGTGACTGATAGAACTGCAGACTTTAATGGGGAAGTGGATAAAAAATGGTAAGTGCTTTGAGCAAAATGAATATCAGTTACAACCACCCACTTCAAGTTAAGTGCTCCAAAAATAGAGGGCAGAGGTGAGTTATGGAGTAGAATATATCATTTATTTGTCATTACTTTCTGGAGATGTTACCCTCCCTATCTGTCAGGTAGACCTTTTCACTGAGCCCAGGTCCTTATTAATATTTCTTTGTTTTCATTTGTGCAGCATCTCCCACCTAAATTAACCTCTTTTCTCCCCACCAACCCAAATCTCACACATGTTTCTAAGTTCAATTTGCAACTGCTTCATGAAGGTTTTCTTGACCATTCAATCTATACTGCATCTCTTTCCTATGGCTTCTACTAAATGAACCACCCAATCTATTAATGACACACTTTATTCTTTCATTCAATAAAATTTTTTACCCACTATAATAGATATATCACTATGCCAGTCATTGAAGGCATTAGATCTATTATATAATTCCATATTTACTTGTTTTACTCTCTGTGCCATGTATGGTAAGTCTCTTTTCCATGTATAGATTAGAATTTTTCTTAAGTCAGGAGTCACATCTCCATTTCCACTCATGAAAAATCTAGGGGCAACTAGGTGGTGTAGTGAGTAGAGCACCAGCCCTGGAGTCAGGAGGACCTGAGTTCAAATCTGGCCTAAGACACTTAACACACTTACCAACTGTGTGACCTTGGGTGAGTCACTTAACCCCAATTGCCCTGCCTTTTCTGCTCCAAAAAAAAAATCTAAAGAAATGGGGCTGGGTGTGTAGCAGTTACTCCATAAATAGTTTTAGATTGATCAGAAGATTGGTTAAAACACATCTGTCCTCAACAGCTTAGATAATTGCCTCAACTATTCATTCCTTCTTGCACTGCAGATAGAGTTATACTGGTAAAGTGGAACTTTCATGATAATTCGTGTCTTAGCTTCTAGTTTTGCTCAGTTCTCTGAGTTTTCTTCAATCGTTTGAAGAATTTAGTTAACATTCAAACTTAATGCAACAAACGTTTATCTATGGGAAAGGCACAAAAAGCAGTATAATATGAACTACACTGTAGTGGAGAGAGAGAAAGAGAGAGAGAGAGAGGAGGGAGGAGGAGAGGGAGAGAAGGACAGAGGGACAGAGGGAGAGAGGGAGAGAGGGAGAAAGATAAAGAGAGTATCTTCAGGTCAGGATGACTTAGAATTAAGTCCTGCTTCTGAAACATATTGACTCTGTGACTCTGGAAAAGTCATTTAATATCTCAGTGCCCTCCAGGTAATTCTGTAAGGCTATAATTTGCAGGGTTAATATGAATCTGCATGGGTAGAGGGAATTTATTTCAAGGGAATTCCCTATATTATTGAAATCATAGGTCCTATTCGATGTTCAAGGTCTTGGGTGTTACAAAGGGAAAAAACCAATTTGGCAGCTGAGTGGCAGAAAGGGCAGAGAATTTAGTACGGAAACCCAACCAGAAAGCTATTGCATTAGGCCAAGTGTGAGATGAAGAGAACGTGTACCAGGGTGGTGACAGTATTAGAAGAGAGAAAGAGTCATATATAAGAAATATTATGAAGGTAAAATCAATAAGCCTTGGCAACACATTTGATATTGTAGGTAAGAGAGAGTGAAGAGTTGAGAATGATGCCTAAGTTTCAATCATATGTGACTAAGAGGAGAATGGTACGCTAAATAATAATAGGATACTTAGGGAGAGGAGAGTGTTTGGGATATAATATTGACTTGAGTTTTGGACAAGTTGAGTTTAAGATGTCTGTGTGACATTAAGTTCAAGATGTCTAACTGATGGTTGGAGATACAAGACAGGAGGTCAGCAGAGGGGTCAGGGCTGAATAAGTAGATATGAAAATCATCTCCATATAGATGAACATTAAATCAATGGGAGCTGATGAGATTGGCAAGTGAAATAGCGTAAAAGGAAAAAAAAAACAAGAAGAGGACAGAAACCTGTTGAATACCTTCTGTAAAGGGACATAACCTGGATGATGTTCCAACAGAAAATACTGAGGAGCAAGTAGATAAGTAAAAGGAAAGCCAGGAGAAAGCAATGTCTCAGAAAACCTAGAGCAAAGAGTGTACCAAGGAGAAAAGGGTGATTGACAGTGTCAAAGCCTATAGAAGGGTCAAGAAAAATGAAGATTGAGAAAGGGAAATAAGATTTGGCAATTAAAAGTTCATTAGTCACTTTGGAGAGAATGGTTTCAGTTGAATGGTAAAGTCAGAAGTCAGATTGTGTATAGTTGAGATGAAAGTAGGAGGAAAGAAAGTGGAGGTAACTCTTGTCGATGACCCTTTCAAGAAACTTAGCTATGAGAGGCAGAGCCAAGATGCTGGCCTAAAGGCTGGAACTCCCCTGAACTCTCCCAAATTCCCCTCCAAGAAACTTTAATATAATGCAGCAAATCAAATTCTGGAGCAGCAAAACAGACAAAAATTCAAGGTTAAACAATTTTCCAGCTCAAGAAAACTTAGGATGTCAAAAAGAAAGGTCTGTTTTAGTGGTATGGTGATTGGGTCTGGAGCACAGTGTAACCCAGGCAGCACATTGGTAAGTCAGCAGCAGGTTCAGGAGCTCTTAACCCACAGATAGTAAGTGGGTCAGGAAACTGGCAAGAAGTATATTAAAAGTCACCTTTTGCCAGCATTGGGTAGAGGCCTCATTGCGTTGCCCACACACAATTCCAGGTCATAGTCTCAGGGCGAAGAGGAACACTAGCATACTAGCACATTTGGCTGCTTGAAAGCAGAGTCCCTGATCACAGCTCCAGGGCAGAGAGGATGCTTATCATTACTCACAAGGGAAAAAGGGCCCTGGTCTCAGATCCAAGGCAGAAAGGAACACTAGATCTTGTGGCCACAGGAGAGCAAGGTCTCAAGCTGCATTTCTAGGGCAATAAGGGACAAAAAAAAAAAGCTAACAAAAGAGAAAACTTGCAGCAGCAAGGGTCAGGGACCCTGATCACAGTTACATGGTGGAGAAGAGTGCATATGGTTGCTCACAGATTGGAGTACAGCACAGCAGAACAGTGACTACTTAGATCATAACACCTTGAAAGAATTAAAAATTTGAAGACCCCCCAGAATTAACTCTAAAAAGAGGAGGATGGAAATTTTGGAGTTCAGGACAGTGCTCCCTCTACCCTCAGAGCAGAGCCCAAATTTATCATGAACTTAAAAGTCAAGTAATAGGCTGGATAAATAAGTAAACAACAAAAAAAGATCCCTACAATAAAATATTACCATGGAGACAAGAAAAAGCTAAACTAAAACTCAGAAGAGGACAACAAAGTCAAAACAGGAAAGTATCAAAGAAAAATGTGACTTGGACACAAGCCCAAAAATAATTCCTGGAAGAGCTCAAAAAAGATTTAAAAAAATAAGACAGGTAAAGGAAAAACACTTGGGAAAAGAAATGAGAGTGGTTCAAGAAAATTATGAAAAGAGAGTCAACAGCATGGTAAGAGATGTACAAAAATACTGATCAAAATAACATCTTAATAAAAGAGAATTGTTCAAATGGTAAAAGAGGTACAAAAATTCATTGAAGAAAAGAAAGCCTTAAAAAGTAGAATTAGCCAAATTGGGGGAAAAATACTACAAAAATTCACTGAAAGAAAACCCATTAAAACAGAATTGGTCATATGGAATAAGCTTATAGAAGAATATAATTCCTTAAAAATGACAATGAGATATCAAGAAACAAAACAAAACAAAAAAAACCTTTAAGAAAAAAATAGAAGAAAATGTGAAATCCCTCATTGAAAAATACAGTAGCCTGGAGAAATGATTGTGGATAAGTTATGAATTATTGGACTACCTGAAAGACTTGTTCATAAAAAGAGCATCAATATAACATTTCAAGAAATTATGAAGCAAAACTGCCCCTATAGCCCAGAACAAGATGGTAAAATAGAAACTGAAAAAATCCACCAATTACCTCCTGAAAGAGATCACAAAATAAAAACTCCCAGGAATATTATAGCTAAATTCCAGAGCTCTTCGGTCAAAGGGAAAATAATTTTAAGCAACCAGAAAAATATATGAAATATAGAGCCACAGGCAGGACAATATAATATCCAGCAGCTTCTACTTTAAAGGATCAGAGGACTTGGAATATAGTATTCCAGAAGGTAAAGGGGGTAGGATGAAAACCATGAATAACCTACCCAACAAAACTGAGTATAATCCTTCAGAGGACTTTCAAGCATTCCTAATGAAAACTCGAGAACATTTAAAGAACAATTTATAACAATACTATATAAACTATCTGGAAAAATAAGCAAAGAAGGAACTTTACCAAATTCTTTTTATGACATAATTATAGTGCTGATATCTTAATCAAAGATGATCAAAAACAGAAAAAGGAAACTATAGACCAATTTCCTTAATAAATAGTGATGCAAAAATTTTAAATACAATAATATCAAGGAGATTACAACAATATATCACAAGGCACCACTCTATGACCATGTGTTATTTATACTAGGGAAGCAGTGTTGGTTCAATATTAGGAAAATTATCAGCATAATTGACCATATCAATAATAAAACCAGCAAGAATCATATGATTATCTCAATAGATGAAGGAAAAGCTTTTGACAAAATACAACATTTATTCTTATTAAAAACATTACAATGGATAGGAATAAATGGAGCTTACTTTAAAATAATAAGTAATATTTATCAAAAACTACAAGTATTATAAATAATGAGGACAAGGTAGAAGCCTTCCCAGTAAGATCAGGGGTGAAACAAAGTTGCTCATTATCACCACTATTATTCGCTGTTGTACTAGAAATGCTAGTTATAGTAGTAAGAAAAGAAAAAAAGGAAGTGAAGGATTAAACTATATAATGAGGTTACAGAACCCCTCCTCTTTGCAGACAATATGATGGTATACTTAGAGAATTAATTAAAAAAAATCTGGTTGAAGTAATAAACAGCTTTAGCAAAATTTCAGGATATATAGTAAAGCCACATAAATCACCAGCATTTCTAGATATTAACAACAAAGTCCAGCAGGAAAAAAAGAGCAAAAGAGAAATTCCATTTAAAACAATAGTAAATGAAAGATGGCAGAGCGCATCAGAAAATTCCAAGCTCTCCAGATTTTTCCTCCAAAGACAAGATCAAGTGGCAGATCAGAAGGGAAATGTAGGGATCTCTTTGCTGGAACTGAGGCTGGATTCTCTTACTTACCCTGCTTGGATCTGGGTCATAGTCCTGATTGGCACTCCTGGGGTGAGGAAGAGCACTGACATGGCAGATATTGGGGCAATTGTTGAGAGGGAATCCTCTTCACAATTCCAAGGCAGAAAAGAGTGCTTGTGATCAACTCACCGACCAGAGTACAGGCCAAGAGAGGAGTAAACACCTCTACTTTGATCATACCACATCTAAAACAACTGAAAATTTACAGGTGCTTAGAAATATCTCTGACAGTAGCTGTGCAAAACCCCTGAAAGTTGGGCAGATCACTCTCCAGTCTGAAAACAGAGTCCTACCTTGACAAAGAGTTCAAAAGTCAAGTAATTGGCTGGGGAAATGAGCAAACAGTGTAAAAAAAATGAGACTCTAGAATCTTACTTTGATGACAAAGAAGATCAAAATATACAATCAAAAGAACACAACAAAGTCAAACCTCCTAGATCCAAAGCCTCCAAGAAAAATATGAATTGGTCACAGGCCATGGAAGAGCTCAAAAAGGAGGTTGAAAATCAAGTAAGAGAAGTAGAGGAAAAATTGGGAAGAGAAATGAGTATGATGCAGAAAAATATGAAAATGAGTCAAAAGCTTACTAAAGGAGACTTAAAAACTACTGAATAAAATAACACCTTAAAACATAGACTAACTCAAATGGCAAGAGATTCTAAAGGCCAATGAGGGGAAGAATGCCTTAAAAGGCAGAATTGGTCAAATGGGAAAGGAGGTCCAAAGCTCACTGAAGAAAATAATTCCTTAAAAATTAGAATGGAGCAAATGGAAGCTAATGACTTTATGAGAAATCAAGAAATTATAAAACAGAACCAAGAGAATGAAAAAATGTAGGACAATTTGAAGTATCTCTTTGGCATGACCAGTGACCTGGAAAACAGATTCAGGAGAGATAATTTAAAAATTGTTGTACTGAAAGCCATGATCAAAAAAAGAGCCTAGACATCATCTTTTAAGAAATTATCAAGGAAAACTGCCCTGATATTCTAGAGTCAGAGGGTAAATAGAAACAGAAAGAATCCACTGATTACCTCTTGAAAAAGATCCCAAAAGGAAAATTCCTAGGAATATTGTAGTCAAATTCCATAGTTCTCAGGTCAAGGAGAAAATATTGCAAGCAGCCTGAAAGAAACAATTTGAAAATTGTGGAAACACAATCCGGATAACACAAGATATAGCAGCTTCTACCATAAGGGATTGAAGGGCTTGGAATATGGTATTCAGGAGGTCAAATGAGCTTGGATTAAAACCAAGAGTCACCTACTCAACAAAACTGAGAATAATACTTCAGGGGAAAAATGAATATTCAGTGCAATAGAGGACTTTAAATCATTCCCGATGAAAAGACCAGAGCTGAACAGAAAATTTGACTTTCATATACAAGAATCAAGAGAAACATGAAAAGATAAATGGGAAAGAGAAATCATAAGATACTTATTAAAGTTGAACTGTTTACATTCCTGCATGAAAAGATGATATTTGTAACTCATGATACCTTTCTCAGTATTAGAGTAGTTTAAGGGAATAAATAAATAAACAAACATATATATATATATACATATATATACACACATATATATGTATGTATGTATGCATATGCATATATATATACATACATACATACATATACAAATATATACATATATATGCACACACAGATATGTATATATAGACAGAAGGCACAGGTTGAGTTTAGATGATATCTAAAAAATAAAATTAAGCAGTGAGAGTGAAATATATTGGGAGAAGGATAAAGGGAGAGATAGAATAGGGTAAATTATCTCACATAAAAGAAGCAAGAAAAAGTTGTTACAATAGAGGAAAAGAGAGGGGAGGTGAAAAGGAATGAGTCAACCTTACTCTCATCAGATTTGGCTTAAGGAGGGAATAACATACACATTCAATTGTGTATTTTACCCTACAGTAAAGTAGGGAAGAAGGGGATAAGTGGGGTGATGATAGAAGGGAGGGTAGACTGGGGGAGGGGGTAGTCATAAACAAACACTTTTGAAAAGGTACAGGGTCAAAGGAGAGAATAGAATAAATGGGGGTGGGATAGGATAGAGGGAAATATAGTTAGTCTTTTACAATATGACTATTATGGAAATGTTTTTCATAGCTACACATGTATAACCTATATTGAATTGCTTGCCTTCTCAATGAGGGTGGGTGGGGAGGGAAGAAGGGAGAGATTTTAAAACTCAAAGTTTTAAAAACAAATGTTAAAAATTGTTTTACTTGCAACTGGGAAACAAGATATACAGGCAATGGAATATAGAAATTTATTTTGCCCTACAAGAAAGTAAGGGGGAAAGACAGGGGTGGGATGGGAATGAGAGAAGGGAGGGAAGACTGAGGAAAGGGCTAATCAGAATGCATATCATCTTGAGGGGGCAGTAAGGGAGAGATGGGGAGAAAATTTGGAACTCAAAATCTTGTGGAAGTGAATGTTGAAGACTGAAAATAAATAAATTAAATAAAAAAGTAACAATTCAAAATGAAAAAAAAAGTGAATATTCAATGCATCGACACACCTACAGGTTTTTGTTGCAAAATGACCAGAGCTTAATGGAAAATCTGACATAAAAGATCCAGGAGAAATATAAGGTAAACATTAAAGACCAATTACAAAGTATTCAATAAGGTCAAACTGTTTATTCTTTATATGCAGAAATGTTATCATTATTCTTAAGATTCTTATTAGTTCTTGGGTAGTTTGAAAGAAAGGTTGGGTTTGAGGTGAGTCTGATGAAGTGATTCTGAGAAATTGCATAGTAAAAGGTAAAAAGGTAAAATTGCATAGTAAAAGGTAAAAAGAACAATTATATGAATGAGCTGTGAAAGGAATTACTGATACAGAGGAAATATGTGGGTGTGGAGTGCTGGTAATGCTAGACCCCCACTCTCCTCAGATCTGTTAAAGAGGGGACAAGATATATACGTAGAAGGATATAAAAGTCTTCTAAATTTATAAAGAAATAAGAGGGTGAGGGAACATGATGGGGGGCTTAGAAGGGTGTATAAACTAAGATTTAGGAGGGTAGGAGGAGAGGAAAAGGGAGGGACCCTTAGAGAAGTGCCTAGAACAAGGAATCTGAGCCTTAGGGAAGAGGATAAGGGATTCTTTAAAAGGGTGTAGATTAGGGAGGGAGTAGTTAGAAGTAAATTAGAGGAGAGATAGGGTAAAAAGAGACCAAGAAGGGTAATAGTGAGGAAAACTAGGATAGAGGGAAATACATAAATAGTAATTATAACTTTGAATGTGAATGGAATGAATTTACCCATAAAATAGAAATGGATAGCAGAATAGATTCAGTCAGAATCTGACAATATGCTGCTTACAAGAAACATATTTTAAAATGAGAGATACATACAGAATTAAAATAAAGGGCTGTGGTAGAATGTATTATACCTCCACCAATGCAAAAAATAAAAAAAAAAAAGTAGGGGGTAGCAATCATATCAGAGAAAGACAAAGCTAAACTAGAGTTAATTAAAAGAGATAAACAGGCAAACTACATTGTAATAAAAGGCACTATAGATAATGAAGCAATATCAATACTAAACTTATCTGTACCTAATACCATGCCATCTAAATTTTTTAAAGAAAAGTTAAATAAATTAGGGGTAGAAATAGACAATAGTACTCTGATAGCGGGGGACTTTAATCTTCCCCTCTCAGAACTAGATAAATCTAACCAAAAATGAAATAAGAAGTTAAGGAAGTGAATAGAACTTTAGATATATGATAGATATCTGAAGAGAATTGAATAGGAATTGAAAGGAATACACCTCTCTGTAGAAGTATGTGGTACTTTTATAAAGACTGATAATATATTAGGATGCAAAAATGTTGTAGCTAAAAGTAGAAAAGCAGAAATATAAAATGCTTCCTTTACAGACCGCAATGCAATAAAATTGTATTTAATAAGGGAGCATGAAAACATAGGGGAAAACTAATTAAATGGAAACTAAACAACCGAATCTTAAAGAATGTATGGATTACAGAACAAATAATAGAAATAATCAGTAATTTCTTTTTTTTTTAATTCGTTAGGTTATCTTTATTTAAATTTATTTATTTAACATATTTGGTTTTCAGCATTGATTTTCACAACAGTTTGAATTACAAATTTTCTCCCCATTTCTACCCTCCCCCCTACTCCAAGATGGCTTATATTCTGGTTGCCCTGTTCCCCAGTCAGCCCTCCCCTCTATCACCCCCCTCCCCTCTCATCCCCTTTTCCCTTCCTTTCTTGTAGGGCGGGATAAATTTCTACGCCCCATTGCCTGTGTATGCTATTTTAGTTGCATGCAAAAACTTTTTTTTGTTTGTTTTTGAACATCTGTTTTTAAAACTTTGAGTTCCAAATTCTCTCCCTTCTTCCCTTCCCACCCACCCTCCCTAAGAAGTCGAGCACTTCAACCTAGGCAACGCGTGTATCATTATGTATAACCCTTCCACAATACTCATGTTGTGAAAGGCTAACTACATTTTGCTCCTTTCCAACCTATCCTGCTTTATTGAATTTTCTGCCTTGACCCTGTCCCCTTTCCAAAGTGTTTGTTTTGATTACCTCCACCCCTATCTGCCCTCCCCTCCATCATCCCCCCCCTTTTATTTTTTTTTAATCTTCCTCCCTCTTCTTTCCTGTGGGGTAAGATACCCAACTGAGTATGTATAGTATTCCCACCTCAGGCCAAATCTGATGAGAGCAAGGTTCACTCATTCCCCCCTCACCTGCCCTCTCCCCTCCTCCCACAGAACTGCTTCCTCTTGCCACCTTTATGCGAGATAATCCACCCCATTCTATCTCTCCCTATCTCCCTCTTTCAGTATGTTGCTCTCTCATCCCTTAATTTCATTTTATTTCTTTTAGATATCTTCCCTTCATCTTCAACTCACCCTGTGTCTGCTCTCTCTCTTTTACATATATATATATATATGTACATATACACATACATATATATGTATATACATATACAAAAACACACATATATATACATACATACATATGCATGCATATACACATAGATACATACATACATACACATTCACTTATATGTATACATAAACATATATATATGCATATTCCCTTCAACTACCCTAATACTGAGGTCTCATGAGTCATACACATCATCTTTCCATGTAGGAATGTAAACAAAACAGTTCAACTTTAGTAAGTCCCTTGCAATTTCCGTTTCTTGATTACCTTTTCATGCTTCTCTTGATTCTTGTGTTTGAAAGTCAAATTTTCTATTCAGTTCTGGTCTTTTCACTGAGAAAGCTTGAAAGTCCTCTATTTTATTGAAAATCCATATTTTGCCTTGGAACATGATACTAAGTTTTGCTGGGTAGGTGATTCTAGGTTTTAATCCTAGCTCCATTGACCTCCGGAATACCGCATTCCAAGCCCTTCGATCTCTTAATGTAGAAGCTGCCAGATCTTGGGTTATTCTGATTGGGTTTCCACAATACTCAAATTGTTTCTTTCTGGCTGCTTGCAGTATTTTCTCCTTGATCTGGGAGCTCTGGAATTGGGTGACAATATTCCTAGGAGATTTCTTTTTGGGATCTATTTGAGGAGGTGATTGATGGATTCTTTCAATTTCTATTTTGCCCTGTGGCTCTAGAATATTGGGGCAGTTCTCCTTGATAATTTCTTGAAAGATGGTATCTAGGCTCTTTTTTTGATCATGGCTTTCAAGTAGTCCAATAATTTTTAAATTATCTCTCCTGGATCTATTTTCCAGGTCAGTGGTTTTTCCAAGGAGATATTTCACATTGTCTTCCATTTTTTCATTCCTTTGGTTCTGTTTTATAATATCCTGATTTCTCATAAAGTCACTAGCTTCCACTTGCTCCAATCTAATTTTTAAAGTAGTATTTTCTTCAGTAGTCTTTTGGGCCTCCTTTTCTATTTGGCTAATTCTGCCTTTCAAGGCATTCTTCTCCTCATTGGCTTTTTGGAGGTCTTTTGCCATTTGAGTTAGTCTGTTTTCTAAGGTGTTGTTTTCTTCAGTGTATTTTTCAGTATTTTTTTGGGTCTCCTTTAGCAAGTCATTGACTTGTTTTTCATGGTTTTCTCCCATCCTTCTCATTTCTCTTCCCAATTTTTCCTCTACTTCTCTAACTTGCTTTTCCAAGTCCTTTTTGAGCTCTTCCATGGCCTGAGACCAGTTCCTGTTTTTCTTGGAGGTTTCTGTTGTAGGCTCTTTGACTTTATTAATTTCTTCTGTCTGTATGTTTTGGTCTTCTTTGTCACCAAAGAAAGAATCCAAAGTCTGAGACTGAATCTGGGCACGTTTTCGCTGCCTGGCCATATTCCCAACCAACTAACTTGACCCTTGAGTTTTTCAGCAAGGTATGACTGCTTGTAGATTACAGAGTTCTATGTTCCACGTTTGGGGGGGAGGTGCCAGCTCTGCCACACCAGCACTGCTCCTTCCCCAAGAACCCCCAACCTGAACCGGGCTTAGATCTTTGGCAGGCTCTGCACCCCTGCTCTGATCCGCCACTTAATTCCTCCCACCAGGTGGGCCTGGAGCCGGAAGTAACAACAGCTGTAGCTGCCCCACCTCTGCTGCCCCCGGGGCTGGAAGCTGAACCGCGAACTCTTTCTACTCCGGCAGCTTTTCCCACTAACCTTCTCTGCAGTCTTTGGTATTTGTGGGTTGAGAAGTTTCGTAACTGCCGCAGCTCACTGAATCAGGGCGCTAGGGCCCCCTCCTCCCGGCTTCTGGTCTGGATGGTCCACGCCACTCAGGCTGGGCTCTGCTCCACTCCGTTCCCAGCTCCCAGCTCCGAGCTCCGAGCTCCGTGTGGCATAGACATCGCCCAGAGACCATCCAGGCTGTCCTGGGCTGGAGCCCTGCTTCCCTCTGCTGTTTTGTGGGTTCTGCCGTTCTAGAATTGGTTCAGAGCCATTTTTTATAAGTTTTTGGAGGGTCTCGGTAGGGAGCTCACGCTATTCCCTGCTTACCAGCCGCCATCTTGGCTCCGCCCCCCAGTAATTTCCTTAAAGAAAATGGCAATAATGAAATAACATTTCAAAACCTACGGGAAACAGCAAAAGCAGTAATCAGGCAAAAATGTATATCTCTAAGTGCTTATGTCAACCGAAAAGAGAAAGACAGACCAATAAATTGGCTATGCAATTAAAAAAAATTAGAAAAAGAACAAATCAAAAATCTCCAATTAAACCCTAAATTGTAAATCCTAAAAATTAAAGGTGAAACTAATAAAATTAACTGTAAGAAAACTATTGAATTAATAAATAATACAAGGAGTTGGTATTATGAAAAAAAATATAAAATTGATAAACCATTGGTTAATATGATTAAAAACAGAGAGAAGAAAACCAAATGTCAAAAATGAAAAGGGTGAATATACCACTAATGAAGATGAAATCAAAGCAATTATAAAGAGGCATTTTGTCCAATCATATGCTAATAAATTTAACAACTTAAGTGAAATGGAGGAATATTTACAACAATACAATCTGCTTAGAATAGCAGAAAAGGAAATAGAATATCTAAATAGACTTGTTTTAGAAAAAAAAATAGACCATAAATTAGCTTCCTAAGAAAAAAACAGCAGGACCAGATGAATTTACAAGTGTATTCTACCAAACATTTAAAGACCAACTAATTTAATATTAAATAAATTATTTGGAATAATAGTCAATGAAGGGATCCTACCAAATTCCTTTCATAAAACAAATGATACTGATACAGGAACCAGGAAAATTAAAAACAGAGAAAGAAAATAATAAAGTAATTTCAGTAATTCAAATGGATATAAATATCTTAAATAAAATACTTGCTAAAGGATTACAATAATATATTGCAAAGATTATACATTATGACCAATCAGGATTCATCCCAGGAATGTAGGGAAGGTTTTACATAAGGAAAACTATTAACACGATTACATTGGTAATAAAAGTAACAAAACAATATTCATAATAACAATAGGTGTGGAAAAAGCATTTGATAAAGTGCAACAATAATGTTTATTAAAACACTTGAAAGCATAGGCATAAGTGGATTTTTCCTTAAATCGACAAGAAGCATTTACCTAAAAGCATCAGCAAACATTATTTGTTATGGGGATTAAGTAGAAGCCTTCCCAGTAAGATCAGGTAGGAAATAAGGATGCCCACTGTCACCCATATTATTCAATATTGTTTGGAAGTCCTAGCAATAGCAATAAGAGAAGAAAAAATAAATAGAAGGAATCAACATAGGGAATGTGGTAATAAAAATTATCTCTTTTCACAGATGATACGTAATACACTTGAAAAATCCTAAAGATTCAATTAAAATAATTGAAATGATTAATAATTTTATCCAAGTAACAGGATATAAAATAAACCCTCATTCGGAACTTTTTTTCCTTTGCCTAACCTATTGTCATAATCTCCCTGTTTCTATATCTGTACCATAAAATCCATCCTACACATCACTATGACCATAATTTTGTTTACACAATGCTTAGACTATGTCACTCTTGTAATAAAAAAATCTTCAGTTGTTTCCCATTACCTAAGGGGTAAGGATAAAACTTCTGGCATTCAAAGTCCGTCATAAACTCTCCCTAACCTTTTTTTCAGCTATATTTCTTTCTACTCCATTAAATGAATATTTTATTCTAAACAAACTGCCCCCACTAAAAAAAAAAGCAACCCCTTCCCCCACTCCAAAAAAATAAACTTTATACTCTTTTTCCTCTACTCTTATACTCAATATTTTTCTACTCACTTAAAATGCTTCTGGATTTCATTTTATCTATCTGAAAATCTACAATGAGCAACAGAGTAGTAGTAGCAGGGGTGAGTATTTTTACAGTGGAATTTAGAGTATCCTTTCTCTATTCTATACTGGTCTAAATCCAAGCAATCCTAATATCCTTTAGAATATCCTTTCTCTATTCTATACTGGTCTAAATCCAACTAAATCCAACTTCACAGACCAATTCAGATCCTATCACTTGCATGCTGTTTCCCTTATTCCCTTTTCTTTTTTTGAGTTTCCAGAGTGCTCCATGCATGCTAACACTCTTAACCATGTGGTATTTATATATCATGTGACAATTTTTTATTATTATTTACGTATTACATTTTAACTGCCAATATTTTAACTCCTTTTAGCCCTCTAATTTTTAACCATTATATACTCATTGAACCAATTATACCATGATTTCATTGGTATAAAGAATTCTCAATAAGGAAACTCCTTCTACCAGGCAGAACAGCATTCAACTTACCATCTCAGAAAGTTACCTGAAATACCTGAAGTACTTAGAGATTAATGACTTATCTAGGGTCACATAGCCAGCATATGTCATTTGAATGTGTCATTACAATCCTACATGAGATCTGAACCCAGATGCTCTGCCTCCAAAGCTTGCTCTCTATCCATTGTACCATTCTGCCATTGATGTATTCCTTTGTAATTGCATAAACTTAAAGCATCATCACATTTAAATAGTGTTAACATAGCATGTGTTTTTTGCATGTTTTATCTGTTTTTCCTGGGAGATTGACCTCATTAAGGGTAGAAACCATATCTTACATTTCTTTATATTCTCCAGGAGACCTAGTACATTGCCTTATCCACACTAGATGCTTAATAAGAATTTGTTGATTTGATTTAATTTGATTCAAGGTGAAAGTGCAAACAGTTTTCACTCCTCCTCTTCCTGTCTGCACACAAATTGCTCTTTGGTCCCAGGAGGCCCTGCCTTCATTATATTTGTAGGATTTTACAGAAACACTTATATCTCTGTATACTGCCTCCTTGAAGCCTAGAGGAAACTACTTCAGGGAATGAATATACCCAATAAGTGACACTTCAAAACTGGTGTCCTTAACATATTAAAAAATCCTCCAAAACTTTAATCAAATGATAGCATTAAAAAATCCCTTCTAATCTCCTACCCCCACTGCCACACATAAATTATCCTTTCCTTAGTTATTACTGAAGAAACCTTCACTGGTTCGTTTGTGAGGCAGATATCTGCCTTATTTAAAATTGATTTCTGGGGGTTTTTAAAATAGGACTCAAGATTATAGTTATGTTCTAGGATTTTCTTCCCCATCCCCTTTCCTGCTGCTTTAGTCATTTTGCATCATCTTCTAGCTCTCGTACCATATAAGCAGTCTCCTACAAATGGGGTTAGTGAATTATTGATGATGTTTGGGCCATTAGCAAGGCCCAGGAAACACTTATGCATCTCTTGCTGAATATATAACACCAACAATTAAATCCTTCATCTCCCCCTGTAAGCCTAGTGCCCACACCTGGCTGGAGTGGCTACTTTATTAAATTATTCAATTACTCTGAGTTTTCTGATTGTTCTAATTTTTTTAAAAAAATTTTACATCTAGGCAAGAAGAAATTACTTTTTCTCTACTGTATAATTACTTTAGAACTGGAAAGTCCATTATTTCATCAGTATGGATACTCCCTTCAAGACAAAGAATGAGACTTTTTGTGACAATGGATAGTATTACTTAGATGTGGTCACCCTTACTCCAACCCCAAATCATGACTTGTTATTCAGTCCTTTGATGATGAATGTCTCTGCATTTAACTAGGTGGCTAATTTGAAGCTCCACATATGGTATGGTATCTGAAAACTTAATTCATATTTAAAACCTTACCAGTTTGATAAGATCTATACCTAGTTTAAATATACATCTTATATTCCATTGGCATATTCATTAAAAACCCAGAGTAATTTTTTATGCCATGATGAGACACTGGATTGGGATCTTACTGGGGATTATGATACAATTAAATATCAAAATAACAGTGTGTAGAGTGGATAGAATTAGGAGTTAGGAAGAACCAGGTTTAAGTCCTGCCTCCAACACAGGTTCTGTGGTGTTAGGCAAGTCACTTGAAACCATCACTATTGTAACAAACACTCTGAGACTGTAAGTTGAAGAAAAGGTACCTACCTGCATTGGTAGAATGAATTCCTCTCTGGGGATATACTACACTTATAAAATCACAGGCCTCAAAAAAAGAAAAACTAAATACAGGTTGAAGCCTATTTGATTAAATCATAAGCAATGAGTTCTTGGTTTTAACTTTATTGTAAGGGATTTTGAATTTGTTCATGATCATTTTAAATATGGTGATATATTTTTGAATAAATATTGTATGCTATTATGAAACAGAAGGTTTAGCCTAATTTGTCATGGAGTGCTCATCATGAATGAGCTGTCTACTAGATAATATATTCTTTGATCATAGAAACCCATGAAACCAATCAAAACAGATTAACTTCAGTTTTATGCAACCAGCTTAGGCTTCCATAATGATGGTGACAGAGTGCCAGGTAAGGGTTTAATGGCTATGAACATCACAAATTCTTTAGACTACCTATAGGAATTAATTTAGCTGTTGGTACTCTAAATGGGGGTTCCTGTTCCAATGATGACTGAGTTGATATATTACTAAAGGGCCTGAACCACATTAATACTGACATTCTAACCATGAAAAAACCAGAAGCCTTTTAGAATTTGTAAATAAATTATAGGATGGACACAGCTTTTCCTTAGGAAGTCAGGTGAAGTAGTTGACAGAATTTGTATCATTTTGTGGACAAAGGCAATAAGAAAGATTAAGTGGCACTGCTATCTTGGTGATTTCAATTAACAGCATTCATGATTTGCACAAATAAAAATGACCGCAAAGGACATGATTATTATGTATGTACCTAACATTGATTATAAGGTAAAGATATTTTGTGAAGAACTTGAAAAACACGTTGATACCTGGTAATTTCAACATAATGGCCAATACAGGAAAGAGTGAGAAAATATGTTGCAACATATGATTCAGTATTAAGATATGAAGTGGCAGCTAGGTGGGGCAGTGGATAAAATGCTGATGTGTTAAATTTGAAGTAGAAATACTAATAACAAAGTTGCTCTGGAAGAATACAAGGTAAAAAATATCAAGGAAATCAATGAAAAACATCTAACAACTCCAAGGAGTCAGGAAGACTCCTCTTCCTGAGTTCAAATCTGGCCTTAAACACTTACTAGCTATGTGACCCTGGACAAGTTATTTAAACCTGTTTGCCTCAGTTTCCTCATCTGTAAAATAAGCTGGAGAAATAAAAGGCAAACCACTCTAGTATCTTAACCATGAAAACCCCAACTGGAGTCACAAAGAGTCAGACACAACTGACAGGACTGCACAACAATTAAGCTTTGGTTCTCTTTTATATCTTAGTTGTTTTTCAGTCCTTTCAAACCTGACCAGAAGAGGGAGCTGACAATAGAAGGATAAAAAAGAGGAGTCAGAGAAAAATTAACAGCATTCTCAATGAGGAAAGGGCCTTGTCCAGAGATAGTAGCAGCAACAGAAAGTGGAGAACACAGTGAAAGAGATGGAGAAGCCAATGCCCTGTTATGAGAATTATGAAGTCCCATTCCTGTATATTATAAAATATTTTTCTTAAGAGGAGAATCTGCAATTTAATTGCTATAAAACCCCTCAAATTTTGTAAGAAATGAAATTAAGTGTTGGCTTAGTGGAAAGTAAAAGACTTAGTAACAATGTGGTAGCTGATTTTGAATTAGCAGCCTTAGTAGGGTTGAACATTAATTTTTCCGAATATCGGAAACAATTTGATAGTCACATCATCAACTAGTCAGTTTGGAGCTCAAAATAAACAGGAATTAAGTATAAATGTAACATGTATGTATATATATATATATATATATATATATATATATATATATATAGTATAATTTTATATATAAATTTATATAAATGGAACTTTTATAAGGACTATTTACCTTAAAAGATACAATCACTAATATACAAACTCACTCCCCCTAACATATGGAAGCCATAATTCTCCTACCTCTTGTACCACTTCATTCTTTGAGGAAGGGAAAGGTTCACAGTTCAGCTTAATTCCTCTAGATCGTAGTCCCAGTTCCAAGCCAAATACCCTCCTTGGGCTTGCGTTCCAGGTTCCCTGACTTCTTCTGTCTTCCCTGGGCTGACTGCCTGTACTATCCTGCTTGGCATCCTGGCTCCTAGGTTACTATGGCTTGAGCTTCCAGGTTTGGTGGAAATCATGTCTGACACCTGAAACTGAGAAGATAAATGACATAGAATTGACACAATCATCTATAGGCCCATTTCTGGGAGCTGGGGTAAAAGAGTAAAAGATCAGAGGAAGGAAATCTTTTCCTCTCACTAGTTCAGGTCGTGGCACCCAACCTGAAGAGTAATTGTCACCCTATGGACAAGACAGGAAGGAGCAAGCAGGAAAGAAGCGAAGCCAGAAAGAGAGGCAGAAAAGGACAATCTATCTCAATTTCACCAGTTTTAAAGACACAGCATTTACAGAAGCACAGATAATCAAAGCAGGCTACACATACCCACTTGGTTGGGGAAAAAGATTGCATCCATTTTAGGCAATATGGACATGCCCATGCAAGTTTAGGTTACAAAAAATAAAAGGAATAGGTTATGAGAAATTAAGATAGCTCCAATTTGACCATGTAAAGATTGACTCACATAAAGAAGCTATTGATGATAAAAAATGGAAAGATATACCAACTTGGACTATGATCATTTCCTACCAAATTTTAGCCCATGTTAATTAATAGCCTGAAAGATTCTATAGAGCCCAGAGTGGTCCTCAGATAACAACTTCAAGGCAAGTAGAGAGGCATGGCAACCAAAGGCAAACCCTATGTGGAATATCAAATCATTTACCCCTCATGATAGATGAGGACATCACAAAACAGCAAAGATTAGCGAAAAGGAAAGTAAATCTGCAGAAAGATTGACATAAGAGAAACCTAATTCAGATGTATAAGTTAAATGAGAAATAAGAAAACAGACTAAAAAAAACTTGCAATAACACATTTTCATTATTAAGAACAATGAAAGCAGCCCATTTGACTTCTAATATATCTATCTTTGATGCGTTAATTTAGAAATAGAAATATTAATAACAAAATTCTTTTGGAAAAACAAAAGGTCAAGGATATCAAGGGAATCAATGAAAAAATGTGAAGAAGGCACCCTAGGAGTACCTGATTTCTTTCTCTTTTCTCCCCTTCAGAAGCATTATCTGTGTATTTTCATAACTACCCTCAAGACGAAAATTCTAATTTCTGAAAAAAAAGACCATTATGCTCTGGATAATACAATTCCTTTTCCAGAATGCTCCCCAAGCAAGAATCCACCACTCTCCCATTCTTAACTATCAGCTCTGAGTCTAGGCTTCTTTTTGACAATTCTTGGTCAGAGTTAAGAGGAGGCAGGGCCTGACCCCTAGCTTGGCAATGATTCTATCTAATATATTTCAAGTGAATAATAAGAGTCCCTTATCTTCACAAATGGAAGAATTGATTCAAACCCAACTTCTGGTCCAAATGGCTGAGCAAAGACCAGAGAGTTGTTCTCCAGGAGCATGAGAGGTGAGACATTTAAGCTGATCCCTACTTCTGATCCACTTCTACACTTCACTCAACTCTGGGAAAGTTCCTACCATTTTCTAGATATATGAAATACCCATCTCCACTTCTGGCCCATTAGAAGAACCCATTGTTTTAAAATCCTCAGGAAAACATAAAGAAAATGATTGCAAAAAGATTTATATTTATTAGAAAAGAGAAAAAGGCAAACCAAAATGAACTCTGACTACCTTTATGATACTCAGTGGTGCATGTGTCACTTAACAGACAGGAAAAGCAGTGTGAATGACTAAGGAATATAGACTTTTCCCTGGATCATAGTGCACTTTGGCTAATATCAAAGCCTAAGCCCTCTCTCAGGGTCATTGGTGGCAACCATAAATGGCTGGTCTGAGTAAACTGTTAGCCCTGGCTCTGCCTAGCTGTCTTATCTGTCCTGTGCCCACCACCAGAACCTGCAGCTATTACTGAGTACATAAATATGCTCAACAATCCATTTACAGGAAAGTTTGTCAAGAGCTTTCTTGCTGGCAAGTCTGGCAAAACATTTCTCCTCAAAGCCATTGGAGCTGTCCATGCCATCCTAATGGTACTTAGGTGGCCAGATACTGAATCTGTTGAGGGGAGGTGCAGGACCATTTTAGTGAGGATTTTCTTTCTTATCCTTGTTCTTCTTGTCCTTAGTGTTCTTAATGAAGTTGGCCACAGAGTCACCCTCTTCCTCCAGCTCTCAGATCATCTAATCCAGGTCTTCATAATTCTTATAAAAGGGCATTGGCTTCAGCATCTCTTTCACTGTGTTCTCCACTTTCTGTTGCTGCTATTGGCTCTGAACAAGGCTCTTTTCTCATTGAGCATGCTGTTAATTTTTCTCTGACTCCTTTTATTTTTATCCTTCCAGTTTCAGGTCCCTCTTGTGGTCAAGCTTTTCTTGAAAAATGGTTTCAGCAACTATTTGGAACCATACCCAAAAGGCTATAAAAATGTGCATATCCTTCGACTCAGCAACACCACTTCTAGGGCTGTATCCCAAAGATATCATACAAGTGGGAAATAGACCAGTATGTACAAAAATATTTATAGCAGCTCTTTTTGTGGTGGCAAAGAATCGGAAGCCAAGGGGATGCCCATCAATTGGGGAATGGCTAAACAAATTGTGCTATATGAATATAATGGAATACTATTGTACTATAAGAAATGAGGAACAGACAGACTTCATTGTAACCTGGAAAGACTTATATGACCTGATGCTGAGTGAGAGGAGCAGAACCAGGAGATCATTATACATGATTACAGAAACAGGATATCTGTAAGGACTAACTTTGATAAACTTGGGTTCTCTCATCAATGCAAGGTTCAAAGACAGCACCAAAAGACCTATAATGGAAAAAGCTATGCACATTCAGAGAAAGAATTGTGAAATCTGAATGCAGATTGAGGCAAACATTTTGCTCTCTCTTTTTCCTTCCTTTTTGGTTTCGTTTCTTCTTTCTCATGATTCATTCCATTGGTTATAATTTTTTCTTTACAACTGGACCATTATGTAAATAAGTACAATGTGAAGGTATATGTAGAACCTATATTGAATTACATGCCATTTTGGGGGGAAGGGGGGAGGAGAGGGAGGGAGAGAAAATTTGGAACCCAAAAACTTGTGGAACTAAGCGTTGTAAACTAAAAATAAAAAAAATTATTTAAAAAATAGATTGCCCAAACAGATTTCAAATGGAAGATTTATGCACTCTATGGTAAAGTCCTTGAAATGAGTTTATTTGTAAATGACATTGTGCTGATTGAATCAAGGCCCAAAATAATAAAGCATTTTTTCAGTGAGACACAATAGCTACTCATGGGAAGTCAGAATTATTACCTGCATAGGTTAAAAATGAAGCACAAACAAATGAATAAAGAATGTCTATTCTCAAGACTATGGAATGTCCCTGGAAGGGTAGCATATTGAATTACTCCTTTAGCTCAAATATCTAGAGAAGCAACTTGTAATGGAAAACCAAAACATTGATATTGGGTTTAGAAGAACTGAGCTAATATCCCAGCTCTGCTCCTTACCACTTGAGTAACATTTAACTACTCTAAGATTGATTTTCATCATCTATAAGAAGATTGGGTTGTTTAAGATGACCTCTTTGGTCCTGTGTAGTTCTAAATCTGATTACCTATGCTATTAAATAGGCATAGAATAAAGACATTGAGATTGGCCCAAATATTTACATCAGAGGTTTTCTCCTTACATGAATGCACTTTGGGAAAACTCTCAATTATATAGCCCTTTGGAAACATTCACATGGTGAAGGTCAGATTTTCTATCAATAGTTTTCTCGGTGGTAGTCAAAAGATCTTACAAAGACTCAGACTCACAAACTTCAAAATATAAATGAGTTTATTTATGAAGTAATAGACCAAAGAGATAGGAATGAAGAGACTACCTTTCCTCAAATGAGCATTCTTCCCACTCATTTTTATGACTTTTAGCTACCCTAAAACGGTTCTACTAGTATATCCAACAAAATATGGGAGGCTAGAATTTACTGCTTCTTGTTGACTATTGCATGGGTTTTCCTCTCATGATCTACTTTCTTTGAGCTATATTGCTTTTCAAAACATCTCTTTCCCCTTCTTATCTGTTATTTCCCATTGTTCTCTTTTTTCAGGTTCCAGCACCATGGTCTTTCTTAATACAATCTTTTGGGGCTCAATTTCATTTGCTAACTTCTGCAATTCTTTGACTCTCCAGCAGATGGTGGTCATCACCTTCCCTAAAAGACCACTTCCTTAGCTATTAGCCCATATGGACCAACCATGCTGGAACTACAGTTCTCTGCCGTCCATAGAGTTTCTAGTCCTTTAAAAATCATTTTATATGTCCCCAGTTTCTACAATCAATAAACATCAAAGAATTCTCAAGGTACTATAACACTTCTTTCAGAGGTATTCTGAGTCAGACTTATTTGCCTTTTCTCTCTCCCAGCTTATAGGTACTTTATCCCTTGCTCACATCAGCATTTTTCCAACGAGACTTAAATTTTCTATCTCCTTGATTGCATTTCTATTTCCTATCTTCCTCTAAGGCAGCTGGGTCAAGTCATTCAAATGATCACAGGGATGTCTCATGAAAGATATCTAAAAGCTCAGGTAGGTGAGGGAAGGAAAGAAATGGAGAATGTAAGTTGCAAGGAAGAAAGAAATATCTAATTTTAGTTGAAAATAAGAGATAAGTCAAAGTATGAATTGCATTTGGGAAATTGTTCAGTCCTTCTAATGACCTCAACCTCCTTTGTAACATAAAAACCCATCTTCCTTTTTTAGTATCCATATTTTCCCAGAGGTTCTGTGTAACTGTGAATCATAAAACATCACAATATTTGAAGAATCAAAATTTCTTGTGACCTCAAAAAAACTGAAGGTTACATTCACAAGGAATCAAGTAAACTTAAGTAGGCAGCAGTATATTACCAGTGATAGCTTAGGAACACACAGGAAATGACTTAACAGATGTCACCCAAATGATACATTATTAGGAATAAGGTGGGGTATCCATGTAACAAGAGCTAGAGATCAAACAGATGGATACCTGGAGAGTTGTACTGGTAGCTACATAATTTTAAAATACCCAGAGCATTTTTGGAAAGTCCCAGAGAAAATGATTGTATGGTTGAAAAACAATAGCAGGTACACAAATTTGTTGAGTTATAAAAAGCCTCCAAAGTCCATTTATTTGAACCTTTGACTGAGTAAGAACTCCCTTCAGCATAACTGATAATTAGTCATCCAGTTTTGTTTGAAGACTTCTAATGAGAAGAAACCACATATCTCCCTAGGGGATCTATTCTGATTTTGAGTAGTTCTTATATTTAAGTTTTCTTTACATCAAGCATAAATCTACTTTCTTAAAGCTTCTACCCATTACTCTTTTCTCTGCTTTCGAGGACTCAGTAGAGTGACTGTGATCCTCTTCTACATGACAGGTCTTCAAATACTTGAAGAGAGCTATCATGTTTCACTTAAATGTCTTATTCTCTGGGTTAAACATTTGATGTTCTTGCAATTGATCCTCATATGACAATCTCAGGGTTTTTCACCCCTGTGGTTGACCTTACCTTGACACTTCAGCTTATTATTATTTTCCTAAAATATGATGCACAGACCTCACTTAAATACTACAGATATTATCTCACCAGAGCTGAGTATAACAGAACTATCACAACCTTAGTTGTAGACACAGTTTATCATCTCTTTTTGCAGCCAAAGTCGAACAATTTCCGAAGTCACATATTGGCTAGGACTTATCTATCCTTCTATCTTGTCCACCACAATAGCATGAGAAATTTTGTTGAATGTTTGCTAAACTTAGGTAAACTACATCTAATCTATTGTTCTCAGCAACAATCCAGTGACTGTCCTAAAAAAAAAAGAAAATGAGGCTAATTTGATATTGCAGAGTCAGAGAGAAGGCCAGGTTTTCTGTGTTGTAATGCACATGAGTGGGAGTAATGTGCAATGAGGTAGAAAGGTATGCTATGTCTAGTTGTGAAGGACTTTAAAAGATAAATATAAAAAATTTATATTATATCCTGGAAGCAATATGGACCACTGAAATAGATCAAATAAGTGAATTATAGGATAAGATTTTTATTTAAAGAAAATTCCTTTTTTGATGCTGTATAGAATGAAATGATGAGACCTAAAGAGAGGGGGAACCAAATAGGAAGGGTTCACAATAATATGGATGAGTGGTAAGAAAGAACTGGGTGTAAGAGATGTTGTGAAGGTAGAAATGACAAGATTTGGCAAGTGATTGAATATGTGGAGGAATAAGAAGTTCAGAATAAGGCCGAAGTTATAAAGTTAGGAGACTGGAAGAATGGTGATGCCTTCAATAGAAATAATAGAGTTTGATAAACAGAAGAGTATTGGAAGATATTCACTTTTTTACTTAATTATATATTTTACATTTTTCCCAGGGATGCAATTGAACCTAATCAGTTTTTTGTTTACCAAATTCATTCACTTTCCTATTTTGAAAATCAAGACAACTTCCATACCTTCTCTAGTCATTCTTCTGGATCTCTCAAAGATCACTTATACTGGCTCAGTAATCACACCAGCCATTTCTCTATGCCTTTGGATCTAGTTCATTGGGTCAAGTGCCTTGAATTCATTGAGGGCAGTAAATGGTTTATTACTATCTTTATTTACCTTGGGCTCCAGTTTCCTATTTGACATTATTATAAATAGATTGCATCTTAAACAATTGGAAGGAAGTAGCCATAATCTATGAGATCATAGAAGCACCCAAATATTAAAGTAGTGAACTACACACACACACACACACACACAAATAGATTATATTAATAGTGTTTAAGAACACTTTTAGTTGGACTATATCTTAAAATATAATGGTAAACAGTTGTTTTTTTAAATGAACATATTTTCTGTAATTGCACTGTTTTATGGTTCATATAGTCACCAACAACAATTCAATCACTATTTTTGTATTAATTCCTTTCATATCCTACCTCTCTCTTAAAGCTTCTAGAGATCACAATGTGTTCTCCCTTCTCTGAAGTACTATATTTACTGTATTTATCATTTGTCACTTATTCTTTAGTTCCATGTACCATATTTTGTATTATCTTGAACTACTATTTTAATTAAATTCAATTAATATTTAGGTGTTTTCTCTCTATTATATTGAACTCATATTTAAGTGTTTTCCCATGAATACCCTTTCTTGTTATTTGGATTGTAAGATCACCTAAAGTGCCTATCATAAATCTGGGGATATTATAATTCTGTTTATTTTGTTATCTATATTAATTCACTCTCAGAAGAAACGTTATTCATTCATAATTCATTGATTCTGTGAATATCTGTCAATACCTTTTACGTGCCTAGAACTGTGGTTGGCACTGGAGAGACAAAGACAAAAATGAAACTGTTTCTGTACTCAAGGAACTTATATTCTCTTGTAAGTGTTGAATGCAATATGAACACAGAGAAATAATATTCAGGAAAGGGCTATAATATATGGGGTTAATACTAACTAATACTGCAGATGAAGCACTAACTTATGGGGTATCAGGTATTATGTAGAATATAATTCCTGAGGTCAACCTTGAAGGTAGCTAAGTATATAAGAGGGGGAGGCAAGGAAGGAGAACATTCCAGGCATATGGGTTAGCCTGTGCAAAGGCACAAAGATGAGAGATGGAATGTTATGTGTGAGAAATAGCAAGTTAGCAAGCTGGGCTGAACCATAGAGTGCATGATGGGGAAGAAAGAGTCCTAAACCTGATAATGTAGCTTTGAGTCATTCTCAAGGACTTTAAATGCCAAGCAGAGTTGATATTTTACCCTAAAGGCAATAGGAAGCCACTGGAGTTTCATGTGTAGGAAAGTGACAAAATAAGATTTGTTATCTAGGAATATTAATTTGGCAACTCTTTGGAAGAGGATACATTGATTTTGAATGGTATTTGCCAAGGACCACTCCCTTGTCATTTTAGTCTACTATATAAAATAATTCTTCCATCTTCCTGTCAATATCTTTCCAAGTCTCTATGCCTTTTCTCAAGAATGGTATTATTTACAACGTCATAGATGTGTAACTAGAAGTTGCTGTAGAGGTCAATTCATTGAATCTCTCATTTCATAGATGATGAGACCTAGAGGTTAAATGGCAATCAAGTTCCCACAGAGAGTGAGTGACAGAGCTAGAATTCAGACTCATGTCTTGAGACGCCAAGTTTAGGGCTCTTTAAGGATCATTTACATGATGAAATTCCAAGTACAACAAATAAGAAAGTCTCTTTCAACCCCTTCCCCATGTACATACCCCACCCTTATCTTCTCACTAGTCCCTGAAATTCCTTTAAGAAAGGGCATTTTTTTGCATTGCCCAATGAGAGATAAGGCTTCAAATTCCCTCTGAAGATGCATCATAATGATGGAGTTATAATGAGGAGCAAATTATTAATATCAAATACATTCTTCAGTGCAAGTTTTTACTGAAGGAAGTAAAAAAAGAGAGCATAGAGTTACCAAGTCTCTGAAGAGGAGAATTAGAAATGGGTTGGCAAAAGGAAAAGGATGCAGAGAGGGAAGGCTCAGTATCTTATAGCCAAACCTTATCTAGTTAATGATTTTCCTAAGGGCCAGGCCTGCCTATACTTTTTTGGATATCACAAATAGGTGGACAACTTCAGCAATTTATCAGGCAAACTTTCTTCCCAAAGGACCTGTATCTTCAGTTCATTCTATACGTGGTAATTCTTTTGCCTTCCTTGTATGAAAACCACCAGAAACCAGCCTTCATTAGTTTGAGTGCTTGCTTCCTGTGCCTATTTGTTTAGTGATAAGAAATATCTCTAACTTTTTAAAAATAATAATAAACTGAAAAAAATAAAAGATGAGTTGCATGTGTTAGGTAAAATGCAGACCATATATCATGCTACTCCTCGATCTAGAGCTGAAAGGACATTATTAAAATCCTTATCAGTAGGCTCCATGCTGAGATCCAGGCCTATATTAATTACTTGGCCATGTTTTGTATTATATTCCCTGGGCTTTTCAGAACATATGTCCTCCCTTTTTGTCAGACCAATAATTGAGAAAAAGCTTCTTTTAAAAGGAGAGGAACTGTGCCATTGAAGTCTGCATTTTTCTTACAGTAAGAGGAACACAATTAATAGGAAAACATGTTTTCAGCTGAAAATTCTATTTTATTCTTGTTCTTTTCTGACCTGAGCAAAGGACATTGAGTGAATGCATTACCAGGTAAACAGCTTTCTGGGAATTACTGATGAATCATTAGACAAAGTCAGAACCACTTAGGAGGGCAGCTACACTCCAGGCACATGACAACTGAGAAGCTCTGAAAACCTTTCCCTGCATCAGGCTCCCAAAGTCAGCATTCTTCACAAAAGGTACTTTCCATCTTAGTTGGGGTTGCATGTATCAAAGCTGAAAACTTAAATAAAAAACTAGCAGGTTCAGTACTCCCTCCAAGTCTATGTAACTAGGCTGTATCCCATTAAGAGAGAACAGAATCTGTCACTCAGAAACAAGGGGAAATATCCATTGTGGAACAATGAGCTACCAAATGAGTGGAATTTACATTCCAAATTATCTAAAGGAAAACAAAATGGTGCATTTGGCCCCCAGATGTTTTATGCCCCGGATGTTCCAAAATCTGAATGAAGAGTAAAGCATGCAGCTATAATTGCTATATCTATTTATCTGATAGTTTTGCTTAACTCTTTAAAGGAAGGTATGGCTAGTGTGTATGGGGAGGGGGTCAGGTATCAGTATTAGGATTGAATTGTAATGTTGAAAAAGCATAATTTATCAAACATATATATATATATATATATATATATATACATATTTTATATACATATACGTACCTGCATTATGTGTATGTATAACCCCATCTATTCCATTTGGGATCTTAATTCTAGACAGTGCCAAATATCTATACAATTGAATGGCTTCTCACTTTTCATGAGGATGTCATGGACCCTTTAGAGATAATCAAAGAGATGTGGACTTCTTAGGCCACAGATGAAGTTTCTTAGAAAATTTACCAAAAAACGGACTATGTAAAGATGCCATGCCATTTCAGTCACCCAAATCTGCACACCAAATGTCTCCAAACATGAGCTCTCATTATTTTCCCTGCAGACTTCCACTGTCTCAGGAACATGTTTTTGTTTTTCCCAATGTTTTTGATATATTTTATTTTTACATAATCTTGTTTTCCAAATATATTCCTCCCCAGCCCTTCTGTAGTCTTTCTGTGCAGCAAAAAATAAAAGAAAAGAGAAGAGAAAAAAATCAGTTTAGTAAAACAAGCTTGAATATCAACAAGGTCTAACATTATATGCTATGTTTCTCACCCATAGCCTCCACTGTAGTAAAGGACAGGAGATACATATGCTCATCTCTTCTTTGGAGCCATGATTGATCATTATAATTACACAGAGTTAAGGCCTGGGTTCAAGTCCTCCTTTGATATATACTAATTATATCACCCTGGCCAACTCACTTAAACTTTCACTGCTCTAGGGTAGCAACATGCTGTGATTATCCATTACAGAGAAGATGCCAACCTGCAATATGGGAGGAAGTAACTCCCAGGGAGATCTACCAATGGAATCACAGAGCCAGACCCAAATAATATCTTTATGTACAAGGCAAAAATGGTAGGTATAAAGATGAATAGAAACCAATCCTTGACATCACTAAGCTTATAATCATAACTGGTTACTTTTACATACTGGAATTCAGGTTTTACAAAACACATTACAATTACATAAAGTAGCTAGTTTAAGTAATATTTCACTTTTTTTACCCAAACTGGAAGTGATGTCTCTCTTCTCAGAGTTCATCTGTCAAGGCTTTATAGTCTGAACTACCTAATTGAACCTTTGATTCTGTATTGCCTTGTATTATTCTCAAGTCATCTCATGTGTATCTCCCCAAAGCCTAATCCTCAGGGCCAAGAATAGGGTCTGTACTTTATTTTAATCCCTAACAGTTGAGGGTATAATAGTCACTCAATAAAAAAATAGGATTATAATATGTCTGAGCTGCAAAGGACCTTAGAAGTTATCTTCATTGTATATCTAAAAAAGTTGTATGTTCTATGATTGATTATGTTAATAGAAACATATGGAGAGTAGGAATTGATATTGGCAATAAGAAAATAGTTATATTAACTAATACATTTCAGCAAAATAAATAACCAGTGTCAATGGCAGTCCAAATGACTATACCTGCCCAGAGATTGCCTCTCCAGTAGATCTTAGGAAAGTTGTACTATCTACCCTATGTGAACAAGAGTTGGATTTTTCCTTTCTGCTAAGTCAGTCCTTCTCACTGAAATGCCTTATGGACATACACATTTAGCTTTACTATTTTGATTTTTTTCCCAGATCACTTTTCAAGTGTACTGTAGAAAATGGAATATTTTCTGATGCAATTTCAATAGGAAAATCTGCAGGAAGATGAGATTGAATAGTTTCTTCCCCACACTGGCTCTGTCTCCTAACTTGCTTTTCTATGGGTCACTGAAAACACCATTTTCCTAGTCACATATCACTAATGCCTCCTGGTCTCCTACCCTCCATCATTCAAATAATCAGTCTGTCACACTGATCATTCTTTTTGTAATATTTCTTATATTTATCCGTATTTTCCATTCTAATGTTCATGACTCTAGTCCAGGACCTGTGACTTCATAACTAAATTATTTTAACACTTCCTAATTGTTCTCTGTGCCTTTGGTCACTCCAGCTATTTGCTTCGGTTTCCTCAACTGTAAAATAGGGATAAGGGAGATTAGATTTACTCTACATATCCTATGGCTCAGGACCTTCAAAATTTTTATTTTGATGGTCTATCTGGGGTGCTATCTGGAAAAGTCACTTTTTAGTTCATTGTGTCATCACCCAGAGTTAACTCTGGGAAATCTGAGTTTCAAAATTTTCACAGACATGGGTAAAAGGTACTATACGAGCACTTAAAGTAGCAATTCATATATTGAGTCAGGGTAACCTTTATTTCACCTTACAAAAATGCATGAAACACAAAGGGCTCAGAAAACATCAGAAACAATCAATACAGTTCTCCTTCTCTGATAAATTCCATTTCCTCCCATGGTATCCTAAAGTCACTCCCTGATTTGGATTTCCTTTGGAAGTAAACTGAGTTTGGGAATTATAATGGAGCAAACTTTCCTTAATACATACCTAGTGAGTCCTTCTTTCAACAAGGATGAATTCAATCTTCCTTCTTACCCTGCTGAAACACATAGTGTGAGCTAGTTTTTAATACTCACAGAATGGAAATACACTTGACAACTTTCCTTTATATTTGGTAGGTTCTTTCACTATCATATGATATTCTGAAAACTTGGTCTCAGTTGAAAAGGAAATGCATTTTGATATTCTAGATAGGGAATCCCCTACATATTAGATGAATGCCATCTGAGTAACTCAGTGTAGTAGTGTATTACCAAGTCCATATCCCATGGTCCTCCAAATCATGATTTTAGTCCCTTATGATTTTTTTTCTTCTAGCACTGGTACCATGTGGCATAACCCTCCTGTCTCACCAAGAGTAACCCTTCTTCAAAGAAGGCCAGATCCCTGAAGTATGAAACTTTGGAGTTACTTACAATGTATAGCCTTATGGTTGTGCTACTTCTGCAACTAAAAGGATACCTTTTATGGTCATGCTGCTCAAGAAATCCCCCCCCCACTGCTTATTCTAATTAGGAAGCTGGGCTTCAGAAGTACGTTGTCCAGGAACTTCCATCTTGGGTCATGGATAATCTCCTAGTTGCTTTAGCTGGAAGTAATCCATTAATTGCTCTTATAATGGGGGGACGTTTTTCTCTCAAACCCTCCACCCCCTGCTGTGCTCCCAAGATCTTTCCAGAAGAAACATGAATGAAAAAAAGGTGAAAAAGGTGTAAGGAAGTTATATTAGCATGATTTTAGGCAAATGGATGACTTAACTCAGAAGATCCTGTACTCTTGCAGTCTGAACCAATCAAATCAGGTGTAAGTAGTTTTCATATGTGAAACCATTCATCCAGTTCATAAGATTAAAAACAAAAGATTTACATCCTGAAGGAATCATTGACTTCAACCACTTTATTTTACATATTATGAAACTGAAATTAAGAGAGGTTAAATGACATGACCAGAATCACATTGCCAGTAGGAATATGAGATTCTTTTTGAACCCATTTCTTATTCACTCCACATCAATTACTCTGTTCCCATACTATGTTGCATTTTGAGGCACCAAGGACATCTTTAATATGTTTACATATTATGTGTTGGTAACCAAAAATGAGCTCCTTAGCACTTAGTCAACAAGTGCCCTTGACTAGTTTGGCTTTTTCCCCTGAACTGAATACTGTTTGTACATTGGATTGGAGTAAGCTTGTTGGCCCCTTCACCTTGCTTCCCTTGCTTAAGCTGATTGAAAGAACTTGTGCTTTCCCCAGCGTACCTTACACCCCCGCAGAAGCCAGATGGTTAAAAACAGCTTCCGTTGGAGCCAGAGGCTGCTATAGCTACAGCCACAGCCAAAGCTGAAGCTGAAGCAGGAGCTGCCAGTAGCAGAGCTGACCTACGGGAGGAAGCTGAACAAGGACTTGAGGCCAGTGGGTAATCCTTTTACCACAGAGGGGAAGCATGTATATGATTTTGCTGTGCACCATCATGCTTCTCTGTGGCCTCCTGGTTACTCTTGCGAGGCGTACTTATTGGGCCTGGAAACTTTTGATCACTATATCAAAATGGGGATGCTGGTTCATGGGTTGGTTACTGTGGAACCTAAATATATGCTTTGATTCTTCTGCCTCTTATCTTGAGAATTTCTTATATCCAGCAGTTCTGAACCTTTCAGACATATATATGATCCTCTTTGAGATTATAAACTCTGCCCTCCTAATACACCATTCATCTAGTTCATAAGATTAAAAACAAAAGATTTACATCCTGAAGGAATCATTGACTTCAACCACTTTATTTTACATATTATGAAACTGAAATTAAGAGAGGTTAAATGACATGACCAGAATCACATTGCCGGTAGGAATATGAGATTCTTTTTGAACCCATTTCTTATTCACTCCACATCAATTACTCTATTCCCATACTATGTTGCATTTTGAGGCACCAAGGACTTCTTTAAGCCAAGCAATTCCCCTCATGACAATACCAGTCATTTAATATTAGTTCTCTCGAGCCTTCTAAATAACTTGCTAATTGGCATATTGATATTCATTCAATGGAGTTGCTTTTAAAAGTCCCCCCAAATGTTCCCATATTTGTTAACTTATCTAGTTGAAATTATCAGGCGAACAATTTATAACTCTCCTATATAAATGTAGCACTGATAGTAGTGATAGGTCAGGGAATAAAAAAATAGGTGAGATAATAACATTTATTTACATAGTATAGTTTCCTCATGAATCTGGAACCCATTATTGCCCCAGAGTCAGTAGGATGGTTTGGAATTATCAATGATTTATGTTTGACCCCTTTTTTATACCATACAAATACTAATACGTCCAATAAGAAAAAAAAACATTTAATTACTTCACCCAGGAAACATAAATCTCAAGAAAGGGTGGAATAATAGAGTCATTCTCTGCTCCATATAAATGAATGGTTGTAAAATCTTGTACCTCAAGTCTCACTTTTATCCCTACTTGATTCCTACTCCCCTCACCCCCAGAAAAGAAAAATAGAGACATAGTGGATTCAGATTTTATCGTTCTGGTGGTAAATGTTTATCTGAATCTTAGAGTTTTGTTGGAATTTGTTTTGCTAGAGTAGAGAACTTTTGAAGCTTCTCACTTAAGCTTTGAAGGAATCAGGATTCATCTAGGATTCCTGGGATTTGAGATATCATGACTTTATCATTCCAGATCTCCTCTAACTGCACTCCTACTACTTATCTCTTCTATTTCTACTTGCACTGAAAATTTGTCTTGACATTGTAAATTTATAACCCAGCAGAACACTCCCTTTGCACATTTGATAGTGCTACCACTCTCTGGTCAAACACACTCTTTTCTGGAAAAGAAAGATATCCCAGAGAGTTTTTCCAAATGAGTAATGTTCTATCAGCTCCAAAAAATTGTGAGCAATGAGGTCATCAGACCTGTTTTCTTCTGTCATGTCCAATGTGTTTATACAAGAGTTTCATTATAAAGATGATTTATTTATTATATATAAAGATTATTATTTATCATAAAGACTATACTTTTCCTACAACAACAGTCTATAATAAGTAGTGCCAGTATTAGAACTATATATAACTTCTCCAGGATCACATAACTAATAAAGGTAGAACCCATGATTTGAACTCAGGTCTCCCTTGACTCTAAATACATCAGGTTTTGTTTTGCCCTACTGAATAAATTCCTCCTTCAAATGGTCAATGAAACAACAAGATGAAGTTTTATTTTGGATCTGATTTTCACTAACAGAGAGGAATTGGCTGCTGTGTTGGAAATGACGAGAACCTTGGGAAGAAATGGCAACTACATCTAAAAACGCAGGGAAATGGGGTATCGTATGTTCCATAAGCTAGATTTTTGGAAGCAGATTTCCATGAATTCAGAAGAAAGAGGATTTCATGGACAATAATGCTCCAGGGGAATCTAATGCAGATGGGATGGGAGATGCTCAAGTTTGAAATTCTGAAGACAAAAAAGGAAAACAATTTCAATGAACAGGAAAGCTGATTATTGGCTAGACGCTAATAGGGACTCACAAAGAGCTCACTAAACTACTTGGATTTTACAAAAGGAAATACAGAGAAGATGGAAGCAAGGCAAGATAATAGAAGATGAATATAAGAATGTGACATGACCCTAAAAAAATTGGTGAGAACGAGGCTGGTGAGGGAAGCTAAGGAAAAGAAACAAGGATTTTAAAATTATAATGAGAGAAAAAATAGAATCCAAGAAAGGATAGGCCTTTGCTTGGGTAGGTGGAACCATTGTAATTGAAAAAAATAGGTAAAATAGTAATTCTCAGATTTCATGTTGCTTCAGTTGTCTCTCAAAAGAATGACCATTGATAGAACAAAAGTGACTGTCAGTTGACATCGAAGATAAGTAAGGAAATGGTAAGGAACACTTAGATGCTCCTGAAGTCCCTTAGCCAAGAAGAATTAGATCATTTGTTTCTGAAAAAAAGGCAAAGAAGATTTCTGAGCCAATGTCAGTGACTTTTTAAAGATCCCAAATCATAAAAGATGCATGAACATGGAGAAAAGCAAATACTATCTCTGTTTTTGAAAAAGGGAAGAGAACTGAATCTAACAAATTAAATCACTGATTTTGATTTTGGCTGCTAGACAGTAAAGCTATAAAGATTTATAGCTATAAAATAGTCCCTCCAAATCAATTGCACCTCTATGTCATAATAACAAAATACAAGAAGAAATAGTAGGATGGGAAATCCTATTCCAAATAACTGTAAACAGCATATAATATCTAAGGCTGGATCTACCAAAGTATACAAAAGTCTTGTTTAGATTCAATTACAAAATACTCCTTAAGGAATGGATGAGGATTATTCAGGCCTCATGGTTGGGCTGGGTCAGTATAATAAAAATGGCTAAGCCCAAAGTTCATTCATACTTTCAATGCTATGCCAATCAAAGTGCCAAAGGCACACACTAAAATATTAACAAATTTATATAGAAAAAACAAAGATCTAGAGTATCATGGAAACTGATAGAAGTAGGAAGAGACAAAGAGAGAATAGTCATTCCAGACCTCAAATTACATCATAAATCAGTAGTTATCAAAATTTTTTGGTACAGCATAAAAAGATGGATAAATGGAATAGACTAGGCAAGAGAGAATAAGAAACCATGAAACTCAATAATTCAGTGTTTGATAAAGTGGGCAACATAATTTGTTATTGTTCATCCATCATTTTTGAAGAGGCCCAAAGAAATCATGGGATGATGTCTTGACTTACTTGGGAATTGGATTTAAGTGAGGCAGAGCTGCACAAAGTGATCACTCTCTCTTCTTGAGTCTTCAAAGTCCAATGGCAACACAAAGTCAAGATTACTAATGATGGCCTGGGATGCAGTGAATGACCTTGGTGCCTTCAATGTTTGACCAAGCTCTAAGCACTTCATAGTACCTGCTTTGACCACTTTCATGGTCATTGTAACTAATTGTTCTTATCCACCCATTCCACTAGTGGATGTCTTTACGTGCTTGGGGTAGACATCCCCTAACTCTCCAACTCTCCAATAGGCTTGAGGCCTATTTGTTGAGGCCTGAAACTAGTTAGCCCATCTGTCAAGGTAGTTTTACCAGGGTGTGACTGCTACAATGGTATATCTTTTGACATCACAGGTGAGAGTCAGGTCACAAGTGGACACCAGAGGTGGATGAGCAGCCCCGAAGAAGGCTCAGTAAGTCCTCACAGCATAGGCAGTAGTCCTCCCTGAACACTCCGTAAATCTCACAGCATAAATTACTAGAACTTTAAATAATAGAAAAAAATTCAAAGCAATGATATGAGGGGAGAACCAAAATGGCAGAGCAAATGGAGCATTTTTGCAGAACTCTCCCAACCTTCCCTTATAAATAACTTTAAAAAATTACCTATAATTGCATTCAGAGTGGGATAACAACAACAACAACAACAAAAACCCCACAGTATTTTGTATTATTCCAGTCCAGGACAGCTGAGTAGAATAGAAAAAAAAGATAGATCCATGCACAGTGGAGTGGGGGTTGAGAGAACACACATAAGAGAACCAGCACTGACTTTGAGTCCTAGGAGAAATGTTAGCATCCTTGCCAGCTGGATACAGGGACATGTAACAGTTGGTGGCTTCTTTGAACTTCACCCTATTCTGGGTTCCGGGGTAGAAAGGAATGGTTATGTTCTATGTTTTTATGGGAGTGGAGGCTTTATCTGGATAAGAGCCAGAGTGGAGACTAGGAGGATAGTTACCAGAACTCTTCCCAGGTCACACCATCTTGGAAGCGCTGAAAATCTACAGGCCCCCGAAACTAGGCACAGAAAACCAGGCTAGCCACTTCTCTCCCCAGAGATAAATAGAGCCCAAATCTAACATAGATTCCAAAACCAAAAAATAATCTGGGAAAGTGAACAAACAACCATGACAAAAAAGAACCTTATTGTGAACAGCTTCTCTGGTAATAGGGAAGCTCAAGACATGAACTCAGAAGAAGACAACAACATTTACAGGCAAAGCCTCAAAGAAAATGCTGACTGGACACAAACCTAACAAGAATTCTTAGAAGATATAAGGAAAGAGATGAAAAGAAGGAAAAATATAAGATTGCAAAATCAAATAAGAGTGGTAGAGGAAAAAATTGAAAAGAAATGAGAGTAATGCAAGACAATTATGAAAAGAGGTAAAAAAAACCTCACTGAAGAAAATACCTAACCTTAAATGCAAGCAGCCAGAAAGAAATAATTTATATAACATGGAGCCACAGTCCGAATCACACAAGATTTAGTATCTATTCCTATAAATGAATGGAGGATTTGAACTATGATATTCCAGAAGGCCACGGGTCTAGGATTACAACCAAGAATAACTTAATCAGCAAAGCTGAGTACAATCCTATAGGGGGAAATGGACATTTAATGATACAGAAGACTTTCAAGCACTCCTGATGAAAAGACTAGAAATGAATAGAAAATTTGACACTTGAACATAAGACTCAAGATGCATTTGTAAAGATAAAAGAAATCATAAGAAATCAGTAAGGTTACACTGTTTACATTGTTATATGGGAAGATGATACATATAATGCCTAATAACTTTATTATTTTTAGGATAATTTAAGATTTCTATGTAGAGAACAATGATATGAGTTTATTATATTGTATGACTTCAAAAAATGGAAAGGTGAAAAAGAAGGATGTATTATGAGAGGGGAGAAAAGGAGATGAAGATTAAGTAAAATTATCTCACATAAAAGAGGAAGAGATTTTACAATGGAGGGAAAAAATGTGAGAGAGTGGTTCATTCTTGAAGATCACTTTCATCTGAACTTATTCAAAGAGGGAACTAAATACACATGTATATACACACATATGCATGCACAATGCATACATATAAACACATATATACATATATACGCACATACATATGTATATGTAGCAATATGTTAGCAATCATATATCTATATCTACGTACTTATCTATATACTTCTACCTATATAGTGTAAAAAAATAATCTTATCCAACAGGGAAGTAGCAGCAGGAAAGAGTACGAGAAAGGGGGAAATGATGGAAATGGGCAATGCATATTAAGGGAAATAGTGATCAAAGGTTAAACAGATTTTTGATGAAGAAATAGGGTAAAAAATAGAAATATAAATAGAAGATAATAGGATGGAGGGAAATATACAGTTAGCAATCGTAGCTGTGAATGTAAATAAGATGAACTCACCCATAAAAAGAAGTGGATAGCAGAATGGATTAGAAACCAAAATTCAACAATCCAATTGTTTTTTTTTTTCATAAGAGACACACTTGAAATAAAGACACATCCACACAGAGTAAAAATTAGGTACTAGAAGAGAAACAGTTATGCTTTAGCTTTAAAAAAGCCAGTGGCAGTGAAAAGAAATTATCATTTTCTATTATATTAAAAACCAATGATTAAATTGGGATTAAAATTTCTTTTCTTTATTTCCTTATTCAGGGACCAGCCCCTGTAAGTGAGTCAATTTCAGAAGGACATTGTTGATAGATGAAATTGCCCAGTCCTCAGGGAATATATTTCTCTATCTTGGGAAGGATCCCATGTAACTAGAAGACCTCACTTCTGTTCAAATGTAATCTAGGTGAATTCTTGCCCTTAGAAAATAAGTCCATGTCATCATGCCCCTCCAGTGGAACTTAGGGTAACTTAGCTCATGAAGGAGAAAACTAATCAGAGTGATCTGGATAGAGATGCATTCCTTTGTCCAGAATGCTTGAGGTGGCTGTGTCTCAGGATCAAGCCATTTTTCAGCAGGAGAAGCTAAAGACTTTTAGCCCACTTCCTCATTAATATGTCCACTCCCTCATTAATTGTTCACCAATCAGGATTGATTTCTTCTGTCAGGGGCATTCCCTTTTTGGAAAATAGACAAGCATTCAATATCTCCATTAGAGGTCTTTGGTTACCAAGATAAATCATTGACCATTGATTTATTGATTATCAACTAGCCTAATTAATAAATTAATTGTTAAATACCTAGAAACTCTGTCACTTGGGTTTATCATCCATCTCAGACCAAAACAGATATTCAGGGAAACTACATTTTCATTAAAGGTACCAAAGAGAAGGAAACCATTTTAATACTGAATATATATATATATGTATGTATATACATACATATATATATACACATATGCACCAATGGCATGACATCCTAATTTCTAAAGAAAAAAAAATAAGTGAGTTACAGGCAAAATAGTAAAACTATATTATTGAAGGACCTCAATTTACCCCTCTGACACCTAGATAAACCTAATGATAAAATAAACAAAAAGTTAAGGAGATGAATAAATTTTAGACAAGTTAAATATGACAGAACTCTGGAGAAAATTGAATGGGAATAGAAAGGAGTATATCTTTTTTTTTCTCTCAGATGTACATAGTACCTTCATAAAAATTGAACTTTTACTAGAAAACAAAAACTTCACAAACAATTTAGAAGAGTAAGAATATTGTTAAGCATTTTCAGACTATAATGCAATAAATTACATTTAACAAAGGACCTTTGAAGCATAGACTAAAAATTAATTAGAAACTAAGTAATTTAATCCTAAAAACAGCATTAAGTCAAAGAACAAATCATAGACACTGTCCATAATTTCACTAAAGACAATGATGACAAGAAGACAACATGCCAAAATGTGTGTGATGTAGCCAAAGTAGTGTTTAGAGGAAAATTTATATCTTTAAACACATATCATTAAAAGAAAGAAAGAGCAGAAAAAGAAATTGGTCATGAAGATAAAAAGAACTAGAAAAAGCAAAAATTAAAAGTTCTTAATTAGCACACCAAATTAGAAATCCTGAATAATTGAAGAGAAACTAATAAAATTGAATGTAAAACACCTATGGAGCCAATAAATTACATTAGAAATGGTTTTATTAAAAAAACACACCGAAAAAATGATAAACAAGTGGCTAATATGATTTAAAAAAAGAAGAAAACCAAGTTACCAAATTTAAAATGTAAAAGAGTGAATGCACAACCAATGTAGATGAAACTGAAAAAATAGGTAATATTTTGCCAAAGTATACGCCAATAAATTTATTATTTAAATAAAATGTATGAATATTTTTAAAAGTGTGGATTGTCCAGATTAACAGAACAGGTAATATAATACTTAATGCCACTTTGGAATAAAATATTGAATAATCTATAAATAAGCTCCATAAGAAAAATCCCCAGCACCACCTGGATTTAAAAATGAATTCAACCAAACATTAAAATAAAGTTAATTCTAAAGCTATATAAAATATTTTAAAAAATAAAATTATATCAAGTTTCTTATATATCACAAATGGAGTTTTGATACTTAAACCAAGGAAAGGTAAAACAGAAAGAATACAAGACCATTTTTCAAATGAGTATTAATGCAAAAAAATACTAAAATATGAACGAGATGAAAACAATATATCAAAAAGACCAGGACTGGCACAATATTACGAAAATTGACCATATCAATAAAAAAATCAACAAAAATCATGGGATTTTGTCAATAGATAGAGAAAAAGATTTTGACAAAATACAACACCATTTCTTATTAAAAATACTGGAAAGTATAGGAATAAATGGTGATTTTCTTACAATGATAAGTAGTATTCATTTAAAACCAAGAGCAAGCATTTTCTAAACAGAACAATAGCAATAAAAGAAGAAAAAGAAAAAGAAGGAACCAGAATAGGGATTGAGGTAATAAAATACCTCTTTTTGCAGACAATATGATGATATACTTAGAGAATAACCAACATTCAACTAGGAACAACTAATAATTTTAGGAAAGTAGCAGGATACAAAGTAAATCCAAAGAAATCACCAGCATTGCTATATACTATAATGAAACCTCTGGAAGAAAAGATAGTAAGTGATTCCCCAGTGGAGAAATATTAATTGTTCATGGCTAGGCAGGGCCAATATAATAAAAAAATGACAATTTTAACTAAGCTCATTTAGATATTTAATACCGTCCCAATTAAATTACAAAAAAAAAATTACTGAATTAGAAAGAAAAAATAGCAAAATTCATTTGAAAGAACAGAATGTCAAGAATATCAAAAGAAATAATGAAAAAAATACATGAAGGAGGTTTAACAGTACCAGATCTTACAGTATATTATGTCAGGAATTATTAAACTATTTGGTATTGGCTAAGAAAATAAAGTAGATCAATGGAACAGAATAGACATACAATTTAGAGCAGCACATAAATATAGTAACTTTGTATTTGACAAATGTAAAGACTTACGATTTTGGTAAAGACTTCATAATTTATTATTTAATAAAAATTAAGAAAACTGGAAAATGGTATGGCAGAAACTTGGCATAGACCAATATCTTACACCATTAACCAAGTAAAAGTCAAAATAGATACATGACTGAGGTATGAAGAGAGAGATTACAAGAAAATTTGAAGAATATTGAACATGTTGCTCATCAGACTAATGGATAGATGACTGATTTATAAATAAACAAGAGATAGAGCTCAGAGTGAGGTATAAAATGGAAAATTTTGATTATATTAAATTAAAAGTTTTTGTACAGGGGGCAGAGCCAATATGGCCACATGAAAACAGTGTCTTACTGGAGCTCTCTCACAACTTCTGTCAGATTCCTATAAAAAAGTGAATTTGAGCTGATTTGAGAGAATTAGAAACTGTGAGCAGTCTGAGTGGGGCAAATTTTACAGCCAGGAGAGTCTGAAAGGCTGAAGGAATGAATCTGTGGGCTAGGAGAGTGCTTGGCGTGTGGAGATGCTCCAGACGACACCAAAGTGGGAGCGTCTGGCCGGGAGACCCATGTGGGAGACAGGCTGGGAGAAACTTGGGCACCCGAAACCAGCGGAATTCCCCAGGCCTCCCAACACAGGACGGCAGTCTGTGGAAGCGATGAGAGGCAGCGCAACACCACCAGCCATGAGACACCAACTCTTGAGGCTTGTAGCCCAAAAGTATGAAACGCGGTTTCTTGAATTTCCAGGAAACATAACGGCCAGGTAAATGGCGCTAATCCCTCCCCTCCCCACCCAGAGAATTCCTTGGGGGAAAAAGAAATCCAAAAACACTAGAATAGAGGAGACAGAAGTGGGGCTTCAGTGGCCGAGTAGTGGGAGTACCTGAGTCCCAGAGGGGCAGAGCCAGCAGGGGTCAACACCAGGAGCCCAGATGTACCCTTGCACCCGCAGGGGAAGTGCCAGACACCCAGCTCAAACAACTAATAGCTGAGACCATTGCTGAAGAGCAACAGTGCTGGATAGCAACCCCAGGGGAAGAGGAGATTTCGGGCAGCCAGACCCCCTGCCCGACACCTCAGGAAACTGAAGGCTATAATTCAGAAAGCCAACAACTAGGAGGGGGGTGGAGCCAAGATGGCAGCTGGTAAGCAGGGACTACTGTGAGCTCCATACCGAGTCCCTCCAAAAACCTATAAAAAATGGCTCTGAACCAATTCTAGAACGGCAGAACCCACAAAACAGCGGAGGGAAGCAGGGCTCCAGCCCAGGACAGCCCGGACGGTCTCTGGGTGAGGTTTATCCCACACGGAGCTGGGAGCTGGGAATGGAGTGGAGCAGAGCCCAGCCTGAGCAGCGTGGAACAACCAAACTTGGAGTCGGGCAGATGGGGACCCTAGTGCCCTGAATATGTGAGCTGCAGCAGTTACCACACTCCTCGACCCACAAACGCCAAAGACTGTGGAGAAGGTTAGTGGGAAAAGCTGTGGGAGTGGAAGGAGTTCGTGGTTTGGCTTCCAGCCCCGGGGGCAGCGGAGATGGGGCAGCTAGAGTTTCTGCTGCTTCTGGCCCCAGGCCCACCTGGTGGGAGGAATTAAGTGGCAGATCAGAGCAGGAGTGCACAGCCTGCTGAAGATCTAAGCCCAGTCCGGGTTGGGGGTTCTTGGGGAAGGAGGAGTGCTGGTGTGACAGAGCTGGCACCTCCCCACCAAACGTGGAACGTAGAGCTCGTTAGTCCACAAGCAGTCATACCCCACTGAAAAACTCAAGGGTCAAGTTAGTTGGTTGGGAATATGGCCAGGCAGCGAAAACACACCCAGATTCAGTCTCAGACTTTGGATTCTTTCTTTGGTGACAAAGAAGACCAAAACATACAGCCTAAAGAAGACAACAAAGTCATAGACCCTACAACAAAAGCCTCCAAGAAAAACATGAACTGGTCCCAGACCATGGAAGAGCTCAAAAAGGATTTGGAAAAGCAAGTTAGAGAAGTAGAGGAAAAGTTGGGAAGAGAAATGAGAAGGATGCGAGAAAACCATGAAAAACAAGTCAATGACTTGCTAAAGGAGACCCAAAAAAATACTGAAAAATACACTGAAGAAAACAACACCTTAAAAAATAGAGTAACTCAAATGGCAAAAGAGCTCCAAAAAGCCAATGAGGAGAAGAATGCCTTGAAAGGCAGAATTAGCCAAATGGAAAAGGAGGTCCAAAAGACCACTGAAGAAAATACTACTTTAAAAATTAGATTGGAGCAAGTGGAAGCTAGTGACTTTATGAGAAATCAGGATATTATAAAACAGAACCAGAGGAATGAAAAAATGGAAGACAATGTGAAATATCTCCTTGGAAAAACCACTGACCTGGAAAAGAGATCCAGGAGAGATAATTTAAAAATTATTGGACTACTTGAAAGCCATGATCCAAAAAAGAGCCTAGATACCATCTTTCAAGAAATTATCAAGGAGAACTGCCCTGATATTCTAGAGCCACAGGGCAAAATAGAAATTGAAAGAATCGATCGATCACCTCCTCAAATAGATCCCCAAAAGAAATCTCCCAGGAATATTGTCACCAAATTCCAGAGCTCCCAGATCAAGGAGAAAATACTGCAAGCAGCCAGAAAGAAACAATTTGAGTATTGTGGAAACACAATCAGAATAACCCAGGATCTGGCAGCTTCTACATTAAGAGATCGAAGGGCTTGGAATGCGATATTCCAGAGGTCAATGGAGCTAGGAGTAAAACCAAGAATCACCTACCCAGCAAAACTGAGTATCATGCTCCAAGGCAAAATATGGATTTTCAATAAAATAGAGGACTTTCAAGCTTTCTCAGTGAAAAGACCAGAACTGAATAGAAAATTCGACTTTCAAACACAAGAATCAAGAGAAGCATGAAAATGTAATCAAAAAACAGAAATTGCAAGGGACTTACTAAAGTTGAACTGTTTTGTTTACATTCCTACATGGAAAGTTGACATGTATGATTCATGAGACCTCAGTATTAGGGTAGCTGAAGGGAATATGCATATATATATATATATATGTTTATGTATATATATATAAGTGAATGTGTATGTAGGTATATATCTATGTGTATATGTATGTATATATATATATGTGTGTGTGTGTGTATACACATATATGTAAAAGAGAGAGCAGACACAGGATGAGTTGAAGATGAAGGGAAGATATCTAAAAGAAATAAAATGAAATTAAGGGATGAGAGAGCAACATACTGAGAGAGAGAGATAGGGAGAGATAGAATGGGGTGGATTATCTTGCATAAAGGTGGCAAGAGGAAGCAGTTCTGTGGGAGGAGGGGAGAGGGCAGGTGAGGGGGAAATGAGTGAACCTTGCTCTCATCAGATTTGACCTGAGGAGGGAATACCATACATACTCAGTTGGGTATCTTACCCCACAGGAAAGAAGAGGGAGGAAGAAAAAAAATAAAAGGGGGGGGATGATGGAGGGGAGGGCAGAGCGGGGTGGAGATAATCAAAAGAAACACTTTGGAAAGGGGACAGGGTTAAGGGAGAAAATTCAATAAAGCGGAATGGGTTGGGAAGGAGCAAAATGAAGTTAGTCTTTCACAATATGAGTAGTGTGGAAGGGTTATACATAATGATACACATGTGGCCTAGGTTGAATTGCCTGACTTCTTAGGGAGGGTGGGTGGGAAGGGAAGAGGGGAGAGAATTTGGAACTAAAAGTTTTAAAAACAGATGTTAAAAAACAAAAAAAAAAGTTTTTGCATGCAACTAAAAAATAAGATACACAGGCAATGGGGTGTAGACATTTATCTTGCCCTACAAGAAAGGAAGGAAAAGGGGATGAGAGGGGAGGGGGGTGATAGAGGGGAGGGTTGACAGGGGAACAGGGCAACCAGAATATATGCCATCTTGGAGTGGGGGGGAGGGGAGAAATGGGGAGAAAATTTGTAATTCAAACTGTTGTGAAAATCAATGCTAAAACTAAATATGTTAAATAAATAAATTAAAATTAAAATAAAATAAAATAAGAAAAAAAAAAAGAAAGCCAACAACTAGACTCAGAATCCCCAGAATAAGAAAGCTGGGACAGAGAGCCCTGAGCCCCAAAAGAAGATATTTATTGTAAAGCCAGGAAAAGGCTAACCAACATGAAGAACACAAAAAAAACTGAGGACCATTGATTCTTTTTATGGATACAGGCAGGATCAAAATACCAATTTGCAAGAGAATAACAATGACACTATACTCACACCTGGTACCTCAAAAAGTAGTGTGAACTGGTCTCAAGCCCAAAAAGCATTACTGGAAGAGCTAAAGGAGGATTTTAAAAACCAAATTAGGGAAGTAAAAGAAAAAAATGTAAAAAAATGGGAAAAATGGAAAAAAATCCACTGATGAAATCAAGTCCCTAAGGAATAAGATTGGTGAAATGGCTATGGAGATTCAGAATCTATATAGAGAAAATGACACCCTGAGAGGTAAAATCAACCAATTGGAAAAGGAGTCTCAAAAGCAAAATGAAGACAGTAACTCATTAAAAATTAGAGTTGAGCAAGTGGAAGCTAATGACTCTATGAGGCATCAAGAAGTAGTAAAAAAATGTAAAGAATGAAAAAATAGAAAAAAAATGTGAAATATCTGATTGGGAAAACAACTGACCTGGAAAATAGATCCGGGAGAGACAATTTAAGAGTTATTGGTTTACCGGAAATCCATGATGAAAAAAAGAGCCTTGACAGTATCTTCAAAGAAATTATCAAAGATAACTGCCCAGAGGTCCTAGAACCAGAGGACAAAATAGTCATTGAAAGAAGTCACTGATCACCCCCTTAAAGAGATCCCAAACTGAAAACACCAAGAAATATTATAGTCAAATTTCAGAATTACAAAATCAAAGAGAAAATACTGCAAGCAGCCAAAAAGAAACAATTCAAATATCGTGGAACTACAGTCAGGATCATGCAGGATCTTTCAGCTTCCACATTAAAAGACAGGAGAAACTGGAATATGATATTCCAAAGGGCAAAGGAGCTGGGACTACAACCAAGGATCAACTACTCAGCAAACTTAAGCATAATTTTCCAGGGATGGAGATGGACATTCAACGAAATAAGGGAATTCCAGACCTTCCTGATGAAATGACCAGACTTCAATGTAAAATTTGATTTCCAAATACAAAACTCAAGAGAGACATAAAAAGGTAAACAGGAGGAAAACCCCCACAAATCTTATTAATCAATAAGGGCAAATTATTTGCATCTTTATATAGAATTATATCATTTTATGTATGTTTTATATGTATACATATATATGTCAATCTTGAGAATAGTACAGTTATTATGATAATTGAAAGGGACACACATAGACTGTGAATGTCTGTATAAAATAAATGATATAAGGATAAAAAACATAATTAAGAGATGTGAAGGGGGCTTTGAGAGAAGAGGTAAGGAGGCAGTAGAAAAGGATAAATTAGACCAAATGAAAAAATGTAAAAACACATTTTAGTAGAGGGAAAGAAGGGAGGGAGAAGAGCAGTATTTGATCTTTACTGTCATCTGATCTGGTTTCCAGAAGGGAATAACATACCCTGATAAGAATAGAAATCTAACTTGTCCTGCAGGAAGTAGGAAGGGAAAGGGAGAAAAAAGGGAGGGGGGGCTCAGAAGGGAGGGGAGAAGTAGCAGGTGGGAAATGATAAGACAAGGGATGGGAATAAAGAGGAAGGGTAAACTGAGGAAGGCAGCAGTCAAAAGCAAAATGTTGTTGAGGAGGAGAAGGGGAAAGGGAGAAATAAAAGCATAAACAAAGGGAAGTAGGATGGAGAAAAAGACACAGATAGAAATCATAACTGTGAATGTGAATGGAATGAACTCTCCCATAAAACAGAAACAGATAGCAGAATGGATTAAAAACCATAACCCTACAATATGCTGTTTACAAGAAACACATTTGAAAGAGGGGGATACACACAGGGTAAAGGTAAAAGGCTGGAGTAAAATATATTGCACCTCAGCTAAAGTAAAAGAGCAGGTGTAGCAATCCTAATCTCAGACAAAGCAAAAGTAAAGGTAGATTTAATTAAAAGAGATAAGGAAGGACGCTACATCCTGCTAAAAGGAACCATAAACAATGAAGCAATATCATTGTTTAACATAAATGCACCTAGTGGTATGGCATGCAAATTCTTAGAGGAGAGGTTAAGGGAGTTACAGGAAGAAATAGACAGCAAAACTGTAATATTGGGAGACCTCAACCTTCCCCTTTCTGAACTTGATAAATCTAACCTCAAAATAAATAAGAAAGAAGTTAAGGAAGTGAACAGAATTTTAGAAAAGGCAGATATGATAGACCTCTGGAGAAAACTAAATGGAGATAAAAAGGAATACACTTTCTTCTCAGCAGTACATGGCCCATACTCAAAAACTGACCATGTACTAGGGCATAAAAACCTCACAATCCAGTGCAGAAAGGCAGAAGTAGTCAAAGCATACTTTTCAGATCATGATGCAATAAAAATTATTTGTAACAAAGAGGCAAGGAAAAATAAGGTAAAAATTAATTGGAAACTAAATAATCTAATTCTAAAGAATGAGTGGGTCAAAGAACAAATCAGAGAAACAATAACTTCATTCAAGAGAATGACAATAATGAGACAACATACCAAAACTTATGGGATGCAGCAAAAGCAGTTCTTAGGGGAAGTTTTACATCTCCAAATGCTTATATGAATAAAATAGGTGAAAAGGAGATCAATGATTTGGGCATGCAACTGAAGAAGCTAGAAAAAGAACAAATTGAAAATCCCCAATTAAATACCAATTTAGAAATACTGAAAATCAAAGGAGATATTAATAAAATTGAAACCAAGAAAACTATTGAATTAATAAATAAAACAAAGAGCTGGTTTTATGAAAAAACCAATAAAATTGATAAACTTTTGGTCAATTTAATTGAAAAAAAGAAGAAAATCAAATTACCAGTATCTAAAATGAAAAGGATGAGTTCACCTCTAATGAAGAGAAAATCAAAACAATAATTAGGAATTATTTTGCCCAATTGTATGCCCATAAATTTGACAACCTTGGAGACATGGATTAATATCTACAAAAACGTAAATTGCCCAGGTTAACAGAAAAGGAAGTAAAATTTCTAAATAACCCCATCTCAGAAAAAGAAATTGAGCAAGCCATCAATGAACTCCCTAGGAAAAAATCTCCAGGGCTAGATGGTTTTACAGGTGAATTCTATCAAACATTTAAAGAACAATTAATTGCTATAATTTGTAGACTATTTTGGAAAATAGGTGAAGAAGGAGTCCTGCCAAATTCATTTTATGACACAAATATGGTACTAATACTCAAACCAGATAGAGTCAAGACAGAGAAAGAAAATTATAGACCAATTTCCCTAATGAATATTGATGCAAAAATTTTAAATAAAATATTAGCAAAAAGATTGCAGCAACTTATCATGAGAATAATACACCATGACCAGGTAGGATTTATTCCAGCAATGCAAGGCTGGTTCAATATTAGGAAAACGATTAGCATAATTGACCATATGAACAACAAAACTAGCAGAAAACATATGATCATCTCAATAGATGCAGAAAAAGCCTTTGACAAAATACAACACCCATTCCTATCAAAACACTAGAAAGCATAGGAATAAATGGAGCGTTCCTTAAAATTATAAATAGCATCTAAATAAAACCATCAACAAGCATTATTTGTAATGGGGATAAACTAGATGCATTCTCAATAAGATCAGGGGTGAAACAAGGATGTCCAATATCACCCCTACTATTAAGTTTGGTACTAGAAACGTTAGCTGTAGCAATAAGAGAAGAAAAAGAAATTGAAGGAATTAGAATAGGCAAAGAAGAAGCTAAATTATCACTTTTTGCAGATGATATGATTATTTACTTAGAGAATCATAGAGAATCAAGGAGAAAACTACTTGAAATAATGAACAATTTTAGCAAAGTTGCAGGATATAAAATAAACCCACATAAATCCTCAGCATTCCAGACATTACTAACAAAGCCCAACAGCAAGAGATAGAAAGAGAAATTCCATATAAAATATTTGGGAGTCTATTTGCCAAGACAAACCCAGGGCCTATATGAATGGAATTATGAAACACTTTTCATGTGAATAAAGTCAGATCTAAACAAATGGAAAAATATCAGTTGTTCATGGCTAGGCCAAGCTAATATAATAAAAATGACAATTTTACCTAAATTAATCTATTCAGTGCCATACCAATTGAACTACCAAAAATTATTTTACAGAGCTGGATAAAATAATAACAAAATTCATCTGGAAGAACAAGAGGTCTAGAATATCTAGAGTATTAATGAAAAGAAATGCTAGAGAAGGTGGCCTAGCCATACCAGATATTAAACTGTACTATAGAGCAGCAGTCATCAAAACTACTTGGTACTGGCTAAGAAACAGAGTTGTGGATCAATGGAATAGGATAGGTACACAAGATGGAGAAGTCAATGAGTATAGCAATCCACTCTTTGATAAACGCAAAGAGGCCAGCTTCTGGGCTAAGAATTCACTATTTCACAAAAACTGCTGGGAAAATTGGAAAATGGTAGGGCAAAAACTGGGCATAGACCAATATCTTACACCATATACCAAAATAAAGTCAAAATGGGATCATGATTTAGGAATAAAGGCTGATAGTATAAGTAGTTTGGGAGAGCATGGAATAGTTTCCCTATGAGATTTATGGAAAAGAAAAGAATTCATGACCCAACAAGAGATAGAGAGCATTACAAAATGCAAAATGGATAATTTTGATTATGTTAAATTGAAATGTTTTTGTACAAAAAAAGCCAATGCAACAAAGATTAGGAGGGAAGCAGAAAATTGGGAGAAAATCTTTACAACTAGTATCACTGATAAAGGCCTCATTTCCAAAACATACAGGGAACTGAACCAAATATATAGGAATACAAGTCATTCCCCAATTGAGAAATGGTCAAAGGATATGAACAGACAGTTTTCAGAGGAAGAAATTAAAGATATCTATAGGCATATGAAAAAATGCTCTAAATCACTACTGATTAGAGAAATGCAAATCAAAACAACTCTTAGATACCATATCTCTCCTGTCAGATTGGCTAAAATAACAAAACGGGAGAATGATAAATGCTGGAGAGGATGTTGGAAAATTGGAACATTGTTAAATTGCTGGTGGAGTTGTGAACTGATCCAGCCATTTTGGGGAGCAATTTAGAGCTATGCCCAAAGGGCTATAAAAATGTTCATACCCTTTGACCCAGCAATACTACTTCTAGGGTTGTATCCCAAAGAGATCACACAAGTGGAAAAAGGACCCATATGTACAAAAATATTTATAGCAGCTCTTTTTGTGGTAGCCAAGAATTGGAAATCAAAGGGGTGGCCATCAATTGGGGAATGGATGAACAAGCTGTGGTATATGAAGGTAATGGAATACTATTGTGCTACAAGAAATGGGGATGATACGGACTTCGTAACAACCTGGAAAAACCTACACGACATAATGCTGAGTGAACGTAGTTGAGCCAGGAGAACATTATACACAACCACAGATATATGAATTCTGTGAGGACTAACCCTGACAGACTTTGCTCTTCTCAACAACACAATGTGCAAAGACAACTCCAAAGGACTCACGATGGAGAATACTATCTACATCCAGAGAAAGAACTATGAAGTATGAATGCAGATTGAGGCACACTTCATGCTCGCCTTTATCTCCCCCTTTTTTTCCTCTGTTTTGTATTTGGTTTTGGGTTGTGTTTTTTTTTTGGTTCTGTTATAATTCTTCTCCACAACTTGACTAGTGTGTAAATTAATTCAGTGTGAGTTATGTGTGGAAGTTATATGGGATTCCATGCTGTCTTGGGGAGAGAGAGGGGGAGGGATGGAAGAAAATCTGGAACTCAAAATTATGTAGAACCGTGCATTGCAAACTAAAAATAAAAAGAAAAAATCAAAAGAAAAGAAAGTTTTTGTAAAAACATAATAAATGTAGCCAAGATCAGAAGGAAAGCAGAAAATTTGGGGGGAGGGGATATTGACAGCTTCTCAGAAAAAAAGATTTCATATCTCAAATTTATAAAGTTTGTAAAAATCTATAGGAATACCAGGCATTCCCCAATTGATAAATGGTCAAAAGATATGAAAAGGCAATTTTCCAATGAAGAAATTAAAAAAAATTATAGTCATATGAAAATATGCTCTAAATCATTATTCATTAGAGTAATGCAAATTAAAACAACCTTGAGATATCATTTTACACCTATTATATTGGATAGAACAATTGAAGGAGAAAAAGACAATTGATGGAGGGGATGTGGAAAAATTGGACACTCAATTGTTGGTGGAGTTGTGAACTGATCCAACCATTTTGGATTACTATGCTGAAAGAGTTATTAAACTCCCTATACCAGGGGTGGGGAACCTGAGACCGCAAAGCCATATTTAACCCTCTAGGTCCTCAAGTGAGGCCCTTTGACTGAGTCTAAACTTCACTGAACAAATCCAAACAAATAAAAGGATTTGTTCTGTAAGACTTAGACTCAGTCAAAAGGCTGCTCCCAAGGACCAAAAGGGCCACATGTGACCTTGATGCCATAGGTTCCCTATCCCTGGCCTATAGCCTTTGATGCAGCAATATAAATTGGTCTATTTCCAAAGATGATTATGGAAAAAAGAAAGAACCTATATACTCTAGAGCAGCTTTCTTTGTGGTGGCAAAGAACTGGAAATTCCAGGGATGTGCATCACTTGGGGAATGGCTGAACAATTTGTGGATTTTGATTGTGATGGAATACTGTGTTATAAGAAATGATGAGTTCAATGATTTTAGAAAAACATGGAAATACTTGCATGAAATAATGAAGAGGGAAATGAGCAGAACCAAGAGAACATTGTATATAGTCACAACAATATTGTTTTAAGAATGACTTTGAGAGAATAAGTCATTTTGACTATTTTAAATAACCAAATTAACTACAAAGGATATATGAAGGAAGCCACTATATGTTACAACACTATTACTTGCAGCTACTGTGGAGGTGTAAGGCCAGTAACACCAGCACAGAGGAAGGCTTCTAGCACAGATTTTTAGTCTGCTTTTGTAAGGAAAGCAACTGTAAGGGGTTTACAATCCCACTGTAATTAAACATGCATATGTCATGTACTTAGTTCAAGGTAAAAAGTCAACACCCTGAACTTCAAAGAAACAGTGGGTTTACAATCCCACTGTAATTAAACATGCATATGTCATGTACTTAGTTCAAGGTAAAAAGTCAACACCCTGAACTTCAAAGAAAACACAAACAGAAATTACAAGCAGAAATTATATAAACAGAGCAAATAATACAAATCAGCAAAAAGAGCTTCTGTCTGTCCATAGCAATACATACATAGTTACCAGAGAGAAGCACCAACATCAGGGTATTCAAAGTCAGGGGGCTCCTTAAGGGCTACCCACAGTCTTGTCTAGTTAATTCACACAATACTCTGCCAGTGAGTGAGCCCCACAGCAAAATGCCAACCTCTGAATATATATACACTTCTTCAGGGTCAGAGGGCATCACAACCATGTGACTGAAACTCGTGATTTAGGCTTTCTTTTGACTTAAGCAGGTCATCAAAGACTCTTGATGCAATCAAAGACTCAATCAAAGGCATGTGATTGCCTTAGTGTTGAGAAGCACTCCAAAAGAAAAATCAGCAAAACGTCCTGCTTTGCTTGCCATTACACTCCACCCCTCCAGGTTCCTTGGCATTACATTCTAAATGGCCACAGAACCTGGAACAAATAGAGGCACTGTATTTTGCAATCTGTTGCAACAATTCGGCTAGCAGCTGCTGTGGGGGCGAAAGACCAACACAAGCTCAACAACAAGAATGCTGCTAGCACATATTCTTTTGATCTGCTTTACTAAGGAAAGCAATGTTAAAGGGTTAATAATCTTACTTTAATTCAACACATACATATAAACTCACTTAGTTGAGGAGGGAAAACCAGAAACCTGAACTTCAGAGAAAATGCAAACAATTACAAACATACACTTCAGAGAAAATACAAACAATTACAAACATACACAATATAAATAGAGCAGATCACAATTCATAGTTACCACGAAACCATCAACACCTGGGTTCACAAGCTGGGGAGCTCTTAACAATGGCTGGCCCAGAGTCACGTGCCACTCTTCCACTGGCTCAGAGGCCCAATCAAACAGTTCTGTCCTTTCTTTTTATACAGTCTTTGGACATCATCAAATGTCATTTGAGCAACCAGGATGTAGCCACCTACTATTGGCTCTGGTCTTAGCAACTCCCCTTAGGACCCTGGGGGTTTCCAGCCTCTCTCAAACTAGTGATCTAGTTTGCTAACCAGCCTGGTGCTTTGCACAAAGTTAGACTCAATCAAAGACAATTAATTTAGCATTCTAAAACAGTAAGAAAGTCCCACCTTAATTACCAATACAGCCTCCTGAATACATTGATGTGGTTTTATTTTCTGTATGACATTAAACATGCACTAAATTTGTGGTTTAAATATTTTGTTAAAGTAGTAAACAGAGTCAGCCATATTTAAATTCATTGCTTTAAGAGTCCAATCTCAGAATCGGAGGCAAAGTTAATGATAAAAGTAGGGACTACAGAAAGGAACTCAATTTGGTCTCCAATTACTTTTTCAAGCCATTTCAATTTTTTGGTGATTGTGACACATCATATTTCTCTTATAATAAAGTTCCAGTGACCATTTCTTCTGACTCTAACATTTCTGTCCCACTGGAGCAGAAAACATACTAAGTGTGTTCCCAATTTTCCTCAATATGTCGGCTATCCTGAATGTCCTATCTGATTCCACCCCTTGCCTAGGAAGAGTAGGGCTTTGGAAGGTCCAATCCGCAACTGTAGGCAATCCGTCTTTCCACATCTTTGCATTGTCTACCATGATATAATCCAGGGAAGGGTAGTCAGTGCCACTCTGGTTCTTCATGATTGTGGTAAATGGAGAGGAAATAGCTGTTAGACATATGGCAAGAGGGAAAGTGTATTCAGTGGCTTAGAATAAATATATGTATCTGAGAGGGCTCCATAAAATGATCCATATGCTAGTCCCACAGTATCATGATGTTCCAAACTATGCACAACTGTTTTTTTTTTCCACGAAATAGTCCATTCTGGGTCTAACTTACCTGAAAGATAGGTTAGTAATGAAGGAGTGCCACATACAGTAGCCATGACCACTGTAGCAGCCCTTCTGGTTTATTTATAAGATTCCCCCTGCTCTCTTTTTTCCACCACATTCTCAGTTCCCTGGGGGCAAAGGGAAGCTCTTAGCTGCCCCACATCCACTGCAAGCAAATGACTCTCTGAAATGCAATAAAAAGTTAAGGAAGATGGGGAATCAATATTTAATATTCTGCACAAAAAAAATCTCCTTCCTAATGGGGCCAGGTAGTTATGCTAGGAGTATGCCTGAGGCTGTGTCTACAAAAAGCCATAACAACCAGTTGAAAATTGAAAAATTTCAGTCAGTTGCCCAGTTGCTTTTTTTTCTCTCCAATTAACCAAATGAAAAGTTTATTCTGGTGTCAAACAGATTGGCTACAGAATGTGCAAAGAGATTAATAAGAGAGAAACTTGAGGCAGCCTCTGTTCTCTTCTACTCTCTGGGTCTCAGTTTCTTCCTTTGTAATTGAAGCAGCAGGATTGAGATCTAAGAAATAATCCATTCCAACCCCATATCTTGGAATCCTATGAGCACGTTATATATGTAGTTCCAATACTCAGTTTCTGTGGGTCAAAAATGTAAGCCATAGACATGTAAATATGTATGATATGGAAAGCCTGAAGGTAGATGTTGTCCTTGACTACTGACGGTAGTTTAGGGAGCCTTGAACTAGGAAGCAGTAGACCTGAAATTTAGTATTCTTTTTTGACTGACATATTTTGTTACTGTCAATGAGTCACTTAAACTCTTTGAACCTTATCTGTAAAATGCTATGAATAATATACTGGGTAGATTATCATGGCGAATAAGGCACTGGACTTGGAGGCAGGAAGACCTGATTTGAAATACTACTGGATTTCTTACTATATATGTGACCCTTGGTAAATCACTTAACTTCTCTGTGCCTCAGTTTCCTCATCTGTAAATAAAAGTATTTGGACTTGATGGCTTTTAATGTTTCTTACATTTCTAAATCTATTAATCTATGGGCCTCACTTATTCATCTCATAGGGTAGCTGGGGGACTAAAGTGAAATAATGAATGTGAAAGGTTTTTTTAAGTAAGAAAACCATGATTTTTATATTTGACTTCACAATGATTATTCAAGGACAGTCTATTACTATTGATTAACCAATTAATTAAGAAATCAGTAAACTTGTTATGTGCAAGAAACTATGTTAAAGACTGTAGGAAAAGATTTGGAGTCATTGTCACTCACTATTCCCCATGAACTTACACTCCAGTCAAGAAGGCAGGGATTGTATGTATATTAAGTGGTAATTAACAATATTAAGTAATGTGTGATAGCCAACAAATAAGAGGGCACAGACAATAAGAGCTATTGCAGTAGAGAACATGAAGAGATCATTTTTGTCTTGGAGTGTCAGGGAAGCCTCAAGGCCAAATATCTTTATTTCGTTCAGATTTTCTTTATATTACTCAGTTTGCAGTCACCTCATCATCGTGGCTACCTTACTGTGGACAAAGGATCATAGATTTTGGAAATAGGAGAGACCTTAGACATCATGCTCAATCCTTTTAATGTTCTTTATAAAATGTGATATCTGCAATAGAATTAATATAACTATGGACAAAGCAGTTTAGAGTAACATCATATCCACCTTCATTCAGGCTACCATATTTTTATTATTGTAGATTGTTTGCATTGGCTTTTGTCCCTACTATTTCATGTTATCCTACAAAATTTTAATTCAAGTCAATCAAGCTACCCATCTTTATATGAGTTGGCTTTTAGTCAGATCTTTTCCATTCTGGGCTATGCAATTGATATTTTAACCCAAATGCAGAACTTTACATTTATTTCCTACTAAATTTCACCTTTGATTTTTAGTACTTTCTCAGTCTGACAAGGTTTTTTTGAATCCTGGTTCTATAATACAATGATTTTGTTATCTCTACCAGCTTTATGCCATCTTCACATATAACAAATATTACATTAATGCTCATAGGCTCATAGAAATAAAGTGGAAGAGATCTTATAGATCACCTAGCTGAATTTCAATAAAAGCCTTGGGGGGGGGGGGAGGAGAGAAGGATTAGAAAATTAAGATCATGATCTAGTAAGGCAATCATGTGCTTTGTATATATTTGGACATTTGGGAGGTATTGTTTCAGCTATTAAAACAGAGTTTAAATAGGCTGAAGTTATAACCAGACCTTAAAATGCTGCATCAAAAATTATTAAATATTTTCAAAAATAATAAAACACATCCAACTATAAAACTCTTGCTAAAATATAATGGATAATATTGTGTTGTTTCATAATGATAGGTAGTATGGCATAACGGATAGAGAGATTTAGGAAGCCCTACATTCAAATCCCAAATCTGACCCTTCTGGCTATGTGATCCTGGATAAGTTACTTAATTTCTCATTGTTCTAGGGAACTCTTTATGAACATAAGTTGCAAAGAAGTTAGTGATTTGTATTGGCAGAGAGATTTCCTTTAATTGGGAGATCTCAGTACCAATAAAACCACAGGCATAGTTGCTTTTTTAAAAATGAGTACTTATTGATATATTTTGATTATATATCACCTAAATTTACTCTGCGCTCCTACCCCTAACCTCTCCTAGAAATCCTTCTCAAATATCAATGAATATTTTTAAAAAGAAAAAAAAAGAGACAATGATAAAAAAGTCAGCAAAAGCAATAAATAGATTTTAAAAAATGTGAAAATATATGCAATGATCCACGCTCATGCACTTTTCACTTTGGTAAAGTATTTGGGAAGTGGAATGGCAGTGGCTTCTCATATCTCTTCCTTGAGGGCATGCTTATTCTTTGTAGTTTTATAATGTTTCAATTCAAGCTAATTTTGAATGTTATTTACCTTATTGTAGTCATTTTTTATTTTCTTTTGTCTCTGTTTATTTTACTTTGCTTCAGTTCATGTAAGTCTTTCTATCATTATTTCTTAGAGCACAGTAAAATTCCATTATATGCATATACCCCATCTTATTTAGCCATTATCTAATAGATGATCACTCACTTTCTATTTCTTTGCTTTCACAAAAAGTGTGGCTATAAATATTTTGGTGTATATATTGACTTCATGAATATCTTCCTTGGGTGTGCCAGAGTTGACACAAGCCAGCTTGAAACAGTTGATTGTTAGATTTTCAATATGAGCAAATACATGGAAGAAAATGCTACAATTCAGGGCAGGGTATAATGTTTAAAAAAAGAAATGAAAACAGTAGAGCATTGGTAATTTTAATTTGTAGTTTTCTAAATCAATATGCAACAAGATCTGTTTCTGTTTGAGTTTGACACTACTAGTCTAGACTTACGAAAGTGATAAAGAAAATATTAATAATGTAGATTAAACCCCAAATTACACACTTTTTCAGAGTTTATTGTTCAAAATGTATTAGGACACCACTAGGTATATGCTTTATAGTTCAAAGTAATGGAATCTCTGGAGGTACAGAAATGCTAGTCACTTTATTTGCATAATTTAAAATTACTTTCTAAAATGGTTATACTAATTCATAGCTCTAACAAAAATGTACTAGTGTGCCTATTTTTTCCCCAATCTCTCCAAAAAGAACTATTCCCATATTTTGGCATCTTTTTAAGTTGCTGGTGTAAGTTTCTCTTTTTTCTTGGTGAAAGGGAATATATTTTGTACCATTTATATATAAAATTAAATAATTATTCCTAAATATTGCTTGTTACATCTTTAGCTCATTTTAAAAATGTGTTTTATAATATATGTACAGTAGTATACATAAATAATTTATATATGAATATGTACACATATATAGGGCATGCATACTTACAGATGTTTATTGGTACATATGTGTGATCAAAAAAGCTTGGAGACCAAGCTTATTTAAGATAAGGATCAAATGAAGTAATGCTTGACAGCCAGAAACAGACATGTATTTTCAACCAGACCAGGGAATAAGCATGCAAATTTGATAGCGTGCATGAAAAACAACACCAACAAATGGATTAGAATAAAATCTGATTATATCCAGTTCACTTAGATTGAAAATTCACATATATCAATCAAATGTGAAAGTGTTCTCCTGTATAATAGGAACAAAATCTGATAACTAAACAGATGAGGGAAAAAATGGAAGGGGACCCAGAAACAAATAAGATCATATTACTATTATTTTTTAACATTACCAAAGATTTTCTTTTACATTTTCAATCTGTAAATAGTTTGGAAGTTATTATTTGATGTATGATTTTATTACTTATTTTATCTGTTGCTTTCATTCGTTGTTTAATTGATAATCATTGTCTATAATATACATTTATTTAATAAATAAATATATTATGAAAACAGCTCCTCTTCCCCTCCCAACAAAGGAAAATGCTAGTACTTTCCAAATATATATGCATATGTAGTATATTGTGCATGTATAAATAAATGTATATATACATATGTTGAAATAAATTCATTTATCCGTATATGTATGTGTGTAAATATATGCAAACATATACATATATGCATATCTCCATGTGTCATACTTTTCACTAGTCACTGGAAATGCGATTTAAGAACTTGGTACAATGTGAGAAAACAATGTAAGTCAGCTGCTCACTGGGCAAGGAAAAGTAATTGAAATGCCTGAAATGGGATGTATAGGAAAGAAAAAATAGAAATTTAGTCCCAATTCTGCCATTTACTATCTATAAGCCTTTGGGCAAGTAATTTCTATTTGATCTATCTCAGTTTCCTCATGTGTAAAATGAAAGGGTCGATTTAGATATTTCCTGTTGTTCTTTATTCTAACATATTATCACTTGGTATTGTTTCATAAAGGAAAACTCAGATAAAAAACCTTCTATGCCCCAGGACTCCTCCTACCTTCCCTCCCCCCCCTCCCCGCCCCCGACTAACAAGGCCTTACTGAAGGGCTGACCTTGCATCAGAAGTTTTCTGAACTCTATCTTGTTTCCTTAATATTTTTTTATGAAATCTAGTTATGAAATCAATAAAGAGGAATACAAAAGCCCATAACTGATCAGAGCAGGTTAGACAAAGTATAGATGAATGAGACCTCTCTATTCTATGCTTATGTAAATACAGCTAAGCAAAGATATATTGTTCTCTTTGGGAGGATAATTTCTTAGTCTCCCAATTCTGTGCTGTGTTATATAGATCAGTCTTATTGGCAATGAAGCCATATGTATATAATGCAACGATACTGTTGTGCCATTACTTAGCCTCTCCATCTGTTTACTCTACATTCACTGCAGAAGTGACCACTGTGGACATTTATTTAAACTCATTGAGGCTTGTAAATAATGCTTCTATAGCAGTGCTTCTGTAGGACTGAATGAATAATGAAAACAGGCCTCTGTTTTCTGTTTATAGTCAGGTCTCCTTACCATGAAAAAAATGGCTCTCTGTGAAGCAAGGCAAGGTTTAGGAGCTGAGCAAATAAGAGATCTAGAGTTTAAGGTATCGCTGCTCATGGTGTTCTCGAAGCAAAATAAACATTATCCAGCTAGATTCAAGGGTCCTCACTAATACTTCTTGTACTATTGGGAGCTGCCAATGGAAATATTGACCTTCACCACAGGCATGGTTAGGTCAGGCACCATTTTGTTTACTATGCCAGCATCTAGTCTCATTAACAATGAATTAAAGGATGAATTAAGCACCTTCCCTGGTGAGAGCTTCAATTTAGGGAAGTAAGCTTAACTTGCTCTGTCCTTACGTTACAGGCCACTCTGAGAATCTAGAAAAGCTAAAAATGTACACAGTACTATCCATCCAGCCATTTGGCACTTTGTGGGTAAAATATCTGCATGATAGACTGAGCTTTCCCCCTTTACACCAGGAAACTCTGCTTCATATAGATGTAGTCTCAGCCCTACCCCTTTTTGGAATGGAAAGAGGACGAGGTGATGCGAGGACATTCACATCATATCTACTTCTATTTAGCCCATCTACTATCAAGATCACTTTAAAAATCTGTTTACATTTGAAAAGTTTAACTCATTTACCTCACCATTTAGTTTCTTTGAACCATAAGTAAGATGTGCTATATCCTGCATGATAAAATAATCCAGTTTTTTCATATTTTCAATTTTTATATAAAATATAATTGAACAAATATTTATTGACTACCTACAATGGGCTAAACTCTGTATTAGGAACTTTGAAATGTTTAAGGCAAGTAGAAGACACAATATTTATTCTGTATATGTTCATTTACACCCAAAACAATTTTGCTAAGACTTATAATCTTGTCCTGATGTGCAACTATGGACATCACTTCAACTCTGTGATCTTCAGTTTCCTCATTTGTGAAATGAGGGAGCTAGATTAAATGACCTATAGTTTCCTTATAGCTTTAAAATTACATGGTTATATGAACCTAGAAATATAGAAAAAGCATTAGATAAAGCCCATGTCAAAAAGATGTTTACATCCTAATTGGGGTGTGTGAAAAGACTAACAAAGATAAACAAAGAGTAACACAAGTTTACTTATTGCATGTGAAACATTAAGCTTTCCATAAACTTCTGTGGTCCCAGTTTCTTTGTCTACAAAATTAAGGAGTTGTGACTAAATGATTTTTAATTCCTCAAAACTCTAAATCTAATTCCTTGATTTTATTATTTTATTTTCTATCACTAATTTGCATGAACTATGCACAAAACACTTGTGGATATGTTAGTAAGACTCATGCCAAGTGGGGGAGCAATGGGAAACAGCTCGAGTGAGGAAAGAACTTAGACAATGACAAGACTTGGCAGTTTTTGTGGGCAATTCAAGAAATAATCATGTTTCACCTGGCAGTTTTGTAATTCCTTAGCTTTCAATGACAGGTTGGAATTTGTGAGGTGACTACTTTTCACTTGGTAAAATAGAAAATGTAGGAACAGGTCACAAAAACGGATTTGAAATTTGAAATGTGACAGGAGGTTTATTAGCATGAATAGCTTTTCACTGAGCAAATGTTTTGTGGTGACATGGAAAAATGGGAAGAGGAAAAATGGAAACATTGGCATAGTTAAGATTTTGGGGTGCCCTGGATTTCCAGAGTGAGCCTTTTTCATGCAAAACCAATTCATTCATTCAGCAAAAATGGCTCACCTTTGACATAGCCTGACATAGCCCTAAATAGGCTTGCAAACTGCCCACCTCACCAGGCTGTTTTGAGCAAAATATTTTGCAAAACTTAAAGTGCTACAGAAAGTTGAGTTATTCTCATTATCACAAAATAATTATGGAAAAATAGAGGGCAGTATAAGTAATTAGCATGAATAAAAAGTCAATCTTTGCTCAGGCTTGAATTAATAACAATAATTACTGCAAATGCAATCATTGTATTAACTTAGGCAACAATGCATGAGCATTAAACTGTAAGAATTATAGGAGAATAGTGACCTGTCCCAGGACTTTCTCTCTGAAACTCTATCCAAAAACATGAGAATTAGATAATAAGAACATCTCATATTTATATCATGATTTTAGGTTTGCAAACCTCTTGACCTATATTATGTATATCATTGGATCAGCAGAGCATCCCTGAGATTTGGAAAGGTTAATTGACAAGCTCAGGATCATACGGCTAATAAATATCTGAGGTGGGATTCAACCCAGTTCTAACTTTTGCCAACTCCAGCATTGTCTCTGCTGTACCATGCTAAGAGGTATAGAAAATGACTATGTGAGAGACTTGCAGTGATGCATTAAGGTGAGGATTAGGAAAAGTATGCACAGGAGCAGGTGTCATTGAGCAGTTTCTTGTAGAAGTGGATACAGGGACAACCACGTATCATGCTAGGCCCATGGTCATCTAATATTGGAACTCTGGCAAGCTTCTTCAATTAGACAACAACAGCAACAACAAAAAATGAGTGTATTTTATCAGTTTCAAACAATATCCCATATGCAGCATGTTTCAATACATTTCGGGTTTTAGGGAGTTTTTTAATTATTTTTAAATTTTATTTTATTTTTAATTCATGGAACAAAACAAGCATTTCCATAACGCAGTACAATAAAAAAATATGATTGCACAATAAACTGCAAATCTACCATGTACAACTTGCCATTCCTTCCAAATATACAAAGCTATCATGTAAATTTCTTTTTTTCTTCCCTCCCCCTACCCCACTCTAGAGATGGCCACTATTAGACACAAATAGGCATATTTATGTAAAATTTTTCTATACATACTTCTGTTTATCAGTTCTTTCTGTTAGATGCAGATAACATCTTTCTTCATACGTCCTTTATTTTTAATTTGTGTATTTATAATAGTCAAAATGACTTAGCTGATTAAAGTCATTCTTAAACCAATATTGCTATTACTACACACAATCATCTCCTGATTCTATGTCCTATGCTAAATACTGAGGATACAAACACAAAAGACAGTCATTGCCTCCAGTGAGCTTACATTCTAATGGAGAAAACAGCATAAGCAATATAAGAATATTCATAAAATTGAAAAATGAATACAAGGCAGTTTGTGGTAGGAGGGGACCAGGAGACTTTTTGTAGAGGGTGATGCTTAAGCTGATTCTTTTTTTAAAAATTTATTTATTTAATATATTTAGTTTTCAGCATTGATTTTCACAAGTGTTTGAATTATGAATTTTCTCCCCATTTCTACCCTCCCCCCACTCCAAGATGACGTATATTCAGGTTGCCCTGTTCCCCATTCAGCCCCCCTTCTGTCACCCCACTCCCCTCCCATCCCCTTTTCTCTTCCTTTCTTGTAGGTTAAGATAAATTTCTATGCCCCGTTGTCTGTGTATCTTATTTTCTGGTTGCATGCAAAAACTTTTTTTTTGTTTGTTTTTGAACATCTGTTTTTAAAACTTTGAGTTCCAAATTCTCTCCCCTCTCCCCTTCCCACCCACCCTCCCTAAGAAGTCAAGCAATTCAACATAGGCCACATGCGTATCATTATGTATATCCCTTCCACAATACTCATGTTGTGAAAGACTAACTATATTTTGCTCCTTCCCAACCCATCCCGCTTTATTGAATTTTCTCCCTTGACCCTGTCCCCTTTCCAAAGTGTTTGTTTTTGATTGCCTCCAACCCCATCTGCCCTCCCCTCCATCATCCCCCCCCCATTTTTTTATCTTCTTCCCTCTTCTTTCCTTTGGGGTAAGATACCCAATTGAGTATATATGGTATTCCCTCCTCAGGCCAAATTTGATGAGAGCAAGATTCACTCATTCCCGCCTCACCTGCCCTCTCCCCTCCTCCCACAGAACTGCTTCCTCTTGCCACCTTTATGCGAGATAATCCACCCCATTCTATCTCTCCCTATCTCCCTCTCTCAGTATGTTCCTCTCTCATCCCTTAATTCGATTTTATTTCTTTTAGATATCTTCCCTTCATCTTCAACTTACCCTGTGTCCGCTCTCTCTCTCTCTCTCTCTCTCTCTCTCTCTCTCTCTCTGTCTCTCTCTCTCTCTCTCTCTCTGTATATATATACACACACATATATATATGCATACATACACATTCACTTATATATATATATGTGTATATATATACATATATATATATACACATAAACATATATACATATATGCATATTCCCTTCAGCTACCCTAATACTGAGGTCTCATGAATCATACATGTTATCTTTCCATGTAGGAATGTAAACAAAACAGTTCAACTTTAGTATGTCCCTTGCAATTTCTTTTTCTTCTTCTTTTTCTTGATTACCTTTTCATGCTTCTCTTGATTCTTGTGTTTGAAAGTCAAATTTTCTATTCAGTTCTGGTGTTTTCACTGAGAAAGCTTGAAAGTCCAGTCCTCTATTTTATTGAAAATCCGTATTTTCCCTTGGAGCATGATACTCAGTTTTGCTGGGTAGGTGATTTTGGTTTTAATCCTAGCTCCATTGAGCTCCGGAATATCATATTCCAAGCCCTTTGATCTCTTAATGTAGAAGCTGCCAGATCCTGGGTTATTCTCATTATGTTTCCACAGTACTCAAATTGTTTCTTTCTGGCTGCTTGCAGTATTTTCCCCTTAATCTGGGAGCTCTGGAATTTGGCAACAATATTCCTAGGAGATTTCTTTTTGGGATCTATTTGAGGAGGCGCTTGGTGGATTCTTTCAATTTCTATTTTGCCCTGTAGCTCTAGAATATCAGGGCAGTTCTCCTTGATAATTTCTTGAAAGATGATATCTAGGCTCTTCTTTTGATCATGGCTTTCAGGTAGTCCAATAATTTTTAAATTATCTCTCCTGGATCTATTTTCCAGGTCAGTGGTTTTTCCAATGAGATGTTTCACATTGTCTTCCATTTTTTCATTCCTTTGGTTCTGTTTTATAATATCTTGATTTCTCATAAAGTCACTAGCTTCTACTTGCTCCAATCTAATTTTTAAGGTAGTAATTTTCTTCAGATGGTCGTTTGGACCTCCTTTTCCATTTGGCTAATTCTGCCTTTCAAGGCTATTCTTCTCCTCATTGGCTTTTTGGAGCTCTTTTGCCATTTGAGTTAGTCTATTTTTTAAGGTGCTGTTTTCTTCAGTATATTTTTCAGTATTTTTTTGGGTCTCCTTTAGCAAGTCATCGACTTGTTTTTCATGGTTTTCTCACATCCTTCTCATTTCCCTTCCCAATTTTTCCTCTACTTCTCTAACTTGCTTTTCCAACTCCTTTTTGAGCTCTTCCATGGCCTGAGACCAGTTCTTGTTTTTCTTGGAGGCTTTTGTTGTAGGCTCTTTGACTTTGTTAACTTCCTTAGGCTGTATGTTTTGGTCTTTCTTGTCACCAAAGAAAGAATCCAAAGTCTGAGACTGAATCTGGGTGTGTTTTTGCTGCCTGACCATGTTCCCAGCCAACTTACTTGACCGTTGAGTTTTTTGTCAGGGTATGACTACTTGTAGAGTTAAGAGTACTTTGTTCCAAGCTTGAAGGGATGTGCTGTTGTTTTCAGAGCTATTTCTACACAGCCAACTCTGCCACACCAGCACTCCTCCTTCCCCAAGAACTGCCAATCCGGACCTTACTCAGATCTTAAGCCAGCTCTGCACTCCTGCTCTGATTCAGCACTTAATTCCTCCCATCAGGTGGGCCTAGGGCTGAAAGCAACTGCAGCTGTAGTTCTGTAGCTGCCCCACCTTTGCTGCCCCTGGGGAGGTGGCCAAATAGTGAACTCCTTTCACTCAGTGCGGTTTTTCCCACTAACTTTCTCTGTTGTCTTTGGTGTTTTTAGGTTGAGAAGTCTGGTAACTGCCACAACTCACTGATTCAGGGCGCTAGAGCCTGTTCCACCCTGCTCCTGGTCTGGTTAGTCCTGCCTCTGCCCATACTGGGCTCTGCTCCCCTCCGCTCCTATGTCCGTGTGCAATACACCTCACCTAGGGACCATCCAGGCTGTCCTAGGCTGGAGCCCTGCTTATCTCTGCTATTTTGTGGGTTCTGCAGTTCTAGAATTTATTCAGAGCCATTTTTATAGGTTTTTGGAGGGACTTGGCAGGGAGCTCACTCAAGTCCCTGCTTTCCAGCCACCATCTTGGCCTTAAGCTTGGTTTTAGGGAGTTTTAATCCCCAAAGGAGAGCTAGTTAGAAAAATATAGAAGTGCCCTGATGTTCCACAGGTTAGCAATATAAGTTACCTCAAGATGAAGTAGGGGTCTAGAAGGAATTTATGATAGGAGAAATGTAACATCTTATCCATGGAAAGAGTCCATTGGCACCAAGGGAAGTAAATATGTAACTTTGTAAACTGTAACTTAAATAGACAGTCATAAACTCAGAATGATTGTGACTACCATAGAGGTAGTGAATGCAGTTAGAATGCAGTTAATAATAAACTAGTGTAGTCCATAGCTTGGTTAAGTATCAACTAGATAAATGACCTGCAGCAGTTCCTTATAGCTTTAAAATTCCTTAATTACATGAACCTAGAAATATAGGAAAAGACATTATATGAAACCCCTGTCAGAAAGACATTTAGAGCCTATTTTTTGGCAGGGGCAGTGAAAAGACTAAAAAATACAAAACAAAGAACAACAGAAGTGTAATTATTACATTAGAGACATTGGGCTACTCATAACCTTCAGTAATAAGGACCTTTGGAGTTCAGATAGAAACAGCTCACTGTGGTTTTCAGTGATGAGTGTTCTTGACCTGTGTTTCCGTTTTTCCTTAATTGGGCTTTTGCTTGGTGATCTAGATCCTCAGTAACAAGGCTCCTTCCTAATCTTCAAAGGATAATAATGATAGCAAAAAGAGGCTGAGACCCTCAGGCCCAAGTGTAGAGGGTAGTTTCATCCAGTCTTCTTATGAAGCCCAAGGTCTATTGATGAAAATATCAAAGTCAGCAGCTACTGGTAGTGAGAAGATTAGAGATAAGCAAGGGATCTTTCAACCAGAGGACTTGACTAGAACAAGCAGCATCAAAAGCAGCACATGTTGCTAGGACAATTTCCAACTCCTCCAATCGCAGGTTTTAGAGATACCTACTGTCTTCTTCTATGCATTAATCATAGTCCATGTTGCTGTCCTGAAGACTTCCTCAACACTAGTTCCCCGAACCAAAGATCATGGGACCATAAATTTAGAACTGGCAGGAACCACGTAGACCATTAATCCCTACCAAATGATTTTATAGGAGAGGAAACTGAAGCCCAGAAAAGTTAGGTAACTTGCCCAGGGTCATGAAGTAAGAATTTAAGACGGCCTGAGCACTTCCTAGTTTCCCTCAGAAACATTATTAAATCAAGCCTCTAAATGGATTCTGGAGTGATAGAACCCACAAAAAGATGGAGTGAAACACTTTTCAAGCTTAAAATAACTTAGATGGACTACAGACAACTCTTTTAAAAGTAGAATTGCCCAAATGGAAAAGGAGGTACAAAAATTAGCTGAGGAAAATAATTCTTTAAAAATTAGAATTGGCCAAGTGGAAGCTAATGACTCTGAGACATCAAAAATCAGTCAAACAAAATCAAAAGAATGAAAACATAGAAGAAAATATAAAATATCTCATTGGAGGAGGAACTGACCTGGAAATTAGATCAAAGAGAGATAATTTAAGAATTATTGGACTATCTAAAAGCCATGATAAAAAAAGAGCCAGGACAGAATCTTTCAAGAAATTATCAAGGAAAACTGCCCTGATATCCTAGAACCAGAGGGTAAAGAAAGAATCTACCAATCACCACTAAAAGAGATCTCAAAATGAAAACTAAAGGAAATATTGTAGCCACATTCCAACTATCAGGTCAAGGAAGAAATACTTTAAGTAGCCAGAAAGAAACAATTCAAATAGCAAGGAGCCACAGTCAGGATTTCAGAGGTCTTAGCAGCTTCTACATTGAAGGATTGGAGGGTTTGGAATATGATAGTTGGGAAGGCAAAGGAGCTTAGATTACAACCAATAATCAACTGCCCAGCAAAACTGAGCATAATTTTTTTTCCTGGGGAAAAGATGGATATTCAATGAAATAGGGGTCTTTCATATTTTCCTGATGAAAAGACCAGAGCTGACCAGAAAATTTGATCTTCAAATAAAAAACTCGAGTAGTATAAAAAGGTAAACAGGAAAGAATCTAAGGCAGTATTGGTATTTGGATCTTTGTTATTCCAACTTTGTCATTCTATTACAACAACAGCAATAATTCCTAGCATTTATATAGCACCTACTATGTACTAAGCACTGTACTGAGAGTTTTTATAAACATTATCCCCTTTGATTTTCACAACAAACTTGTGAGATAGGTTTTATTATTATCTCCATTTTACAATTAAGGAAGCTGAGGTAAGCAGAGATTAAATGGCTTGCCCAAGGTCACACAGATAGTAAGTATCTGAAGTCAGATTTTTATTAAAATCTTCCTGACTCTGGGCTTTGTTCTTCATCCACTATTCTACCTAATTACCAAGGACTATATTATTTTGCACATAGAGTAGAGAGTGGATTTAGAATTAGAAAACCTCAGTTTAAATCCCTCTTCTGACACTTAATAGTTGTGTGACCATGAACAAGTCATTTAACCTCACTGGTTTTTAGTTTACTCATCTGCAAAATAGAAATGCTGTCAATACTTGGAATACCTTGAATTGCAAGGCTCAAGTGAGATAATTTATGTAAAAAAAGTTTTCAAACCTTAAAGCACTTAAGCATGATATCATTATCACTTACTTTTAGTTATAGTGTGACCCAGTCTTGCAGCCTGCCATCTTGTCTTACCCATAGGTAGTCTAAAAGATAGCGTGCTGTGTGCAGAGTTAGGAAGACCTAACTTCAATTTTGATCTCAGGACCTTACTAGCTATGTGTCTCAGGGCAAGTCATTTAACTTCTGTTTGCCTCAGTTTCTTCAACTGTAAAATGATGCAAATTATAGCATCTCTTTCTCAGAGTTGTTAGGATCAAATGGAACAATACTTATAAAGTGCTTCAAATAGTGCCTAGGATATAGTTGGCACTATATAAATGCTTATCCCCTTCCTATACTTCATTATTGCTTCTTATCCAGATCAAATTATTCTGAGTAGCACAGCACTAAAATAACACCACTGGATAGTGTTATAGAAGTCCCATGGAGGAGGAAAGGCTTGAATTGGATTGAATTGAGTTGGTTTTTAAAAAGTCGTTAGAATTTAATTAGGCTGAGCAGAAGAGGGAAGAAAGGAAGAAAGTCATAAGCAGGACTTGAATAAGAATACAAGTAAACTGTGATTACTTCCCCCCTGCTCTTACGTCTTTGGACTTCGGAAAGTCTTGTAGAGGGAAGGTGAAGACAAGAAAAATAGTTGAGGAGGTAACGGAGAGAACAAGATTTGTACCCATTCTGAAAGTAGAACAGGAGTAGAACAGGAATGGGTGCTGCTACATAACAAAAGTTCACAATTGGAAATTGACTCATGCATATGCAGTGTAGGTGACAGCTTCAATATTATGATTTCAGAGACTATAGGAAGGCTTCAAATTTCAAGAAAATCTTTATGGGACTTTCAAAGTAATGACTGAAATTCCACTCTCAGAATTTCATTTAAAGAAAAATTAAATTTCTGATTCCTTTGAAACTGCTAAGCTCCTCAGTATGTATGAAAGATTTGAGTGTAAGTTTTGATGAGTTGAAGAGAAGAGATAGCACTAGCAGCATGCACACTTAAGGATTTATATGTAACTGGTGTGTGGGACATCATTTATATATATATATATATAACACACACACACACACACACACACACACACATACACCCATATATCTCACCACCTAGCACCACCAGGATCAGGCTTTTTCCTACTACATCACTGCAGTTTTGGGGTGAAAACATCAGGATGAGATGGATCTGGACAGATATGTAACTAACTACGGATAATATCTTTTATCCTGGGCATTGATTCTTGCAGGAGGGGTGGTAGTAGAGATTGTGGTGGTGATGGTAGTGGTGGGGCATGTAATGGTTTAACATCAAGGTGCCTGCCATCTCTCAATCCTCCCCTGGCCTGCAAATCCATGGGGTGAAAGTGTTTGTTGGGCCGCTACCATTAGAGTCCCACTGCTATGACACTATACTTTTTGGCCCACATTCCTCTTCCTCCACCAGCCTTTATGCAAATGCATCCACAATTGAACTGTGACCTGCTGCTCCATCAACATCCTCAGACAGATCTCTGTTCTCCACATAAATTCCCAGCTGTTTTTGTACCAGGTTAAAAAATAGAAATGGATCTGGGTCTAAGGTAGAATTGAGTGCACTGGCTCAGAGAAAGCAGGTCCACCTTTTTTATATACAGACCTGTATATTCAGTTTGCCAGAATTTAATTTAGCCAGTCTTGTAAGTTCACATTAAAGGAAAAAATATATAAACCACAACCTGTCATTCATCTTTATATGGTGTGGCCTCTCTGTCAAAACCTGGAGTCGCTAACATTGATGAAAAGATAAAATACTTGGGTCATTGGCATCAAGTCCAAAAGCCCTTTTTATTCCATAGGCAATCATCAACACCAACCTACATCACAAGATTTTATTTGAAAATCCTTCCTTTGATGGGCTCTCAGACTATAGTACTAAACAAAAATGATTTAGGTGGCTGGGATTGTTATATTTTGATATACACTTGCTTCAAATTGTCTCAAAAGATTTTTTTTTTGTTTTCAGAGTGTTAGATAATGCCATATTTCCTTGCCAATTCTGTCAGCACTGGAGCATTGGTCCTTTTAGTAATAAAAAAGTGAATTATCAAGCTTCTTCTGATGAAAACTTTAGAAATAACCAAACACCTGTAGGAGTTTCTCACTGAATAGAGTCTAAAAAGAAGTAGGAGTATCTTTCCCCTTCATATGAAATTTCAATATTTCAAAGATTTATAATCACAACATCATAACTCCCTCTCCTGGTTCAAAGCTAAACCCTTCCAAGCTTTTGAAGATGATTTCATGAGTTGTTCTTTCCCTCACCACCAAAAACTTGTGGTCAGCTTTCTGACAATGGACCTCTCAGCACTTAACTAGATCAGCGCTCAGAAAAATATATATGTATGCATATCTATATCTATATGTGTATATATACACATATACATACATATATCATCTATCTATATACATATCTATCTATCTATCTATCTATCTATCTATTCTGTAACCGAGGTCCATACTTTCAAGCTTTTCAAGCTTGTTAGAACCTGATAGAGTTTGCTAGCAAGGAATATCATAATCTAGGATCACCTCCATCCTAATAGCTTTATCAGCTTATTTTTTATCTGAAGGTCCAGTCCCACCACAGACTGTAGGTATTAGTCCTGAAAATATAATGTAATAAAAGTCTTAGTTTAATGTTCATTGGCTCAGAACAATTATCCATCCTGCTGCTCTCACTATGACTTTGGTACCTAAAATTCTAAGCCATGAGTTTTTACATTATGCACCACTTTCTCAGAGACCAAGACTTCTCCATGAACCCCAGTTCTACAGTATCTATGTTCTTTGTTCCATACACCAACTTCCCAGTCACTTGTTGCCTTTCTTTCCTGACTCCACACTGGTTAAGTAGTGTTTCTTTCTTATTATCAATCAATCAGTATTTATTAGGTGACTGTCAAGTGCCAAGTACTGTCCTAAGTGCTGGTAATACAAAAGAGGCAAAAAATAGTCCCTGTTTTCAAGGAGTTTGTAATCTAATGGAGGTGACAACATGCAAATAGATATATGCAAAGAAAGTTATATACAGGAATGTTTTCCTTCCAGGTTCTCTTTCAGGAGGTGATCAGTGGATTCTTTCAATGACTATTTTTCCTTCTGATTCTAGGACCTTGGTATAATTTTCCTTGATAATTTCCTGAAAGATGCTCTCCAGGCTCCTTTTTTTTATCTTGGCTGTCAGATAGTTTAATAATTCTTATATTATCTCTCCTTGATCTACTTTCCAGGTCACTTATTTTTCCACTGAGGTATTTTATATTTTCTTCTATTTTTTCATTCTTTTGATTTTGTTTGTCTGATTCTTGATGTCTCATTGAATCATTAACTTCCACTTGCCCAATTCTAATTTTTAAAAAATTTGTTTTCTTCATTTAACTGTTGTACCTCCTTTTCCATTTGGCCAATTCTACTTCTTTATTTTTTCAGTATTTTATTATTTAATATTTTTAGTTTTCAACACTGATTTCCACAAGATTTTGAGTTACAAATTTTCTCCCCATTTCTACCCTCCCCTACCCCAATATGGTATATATTCTGATTACCCCTTTCCCAGTCTGCCCTCCCTTCTGTCACCCCCACCCCCCATCCCCTTTCCCCTCGCTTTCTTGTAGGGAAAGATAGCTTTCTATACTCCATTGCCTGTATATCTTACTTCCCAGTTGCATGTAAAAACAACTTTTTTTTTTGAGGATTTGACTTTAGAACTTTGAGTTCCAAATTCTCTCCCTTTTTCCCTCCCCACCCAATCTCCTTGAGAAGGCAAGCAATTTAACAGGCCACACATGTATCAATTATGCAAAACACTTCCATAACAGTTATGTTGTGAAAAACTAACTATATTTCCCTCCATCCTATTCTATCTTATCCCCCTTTATTCAAATTTCTCCCTTGACCCTATCCCTTTTCAAAAGTGTTTGCTTTTGATTACCTCCTCCCCTGGTCTGGCCTCCATTCTATCATCCTATCATTGAGTGTATATATTATTCCCTCCTTAAGTCAAATTTGATGATAGCAAGATTCTCTCATTTCCCTTCAACTGCCCCCATTCCCTTCCAACAGAAATGCTTTTTCTTGCCACTTTTATGTGAGATAATTTACCCCATTTTATCTCTCCCTTTCTCCTCCCAATATATTCCTCTCTCACCCCTTAATTTTATTTATTTTTTTAGATATCATCCCTTCATATTCAATTCACTCTGTGCCCTCTGTGTATATATATGTATATATATGCATATATGTACACATATGTGTGTATATATGTATATGTACACACATACACCCATATATATGTATATATGTGTGTGTATATATGTGTGTGTATATATATATATATATATATATATATATATATATATATATATGACTGTACTTATATTCCCTTCAACTACCATAATACTAAGAAAGGTTTCATGAGTTACAAATATCTTTCCATGTAGGAATGTAAACAAAATGGTCCAACTTTAGTAAGTCCCTTATGATTTCTCTTTCCTGTTTATCTTTTCATGCTTCTCTTGATTCTTGTATGTGAAAGTCAAATTTTCTGTTCAACTCTGGTCTTTTCATTGAGAAAGCTTGAAAGTCCTCTCTTTTATTGAAAGTCCATATTTTGCCCTGGAGTATTATATTCAGTTTTGCTGGGTTGGTGATTCTTGGTTTTAATCCTAGCTCTGACCTCCAGAATATCATATTTCAAGCTCTTAAATCCCTTAATGTAGAAGCTGCTATATCTTGTATTATCCTGATTGTGTTTCCACAATACTCACATTGCTTCTTTCTGGCTGCTTGCAATATTTTCTCCTTGATCTGGGAACTGTGGAATTTGGCTATAACATTCCTAGGAGTTTTCTTTTTGGGATCTTTTCAAGAGGTTATTGGTGGATTCTTTCAATTTCTATTTAAACCTCTGGCTCTAGAATATCAGGGCAGTTTTCCTTGATAATTTCTTGAAAGATGATGTCTAGGCTCTTTTTTTGATCATGGCTTTCACGTAGTCCAATAATTTTTAAATTATCTCTCCTGGATCTATTCTCCAGGTTAGCCATTTTTCCAATGAGATATTTCACATTGTCTTCCATTTTTTCATTCTTTTGGATCTGTTTTATAATTTCTTGATCTCTCATGAAGTCACTAGCTTCCACTTTCTCCATTCTAATTTTTAAGGTAGTATTTTCTTCAGTGATCTTTTGGACCTCCTTTTCCATTTGGCTAATTCTGCCTTTCAAGGCATTCTTCTCCTCATTGGCTTTTTGGAGCTCTTTTGCCATTTGTGTTCGTTTATTTTTAAGGTGTTATTTTCTGCAGTATTTTTTGGGTCTCCTTTAGCAAGTCATTGACTTGATTTTCATGGGTTTCTCCCATCCTTCTCATTTCTCTTCCCAATTTTTCCTCTATTTCTCTTGCTTGCTTTTCCAAATCCTTTTTGAGATCTTCCATGGCATGAGACCAATTGATATTTTTCTTGGAGCCTTTTGATGTAGGTTCTTTGACTTTGTTGACTTCTTCTGGCTGTATGTTTTGATCTTCTTTGTCACCAAAAAAAAAAATTCAGTAATCTGAGCCTGAGTCCTTTTATGCTGCTTGCTCATGTTCCCAGCCAACTACTTGACCCTTCAGCTTTTTGTCAGTGTATAAGTGCTTTCAGAGTGGAGAGTGCTTTTTCCCAAGCTTCAGGGGCCTTCACTCTTTCAGAGCTACTTCTATTCTGAGGTGGTATGATACTCCTCTCCTGCCCTATGTTCTAGTCTGTGAGTGCAATCACTCCTTTCTTTCATGTAGCTACCAGTCACTGCAAGCTCTACCACACCAGCATCCTCCTCTCCCAAGAACTGCCAACCAGGACCATGACCCCTATCCAAGTAGGGCAAAGGAAGAGAACCCTGCCTCTGCACCAACAAAGCACTCCCTGCACTCCTGCTCTGATCCGCTGCTTCATTCCTTCCAACATGTGAGCCTGGGGCAGAAAGCAGCCACAGCTGGAGCTCTGGAAGCAGCCACTGGAGCTTCCTGCTGTTGCCTCTGTGCCACCTCTGCCACACACAGGGCTGGGCCAAACAGCATACTTCTCTCACTCAGATCCAGAAGTTTTCCGCTTTCTGCTAATGCAGAAGTTTTCCCACTGACCTACTCACTTGTCTTTAGCATTTGTGGGTTGAGAAGTCTGGTAACTGCTACAGCTCAGTGATTCATGGCCCTGAGGCCTGCTCACCTAATCTCCTCCACCCTGGTCTGTCCTGTCATGGCCCATGCTGGGCTGCACTCTGCTGCCAGTAGGGTGTGATAAACCCTTCCCAGGGACCATCCAGGCCATCCTGGGCTGGAGACCTGCTTCCTTCTGTTATTTTGTGGGATCTGTAGGTCTAGAATTTGTCAGAACTATTTTTTTTCAGGTGTTTGGAGGGATTTCAGGGAGAGCTTAAGTGAGTCCCTGTTTTCTAGATGCCATCTTGGCTCTGCACCCAATTCTACTTTTTAAGGAGTTCTTCTCTTCAGTGAGTTTTTGTACCTCCTTTTCCATTTGGCCAATTCTACTTTTTAATGAATTGTTTTCTTCAGGGTTTTTTTTTCTCCCATTTGGCCAATTGTACTTTTTTAAGGAATTGTTTTCCACATTCAATTTTTGTTCTTCCTTTCCCAACCTGTTGACTCTCTCTTGTCTACCTCTTATTTCTTTTCCAAATTTTTCTTCTACTTCCCTTATTTGACTTTTAAAATCCTTCTTGAGGTCCTCAGCTTGAGACCAGTTTATATTCCCCTTTGAGATTTCAGATTTGGGCATATTAATGATGTTGTCCTCTTCTGAGTTTGTGTTTTCATATTCCCTGTCACTATAACAATTCTCTATGGTCAGTGCTATTTATTTTCCTTTCTTGTTCACTTTTCTTATTTCATGAATTTTAAAGTTGAGCTCTCCTGCTGGAGCACAGGGGGCACTGTCTGAAGCTTCTTTTGCTGGGACTCAGGGTCTGGCCACTAGGTTTGTTCCACAGTTATCTCAGTTACCTGCCACTGGAGGCTGTAGATGTGTGGCAGCTTACCTGGTGCTAAGCTGGTGTCCTAGTGGTAGTGTCTGGCATGTGCTGAGGCCAGATGAGGTTTTTCTGCATTTCCCCAGGGCTGCTTTGAAGCATGTGGTGGTCTCCTTCTGGAGGACACCTGCCCACCTGGGGCTATGCTGAAGCACCTGGAGGTCAGCTACTGGAGGACATTTGCCTCCTGGGGCTGTGCCAGGACATGTGGTGGTTCTCTGATCTGGAGTCTGCCAGTTACCCTGACTGTGCTAATGCATATAGGGATAAGGGATCCTGGGGTTGGTGTTTGCTTGCTCCATAGTTCTGGAGCTCAGGATTTCCTACTGGTTTTTGAGGTGGAGCCTGCTTCAGGCTCGATGGGACACTTCCTGTCCTGGTCTGCATTCCCCTTTTATCCAAATGCTCCAAACCTTATTTGCCAATCCTCTAAGTCTCCTGGATCAAATGAGTGGTCCATCCTGTCTTTCAGCTGGCTCTGCTATTCCAGGATCTGTTATGGGATGCTGTTTTATGGATGCTCTGGGAAGAGAATGGGAAAGGGGCAGAGATCTACTGCTAACTCTGCTATCTTGGCTCCCAGAAGTTTGACTGATTAGATCTTGAGTACTGATTCATAGTCTCCTAGAAAAAAAGCAACAATCAATTATTCAAACCATGGGAATATTTGGAAAGGAAAGAGATTGTTGAGTTAGTATTTTTTTCTAATTCAATAATAAGTTATTTACAGATATTAGTCATTTACCCATAATCTTTATGACAGATTTACAAGTTCTTAGATCATTATAACTTTCAGGCATAGTATACCTAAATGTCAGGAAAGCATATTATAAAGTCTCTTCAATGGACAAGATGGAAAAAAAAATTAGCTGTGTGATGGTACAATTTTGTTAATTGGAAGTAGCTAAAAACCTGGACCTAAAGAATGATTATAGGTCAATATTGATATAAAGGAAGAGTTCCAGGTGAGTACCCGAGGGATCTATCCTTGATCTCATACTAAACAACATATTTATCAATGTTGGCTGAAAGCAGAAGTGTATCTCTTCTTTTCTGACCACATCTGAAGTATTTGTTTGGTTCTGAGTAATATATTTCTGTAACAACTTTGGCAAGTTGCAATGTATTCAATGAAAGGCTTAAAGCAACTTGGTAATGGAATAAGGGCTTCACTCCATCAGAAGAGACCATAGTTTACTCATCCATTTCCATATTCTGTTCCTTGTGTTTACTTTTGTTGTTATAATTTTTATCATATTGATTTACAAATTATTAAAAATTATGTTTACTACCAGTAATATTAGTTGACTTCCTTGCTTCTTAATCTTTCTCATGGTATCTTTTGATTTTTTTTTAATTTTTTAAGAGCATTTATGCCTTCTTTGCCTTACCAGTGCCTAACAGACACTGTGTGAGTAACCAAAAAATAAAAAAAAGAAACTCCAAAATCCACCAATCTGCATTCTTGTTTCTAGACCCAGGTAATAATAAAGATTTTATTTCTTAGTCTTTCACGTTTATGTGAAAGCATTCATTTTTCTTCTGGTTATTGAATATACATTTGTTTCTTGTAAATATAAGTAATTCTGTGTTGTGAAGTGTTTTCCTCCCTTGATGCCATCAAAAACTGATTGATTGATGTTATAATTCTAAACTTTGAATACAATGTGTCTTGGTAAGATAAACTTGGGGTTTCTGTTACTGCCCTGTGGATTCTGTTGATCTGCAATTTACCCTCTGATTTCAACATTTCTGAATAATTTTCTATATTTTTTTCTGAAGCAAGGTATTCATAAAAGATTTCCTTTTTCATAATTTCTAGATCTTTTCACCCAGACTTAATCTATCTTTTGAGCTTTAGTCATGCATCACCAAACTGTCTACTGCATATTTTGATCTAAATGTCTCATAGACATTAAGTTACACGTATCAAAATCAAATTTGTTATCTTTTGTCCCAAACCCAGATATCTCTTTTTTTGAAATTCCCTCTTCTACTTACTTATGTGTGTTACTTTTATGTCATCCATGACTCCTTTTACTTTTCCACCCAACAAATTCACTTAATAGCAGAATTTTCCATTTTCAATGGCCATAGTTTGAAATAACTTTTGAATAGTCAGAGAGGAGGACGAATCCTGACAGCCTTTAATGTTAGATCATCTGTTCTAGAAATCTGTTCCTGTCCTAATCCAATCGTTCAATTAAAGCCCTTTTCAAAGGGAAACTACCATAATAAGGCCTAGTTGACAATTTGAAAGAACTTTGTTAGGAAGAAGGAGATAGCCAGACAAAGGTAGAATTGGTTTGCTCTAGGCCTGGAGTCAATACTGCAATTAATGGCAGTGATCAGAAATAAAGAAAGTCTAAGAATATAGAGATCATGTCAGGGGCTAAGCATTCACCAACATAGAAAAAAAAAAAGGAGGGGCAGAGCCAAGATGGCGACTGGAAAGCAGGGACTAGCTTGAGCTCCCTGCCGAGTCCCTCCAAAAACCTATAAAAAATGGCTTTGAATGAATTCTAGAACTGTGGAACCAACAAAACAGCAGAGGGAAGCAGGGATCCAGCCCAGGACAGCCTGGATGGTCTCTGGGTGAGGTCTATCCTGCACGGAGCTGGGAGCAGAGTGGAGCGGAGTGGAGCAGAGCCCAGCATGAGCAGCACGGACCAACCAGGCCAGGAGCCAGGTGGAGCGTGCCCTAGAGCCCTGAATCAGTGAGCTGCGGCAGTTACCAGACTTCTCAACCCACAAACACCAAAGACAGCGCAGAAGGTTAGTGGGAAAAGCTGCGGGAGTGGAAGGAGTTCATGGTTTGGCCACCGTCCCCGGGGCAGCGGAGCTGGGGCACCTACAGAAGTACAGCTGCAGTTCCTTCCGGCCCCAGGCCCACCTGGTGGGAGGAATTAAGTGGCGGATCAGAGCAGGAGTGAAGAGCCTGCTGAAGATCTAAGTCCAGTCTGGGTTGGGGGTTCTTGGGGAAGGAGGAGTGCTGGTGTGGCAGAGCTGGCACGTCCCCACAGGCATGGAACATAGTTCCCTAAACTCTACAAGCAGTCATACCCCACTGAAAAACTCAAGGATCAAGTTAAGTGGCTGGGAATACAGCAGGCAGCAAAAACGCACCCAGTTCAGACTTTGGATTCTTTCTTTGGTGACAAAGAAGACCAAAACATCCAGACAGAAGAAGTCAATAAAGTGCAAGAGCCTACAACAAAAGCCTCCAAGAAAAACATGAACTGGTCTCAGGCCATGGAAGAGTTCAAAAAGGATTTGGAAAAGCAAGTTAGAGAAGTAGAGGAAAAATTGGAAAGAGAAATGAGAAGGATGGGAGAAAACCATGAAAAACAACTCAATGACTTGCTAAAGGAGACCCAAAAAACTACTGAAAAATATACTGAAGAAAACAACACCTTAAAAAACAGACTAACTCAAATGGCAAAAGAGCTCCAAAAAGACAATGAGGAGAAGAATGCCTTGAAATGCAGAATTAGTCAAATGGAAAAGGAGGTCCAAAAGATCACTGAAGAAAATACTACCTTAAAATTTAGATTGGAGCAAGTGGAAGCTAGTGACTTTATGAGAAATCAGGATATTATAAAACAGAACCAGAGGAATGAAAAAATGGAAGACAATGTGAAATATCTCATTGGAAAAACCACTGACCCTGGAAAAGAGATCCAGGAGAGATAATTTAAAAATTATTGGACTACCTGAAAGCCATGATCAAAAAAAGAGCCTAGATATCATCTTTCAATAAATTATCAAGGAGAACTGCCCTGATATTCTAGAGCCACAGGGCAAAATAGAAATTGAAAGAATCCATCACTCACCTCCTCAAATAGATCCCCAAAAGAAATCTCCTAGGAATATTGTTGCCAAATTCCAGAGCTCCCAGATCAAGGAGAAAATACTGCAAGCAGCCAGAAAGAAACAATTTGAGTATTGTGGAAACACAATCAGAATAACCCAGGATCTGGCAGCTTCTACATTAAGAGATCGAAGGGCTTGGAATATGATATTCCGGAGGTCAAAGGAGCTAGGATTAAAACCAAGAATCACCTACCCAGCAAAACTGAGTATCATGCTCCAAGGCAAAATACGGATTTTCAATAAAATAGAGGACTTTCAAGCTTTCTCAGAGCTGAATAGAAAATTTGACTTTCCAACACAAGAATCAAGAGAAGCATGAAAAGGTAATCAAGAAAAAGAAGAAGAAAAAGAAATTGCAAGGGACTTACTAAAGTTGAACTGCTTTGTTTACATTCCTACATGGAAAGATGATGTGTATGATTCATGAGATATCAGTATTAAGGTAGCTGAAGGCAATATGCATATATATAATATGTCTATGTATATATGTATAAGTGAATGTGTATGTATGTATATATGTATATGTGTGTATATATACATATACATATATACATATACATATATATACATATACATATATGTATATATATACATATACATATGTGTATATATATGTATATAGAAAGAGAGAGAGAGAGTGGGCACAGGGTGAGTTGAAGATGAAGGGAAGATGTCTAAAAGAAATAAAATCAAATTAAGGGATGAGAGAGGAATATATTGAGAGGGGGAAATAGGGAGAGATAGAATGGGTTGGATTATCTCGCATAAAGGTAGCAAGAGCAAGCAGTTCTGTGGGAGGAGGGGAGAGGGCAGGTGACGGGGGAATGAGTGAATCTTGCTCTCATCAAATCTGGCCTGAGGAGAGAATACCATACATACTCAATTTGATATCTTACCCCACAGGAAAGAAGAGGGAAGAAGATAAAAAAACGGGTGGGGGATGATGGAGTGGAGGGCAGATGGGGGTGGAGGTAATCAAAAACAAACACTTTGGAAGGGGACAGGGTCAAGGGAGAAAGTTCAATGAAGCGGGATGGGTTGGGAAGGAGCAAAATATACTTAGTCTTTTGCAACATGAGTATTGTGGAAGGATTATACATAATGATACACATGTGGCCTATGTTGAATTGCTTGACTTCTTAGGGAGGGTGGGTGGGGAGGGAAGAGGGGAGAGAATTTGGAACTCAAAGTTTTAAAAACAGATGTTCAAAAACAACAAAAAAGTTTTTGCATGCAACCAGAAAATAAGATACACAGGCAATGGGGCGTAGAAATTTATCTTGCCCTACAAGAAAGGAAGGGAAAAGGGGATGGGAGGGGAGTGGGGTGACAGAAGGGAGGGCTGACTAGGGAACAGGACAACCAGAATATATGCCATCTTGGAGTAGGGGGGAGGGTAGAAATGGGGAGAAAATTTGTAAATGAAACTGTTGTGAAAATCAATGCTGAAAACGAAATACATTAAATAAATAAATAAATATATTAAAAAAATAAAAAAAATTAAAAAAAGAATAATCTGCACACAAATTGAAGGCATAAGAAACGAGGAAGTAGACTTTCACCAGTAATATTTCATGGGAAAACACAAAATCTCACCGTTTAAACAGTATATGATTAAATGTCAATTCAGTAGAACAGAATGTCCTTTAAAGATTCTCCTCCCAAAAGATGTTACCCCTGCTTATGTCAAAAATATACAATAATCCTTAAAAGAGACTACAATGTGGACTTTTTATGGTCTTCTGAGGCAGCCAGTTGGCTCTGTGGATATAGCACTGAAGTCAAGAAGATGTGAATTCAAATTTGACCTCAGGCAAATACTAGCTGTGTGACCCTGAGCAAGACACTAAACTTCTGTTTGCCTTGGTTTCCTCAAGTGTAAAATGGAAATAATAAAGCAGCTACTTCTCAGGGTTGTTATGAGAAAAGAAAAAGTAATCAATGCTTAGGAACCAAAACAGGTGGTATTAATAATCCAGAGATCCCCATTGGATCAGATACTGAACCAAAGAATGGAACTATAAATTATTTTGGGTGACACTGTTGGCCTTCTACCCACTGTCTTAATTCCTTCTAGCTTTCTGTAGGCCTAGACCCAAAAGCTTATGAAGAGCATAACTATGATAAAGTGGTGGTAGGGGTAGAGAGTGAATCTGTAGGTGTGCTATGACAGTAGTTGAGATAAGAGACAGATAAATTAGGTTGTATGGGTATTTTTATATTTTCACATAAGAGAGTTTGACCAGCTTCTCACAAATAGCCACTAATAAATAAGAGCAAACTTGCTCAACATTATCCTGACTTCACCACAGGCTCTCTGACTGCCTTTAAACCTAATTAGGCCCTTTTCATTAATTGTGTTTAGCCTTTACAAGCAAAAGTCATGTCTCACATTGTGCAAATAAGGAATATTGCCTTTTCCTGGAATCAAATATTACCTTTCTGGTCTCCCTGGGGAAGTAATTTACTACTGATGGAAAGTCCTTTGATCTCCATTGTTCTCAGTTGGTTTTACTCCACCACTAATTAAGTCAGCATTGTACTCCATCCTTGTAATAATTTCAGTCTGTATAGTTCATGCAGCATGTCAAACTGGGAGGAATTATAAATCTGACTTATTTCAAGATTCTAAACTGATACAATTGTGCCAATTTAGCAGCAGTCAAATTGCAAAACAAATACTGGTAGAATAATTTTCTTCACCAAAACAGTAAGTTAGCAATTAAAGGTCCTGAGCAACCTCCAGCTGTGATTTGAACTAAAGCAATTTGAAGCAACATTATTACAATCCATTGCTAGTCATTTGATTATGTTGGGGTGGGGGGAGAGATTATTGCCAAAGCTAAAAGCAGAATGGATGAAGTAGCACTAATGTAAGACCATAAAAATTTTCAATACTTAAATTAGAAAGAACTGAATTTGGGATGCTTGAGTTCAAGTCCTATCTCAGACACACTGGATATAGGACCTTGGGCAAGTGACTTTATCTCTAATTTCCATCAGGTACCTCTTTCAGTATAAATAATAGAGTTGGTACTCAACTTCATTTATAGAGGAAGTTTTCTCCCTGGGAGTTCCTTATAAGATGAAATTATAGGTCCCCTCCCCCAAAAAAGCAACACACGAAAAACCCAAAAACAAAAAAACAAAGGGTTATCTTCAGCAACATGTCTTTCCTTCCATCATTCTTTCCTTCCTTCCTTCTTTGTAGCCATTTATTGAATTCTAAAGGCATAAAGTTTCCAACATCTAGAGGCAGTTATGGTAATGAAGGAAGAACACTGAACACTGAACACAATCTGAAAACCTCAATTCTATTCTTGGTTATACTGCTGATTAGTTGTTTGGCCTCGTAAAAAATATGTCTCTCTCTAGGTCTCAGATTTTTTTCATGAAAATGAAAGTGATAACTTTGGTAGGTATCTGTTAGTTTCCCCTGAGGACCTAATATTCTATGATTCTAAGCCTTCCCTAAGAATATACTCGCTCCAGAAATTCCCTTACCTATTTCTTATTTCCCCACCAAAATTTAAAATTTCTATGTCCCCTTACCTCCTGTTTTCCAAAAATTGCAGACAATTGATTTGATAAGCTAATCATAGACCAGATGTCAATTAATATTAATGATCTTATCATATTACAATTGTAGAATTTTGAAATGTCTTGACCAAGATCACTCAAGTTACTTAATGGTAGAGGTAGGCCTAGGATATTCTTCTGAGCTTTTTATGATAAACTATACTCTCTTACTTCAATAGATTAAGTGCCATTCCAAGAAATATTTATATCTTAATGGAAGGTTTCTGGAGTCAAAATGAATAGTTTTACCAATCTAGATTTTTGTGCCATTGAAATCCAGTCAGGGGGAATAAAAATAGGCCTTCCATACTATGCATCATTGGCTTCAAAGTAGTATTTTTTTCATAGGTATTTACCAAAATGATCTGGATTTGTCAACATTCCATAGAATCCAAATAAAATTTCAATTTGCTTTACCTGAGCCTCATGAATCCTCTTAAAATTATTCAACTATTATTCATAGATTCCTTAAATTTGTAACAAAAATTACATTTAAATGCTGTTAATTCTTCTGGTAGGTCTGGCACTTTCCTGTCCCCCATTCCATGTCAAAAACCAGACTTTATCTTCATCATCCCAGTCTTCCGTTTTAAATAATATCTTCCTTCTTTTACAGACTTTATATTCTCCCTCCCTTTCAGTCATCCAGTGTTATATTATTTTGGTGTTCCTTCTACCTCTCTTGTCAACCTATTTTCTTTCTTCTTGGTTAGTTTTTCTTACCCCTTTTGCCACCTACTGAAGTCATCAGATCTCTTTTAAGTAATCAAGCTTTCAAGGCTTAAAATATAAAACAATTTTATTTTCAATAAATAGATACAGAATGCAAAAAAGACTTAGCATCAAAGCTCCTAGAACTTCAAGGAAATCTTTTGCATAGAGATCTAAATAGCCCATAGAGTCTCTCTATTAGATAATACTGTCCAGAATGGTTGGGACCCAGAAAATTAAAAAGCTACATTTTACTGTTACCCATTACACTTTTATTTCTGCTTATTATGGATTGGATTCTCTCATCTCTCACAAGGTGGTGATTATTTCTTTTAGGCTTGCAGAACTCCATGACACTGATTTTTAGCTTCGTTCCTAATATATCTATTCTCTTGTCATAGTTCTGCATTTTATAACGCAATACTTTTGTTTATATTCACAAGTCTAGCACTGTCCAGCTGGTAACACTTGTTACTTTCTTCAGGGAACCACATTTTTACCCACTGATATATTTAAAATGAGCACACTAGATTGTCTGTCTTATCTGGCTACGTTGCCACTTAAAGCACATCTTAGGGCCAGAGCTCTTCTATCCCTTTGAAAAAGGGGAATATTATTCTTTGCTATACCTGAGGTGCACAATCCATGCCCTCTTATGCTAAAGGATTTTCAGAGTTTTTCAGATTTTCAGAAAAGGAAACACCCTTTTCTAGCACTATTTAAATGATTTTCTATCATCAATCTCATAAATTTGTGATGATTCAGTGCCATTTGCCTTCTTCCTTCCCCAGTATTTGGGTGGCACACCTACAATTTAAGTCAGCACGACTTCCCTAATCCACTTCCAGTTGGCATTTAGAGAAGCAGCTTTGATCTTTCCCTGGTTTAACCTTCTTTTTCCATCTTCAGCTGTGACATTAGACCCATGTTATTTAAATTATCCTGGAAGGGATTTAATTTGCAAAAAATCGCTATGAAAGAAATGGAAAAGAATGGAGTTGACATTAGGGAATTGCACTAAGGGAAAAAAGACATTTGCAATTCTTTATATAAGCCATCATGTACAAGTAGAAAAATTAAGGAAATTATTTCATGATTCATGCTTAAAAATGGCTCAGTTATCTGACAAATTCAGGCAAAAGTTATTTTTAGGTGCTGGATGATCTGATCAATTACTTTAATTCTTCATTTTGACTTTTGTATTTATTTCCATGCAGTCTGGTTTGGTAGAAAGAAAATTGAGCTAGGAGATAGACCTTGATTGAGATCCTGGTTTTCCTATTTATGAGATGCTTAAACTTATAGATGTCACTTAACATGTCTGGGCCTCAGAATCCTCATCTATAAAGTGGGGCAGTAATATATGTTCTATGTAACTTGGTGGTGCAGAGGCTCAAATAAATTAATGAATGTGAAGACATTGCAAAATGCTAGTGTAAGAAAGGTGGATTTTAATGTGTGTAAGGTGGATTTTTGTTATTCTTTCTCAGAGTTTAGTTTTACAAATCCATGAACATAGCCATCTCTATTTCTCAGACTCATGACTTGTAAACATCTCCATCATGCTTGTGCAGCATTATATAATGACAAATAATATAAGCATTTATGCTTTAAAATGTAAATGTCCACTGTCACTGTGCAGTGAAATGTAACGGTGAGATAATGTAAACTTATGAGGCTACAGCTGGCAATATACCTTCTTTGTCTTTTGCCCTGTAAAGCAAGTGGTCACTGGTCAGTGAGCAAGGAACCCATAGGGGAATATGACAGTGTAATGCTGTATGTGCCTTGATTGGCCCCCATTAAGGATTAGGGGGAACCCATAGACATTTGGGATTTGGGTAATGCATAGAGGAATTCATGTACCTGCCTCAATTGGTCACCTCTGAGGCTTGAGGGGATTTAGGGAAGTGCACAAGCTGGAGTTCTATGCTTGTCTTGATTGACCCCATTGAGCCATAGGGGTATTTGCTTACCCCCTTCTTGTTGGCCCTCGCAAGAAAGGTGATGAGGGAATGCTGTAGGAGTTGGTGCTCCCATTATCAGCAACCCCATGAGAAGACTAGGCTAGAATAAAGTAGCTAGCTTATTTAACCCCTTATTGTTCCTCCATTTGTGTCTTCCTGTCCTTCCTGTCTGACCAGATCAACCGTAAACGTACTAATGCTAGGACATCTGCTAGCAGTCCCAGTGTCTTCGCCTATCTTACAGCTAGATAAATATAGACATCATTTTTAGTATTACTTTCTACAACTACATTTTTCTCGTTTTTCTCTATTAAATGAAGTTATTAATGTTTTTGTGTGTTGTAGGCCCCTTTGGTAGTCTGATGAAGCCTCTGCACCCCATTTAAAAAATAAATTCCTAAAATAAAATGCATAAGCTTACAATGGAAATGAATTATATTGAAATTGTTACTAAATATTTTTTAAAAAACAAAATCTAATATGCCTAGTTAAAAACCCTGATTTACTATTATAATTCCCATTAAAGAGATAATGTTTGTTAAACAGAAAAAGGTACCAGAAAGGGCAATTAAATAAACCTTGACCTAAAAGTGGAAAATTAGTATTGGGGGGAAAAGATGAGCTATACTGGGCCTATGCCAAAATCCAAATTAAGCCATATATAGTAAGACAGCAGGTGAGATTTTGGTTGCAATGTTAGGAATATTAAAATCAAAGGAATTAAGCAGTTTAAATAAGGAGGCAGAAGAGAAAAAAACAGCAAAAGTGTGGTAATTAAAAAAATAGAGGTCACAGCTTATTCTCAAGTGGGAAGAACAAATACATAATTTATTCCAGAATGAAAGTCCTAATATTTAGATATATGTGGATCAACAGAACTGGTTGAATCAGTTCATGGAGGATGTGTGGGAAGTGAATGGACATAGGCATATGTATTGTTAGTTTGGTGTTTAGAGTTCCAGATGGGAATGTTTTACTTACTAGGTTTGAAAATAAGGTAGTGGTATAATACACGAATGTTTTCTCTCCTAATGTTATCATCAAAAAAGAAGATTAAAATGTAGAGAAAACTCTCCTGGAAATTAACCAAGCATTCCATATCCCTCCAAAGGTTTCAAATGATATCAATGACAGGCTCATAGAATTTTAGAGAACAACATGAAGTTAGAAAGTGGCTACTTCATTTGCAGAAACTTAGATAGAAAGAAGGAAAATGAATTATCTCGTGGATTTACTGAATCCCAGCCTAGTGCTTTTTTTACAAAACTGTATCTGAAATAGCGGCTTCTTTTTTAGCCATGCTGATGCATCATAAACACACATCTAAGTCTATAAAAAACTAAATAAAAATGATTTATATTAATCCGGTTATCATAGCAATACATTACTAAATATTTGCTCAAATATGCTTAAAATTTTTTAATTTATTTAATTTAATTTATTTATTTAACATATTTAGTTCTCAGCATTGGTTTTCACAAGAGTTTGAATTACAAATTTTCTCCCCATTTCTACCCTCCCCCCCACTCCAAGATGACATATATTCTGGTTGCCCTGTTCCCCAGTCAGCCCTCCCTTCTGTCACCCCACTCCCCTCCCATCCCCTTTTCCCTTCCTTTTTTGTAGGGCAAGCTAAATTTCTACTCTCCATTGCCTGTGTATCTTATTTTCTAGTTGCATGCAAAAAAACCTTTTTTTTTTTTGGACATCTGTTTTTAAAAACTTTGAGTTCCAAATTCTCCCCGCTCCTCCCTTCCCACCCACCCTCCCCAAGAAGTCAAGTAATTCAACATAGGCCACATGTGTATCATTATGTATAACCCTTCCACAATACTCATGTTGTGAAAGACTAACTATATTTTGCTCCTTCCCAACCCATCCCCCTTTATTGAATTTTCTCCCGTGACCCTGTCCGCTTTTCAAAGTATTTGTTTTTGATTACCTCCACCCCCATCTGCCCTCCCCTCCATCATCCCCCCACCCTTTTTTTATCTTCTTCCCTCTTATTTCCTGTGGGGTAAGATACCCAATTGGGTATGTATGGTATTCCCTCCTCAGGCCAAATCTGATGAGAGCAACATTTACTCATTCCCCCCTCACCTGCCCTCTCCCCTCCTCCCACAGAACTGCTTCCTCTTGCCACCTTTATGCGAGATAATCCACCCCATTCTATCTCTCCCTATCTCCCTCTCTCAGTATGTTCCTCTCTCATCCCTTAATTCGATTTTATTTCTTTTAGATATCTTCCCTTCATCTTCAACTTACCCTGTGTCCGCTCTCTCTCTCTCTCTCTCTCTCTCTCTGTGTCTCTCTCTCTCTCTCTCTCTCTCTCTATACTATATATATATATATATATATATATATATATATTACACACACACATATATATATGCATACATACACATTCACTTATATATATATATGTGTGTATATGTATACATATATATATATATACACATAAACATATACATATATGCATATTCCCTTCAGCTACCCTAATACTGAGGTCTCATGAATCATACATGTTATCTTTCCATGTAGGAATGTAAACAAAACAGTTCAACTTTAGTATGTCCCTTGCAATTTCTTTTTCTTCTTCTTTTTCTTGATTACCTTTTCATGCTTCTCTTGATTCTTGTGTTTGAAAGTCAAATTTTCTATTCAGTTCTGGTGTTTTCACTGAGAAAGCTTGAAAGTCCTCTATTTTATTAAAAGCCCATATTTTGCCTTGGAGCATGATACTCAGTTTTGCTGGGTAGGTGATTCTTGGTTTTAATCCTAGCTCCATTGACCTCTGGAATATTGTATTCCAAGCCCTTCGATCTCTTAATGTAGAAGCTGCCAGATCTTGGATTATCCTGATTATGTTTCCACAATACTCAAATTGTTTCTTTCTGGCTGCTTGCAGTATTTTCTCCTTGATCTGGGAGCTCTGGAATTTGGCAACAATATTCCTAGGAGATTTCTTTTGGGGATCTATTTGAGGAGGTGAGTCGATGGATTCTTTCAATTTCTATTTTGCCCTGTGGCTCTAGAATATCAGGGCAGTTCTCCTTGATAATTTCTTGAAAGATGATATCTAGGCTCTTCTTTTGATCATGGCTTTCAGGTAGTCCAATAATTTTTAAGTTATCTCTCCTGGATCTATTTTCCAGGTCAGTGGTTTTTCCAATGAGATATTTCACATTGTCTTCCATTTTTTCATTCCTTTGGTTCCGTTTTACAATATTTTGATTTCTCATAAAGTCACTAGTTTCTACTTGCTCCAATCTAATTTTTAAGGTAGTATTTTCTTCAGTGGTCTTTTGGACCTCCTTTTCCATTTGGCTAATTCTGCCTTTCAAGGCATTCTTCTCCTCATTGGCTTTTTGGAGCTCTTTTGCCACTTCAGTTAGTCTATTTTTTAAGGTGCTGTTTTCTTCAGTATATTTTTCAGTATTTTTTTGGGTCTCCTTTAGCAAGTCATCGACTTGTTTTTCATGGTTTTCTTGCATCCTTCTCATTTCTCTTCCCAATTTTTCCTCTACTTCTCTAACTTGCTTTTCCAACTCCTTTTTGAGCTCTCCCATGGCCTGGAGCCGTTCATGTTTTTCTTGGAGGCTTTGTTTGTAGGCTCTATGACTTTGTTGTCTTCTTTAGGCTGTATGTTTTGGTCTTCTTTGTCACCAAAGAAAGAATCCAAAGTCTGAGACTGAATCTGGGCGCGTTTTCGCTGCCTGGCCATATTCCCATCCCACTAACTTGACCCTTGAGTTTTTCAGTGGGGTATGACTGCTTGTAGACTAAAGAGTTCTATGTTCCATGTTTGGGGGGGTTGTGCCAGCTCTGCCACACCAGCACTCCTCCTTCCCCAAGAATCCCCAACCCGGACTGGGCTTAGATCTTCAGCAGGCTGTGCACTCCTGCTCTGATCTGCCACTTAATTCCTCCCACCAGGTGGGCCTGGGGCCAGAAGCAACAACAGCTGTAGCTGCCCACCTCCGCTGCCCCTGGGGCTGAAAGCTGAACCGCAAACTCCTTCCACTCCCCCAGCTTTTCCCACTCACCTTCTCCGCTGTCTTTGGTGTTTGTGGGTTGAGAAGTCTGGTAAGTGCCGCAGCTCACTGATTCAGGGCGCTAGGTCTCACTCCGCCCAGCTCCTGGTCTGGTTGGTCCGCGCTGCTCAGGCTGGGCTCTGCTCCACTCCGTTCCCAGCCCCCAGCTCCCTGCCTGTTGCGGGATAGACCTCACCCAGAGACCATCCAGGCAGTCCTGGGTTGGAGCCCTGCTTCCCTCTGCTGCTTTGTGGGTTCTGCAGTACTAGAATTGGTTCTGAGCCATTTTTTATAGGTTTTTGGAGGGACTCAGCAAGGAGGTCACGCTAGTCCCTGCTTTCCAGCTGCCATCTTGGCTCTGCCCCCAAATATGCTTAAAATTTTGATAATAGTTCATAAGTGTTGAGCTATTTATTTAGATCAATATTTAGGTTAAACACATATTTAGGTATATAGTTTTAATTGCATCTTGTGGGAAGAGAAATGCTTATTTTTTTCCCATCCCAGAATACCTAAACCTCTTGTTAAAATCCCAAGAAACTTCACCTGCATGGATGATGACCATCTTGGTGGAGTAGTGGTCTCCTTAACTCTAGAAACATCCAAAAAGGGGGTCTCATAGGCCTTCACTGAGATAATGATCAAGTTGCCCAACTATGAGTGTGACTACTTCAATCGACATCAATCACTTCCTCAGAAGCCCTGAGACATAGAATTGGGAATAGAGGCAAGAGATGATAACCTTCTGTCCCCACCTAATAAAAACAAAACAAAACAAAACAAAACAAAACTGTCAATTCTATAGCAAGATTGAAAGGTAGAGGAAAAAACTATTAGAAACCTCATCATAGCCTATTTAAGGAGACAGTTTTTTCCAGTTACAAGTGAGGGCCAGGAATTCCTCTCTTTGTAGTGCTGTTATCTTCATGGAACTGCAACTCAATGTTAACATAGTTATTGGGCCAAAAATAGGCCCAAAATGAGGGACCTTGAACATATAATCACCATCACCAGGATCCATCACCTCATTACCAAGAAACTCATCATCATGGAGATTGCTTCTGGAGTAGCTTTGCTACTCACACCTCATCAGTACCCTCAGTTGCTTCTTTCCCTCTGATTAGAAGGATAAAGAATACAACAAGAAATTCCTCTAAGAGCCTTTCTTTAGAGAGGGCTCAAAATGCCAGTCATTTCTTTGCTTCTAGCTACTTTGCTTGGTTTTAACTCCATAATCGTTTTCATCATGCGCCCCCAACTGGTATTCTTTGCGCTCCCCTTTCCACTATACACACTTTGCAGGTTTGAGTATGTGTTTGTGTATGTGTGTTGTCTTCATTCATTAGATACTAAGCTCCTTTCAAGGCAGTGTCTATTTTTCTTTTGCTTATTTATATCCCTACTACTTAACAGAGTACCTGCCATATAGTACTGGTTAATAAATATTTATTGTATAATTTCAACAATGGAACATGCCCCTACTTGGCTTGGGGACAAATCAAAAGCTATATTCTTGAATTTACTGAGATCAAGGACCTATTAAGACATCTAAAAATTTCATACCAACATATTTGGCTTTGGATACATTAATATTGTTCATGGGATTTGTTTTCATGTTTTCGGTTACTTAACCATTGATCACCATTTAGAAAGCATTTCCTTGGAAATGGTAGGGAAAATGAAGAACCAGATCACTTATATTATGTCCATTAAGTTCCCAAACTCTCTAATATGATGTAATTTTATTTCTAAGTTACAAATTAATATGCTCCTTGAGGGCCAGAACTGTTGTTATTGTTTTCCCTTTCTTTGTATCTTCAGTGATTAGTAGAGTGCCTAAAATACAGCAAACATTTAATTAATGCTTGATTGTCTGAATTAATGATTGTTTAATGTATTTTTTAAATAACATTTGAAGAATATTTGTTTCAATAGAGAACAAGAAACACAAGATCATAAAGTCATTGAATATGGAACTAGAAGGGAACTTAGGGATGACCTAATACAACTTCTGCATTTTATAGATAAGGAAACTAAATGCCAGAGAAAGAATTTATAGAAAGCCAAATAGTGAGAAGGAACAGGTAACAAATGAACTTTATACTTCATTGAATTTATTTTTTTTTTCTTTTGTGAAGGTGGTTGTGTTTTTTGTTTTGTTGCGAAAACTTGATAGTTCCACAGATGATGGACAGGGAGGAACATAATAAAGGAAAATTTAACTGGAATAATTAATAGGTTTCATATGGAAGAACTATTTCCCTTATAGTATTTGAAAGATGATCATATCCTCACTTTTGCTAGAAGCTATCTCATGTTGGAGTGAGAAGATGGAAGGAAAAGTCGTAGAGATAAGAGCTCAAGGGACCACAAGAAAATATGGAGGCCAGTTAGAGTGGAATGTGTTGTTAGTTTCTCAACCAAGCTGGTAGTTTCTCTCTTTATGAGTACTGTGAAAGATCCTTATTGACCATTACTGGGGATTCATTGATCTGTACCTAATACTTAACATAAACTAATAAATAACTGCTTATCTACATAATTTATAGTTCAATAAGTAGTCTTGTGCAAATTGTTCTGGATAAAAATATATGAAAAGGTTAACATCCATATCAAAGTAAGGATTACCCACACTGATAAAATCGTAGATGCTTCAACAGACAAATAAGGGGTGGGTACACAAAAATATAAAGTCATCATAAAATTAAAAATTAAAACCGATCTTAAGTTTAGAGGTAGCTGTTTTAGATAGTGGATAGCATACTGGTCTTGGTGTCAGGAAGACTTGAGTTAAAATCCTACCTCTGATACCTTTTTACCATGTGACTCTGGACCAGTCACTTATCCTCTTTGAGTCTCAGTTTCCTAATCTGTAAAATGAGATGGTTGGTTTCAATGACCTCTAAGATTCTTCACAGTTCTAAATCTATGATCCCATGATATGATAAACTTCATTCTATGTAATGCAATGATGTTATTAAATGTATAAATACAATTTTTGCTCTAATGTCCTGTAGTTTAAACATCCTATAAATTTGTTGTGTGTATGCATGCATGTATGTGTGTGTGTGTGTGTAAATTCATCTTTTGCTAAAAATTATACACAAATTAATATTGAATAACTAGTATTTGGATACAGAGAAGCATATAATGTGATCATTGTTGCCTTCTAGGAATTTGAGATCTTTTGGGGAGACAGAACAAATAGATATTCAATTCCAAATGAATTAAATAGAGAATAAGTAACACAGAAGGGCATACAATCAGATCTACAACTGGAAAAGATTTCAGAGACCATTTAGTCTAATGCATTTATATGACAGATGAGGAAGCTGACTTTTACAGAGGTCAAAGAATCACAGAGGTAGTAAGCTTCAGAAACAGGATTTTCTTAAAAAGGCAATATATCTGGATTCATTGGGTTTTTTTTTACTCTCTAAGGACTTTGGATTCCTCCCACCATAGGCAATGGAAAGCCATTGAAATATTTTCAAGTAAGAAGATCATCTGTGAAAAGCATGCTATTAAACCATATGCATAGATACTTAATTATGCTATACACACCATGAATGCTAGGAATTTGTGGAATATAATGAGCTTATGAAGCTCAGTAAATGTTGACTCATTGAAATTCAGACCACTGCTTACGCTGTCTGGAACAGCCCCATGGACTACACTACACCTGTGATACAGCTTACGAAGTGACAGCTCATCAGGTTGGCTTTAAAAGTGCACACCAAATGGCATTTATCTGGTACCATGGAGACTAAAATTTCAAAAATTGCTGAGAGAGAAGGGCAGCTCTGCCCTGGCTATGTGTTTGTGCTATTGTGATCAGAGGTACAGAACTAGATGTTCTCATCACAGGTCACATGGCAGTCCTAGAGAGAAAGGTTTCCATGAAGAAATGAATTTCTCAAGTACCAGAAAAGAATGGCAATTACCCATCCCCCTTAAATAAAATGGGTCCTATATGGTTGTGTTCCAGTTTCAGGGGTCATTTATGACCTCTTAGGGAATTACAGAGGCTAAAAGGAACTTAGATGATGATCTTATTCCTCTAGTCTCAGTTCCTTCATGAAGCCTTCTAGTTACCCCATCTGACTAATCTACCGTCTTGGTATCAAGGGCAGCTAGGTGATCCGGTGCATAAAGCACAGGACTTAGAGTCAGGAAGACTTGAATTCAAATTCTGTTTCAGAAATTCATTATGTGTTCCTGGACAAATCACTTTATCTGTGTCTCAATTTCCTTCACTGTAAAATAGGGAAAATAATAATACTTATCTTCCAGATTTTTTGTTTTTATGTTGTCAAATGACTTAAAATATGTAAAGCACTTTGTAAATTTTGAAGTACTATGTACATTTTAGCTATTACTATATTACTCTAGAACTATGTTGATATTCTGTTGGAACCTGAACATGTATATGTGTGGATATGTGCATGCATACCAATACATGCATGTGTACTTGTCCAATCTTTATTTATCTATTGTATCCCTAAAGGCAGAGACTATGTCTTCTTCCCTTTGTTTCCTCACAATGCTTGGCATAGTTTGAAGACCATATTTATGCTCCACAAAAAAATCTGTAGCTTGGAAATAAAATGTTTTATTGGTAAACAAATATCACTGTTATTACAACAATAACTTCTCATAGAAGGATAGACAGGTACCTATGATTGAGGCTGGTCTTCCTGTGCAAGACTGTTTTAGAAGTTCACAATATTTGTCCATACTCTAAGCTAGCAAATGGGAAGGCAGGACTGAGGCTTTGCATCAGCCTATACTGCTTTCAATTTTTAGCTTTCTTCAAGACTGAGTTCAAATATTCATTTTCTATAGTAGGCCTTTGCCCCCAGTTTCTAGTGTCCTACCCTCTAAGATTTCCTTTGATTTACTCTGTATGGATTTGCTTGATTTACTCACCATGTGCATTTGTGTGTATGTACATGTATGTGTGCATGTGTATACACACATAACTATATGTGCATATACACATGTACCTATTGGTGCATAAAAATTTCATTGATGTTTTGTTTTTATGTTGCAAACATTTACAGATTATTCACATTTGTTGTGAGGTCTCTTGTAATAAAGTAAAATCATTAAATAAAACTATCAATATGGGGATCTAATCTGAAACTGGATATAAGCTTACAAGTCTCTAACACCTCTCTATTTTAAAACTGTTTTTAAAAATTAACAGAACCTCTTCAGTTGTCTGTAAGGTGCTCGGTTCTTCTTCGGAAGCTAAGGCCACGTTGGGGTGACCCCTCACTTCAGCCGGCGACTAGCACCACTACAAACAAGTCTCCTCGTCCATCCGCTGAAATGGCCGTCTCCGAGCTCACTTGCATCTACTCCGCCCTCATCCTTCACGACGATGAGGTTACGGTCACGGAGGATAAAATCAATGCCCTCATTAAAGCAGCAGGTGTAAATGTTGAATCATTCTGGCCTGGATTATTTGCAAAGGCCCTGTCCAATGTAAACATTGCAAGCCTCATCTGCAATGTAGGAGTTGGTGGACCTGCCCCAGCAGCTGGTGGTGCTGCCCCTGCTGGAGGGGCTGCTCCTGCTAGCACAGCTGCCCCAGCTGAGGAGAAGAAGAAAGAGGAAGCAAAAAAGGAAGAATCCGAGGAGTCTGATGATGACATGGGCTTTGGTCTGTTTGACTAGATAATTTTTTGTAACATTAAATAAAAAGCTTGACTCGACTAAAAAAAAAATTAACAGAAATCTCCTTTCTTTGCTCTTCCAGCTCACCCTATTTGGAAAAAAGAGAAAAGAAAAATAAATTCCCAATATCAAATATGCACAGTTAAGCAAAACAAGTTCCCTCATTGGCGCATATAGAAATTTATTTCTCATTCTGTACCATAAATGAATCTCCCCTTTGTCAAGAAGTATATGGTATATGTTTCATCTTTGGTCCTGTGAAATCAGGGTTGGCCATTGCATTGATCTTAATTCTCACACCTTTTGAGTTTGTTTTTCTTTACAACATTGAAGTTACTCTTTAAATGGTTATCCACTCTTCACCCTGCAATTATAACATGTTAATGTCCTATACTGATGGAACAGGTACATCCCAGTTAGCTTCTTTCTTTGTTACTTGCAATCTTGTCAAAAACTGGAAAAGAAGAGGAAAATTCAAATATATGAGTAAGAAAAATAATTAAAAATAATGAGTAAAAATCTCTCCATGATGCCCCAGTATCAAGACCTCATTGTTGGTGTATAATTTGCCAGAGTTCTAAGTGACTGGAAACCTACAAGATTTATCATAGCATTCCCTAGTTTCTTTTGGGCTTCCTAATAGATTGAAAGATAACTTCTCCAAAAATAGGGAGAAATAGAATTGTCACAGAGTGATGGTGAAGGGTAGGATGATTTTGACAACTGCCTAAATAAAAGGAAGAGTCAGCAGGACTCATCTTTCATATCTGCTGATGATACTACTCTTTTCCTTTCATTCATTTGTGGCACCAGACATCTGGCTTAGGTTAGTGTCCCAGTCTGATGAGAACTTAAATCCAAGAAGACAACAATATCCAGTTCCCCCTGCCAGGCTCTGATATTAGTAATGTCAGCCTGTGCAAGTCTGAAATCCTAGACACAATGGGAGACCTCACTCTGAATTCAGGAGAGTATGGCTGATAGGAAATTGGCATTAATTGAATTCTTTGAGACATGTCAAAAGAGATCTTGTCTAAAATGGTGTCTTGTCTCTAGGGTAGGTAAAAATTAATAAGACACCCATGATGCTTTTATCTGATTTGATCCAAGCAGGGATGGTTGGATCTTTCAGGGGACTGTGATATTTAAAGTTATATTTCATTATTAAGCCTTTTGGAGGTGCATGCAAATCACATTTGTTTAATTCCACAGGTATAAAATGTCAGCCGCCTGATACATTTGAATATTGGCTCCAAATAACTTTGAAAAATGGAAAGATCTTGGCTCATTTTCCTCCAATTTTTAACTTCATAGTAATAAGTGGACAGAGAAGAAAGAGCCCCTCATAATATTAAACAACTTTGATACAAAAGCAATTCTTTTCAAACACTATAGACTCTCATTTCAGTGTGGCACATATGAATGGTAATCTAACCGGGTCACAAGGAGTAGGAAAACAATTTCTTCACTTGATCCTCAGAGATTATGGAATCATGGCCATTTGCCATCTTAGTTCCAATCCTCTGGACAATCTCCAGTTTATCAATGTTCTTAAGCAGTGGTACTTAGAATGAAATATACTACCCCATCATCATGAAGTATGATGAGGGGAGATTACAGCAGAACTATCACTTCCCCTTTCCTGGGAAACTATGTCTCTCTTAATAAAGTCCAAGATTTCAGGAGGTTTGGGGGCTGCCACTTCACTTTGCTGACTCATATTGTAAAGTTGACTTTTTTTACCCAAATGAAAGATTTACACTTATGCCCATTATTTTAACATTACCCAAAATGCTCTAACCTGCCTAGATCTTTTATACGAGTGGTGAGAAATAGAATGGATCCATGAAACTGCATATCTACTTAGAAAACCACAAATTAACAGCTATGTTGCTTTGTTATTTTATTTATTTCATTCCCAATTACATTTTAATCTGATTCCAGGACATTGGGATATCTCATGGGCCATGAGGTTGACATGTTACTCTGTCATCCATTGTGTTAGCTATCCCTCCCAGCTTTGTGTCATCTACTAATTTGATGGACATACTACATATGCCTTGATAAAAGTCATAGATAAAAAATGTTAACAGTACAGGGCTAAGCAGAGCCCTCTAGGTTATTGCACTGGAGACCTGCTGTGTTGACAATGAATCATGAGCTTGGTTACGTGACCAGTTCAGAATCCTTCTGATTGTCTTGTCTTTTAAGCCATAGTTCTCTGTCTTCTCCATAAACCTCACTTGGTGTGTTGGCAACCAAAAATGGGCTCCTTAGCACTTAGTCAACAAGTGGCCTTGACTAGTTTGGCTTTTTCCCCTGAACTGAATACTGTTTGTATGTTGGACTGGAGTAAGCTTGTCGGCCCCTTCACCTTGCTTCCCTTGCTTAAGCTGATGGAAAGAACCTGTGCTTTCCCGGTCAACCCCTTCACCTTGCTTAAGCAGATTGAAAGAACCTGTGCTTTCCCCAGCGTACCTTACACCCCCGCAGAAGCTGGATGGTTAAAAGCAGCTCCCATTGGAGCCAGAGGCTGCCACAGCCACAGCTATAGCTATAGCCACAGCCGAAGCAGGAGCTGCCAGTAGCAGAGCTGACCTACGGGAGGAAGCTGAACAAAGACTTCAGGCCAGTGGGTAATCTTTTTACCATAGAGGGGGAAGCATGATTTTGCTTTATGCAATCATGCTTCTCTGTAGCCTCCTGGTTACTCTTTCAAGGCGTACTTATTGGGCCTGGAAACTTTTCATTAATATGTCAAAATGGGGATGCTGGTTCATGGGTTGGTTACTGTGGAGCCTAAATATATGTTTTGATTCTTCTGCCTTCTACTTTGAGAGTTTCTTATATCCGGCGGTTCCGAACCTTTCAGACATGTTTATGATCCTCTTTGAGATTATAAACTCTGCCCTCCTATTACATTTGGCGACGAGGATGGGATCGCTAGGTATAAGATCTCTATTTAGAAGCAGAACAATTCCAGAGGAAGAGATGAATATCCCAGGATGGGAGGATCCATTTTATTCCTCCCTAGCAAAAGAATTGGCTAAAAAAGCTGGACCCTGTGAAAACTGGGAACCAAGGCTACGGAGAGGAGATCCTAGGGATTTAGAAAAGTGCTTACAAGAAGTTGGGATTCAGTCAGGGGCATCACTATCTAGGCAAAGCTGGATAGTGTTATCAGCCTACCGGCTAGTATACGAAAGATTGAGATTAAGTGAAAGACATGGGGGCACTCCTACCCCACAGCAAGAAGGGGAATCTCAGATAGCAGGAGACCAAACTGACTCAAATGAGAACTTTTCTATTAATGTGGCTAAGAGCAACAGGAGACCAAAAAAGCCCAGAGTGCATTTCAACCCAGCCCAGAAAGAGCCTGACTGCCTGCTTCGTCCTAGCCATGGTGGCAGAGGAAGTGAGTGGGGGGAAAATGAGACAACGTTAGGGGTCGAGGCACAAAACACTACTGGGGTTCAGGATGTCCCTCACACAGAGAATAGGAGATGGTTAAATGATCAGACAAGGGCTCGACCCATACAAAGGAGGAAGACAGAAACCCGAGGTGAAGATTCAGTTACAAGGGAAATTCAGGAAGATTTCTCACCGCAAGAGGTCACAGATATTTTGAGTAGATTCAGCCAAAGAATAGGAGAACCATTGATATCTTGGATGGTAAGACTCAGTGATCAAGGGGCCAGTGGAATATCAGTAGATAGGACAGACTGCATGAGATTCATAGGTATCAGCCATGATCCTCTAGTTCAACAAGCTTTTAGGGAACATCATCAGCAAGGAGATGGTGATAGCAGGACTACTCTGTTGGCATTAGCTGCTGTGGGATGCAATAAGAGATATGCTACTGATTCTATGTGGCCCACTGAGCACAGACCCTGGTATTCACTTAGAGATTGTATCATGAGACTAAAGGAGGAGGTGATGAAGACTGCCATTATGATAGGAACTGCAGACAAATATTACAATGATCCAATGGGACTGCCTCATAGGAATTTAATAATTAGGACAGCTCCCCCTGCTTATAAACAACTAATTTTGAATTTATTACTTGGAGAAGTAGGGAGCCGTCTTACAACAGTGATAAATAAGATTTTACAGTTACATGACTTAGGTGACTGGGGAAGGGATAGATCTCCTCGAGAGAGAAGGGTGAATAACCAGCAAACTTGGCGCCAAAGGAGAGTAACAAGGAAAGAAATGTTTACTGCTTTATTGAGAGCAGGGGTAGGTTTTGAAATGATAGATGGAATTCCAACCAATGAATTATATAGAATGTATAGAGATAAAGGCCTTGATAACACGAGAAATAGGGAAATAAGAACTGCTCCTGCAAGCCCACAAGCCACTCAGACTGAAGGTGACCTTGTGTGATTAACGGATGAAAACTTATACATCTGGGGAAAGGCTGGGAGGACAATCCTAGTCTCTATCTAGGATGGGATCCTCTTAGTTTAATTTTCCCATTGTGTTTCCTTGTACATCTGGGGAAAGGCTGAGAGGACAATCTTAGTCTCTATCTAGGGTGGGATCCTCTTGGCTTCCTCATTATGTTCCTCTTGAAAAGAAACATTTCCCACCTGAGTTTGGCTCTGATGTTGGATCTTTGCATAACTGAAATCTCAACCAAACTTGAGATGATTTTATTTGAAGAATAATAGTCCATACTTGTCTACTCTTTTTGTCCTTTGTTTTGGCTAACGTTGTTGCTAGTTCTGTTTCCTTTAGGCTTAAGCACCCTGCACTTTCTGGTGACTGCCTAAGCACATAGAATTTTTGGAATTCCTGCCAGCTCGTTCAAGAACTGACCTCTGGAATGGGACTTTATGGGGCAGGGCCATCTCTTCATCCAATTTCAGCATGAAGAAGCTATAGAAAATGAGACCTTCACCCCTCACCCCAAGATTTTGAGCCCCAATCATTCAAGGGGGGTGGGAATGATGATAGTGTTCTGTTTACTTATTTTGTGTTATCTTTGCTATGTTGTTTTATTGTTATGATATTATTGATTCTATGTAATGGATACAAGGATCTAGGGGTGGACATTTGAATTATTAATAATTATTTTGGGGATGATTGATTGAAGAGATTATCTTGCTGGGACCTAGGGGTGGATCACATTTGAATCATAAACCAATATTTAGGAATGTCACCAAATGATATGTTTTGCTTTATTATGAATGATATGTTTTAGTTTCCTTTGTAATTGGATCACAATGTATGTTCTAGGATACATGGCTGATTAGATTATGTATCCTATAACAAGGGGTGGAGAAGTGTGTTGGCAACCAAAAATGGGCTCCTTAGCACTTAGTCAACAAGTGGCCTTGACTAGTTTGGCTTTTTCCCCTGAACTGAATACTGTTTGTATGTTGGACTGGAGTAAGCTTGTCGGCCCCTTCACCTTGCTTCCCTTGCTTAAGCTGATGGAAAGAACCTGTGCTTTCCCGGTCAACCCCTTCACCTTGCTTAAGCAGATTGAAAGAACCTGTGCTTTCCCCAGCGTACCTTACACCCCCGCAGAAGCTGGATGGTTAAAAGCAGCTCCCATTGGAGCCAGAGGCTGCCACAGCCACAGCTATAGCTATAGCCACAGCCGAAGCAGGAGCTGCCAGTAGCAGAGCTGACCTACGGGAGGAAGCTGAACAAAGACTTCAGGCCAGTGGGTAATCTTTTTACCATAGAGGGGGAAGCATGATTTTGCTTTATGCAATCATGCTTCTCTGTAGCCTCCTGGTTACTCTTTCAAGGCGTACTTATTGGGCCTGGAAACTTTTCATTAATATGTCAAAATGGGGATGCTGGTTCATGGGTTGGTTACTGTGGAGCCTAAATATATGTTTTGATTCTTCTGCCTTCTACTTTGAGAGTTTCTTATATCCGGCGGTTCCGAACCTTTCAGACATGTTTATGATCCTCTTTGAGATTATAAACTCTGCCCTCCTATTACACTTGGCTGAAATCTCACTCGTGTGGGAAAATTAAAATTACCCTGTATCATTGAATAACTGATTCTATCCTGCAGTTGACCCTATTCTGTATTGCTGCCATATTTTGTCAACCCACTTTTTGTTCTTGAGTTAAGCTCAGGAATGTAGTTTTCTCTCCAAGTTGGTTCAAAGGTGTGATTGAAAGGAAAATGTGTTATTTATGCCATTGTCCCATAGGACATCTGATTGTTTTCTGCAAACCCCCACCACCTTAAATTGGTGCCATCTCCCCCCACCCAAAAAACCCAACACACATATCTTCTGTCCTTGCCTATTCTTGTATGATTAGGGGAGGTTTGAATTCCCCCCAGAAGGACAGCAAACTTGGTGGTACTGGTGTCCTAGTTGAGATTACAGGAGGCAGATGAGTCCTATAAAACAATTAATATTCCTTAATTGTCAGAGAGCCACACCTGAATGTCAACCCACTTTTCTCATCATAGCCAATTATAATGATCAACAACTACATGGACCCCTCCCATACATAAATAAAGAGTGCTTCCCCTTCTCATTGGGGTTGCTGGCCTTACTGTGGTGGCTGAGCTGACCCATTTTGTTAACACTTATACTATTACTTATACTGTAAACTGATTTTGCTTAGGGATGTACCTCAATTCACCTTTATTGAATTTACTAACAATAGTTTGGAGGTCATACCTAGATTGGTGGAGAGAATCTGGATCCCCAAACTTTCCTGGCAGAACCCCTCTCATTTCTTCTGGGTATCCCTGGCAGAATTTTCCACCTGAAGTGAGGGTTTCTTCTAGAGAACTGTGGATGAGATGAGTTTCTCCACTCAATACCCCCCTTCCCAAAATTTTTCAGCTCTGAAGTAGCTTCCACATTAGAGAAAAGTTACAATTCTGTCTACATTTTTCTTGGGGTGCTGTTTTGTGTTTAGTGTGACAATTAAGAAATAATTGGCAACATAAAGCCTGAGCATTTTCCCTAAGGGACTTGAAATTGAAATATTACTTTTCCAAGTTTGGATCTCAGTTTTGAGAGGGGACTAAAAATCCTTGGAGGAATATTTCTTCAAAGGGTTGGCTATCTGGTTACCCTGATAGGGACTGACACCTTTTGGGGAGAATTCTTAAACTTCAGAAAAATTACTTTATCTGAGGGGGTTCCTGGCTTATAAATTAAAAAATAAAATAAAATAAGGGGATGGGTGGTTTCTGATGTTTTACCCAACCCTTTAAGCCCTCCTCCGTCCAGTGGCTTACTACTTTGTCAGGGAGTTTTCTGGAATATAATTATTTTTCTTAGTTTCTAATGATTGATTTTGACACTAGGATGAGTTTAAACTGGGGAAGAAGTAAAAGAAGAAGTAAAGGATGTTAAGTCTGGTAGGTTTTTTGCTAACTAGCCTATGAATACAACACGAGAGTAATAATAATTGTATCCAGCCCTAAGAGACTGTGAAATTTTTTCTTTTGGCTTTAGTTTCAGGTATGTTTTTGTCATTGAGTCAATGTTTCTCTGCTTCAAAAAAATGCCAGCAGTTTAATGGGAATGAGCTCCGCAAAGTACTATTGGTGACATCTGTCCCTGGGGAATATTTGATCAGGGTGGGTTGATTAAGCTAGAAATAGCAAAGGAAATATAAAAAAAAACTTTAATTCTCTGGAGTTTCATGTGAATTAGGGAGTCCTAATTTGATATTCTTATATCTCGATTGTTAATAAAATTAGAACTATAAGGTTTGAGCTGGTGTTTAATCACATAACTTAGTTATTGGAAGAGCAAAATTTAAATAGATTAAGAAATGGATTCAAATCTGTTTTGCAAAAAGATTTTCACAGAAACATCTAAGAATGTCTACAGAAAACCTGAACCAGAAAACAACAAATCTAGGAGAAACTACTCCCTTCAGAGCTGCTCTGAGAACAGTCCCATTTCAGAGTGCCCAAGAAAAAAAGGTTACTAGGAGAAATTATATGACTGCATCAGGAGGCTATGTTCTATTATACAAAAAAAAATGTGTTGAGTCATTCTGTGCCCTTAGGCTTTGGTCTGGATGACCAGCTTTGATGCTATTATAATCATGTCCTAGATTTTTCCTTTTGTAGCAAATTTTTATCATTAGGGCAGATGGTTAGTAGAAGGTATGAGCACAATATTTATATTATTTAATAGATGAATATTGAAATAAATCTATGTAATTACGATAGGATGCAAGCAAGATCTTATTGTTTCAGTCTGAAATTATAGTCATCTACATGACTTAAACAACTAAGTAAATGAGTACATAGTCTTGCCATTTGCCTGCTACAAGTTACGTATTTATGTGTAAGGTTAGGTCCTGTACATAAAGCATTCTCTAAAATGCAAGCAAATTACAGAAGTTACCTTAAATATGTCCCCATTGTTAATAGCATGTTTAAGAGCAGTGGTCTACGTGTGGGTGTAATATCAGTTCCATTTGAATATGTCTAACAACTGAACATGTTTTTTACCATTTATGACTCATTTGACATACACTGTTCTCTGTATAAACTTTAGAGTTACTTAGTATATTTAGACATTTCATCCAAGGTCTTTTGTTGCAATTAGTGTTAAATTGACATCTTTTCAGTAAATTAATTTGAGTTGTTATTGAACCTAGGCATGGAAGTCATCTACTTACAGCATCATTAATTACAGTGGAACGTTTTGAGAAAGCAACAAGGTAAGATGATTATATATATATATATATATATATATATATATATATATATACACACACACACACACACATATATACACACACACACACACACACACACATATGTATATATACATATATATATATATATCACAATGTAAATGATTCTAATGGAATATACACTTTGAACATATTGAATAAATTGGGTTCAGAATTTTATATATGCAATTTTATTGTTCACCCTCTGAACAAGCATTTTAAAATCTTTAGTTAGGTTCTGATTTCTCAGTTGTTATTTGACTTTCATAAATATCTCAACATAACAGTTTGCTAACATATCACAATGAAGTCAAAACTTACATCATAGTGAAGTCAATGTCTATGCAGAAAAAGACTCTTAACCTTAACTTACATGTCTACTTTGGTAAATATTAAATCTTTAATCAGAAGGACTCATTTTACAAGTGAGATCTTCATAATATTTTTAAAAGATTCTACCTTCAGCCTGTTGTTGACAATGTCTATATCAGGTAGAGGGTCTAGAAAAAGTTAAAAATAGCAAAGGAAATATATTTTTTATAACAGTTATTGGAAGAGCAAAATTTATGTGGCTTACATAAGTTGTATTGAAATCTGTTTTGCAAAAAGATTTTCACAGAAACATCTGAGGATCTCTACAAGCAGCCTGAACCAGAAAAATAAAACAAATCTAGGAGAAACTACTCCCTTCAGAGCCCAAGAAAAAAATGGTTACTAAGAGAAATTATATGGCTTCATCAAGAGGCTTTGTTTTCAGAAACCAGATGACTTCATGAAACATACAAGCCCTAAGATATGATTTGCTGATGAAACAGACACTGAGAATGGGTTACTAAGAAAGAGACAATGTTCAGCTTTCTGTCTAATTCCTTCCCCATGCCCTGCTGTTCCTGTGAAGCCTACTTGCCAAAGGGGATTCCTGGATCTTTTCATTCAATCTCTCTCTCTCTCTCTCACTCACTCACTATTCCCATCATGGTAAAAACACCTATGTCTCATAAGTACCAATCCTTAATGAAGTATTTAGTGCCTCCACATATTTTTAGCCTCGTGAATCAATATTGAGAGGTCAATAGATTTGATCCCACTTAATAATTGGCATGTCAGTTAATAATTCTTCGAGGAAGTGCTTCTCTCCGAATCAAAGAGGGAATGAGGAAATTAAAATTATTCTGTATCATTTAATAATCTGTTTTATTATGTAATTGACTCTCTTCTGTATTACTGCCCCATTTTGCCAACCTGTTTTTCTGTTCTTGAGTTAAGCTGAGGAATTCAGTTTCCCCTCCAAGTTAGTTCAAAAATGTGATATAAAAGTTACCATTCATGACATTGCCCCCCTGGATGTTGTAATGTCAATTGGATATGAAGATCTTTCCCACCCATTAATAGGCCTCATATGAAGCCTCATGTGGAAGCTTGCTTAGGGGAGGCTTGCTTGTAAGAAGGCTTTCACACCTTTTGGTACTAAGTTGATTAGACACTGAGTCACAAGGATTGTGATGCCTTCTGGCTCTGAGAAGTTCACACACACACACACACACACACACACACACACACACACACACACACACATATATATATATATGCATACACATATACTCATATACTCTGAGTTGGTATTTTGATTTGGGGGTTTGCTTACAAGAAGGATCTTTTGATTCCCTGGTTGAGACTGAGTAGCCATATGTTCAGAACTCCCTGCCTACTCAGAAGCAAAGTCTCTCTTGATCCACTGGTGTATGTAAAGTGTATAGCAATATTGCTTTGGTTCAGGCAGTTAAGAGCCCTATCTGTTCATCTTTATGCTAATTTCTCTGCTTGTATTTTCTCTGCTTATATTTTCTCTGATGTTCAGTGTGCTGACCCTTCCCCTGAACTAGTGAATGTAATTAAAAGTAGAATTTTTAGCTCCCTTTTGAGCAGTCTTTCCTAGAAAAGCAGATCCAAGAAGCTGTGCTAGCATGCCATCCTGGATATACTAGGGTGCTTGCTGTTACAGCAGTATTATCAATTATTTTTATTTATTTCATTAACTATTTCCTAATTATACATAAAAATTAGAAAAATTTAAAAAAAATTTGGAGTTCCAAATTTTCTTTTTCCTTCCATCTGATAATGCCTCATTGAGAAGGTAAGTAATTTAATGTCAATTATACTTGTGAAGTCACACAAATACATATTTCTATTTCAGACATGTTGCAAAAGCAAACAAAAACCTAACCAAAATAAACCGAAATAAAACAAAAATAAAGTAAAAAAAAGGCTTCTTCAATCTGCACTCAGAATTTATCAATTCTCTCTCTGCGCGTGGATAGTATTTTTTATCATGGGTTCTTTGTAATTGTTTTGGATATTGTCTTGATTAGCTAAGTCTTTAATAGTTAATTAATCATCCTTCCAATATAACTGTTATTCTGTACAATTTTCTGGTTCTTCTCATTTTACTTTGTATCAGTTCATATATGTCTCCCCAGGTTTTTCTGAAACCATCTTGTTACATCATGTTTTTATGTAGTTCAATAGTATCGTATCATAATCACATGCAATGATTCGTTCAGCCATTCCCCAACTAATGAAAATCCCTTTGATTTCCAATTTTTTCCATGACAAAAAAGCTGCTATATTTTTTGTGTAAATAGGTCCTTTTCTATTTTCTTTGTTCTCTTTTGGATATAGACCTAGTAGTAGTACTGCTGGGTACACACTGTTTTTAAATAGAATAAAGAATAAAGAATACACACAGTTTTAAAGCTCTTTGGGCATACTTCCAAATTGTTCTCCGGAATGGTTGGACTGATTCATAATTCCACCAGCAATGTATATTTTCTGGGTAAATTATTCTTGCTTGTAATCCCAGCTCTTTTGCCCTCTAGAATATCATATACCAAGCCCTTTGCTCATTAAAGTGGTGGCTAGTAAATCTTCTGTAATCCTGACTATGGCTCCAAAATATTTAAATGATTTCATTCTTGCTGTTTGAAGGATTTCCTTTTTGACCTGGGAGCTTCAGAGTTTGAGTATAATATTCCTGGAAGTTTTCAATTTCGGATCTTGTTTAGGTGATAATCAGTGGATTATTTTAATTTCTATTTTACCGTCTGGTTCTCAGATATTGGTGCAGTTTCCCTTGATAATTTATTGAAATATTATGTCTACAGTCTTTAATCCCTCAAATGTGTCTTCTTCATCTATTTTCTAGGTCATTTCTTGTTTTTTTCCCAATCAGATATTACACAATTGCTTCTAGTTTTTCATTTTTAACTTTGTTTTATTGTTTTTTTTTTCTATGTCTTATGTAGTCCTTAGATTCTACTTCCTAATTCTAATTTCTAGGGAATTATTTTCTTTATTGTGTCCTTGTTCAGCTTTTTTCATTTGACAAATTCTGCTTAAGGTGTTATTTTCATCAGAGAATTTTTGTACCACTCTTTTTATTTGACTAATTCTGTTTTTAAGGTGTTATTTTCTTCACTGTTGTTGTCCCTTTTTTACCAGGTTGTGAACTTTTTCTTTTATAATTTTCTTCTTTAGTTTTTCTTTTTTTTAATTTAATTTTTCCTCTATCACTTTTTACTTTGAAGCTTACTTTTAAGTCTTCCAGAAATTCTTGTTGTCCTTATGCTTAATTCCCTTTTTCTTTGAGGCTTTTTTTGTAGCTGTTTTGACTTCATTGAGCTTGTGTCTCATGCTTCCCTGTCATTATAGTAGTTTTTTAATAATCTTCTTTTTGTTGTTGTTTGCTTATATTTTCATCCTGTTTTTTGATTTGGAACTTTGTATGTCATGGATCCATCTGGAAGCCTGGTGAATACTATGGTCCCCTTAGAATAATGTTTTAATGCATAAAATGAAATACATTAGAATATAAAGAAAGCTAATTATGCAGAATTGGAGTAATCAAAATGCTAAAAAAAAAGTTTACTGATTCAACATTAAGTATTCTTTGACTAGGGACTAGTTACAAGAGAAAAGCAGGTATTCAACATCAGAAGTAATACCCCAAGTTAAGATAATTAGAATTGCGTATAAAAAGCATTCCCTCCAGTATCACACTAGATGGCCCTGGATATTCCTGAGTCTGATATGTCCTATGCTGATTTACCCAAGGTCTGAGCTTTTTCCCAACCATATCAAAATGTTGTCTTCTGTTTTGGAATATCTTCTAGCTTTTTCAGGGGTTTGCCAAATGATAGGTTGGATTAAGCTGTTCACTCCCAATCCCTTTCATGGCCAGTGTTTAGTGTTATAGCCACTTAAATAACTAATTATACCCTCTACCAATCAATGGGGGAGAGGGGAGAAAAATAAATGATATAATGTTCCAAGTATGTCAAAAAGAATAATTTAACAAGATACACCAGAGGTCACTCTGAAAGCTCAAAAAAAGATAATCCCTTGGTTCATAAATACTGTCTTCCCTATTCCAAGGAAGTGGAAAGCCAGCTCAGTTCCTTATGACTCAGAAGGACAATCAATGACTAATGTGCCAACTCTTCTATTTCATTTACATTGTGGATTCTTGAATCCTTGGAACCCCTGTCCACAATGGTGGTAAGGCTTCATAATTTAGTCTTACTAGTGTCAACCTTGCTAAGCAATCACCCTATATATCACCCAATTAAGGAAGTTAAAAGGGAATGCTCAAGGGGACACATGATTTCTGTTTTTAAGTATTTGAAGAATTGTAGAGCTAAGAACAATGGGTAGAAGTTTCCAAGACACGAAGTTTCACTTAATGTAAGGAAAATCTTCTTAGCCATTACAGGAATTCAGAAGCAAAATGGACTGCCATCACACTTAGTGGGTAGCCCTTTATTGGCAATCTTTAAAACAAGGCTACAGAAGCACTTGCCAAGTATGTTGCAGAAGGGATCATTATTCCTCTAGAGAGGCCTTATTCCTGGTGTCCCCTGAGTGCTCTTACAACTGTGAAATTCTATAATCCTAAATCAATCTACTCATTTCCAGATAAAGAAACTCAAGACAAGAAATGTTACAAAAGTTTTCCCAGATAGCACAGTTAGAATGGAGCAGAGCTTGTATTTGAATCCAAGTTCTTTGAGTCCAAATTCAGTGTTCTGTCCAGTGTATCATCATGCTGACTCCTAGGGAAATTTTCTCCAAGGAAATATAAGGTAATGGTACAGTTTTCCTGTCATTCTGAACAATACCAAAATATCATGAAAGTATTCCAAGAGAAGCCTCTTTTTTTATAGCATCATGCAGCTTTTATTTGCAAATCATTCCTGTCTTATTCCCCTTAGTCTTGGTAGAAAAAAATGAGTAAAATAACTACAGGGCACCACGTAGAAGGGAGAAGAAGCACATTGTGCACCTAAAGGCTGTAAACTAGGGCAGAAGTTCATTGTAATAATATCATCAAAGAGGAACTCAGTACATTCTCAGTGTGGGGATGGGATTCATAGACAGAATTGGGTGGGAATTTGGAAGTTACATATTCAAAGAACTTCATTCTACCTATTAGGAAACTAAGACCCAGAGTAGTGAAGAGACTTATCTAAGGTCACATAAATAATAGGTGGCAGAAACATAATGTGTACCTCTTTTCATGACATCATACTAACCTGGGGATCAAGTGCCATCAGGGAAACAGGCACTTCTTTCACTGAGCACTTTGCCCTTGTTTTCTCCACATCTCCTCCTGGCAAATGGTATCTGGGTCACCTACATGGAATGGATGGGAATGAATAGCCAAGAATATAGATGAAGAAATGGTTGGACTGCCTCATGGGATAATACATCATAAACAGTAACTTGAACATTGTCTTCTGTGAGGATTGATTCCTGGGCATATTTCACAATATTTTGTATGCATCTGGAACCAGCCTCAGATGAGGCCCTAGTTTCAGTTTTAGGTACTTTGCATTCAAACATCATCACTTGCTCTGCAACCCAGAAACTGAATCGGGACTTTCACCAGGGTGAACAATTTAGAGGATGCCTGAGGACAATGACTTCAGGATATGCTTCTTCATCCCACCTAGGCAGAGGGCCCATTCCAGGTCACGTTTATCTCTGATATTTAGTGTCTAGGAAACATTTCTTCTCCCTCCTCTAAAGTGGAAGCAATCAAAACTGAATGCTGTAAACTTATAATGACCACATTTATACCAAAAGTAGCATTAAGAAAAGGCTTCTCACCCTGCTCCTTTCTACAAGTGGGAACTATTCAGAAGTGTGCAACATCTAGCTCAAACAGGCTTGCAAGGCTTACTAGATCTAGCTCAAATGGGCTTGCAAGCTCTTATTTTCAAAATGAGCATTTATGCCTAGGAAATTGGCAAACACTGCAAATCAGCTCTAGATTTATTGTTTTGTTGATTGTCTAATCTTAAGACAGTGATAAGGAAAATGTTAATGCAGATTAAATTTAAAAATGCAGCCCATGTAAATTCTCCTCTCTACAACCTCAGAGGGTTGGCAAATACTTACTATTACATCTCTGAGCTATGTATCTTGAACATTCCAAATAATGTCAGACATTTTGGATATATTGTTTCATTAGCTGAACTCTTTTTTTTTTCTATTCTTTTTTATTCTTTGTTATAAAAATGGCTTTCTGGGAGGAGGAGGGAAAAGAGAAGATATACTTAGGAAAAAAGTAATGTAAAGAATGAAATTTATCACCAAAATTAAATAAAAATTAAAAGCAATAAAATTGATGGATGTAAGAAATATTTTGGAGTAATAATCAATAATGACTGAAAGGATTTCTGACAGAAGAATACCAATTAAACAATGGCCTCATGTTTTTTTTTTGATACCGAGTTATAGGGAGAATGGTAGTGTCATAAACTGAAATAGAGATGACTAATAATAATGATAATTCACACTTCTAAAGACATTAAGATTTACAAAATGTTCTTCTTGAACTAACTCATAAGGTAGCTATTGCAAGTACTGTGTTATAGAATACAGATTCGGAAGAGACTTCCACTGCCATCTAGTCAGACTTCTCTGTCTGAGAATCCTTTCTCTGCCATTGTTGATATGGGCTCATCTAGCCTTTATTTAAAGATGTGTGGGAAGTGAGTGGGAGGATGTATTGTTGCCTGAAGAAGCCCATTCTACTATTGGACAGCTCTAACTCTTACAGTCATTTTTCCCCCTGTAATCAAGACTTCTTTTCAATTTGAACCTGTTGCTCATGCTTTTGGGTTGACTAGAGAGGCAGCTTGCCATAGTGAATAAAAACTGTCCTTGTCATATAATGGCTGTGTGACCTTGGTAAGTCATTTAACCTCTCAGTGCTACAGGCAAGATAGCCCAAGTATCTAAATTGCTGAGAACTGGCACTGGTAGAGAAAGTTTCTTATATAAATGAAATCATGGGTCTAGCCTCTATTTCTGTTGTATTAAACTCTGTTAACTTTTCTTCTCCTCTATCATAAATCCTAAGGTGGGCTGGTCTACATCAGACCACTCCTTCCTTGATTTGTGTGACAAGATGTCAGGGCATTGGTAGATTGTAATGCCATGTCTTCAAAGGGTTCTGTCACTTTACCTTAACAATTAGTTCATTCTTTCTTGTGACAATCAGATCCAGAATGAAATTTCCCCTAGTGGTTCCTCTTCCTTTTGAAGGTAGTCTTCAGTTTTTCCCCCAAGGCTCCTATAATCTTTAGGTTTGATTTCCTAGATCTCTTCTGGCCATATCATGCCTGAGTGAGTCAATAGAAGTAGATAGTAGTTTCTATAATCTTACAAACCATGGGGTGAGATGGGGGGGAGTTCATTATATTGGCATGCTGGAGCCAGATCTAAACAACTCCTGAGAGTCAAAACCCATCATTAATTTTTCAGTGTGAGCATTTACACCTAGGAATTGGTAGAAATCAGGACTTGATTTCTTGTGTTTTTTTATTGTCATGATTTAAGAAAGTATTAGTAATGCCAATTAAGTTATACTGCCCCCCAAGCCTGATTATTACCAGCATACCACTGTATTTCTCTAGAAGCATTACTTTTTCTCGGTAGGATTGTAGTAGAAAGGTCAGAGAATGAAATCAACAGGGACCTGAGTGACTGGAGATTGAATGATGATGATGATGATGATGAAGAAGTAACAACAATAATACCAATGTCATTTATATAGCACTTCAAATTTTAGAGCCTATTTCACATATATTATATCTACTTGACTGTGGAAGACATTAAAATATTGTGCATTTTCTATAGGGCACTGTAAGATGCTCTCCATTCTGGCTGAAGCAAGATCCTTAGTCCATTGTCATTTTTTTTCTAGGACCTTTTGCAGAACTGCTGTATCAACTTTCATTTTGTGTTCTTTAAATTCAGAATCATCATGTTATTAGTTCATTCTCATCTCCTAAGTACCTGATATCTTTGAAATTCTTGACTTTCTTTCTCTTATCTTCCTAACCTTGCAATTTGTTTTACCTTGCTGCTCTCCTTCTCCTCCTGCTCTTTCTTCTCCTCCTCCTCTGCCCCTCCTCCTCCTCTTCCTTTTTCATCTTTTTTTTCCTTCTCCTCTTTTTCTTCCTTCTTCTCTGTTCTTTCTCCTATTGCCCTGTCTCCTTAGGTCCTTTAACTCAAGTCCTCCCTAAATTATTCTTCAAGCCAAGTCTTTATTTAGCCCAAGAGTTTCTCCTCTTTTAGCTTAAATCTCTTCCCTTTTTCAGCTCTAGCCCTTCTAATCCAACAAAGTTTTCATTCTTCTCTTTTAATTTCTCCCAATGCACTCCTGAACTTTCCCTTTGCCACTTCAGTTTTTGACCTTCACAATTCTAAACTCCTCGAAATCTTAAGTCCTTTTCCTTCCTCTCAAAACCTTTGTTCATACAATCTTCTCTAATAGAAGCTGTAAGTAGAATCATATTACCATATGTTTTATTGATGAGGAAACTGAGGCTCAAAAAGGTACCTACAGTCACATGGCTAAGTACGTTTTGGAGCTAGGACTGAAACTCAAGTTATCTGACTTCAAGTCTACTATTTTGTTTTATTACATGATGCTATCAGCCCCAGCACAATGTTTTCAGCCTGCAGAAAGGGAATGTTAACTGAGTGGATGGATGACAGTTTTAAACTTGTGGTCGAGGTTATACTAGGAATTCTGCATGGATCCATTTAACTGGCCATTGGAAGTAAGTGACTAAAAATTAAGAGAGAGGCCAGAGTTTAGGTGAAATCAGCATGATACAGTAGAAAGAACAATGGATATGGAGTAAACATGCTCATGGTCAAATGCCAGTCTGACTAGTTACAGAAAATGTGACTTTTTATGTTAGTTTGCTTTGTAGAGCCTCTGGTTTTTATTGTTGTTCGTTTGTTTTCTATAAAATAAGATACTTAGTGCAGAAAATTTTTAATGTTCCTTTTAACTTTAAATCTATGATCCTATGATTCTACATGGATTTGGAAGTTCTATACATTAGGGAAAGACTACAAATAGGTTGAAGAGAGAAAGGAGGGTCTCAAAAGGAGACAGCAAGAGTTTGATGAAGTTAACTAGTGCATAATTTCACCTTCAAGAGGTACTATGCAGGAGGAATTGAACAACTTCTATGTTCACCCTGAAACATTAAATGAGAGGCAGCCTGTGGTACAGTGGATAGAATGCTGGGCCTAGATTCAGGAAGATCTGAATTTTAATCCAGTCTCAGACAGTTCCTATCTGTGTCACTAGCTGGGAAAGTCACTTAACCTCTGTCTGCCTCAGTTTATTTAATTGCAAAAAGGGGATGATAATAGTGCCTACCTCTCAGGGTTGTTGTGAAAATTAGCTGAGATGATATTTGTTAAAAGCATTTAGAACAGTGCTGGCATATAATGGATCTTCTGTATAAATGCTTATCCCTTCCATTATTCCTCTTGACCCACCTGAGTTTCGTGGTGCATCTTTTATTTGTCGGTTTGCAAACTGTGTCTATCTTTCCATCTTGCTAATGGAAAGGCTAGGTCATTTTATTCAGGAAGAGACAGGCTTTTCTTCCCAGAACTGCTGGAAGGCCCCATTTACTACAAACATTCATTTGGTTCACTTATGGGATTTACAGAGAACAGATTTTGAGAGGCTTAAAGCAAAATTCAGATGTGCAAAGTTGCTCACCTCATTGATAGACTGCAGTCTTCTTAAGATGCTACCACTCAGCAAGAGTTATCTTCAATTACACACACACACACACACACACACACACACACACACACACACACACAGTGTGTGATCTTTTTTAGTAACCTACAGTGCATGGACCAGAGAAATAATGTTTATACTAATCTTTAAAAATTAAGAAACTTCCATTAGCCATGCAAATCTGAAATATTCAGCCTTTATTTTCTTAAATAAACATGAAGTGCAGTTAATTTGCATAGATTTTCAAGAAAAAAACCTCTTTTACTTTTCCATACCCAGCAGAAAGGAGTCTTGCTTCACTGATCTCTGAACAAGTATTTTACCTTGAAATAACATAAAATTTGCTATTTTCTCAGGATCCCAGGGTATGTTTGCAATATAATTAGCATGGTAATCAGAGGCAGTCAATGAAACATAAAAAAACAATTACTTGTGCCTTTAAATTGTTTGTCATGAAACAATAAAACTTGAGAAACAATGACAAATACTGTTTACCCAGACTGCTCTTCAGCCCACCATCTTCCCATGTAGTTGCATAGAAGGAAAAAGAACATCAATTCATCTCTGTCTATGATTTAGGCTTGTAAACATTCTGCTTATGGCAAAAAGCCAAAGCAAAACTAGAGGTCTTCCACTAAAGACAAGAGATTTTTCTTGTTATTTCAAAGAGGAGAGTTTGGTTTATTTATTTGTGGGGTGAGAATCTTTAACACATATATTTGTACAAGTATTTGTGTGTACATGTATACACACATATATGTCTGTATATAATATATTTGTGTGTGTATGTACAATGCATATATTACACACTCACATATACATATATATGTATATACACACACATATTTACTATATGTTGCTATCAGTATCATTTTACAAATGACAGAATTGAGGCCCAGAGAGATTTGACTTGTCCAAGGTTATACATTTAGAAAATGGAAGAACTAAAATTCGAACTCAGGTGTGTGACTCCACGTGCAGCACTTTTCTCATTGTATTGAGCTAGTTGAAAAGGAAGGAGAACCCAAATCAACTATCAATGAATGAGATAAGGAAGTGGAACTGAAAGTCTATGAGACTGATCATATGGATGGTGTTCTGATAACTTCTTAGAGAGTCAAATGAGGTAAAAGTTCTTTACACACAGCCAAAACTGGTCTCCTGCCTCTAGTAGTTCCCTGGTGTTTAATGAAATTTTAGGCTGCCTTTGCATTCTGTGGTGTGATCTGGGGAGCTTAGAATTCTCTCAAACAGTCATCTACTAGCAGGACCACAGGGAGGAACTAGGGGTGGGATCCATAATTAGCAAAAAAAGGTTCAAAGTTAAACAATTGAAACAAGTGGACCACTAAGTGTAGCACTGGTTTAGCTGATAGGGGAGATTACAGATGTTGTAAGTAGTAGTGTACCAGAGGTAACCCCTATGTGGTCCATAAAACTCCTGAAGCTCTCAGATATCAGGTCTTATGAGGTAGTACATATGGCCTATAGTGATACTGGCCCTTGTAACTATATTAATCTCATAACTATGGTTGTTGCGAGCATAGATACAGGGTATCAGCTGATCAGTAGTAAAGATTTCATGATATAGTGTTTGCCAGGGTCAGTTGCTACTAGGTTAATGAGGTCAGCAGTGCTAGAGACAGAGTGAAAAACAGAATGTGATCTTCTTTTACTGTTAAGTGATAGTTAAGCTGGGGGTCATCACTGGTCAGCCATTGAATCCTGAATAGCACTAAGAGAAAAGGTAAGATGTTGATATCTAAGGTGAGGGCTTTATCATGGTTCTTTACATGAAAATATAAATAAGAGTTATATCTGGGGTCCTCTTCAAGGTCATAGGATCATAGAGCTAGAACCAAGAGAGTCATTAAAGGCCATCTGGTCCAACCTAATTTTATAGATTAAAAAACAAAAAGAAAAACAAAAAACAACTGAAAGCCAAAGAAGGTAGAGGAATTCCAAAAGTCACATAGGCCAAGGTGAAATGGAATTTAGACTGAGATGCCGAGACTCCAAGGTCAATGCTCTTTAAACTGTACCACAAGAGGCATTCCTCTCTTCCCCCTTAGATGAGGAAAGTTGAGCCTGGGTCTCCTTTCTAACCTAGATTATAAATGTAACAGCCACTTATGGGCCTGATTCCAATACTAATTGGCACATAAGCTTTAACCTGCTCCTGCCTGAGCTAGTTCACCATTTCTTTTTTTTTTTTTTTTATAAATTTCTTTATTTATTTTTGGTTTACCACACACGGTTCTACATAGTTTTGAGTTCCAGATTTTCTCTCCTCCCTCCCCCCTCCCTCCCCAAGACGGCATAGAGTCTCATATAACTGTCATGAATGACTTTGCATTGAATTAATTTATGCACTAGTCAAGTCGTGGAGAAGAATTTTGACCAATGGAATGAATCATGAGAAAGAAGAAACAGAACCGAAAAAAAAAAAACCCAAAAACAAAAACAAAAGAGAAGCAGAAAAGGCGAGCATGTAGTGTACCTCAGTCTGTATTCAAACTTCGCAGTTCTTTGTCTGGATGAAGATAGCATTCTCCATCGTGAGTCCCCTGGAGTTGTCCTTGCCCCTTAGGTTGCTGAGAAAAGCGCAGTATGTCAGGGTTGGTCCTCACGGAATCCACATATCTGTGGCTGTGCACAACGTTCTCCTGGCTCTGCTCCGCTCACTCAGCATTATGTCGTGTAGGTTTTTCCAGGTTGTTATGAAGTCTGCATCATCCCCATTTCTTATGGCACAATAGTATTCCATCACCTTCATATACCACAGCTTGTTCAGCCATTCCCCAATTGATGGGCATCCCTTTGCTTTCCAATTCTTGGCTACCACAAAGAGAGCTGCTATAAATATTCTTGTACATATGGGTCCTTTTCCCGCTTGCGTGATTTCTTTGGGATACAACCCTAGAAGTGGTATTGCTGGGTCAAAGGGTATGAACATTTCTATAGCCCTTTGGGCATAGTTCCACACCGCCCTCCAAAATGGCTGGATCAGCTCACAACTCCACCAGCAATGCAACAATGTTCCAATTTCCCCACATCCTTTCCAGCATTTATCATTCTCCTGATTTGTTATTTTAGCCAATCTGACAGGAGAGATGTGGTATCTAAGAGTTGTTTTGATTTGCATTTCTCTAATCAGCAGCGATCCAGAGCATTTTTCCATATGGCTGTAGATAGCTTTAATTTCTTCCTCTGAAAACTGCCTGTTCATATCCTTTGACCATTTCTCAATTGGGGAATGGCTTGTATTCCTATATATTTGGCTCAGCTCCCTGTATATTTTAGAGGTGAGGCCTTTATCAGAGATACTAGTTGCAAAGATTTTCTCCCAATTTTCTGCTTCCCTCCTAATTCTTGTTGCATTGGCTTTTTTGGTACAAAAACATTTCAATTTGACATAATCAAAATTATCCATTTTGCATTTTGTAATGCTCTCTATCTCTTGTTGGGTCATGAATTCTTTACTTTTCCACAAATCTGATAAGTAAACTATTCCTTGCTTTCCCAAATTACTTAGAGTATCAACTTTTACTCCTAAATCATGAACACATTTTGACTTTATTTTGGTATATGGTGTAAGATATTGGTCTATGCCCAGTTTTTGCCCTACCATTTTCCAATTTTCCCAAAATTTTTTGTGAAATAGTGAATTATTAGCCCAGAAACTGGCCTCTTTGGGTTTATCAAAGAGTAGATTGCTAAACTTGTTGATTTCACCTACTTGTGTACCTATCCTATTCCACTGATCCACACCCCTGTTTCTTAACCAGTACCAGGCAGTTTTGATGACTGCTGCTGTGTAGTACAGTTTAATATCTGGTGTGACTAAACTACCATCTCTAGCATGTCTTTTCATTAATATCCTAGATACTCTAGACCTCTTGTTTTTCCAAATGAATATTGTTATTATTTTGTCCAGCTCAGTAAAAAAATTTTTTGGTAGTTCGATTGGTATGGCACTGAATAGATAGATTAATTTAGGTAGAATTGTCATTTTTATTATATTAGCTCGGCCTAACCATGAGCAACTGATATTTCTCCATTTATTTAGATCTGATTTTATTCGCGTGAAAAGTGTTTCATAGTTATGTTCATATAGGCCCTGGGTTTGTCTTGGCAAATAGACTCCCAAATATTTTATAGTGCCTTCAGTAACTTTGAATGGAATTTCTCTTTCTATCTCTTGCTGTTGGGCTTTGTCAGTAATGTATAGGAATGCTGAGGATTTATGTGGGTTTATTTTATATCCTGCAACTTTGCTAAAGTTGTTTATTATTTCAAGTAGTTTTTTACTTGATTCTTTAGGATTCTCTAGATAAATCATCATATCATCTGCAAAAAGTGATAATTTAGTTTCTTCTTTTCCTATTCTAATTCCTTCAATTTCTTTTTCTTCTCTTATTGATACAGCTAGTGTTTCTAGTACCAAATTGAATAATAGGGGTGATAATGGACATCCTTGTTTCACCCCTGATCTTATTGGGAATGCATCTAGTTTATCCCCATTACAAATAATGCTTGTTGATGGTTTTAAGTAGATGCTATTTATAATTTTGAGGAAGGTTCCACTTATTCCTATGCTTTCTAGTGTTTTTAATAGGAATGGGTGTTGTACTTTGTCGAAGTCTTTTTCTGCGTCTATTGAGATGATCATATGGTTTCTGCTAGTTTTGTTGTTGATATGGTCAATTATGCCAATAGTTTTCCTAATACTGAACCAGCCTTGCATTCCTGGAATAAATCCTACCTGGTCATAGTGTATTATTCTCGTAATGAGTTGCTGCAATCTTTTTGCTAATATTTTATTTAAAATTTTTGCATCAATATTCATTAGAGAAATTGGTCTATAATTTTCTTTCTCTGTTTTAACTCTACCTGGTTTGGGTATTAGTACCATATTTGTGTCATAAAAAGAATTTGGTAGGACTCCTTCTTCACCTATTTTCCCAAATAGTTTACAAAGTATTGGAATTAGTTGTTCTTTAAATGTTTGATAGAATTCACATGTAAAACCATCTGGCCCTGGAGATTTTTTCCTAGGGAGTTCGTTGATGGCCTGCTCAATTTCTTTTTCTGATATGGGGTCATTAAGAAATTTCACTTCCTTCTCTGTTAGTCTGGGCAGTTTATGTTTTTGTAGATATTCATCCATATCTCTAAGGTTGTCAAATTTATGGGCATACAGTTGGGCAAAATAATTCCTAATTATTGTTTTGATTTCCTCTTCATTAGAGGTGACCTCACCCTTTTCATTTTTGATACTGGTAATTTGATTTTCTTCTTTCTTTTTTTAATCAAATTGGCCAAAGGTTTGTCAATTTTATTGGTTTTTTCGTAAAACCAGCTCTTTGTTTTATTTATTAATTCAATAGTTTTCTTGGTTTCAATTTTATTAATCTCTCCTTTGATTTTCATTATTTCTAATTTGGTATTTAATTGGGGGTTTTCAATTTGCTCTTTTTCTAGCTTTTTCAGCTGTATGCCCAGATCATTGATCTCCTCTTTCCCTATTTTATTCATGTAGGCATTTAGAGATATAAAACTTCCCCTAAGAACTGCTTTTGCTGCATCCCATAAGTTTTGGTATGTTGTTTCATTATTGTCATTCTCTTGAATGAAATTATTAATTGTTTCTCTGATTTGTTCTTTGGCCCACTCACTCTTTAGAATTAAATTATTTAGTTTCCAATTAGTTTTTAGCTTATTTTTCCATGGTACTTTATTAAAAATGATTCTTATTGCATCATGATCTGAAAAGGATGCATTGACTACTTCTGCTTTTCTGCACTGGATTGTGAGGTTTTTATGCCCTAGTACATGGTCAATTTTTGAGTATGTGCCATGTACTTTTGAGAAGAACGTATATTCCTTTTTATCCCCATTCAGTTTTCTCCAGAGGTCTATCATATGTGCCTTTTCTAAAATTCTGTTTACCTCCTTAACTTTTTTCTTATTTATTTTGAGGTTAGATTTATCAAGTTCAGAAAGGGGGAGGTTGAGGTCTCCCAATATTATAGTTTTGCTGTCTATTTCTTCCTGTAACTCCCTTAACCTCTCCTCTAAGAATTTGTATGCCTTACCACTTGGTGCATACATGTTAAGCAATGATATTGCTTCATTGTTTATGGTGCCTTTTAGCAGGATATAATGTCCTTCCTTATCTCTTTTAATTAGATCTATCTTTACTTTTGCTTTGTCTGAGATTAGGATTGCTACACCTGCTTTTTTTACTTTAGCTGAGGCACAATATATTTTACTCCAGCCTTTTACCTTAACCCTATGCGTATCCCCCTGTTTCAGATGCGTTTCTTGTAAACAGCATATTGTAGGATTATGGTTTTTAATCCATTCTGCTATCTGCTTCTGTTTTGTGAGAATGTTCATCCCCTGCACGTTCAGGGTTATGATTTCTATCTGTGTCTTTTTCTCCATCCTAATTCCCCCTGTTTATGCTTTTATTTCTCCCTTTCCCCTTCTCCTCCCCAACAAAGTTTTGCTTTTGACCGCCGCTTTCCTCAGTTAACCCTCCCTCTTTATTCCCCTCCCTTATCTTACCGTTACCCACTTGCTACTTCTCCTCTTCCTTCTGCCCTCCCCCCTCCCTTTTTCCCCCCTTTCCCTCCCACTTCCCGTAGGACAAGCTAGATTTCTAAACTTATCAGAGTATGTTATTCCCTTCTTGAACTAGATCAGATGACAGTAAAGCTCAAATACTGCTCTTCTCCCTCTCTTCTTTCCCTCTACTATAATATGTTTTTTTGCCACTTCCTTTGGTGTAATTTACCCTTTTCTACTACCTCCTTACCACTTCCCTCATAGCCCTCCCTTTATATCTCTTATTTATATTTTATATCTTTACATCAGTTAATTTATACAGGCATTCACAACCTATGTAAATCCCTTTCATTTGTCATAATGGTTGTACCATTCACAAGAATGACTTATATATGTATATGTATATATATACATAAAAAACATATATAAGATGATATAATCCCACATAAAGATGTAAACAACCTAAGCTTATTGGTTAATGAGGTTTGTGGGGTTTTTCCCCCTGGTTACCTTTTTATGTCTCTCTTGAGTTTTGTATTTGGAGATCAAATTTTCCATTGAGTTCTGGCCTTTTCATCAGGAAGGTCTGGAATTCCCTTATTTCATTGAATGTCCATCGCCTTGCCTGGAAAATTATGCTTAGTTTTGCTGGGTAGTTTATCCTTGGTTGTAGTCCCAGCTCCTTTGCCCTTCGGAATATCATATTCCAATTTCTCCTGTCTTTTAATGTGGAAGCTGAGAGATCCTGCGTGATCTGGACTGTAGTTCCATGATATTTGAATTGCTTCTTTTTGGCTGCTTGCAGTATTTTCTCCTTGAGTTTATAGCTCTGAAATTTGGCTATAATATTTCTTGGTGTTTTCAGTTTGGGATCTCTTTCAGGGGGTGATCGGTGAATTCTTTCAATGACTATTTTGCCCTCTGGTTCTAGGACCTCTGGGCAGTTGTCTTTGATAATTTCTTCGAAGATACTGTCAAGGCTCCTTTTTTCATCGTGGATTTCCGGTAGACCAATAACTCTCAGATTGTCTCTCCTGGATCTATTTTCCAGGTCAGTTGTTTTGCCAATCAGATATTTCACATTTTTTTCTATTTTTTCATTCTTTACGTTTTGTTTTATTACTTCTTGATGCCTCATAGATTCATTAGCTTCCACTTGCTCAGTCTAATTTTAAATGCATTAGTGTTTACATTTTGCTTTTGAGCCTCCATTTTCAATTGGTTGATTTCACCTCTCAGGGTGTCCTTTTCTCTCTCTAGATTCTGAATCTCCGTAGCCATTTCGCCAATCTTATTCTTTAGGGATTTGATTTCATCAGTGAATTTTTTCTCCATTTTTTCCATATTTTTTTTAGCTCCCTAATTTGGTTTTTAAAATCCTCCTTTAGCTCTTCCAGCAATGTTTTTTGGGCTGGAGACCAGTTCATATTAGCTTTTGAGGTATCTGATGTATCTACCGTGTCATTGCCATCCTCCATATCGATATTTTGATCCTGCCTGTCTCCATAAAAAGAATCTATTGTCCTCGGTTTTTTTGTATTCTTCTTCATGTTTGTTGTTTTCCCTTTTCCTGGCGTTAGAACGAATTTCTATCTGTGGGTCTCAGGGCTTTCTGTCCCAGCTTACTTATTCTGGGGGTTGTGAGTCTAGAATTATAACCTTCAGTTTCCTGAGGTGTGGGGGAGGGGTCTGGCTCCCTGGCATCTCACTCCCTGTGGGTGCTCTCCAGCACTTGCTTTTCAGCAATGGTCTCAGCTGTTTGTTGTTTGAGCTGATGACTGGCGCTTCCCCTGGGGGAGCAAGATTACGTCTGGGCTCCTGGCGTTGGCCCCTACCGACTCTTCCCCTCTGGGACTAATGAGGTTCTAGTATTTGTCCTGTGAGGCCCCGCTACTCTCTCCTCTGTTTCAGTTCTCTTTTTTTTTTTCCCCGAGGAATTCTCTGGGTGGGGAGGGGAGGGATTAGAGCCGTTTACCTGGCCATTGAGTCTTCCGGAAGTTCAAGAAGCCGAGTTCCTGGGTTTTGCAAGCGTCAGGACTGGGTGTTTTCACGGCTGGTGGCGTTGCGCTGCCTCTTGTTGCTCCCACAGACTGCCCTCCTGTGTTGGGAGGCCTGGGGATCTCTGCCAGTTTCGGGCGCCCAGCTTTCTCCCAGCCTGTCTCCCACGTGGATTTCCCGGCCGGCCGCTTCCGCCTTGGTCTGGAGCAGCTCCGCAGCCGAGCACTCTCCGAGCCTACAGGATCGTTCCTCCAGCCTTTCAAACTCTCCCGGCTCGGAAATTTGCCCCATGCACACTGCTCGCAGTTTCTGACCCTCTCAAATCTGCTCAAATTCACTTTTTTATGGGAATCTGACAGACCTTGTGAGAGAGCTCCGGTAAGATGCTGCCTTCATGGGGCCATCTTGGCTCCGCCTAGTTCACCATTTCTTAAGAAGCTTGAGTGTTCTCCATTCCCAGGGTTTCACCATATAGGTGCTAGAGTTGGTGTAGACATCTGATTGACATTAGGCCTAATTCAGCTTAAAGTTTTGCACCTAAATGATGCAACAGTCTCAGTCTCTGCAGCAACCAAGTCCACCAGCTAGAAGGAAGAGCAGAGGAAGCCCTGAGTTCAAATCTAGCCCTGAGACACTTGTTAGTTGTGACCTTGGGGAAGTAACTTAACCTTTATTTTCCTCAGTTTCCTCATCGGTAAAATGGGGATAATTTTACCTTTTTCATAGGGTCATTGTGAAGGTTAAATGTGATAATAGTTGTGAAACACTCAGCACACTGTCACACAGTAAACACTATTACTACTACTACTACTACTACTACTACTACTACTACTACTTACCAATGTGTGCTCCATGCCCTCAATTCAAAGTCACCCACCATAGTTGGGAGGTTTGATTTTGGAATCCATTCTGTTACAAACCAGAATGCTTAACCCTGCACAGGTCATAAAAGCCTTAAACAGGATTTCACCAGAAGACACTGAATCCCTGGCCATCCTCTTCAAAATAGGTTCTCTCATACTATGAATCATAAGTGAGATAGGCCAATTGACCTCCTTGCTTTGCCTTATACTTATTATTATATCTCCTCTCTCATCTTTATACCGTTGTACTGACTTCCCATAATACACAGAATGTACTCTCTTCACTTCCACCTCTTAGAATTTGCAAGATTTGCACACAATTTCTCTGACCTTGGAACTAATGTTCTTTCCACTGCCAGGGAGATACCAACGTATGGAGAGAAGATTAAGAGTCAGTGGGGGGGAGGGGGAGGAAGAAACTAAGGAAAGCTGCAAGAGATACAAAGAGGTTGAGAAATAGAAATGAGGAGGGAGTTCACTGCTGTAAAGAGGGATGGTCCATGTAAATAAAATTAATTAGAATATTGATTTCAGGGAATAAGTAATTTGACTAGAATGTAGAATTTTTGAGAGGAAGCAGGATGAAGCATTGCTGGAAAAGTAGTTTGGAGCCAGACAGTAATTTGAGTACGAAGTTGAGAAATTTGTATTTTAACTTAAAAGTAATGGGGAGCTACTGAAGATGTTTGAGGATAAGATTAACATCATCAGAACTTCAGTTTCGGATTATTAATTTGGCAAATAAGTAGTGGATGGATTAGAGGATTAGAGGGGTATGAGACTAAAAGCAGAGGGACCAAATGGGTTGCTATTATAATAGTTTAAATGATAGGTGATGAGAAGCTAGAGTAGTATTTCTATGAGTGGGAAAGAGTTACATGTGAGAGACATTGTAAGGCAGAATCAGTAAGTTTTGGAAACTGATTGGATATAGGGAATGGGTAAAGAAAAGGGGAACGTTCATCACAGAGGTGCACTTAAATAGAATATGTCAGAAGAGAATTCGACTTGCCTATTTCTCATCCTTTGGCCTTGCAACATGATCAACACATCTTTTCCTATCACACATTTTCATGACAACAACTGAGGCTCCTGTTCTTTTCTGAAGTTCCTCATTTGGTACAAGTAGTAGCCTCCACTAACCTTGGTGCCTTCCCTCTGAGATTGCCCCCAATTTATCCTGTCTATATCTTGCTGTAGCTATTAGTTTACATGTTGTCTCCCCCATTAGACTATGAGCCCCTTGAGAGAAGAGCTATTTATTATTTTTTTGCCTTTCTTTTTATCTCCAGTGCTTACTACAGTGCCTAACACATAAAGAATAAATGCTAGCTGACTGATTCATCTCACATCCACTGTGATTTCCTCATTATCTTATGGGGTATATTTATTTTCATTTGTTTAGAGACTGTTATATTTCATGTATGTCAACTATATAGCAATACTAATAGCATAGTAAATAGGCTTTTTGAAAAGGGGTTTCAAAAATTTATGGAAATACAAACATAACTGTGATTCCAAAACTTGTTATATCCACAAAATTTTTAATTCAGATTATCCAGTTATAATCTCTTCTCCTTTGTTTAGCATTGTTCCCCAAATCTTTCAAAAAGTCTGTAGCAATTCCTCTCCAAATGAATAATACATTCTATTTCCTCTGATCACCCTAGCCTCTCCATATTTTTTTCATGTTCTTCATTTCCTATGGCACCGAAGAATTCCCTTGCATTTCATCTTCCACTTCTACTAATTTAAATCTTATCTATCTTTTGAGACCTAGGTAGATAGACAGCCATGTTGTCAAATGCCTCCAATGAGGATGAACATGGCATCAAAGACAGCTACCACATTGATGCTAAATTCTTCAACTTGAAAAGGCTACAAGCCAAGAACAAAGTGGAGAGTGTTGGTGCATGATTTTTTGTTTGTAGATGGTTGTGCACTCAATACAGACTCTAAAGCTGAGATTCAACAAAGTATGGGCTGTTTCTCTGCTGTTTGTGCTAATTTTAGCCCAACAACACCAAGAAAGCACTAATACTCCATCAGCTATAACACCACCCATACACAGAACCATTGGTTACAGCAAATGGAGAAGTTTTGAATGCTGGGGATAAGTTCACTTACCTTGGCAGTATACTTTCTAAGGATGTACATATTAATAATGAGGTTGATGCACACATTAGCATAGCTAGCTCAGTGTTTGTAAGGCTCTGAAGAAAAGTGTGGGAGAGAAGTGGTATTAGACTGACTACCAGACTGAAGGTCTACTGAGCCATTGTGCTGATCTCATTGTTGTATGCCTGTGAAACCTGGACAGCATACCAGCGTCAAGCTAGAAAAGTGAATCGCTTCCATTTGAATTGCCGTAGGAAGATTCTGAAGATCACTTGGTAGCGTAAGACACTGGACACTGAGGTCCTTTCTCAGACTAAACTGCCAAGCATTCAAACTCTACTGCAGAGAGCACAACTATGATGGGCAGGACACATTGTTCGAATGCCAAACATATGCTTGCCTAAAAGACCATTTTATGGAGAGCTCACATAGGGCAAGCACTCACATGGTGGTCAGAAGAAGTGATTTAAGGAAACTCACAAGGTCCTCTTAAAAACTTTGGAATTGATCATGTGACATGGGAGACACTGGCACAGGACCACCCAGCCTGGTGTGCCCTCACCAGAGAATGAGCTGTGTGCTATAAGCATAGCAGAATTGAAGTAGCTCAAAAGAAGCACAAGGTATGCAAATTTACAGATTCCACTCCAAATGTTCACATGAACTATTTGTGCCTGACCTGTGGTAAAGCATTCTGAGTTATTATTGTTTCGATCAGCCACAGTCAGACACATTGTAATTTGACATAGTGATGTTATTTTGGTCCTTTTCAAGAATGAAGGACAACAACCAGATAGACAGACAGATGGGTGGGTGGACAGAAATAGATAAAATATTTATTAAATATTTACTATGTTCCAAATACTGTCCCAAATTACAAGGATACAAATAAAGCTAGTAAGAAAGTTCTTAACCTTATGATTATATTTTATTTTTTTCTGCTTTGTTATTTATTTAATATTTTTAGTTTTCAGCACTGATTTTCACAAGAGTTTGAATTTCAAATTTTCTAACCATTTCTACCCTCCCTCCACTCCAAGATGACATATATTCTGATTTCTGCATTCCCCAGTCAGCCCTCCCTTCTGTCACCCCACTCCCCCTCATCCCTTTTTCCCTTACTTTCTTGTAGGGCAAGATAAATTTCTATGCCTCATTGCCTGTATATCTTATTTCCTAGTTGCATGCAAAAACTTTTTTTTGAACATCTGCTTTGAAAATTTTGAGTTCCAAATTCTCTCCCCTCTTCCCTCCCCACCCACCTTCCCTAAGAAGGCAAGCAATTCAACATAGGCCACATGTGTATCATTATGCAAAACCCTTCCACAATACTCATGTTGTGAAAGACTAACTATATTTTGCTCCTTCCTATTCTGTCCCCATTTATTCAATTTTTTCCCTTGACCCTGTCCATTTTCAAAAGCATTTGCTTTTGATTATCTCCTCCCCCTATCTGCCCTCCCTTCAATCATCCCCTCTTTTTTTCTCCTTCCTCCTTCTTTCCTGTGGAGTAAGATACCCAACTGAGTGTGTATGTTATTCCCTCCTCAGGTCAAATCTGATGAGAGCAAGATTCACTCATTCCCCCTCACCTGGCCCCTCTTCCCTTCCTAGACAACTGCTTTTTCTTGCCACTTTTATGGGAGATAATTTACCCCATTCTATCTCTCCATTTATCCCTCTCTCAGTATATTCCTCTCTCATCTCTTAATTTGATTTTTTTTAGATATCATCCCTTCATATTCAACTCACCCTGGGCCCTCTGTTTACATGTCTATATATATATATATATATATATATATATATATATATATATATATATATACACATATATATATGTATATATATGTATATATATGTGTGTATATATATATATGTATATATACATATATAAACATATATAAACATATATATTCCCTTCAGCTATCCGAATACTAAAGTTTCATGGATTATACACATCATCTTTCCATGTAGGAATGTAAAAAAAAAACAGTTCCACTTTAGTGAGTCCCTTGTGATTTCTCTTTCTTGTTCATCTTTTCATGCTTCTCTTGATTCTTGTGCTTGAAAGTCGAATTTTCTATTCAGCTCTGGTCTTTTCACTGAGAAAGCTTGAAAGTCCTCTATTTTATTGAAAATCCATATTTTGCCTTGGAGCATGATACTCAGTTTTGCTGGGTAGGTGATTCTTGGTTTTAATCCTAACTCCATTGACCTCTGGAATATCATATTCCAAGCCCTTTGATCCCTTAATGAAAAAGCTGCTAGATCTTGTGTTATTCTGATTGTGTTTCCACAATAATCAAATTGCTTCTTTCTGGCTGCTCGTAGTATTTTCTCCTTGATCTGGGAGCTCTGGAATTTGGGGACAAGATTAAGATTCCTAGGAGTTTTCTTTTTGGGAACTTTTTCAGGAGGCAATTGGTGGATTCTTTCAATTTCTATTTTACCATCTGGCTCTAGAGTATTAAGACAGTTTTCCTTGATAATTTCTTGAAAGATGATATCTAGGCTCTTTTTTCGATTATGACTTTCAGGTAGTCCAATAATTTTTAAATTATCTCTCCTGGATCTATTTTATAGGTCAGTAGTTTTTCCAATGAGATATTTCAATTGTCTTCCATTCTTTCATTCCTTTGGTTCTGTTTTATACTATCTTGATTTCTCATAAAGTCACTAGCTTCCACTTGTTCAATCTAATTTTTAAAGTAGTATTTTCTTCAGTGGTCTTTTGGACCTCCTTTTCCATTTGGCTAATTCTGCCTTTCAAGGCATTCTTCTCCTCATTTGCTTTTTGGAGCTCTTTTGCCATTTGAGCTAGTCTATTTTTTAAAGTGTTATTTTCTTCAGTATTTTTTTGGGTCTCCTTTAGCAAGTCATTGGCTTGCTTTTCATGGTTTTCTCGCATTCTTCTCATTTCTCTTCCCAATTTTTCCTCTACTTCTCTAACTTGCTTTTCCAAATCCTTTTTTGAGCTCTTCCATGGCCTAAGACCAGTTCATGTTTTTCTTGGAGGCTTTTGATTTAGGCTCTTTGACTTTGTTCACTTCTTCCTACTGTATGTTTTGGTCTTCTTTGTCACCAAAGAAAGATTCCAAAGTCTGAGTCTGAATCTGGGTCTGTTTTCACTGCCTGTTCATGTTCCCAGCCAACTACTTGACCCTTGAGTTTTTTTGTTGGGGTATGACTGCTTGTAGAGTAGAGAGTGCTTTGTCCCAAGCTTGAGAGGCTGCACTGTTGTTTTCAGAGCTATTTCTACACAGCTAGCTCTGCCACACCAGTGCTCCTCCTTCCCCAACAGCTGCCAACCCGGACCTGACTCAGATCTGAGCAGGCTCTGCACTCCTGCTCAGATCCTCAACTTAATTCCTCCCACCAGGTGGGCCTGGGGCCGGAAGTAGCTGCAGCTGTAGTTCTGTAGCTGCACCTCCAGTGCTGCCCCTGTGGTGGTGGCCAAACCTGGAACTCCTTTCACCCTGTTCCCCACAGTTTTTCCCACTAACCTTCTCTGGTTTTCTTTGGTGTTTGTGGGTTGAGATTTCTGGCAACTGCCACAGCTCACTGATTGAGGTCACTAGGGCCTGTTCCACCCAGATCCCAGTCTGGTTGGTCTGGGTGTAGCCCACACTGGGCTCTGCTCTGCTCTCAGGTCTGTGCATGATAGACCTTACCCCGCGACCATCCAGGCTGTCCTAGGCTGGAGCCCTGTTTCCCTCTGCTATTCCATGGGTTCAGCAGTTATAGAATTTGTTCAGAGCCATTTTTTATTGGTGTTTGGAGGATCCTAGGGGAGAGCCCTAGGCAAGTCCCTGCTTTCCAGATGTGATCTTGGCTCTGCCCCATGATTATATTTTAATGGGGTAGGAGGAAAGGGAAAGTAACTGGAGAGTAGAACCAGAGAGGCAAGGTGTGAATGAGTTGAAGCAGGACTGCTTCTATTTTGAAATAGTGGTCCCAGCAAGGAGTCACCATTCAGGTGTGCAGGTCATTAGGGCACAGTTTTCTAAGAAAGGAAGAGGTTGGCAAGTGGATATAGTATCACATTGTGGAAAGAACACTGGATATAGAGGCAAAGAACTTGAGTTCAAATATGAGATTTCTACTTTGGGAAAGTCATTTCATAGAATCATGGATTTAAAGCTAGAAGGAACCTTAGAGGTCATCTATTTTGACATTATGATTTTACAGATGAAGAAACTAAAATCTGTAAAGATTAAATGCCTTACCTAATATCACACATCTAGCAAGTGTCAGAATCAGGATTTCTATATATGTCTTCTCAATTCCCAAACCAGGTACTCCACTCACTGTATCTTCAGCCTAGATAAGATGTGAGCTATTTTCCAGAATTAACAATGATCAGTAAGATAATAACAGGCAAGAATTTCACTTATATAGAATAAACTAACAAGAATAGAAATGTCAGCAAAGTTGTTTTTCGCTTTTTTATACAAGTGTTAATAGACATTATTACAAATCATGCTTTCAAATGTTGAAAGGTAGCTTTAAAGAACCAGTATTAATGATTTTTTTTGATGGAGAGAATATTTTTGTGTGAAGGCCAACACATCTGAATTTATTATAATACGATATTCATCCTCCCATATTCTAACTATTCCTTAGGGAGAGGGAAGAGGGACTAATGACATGCAAAGCAATCTAACAAACACATTAATACCTGCTATGTACAAGTGACCATGCTTCATGTTGGTGTTAACAAAGGCCAAAAAAAGAAAAAAGCAAAACAATCTCTGGCCTCCAGAAGCTCATTTTGCTCAGGGATGAACCACTGCAAGCTTCTGTGGAGCTATGTAGGTAGAGACAAAGGACCAATCAGATAATGCTGGTCACTTTTGATTGGTAGGGACTTTATTTGGCTGAGAAAAAATAATGCCATGAAAGGAATTTAACTTAGAAATTGGATAAAGTCCTCCCAAGGGAAGGCAGATGGCACAGTGGATAGAGCACCCAGCCTGGAGTATGGAAGGCTCATCCTCCTGAGTTCAACTCTGACCTCAGATATGTACTAACTGTGTGACCCTGAGCAAGTCATTTAATCATATTTGCCTCAGTTTCCTCATCTACAAAATGAGCTGAAAAAGGAAATGACAAACCACTCTATGTTTTTTTTTTTGGCCAAGAAAACCCTAAATGGGGTCACAGAAAGTAGAACACGACTGAAAACAACTGAACAACAGCAAAGTTCTCCCAGTGGTTATTCTAGTGGGATGATAGGAGAAATAAAGCTAGGGATTGGACTTTTCCCAATGGTTAGAGTGCTATCACACTTTATGGAGTCCTGACTCATACAGAAAGGAATTCAGGGAAAATTAGAATAGAGTAGATTAAGCAACTTGAAGTAGTCTGGCAAAGGTGTGGTCACATTACATTTTACACACTTAAGATTCTTAGTTCTAGTACTTAGCATCCATAAGAGCACGGACAAATTCTTTAAGTTCTCTTAGCCTCATTTTCCTCATCTGTTAAATTGGGGAAATCACACCAGTATTTACCAACCTTATGATAATGTAGTGAGTTTCAAATAAGAATCTATGTAAAGTATTGAACTTAAAGCTCACTATAAATATTACTGATATCATTACTTATAGGCATATTTCAGGGGAAGTCATTGATTAGTAATCACTATTTATTATGTAACATTTATGTAACAATTTAAGGTTTGAAGTAAAATACTTAAATAACCCCATCTCAGAATATTGAGCAAGCCATCCATGAATTCCCTAGGAAAAAAAAATCTCCAGGGCCAGACAGTTTTAAATATGAATTCTTTGAAACATTTAAAGAACAATTAATTCCCACACTTTATAGACTTATTTGGGAAAATAGGTGAAGAAGTCCTCCCAAATTCTTTTTATGACACAAATATGGTACTAATACCCAAACCAGGAAGAGTCAAAACAGAGAAAGAAAAGTATAGACTAATTGTCCTAATGAATATTGATGCAAAAATTTTAAATAAAATATTAGCAAAAAGATTATAGCAACTTATCATGAGAATAATACACTATGACCAGGTAGGATTTATTCCAGGAATGCAAGGCTGGTTCAATATTAGGAAAACCATCAGCATAATTGATCATATCAACAACAAAACTAGCAGAAACCACATGATTATCTCAATAGGTGCAGAAAAAGCTTTTGACAAAATACAATATCCATTCCTATTAAAAACACTAGAAAGCATAGGAATAAATGGAGTCTTCCTTAAAATTATAAGTAGCATCTCCCTAACACCATCAGCAAGAATTATAAGTAATGGGAATAAGCTAGATGCATTCCCAATAAGACCAGGGGTGAAACAATGATGTCCATTATCACCCCTACTATTCAATTTGGTACTAGAAATGTTAGTTTTAGCAATAAGAGAAGAAAAAGTAATTGAAGGAATTAGAATAGGCAAAGAAGAAACTAAGTTACCCCTCTTTGCAGATGATATGATGATGACTTAGAGAAAAAAACTTTAGCAATGTTGCAGGATTTAAAATAAAGACATAAATCCTCAGCATTCCTATATATTACCAATAAAGCTCAACAGCAAGAGATAGAAAGAGAAATTCCATTTAAAGTTACTGTGGACACTATAAAATATTTGGGAGTCTACCTGCCAAAACAAACCTAGGGCCTACATGAACACAATTACGAAAAACACTTCACACAAATAAAGTCACATCTAAATAAATTGAAAAATGTCAGTTGCACATGGTTAGGCTAAGCTAGTATGATAAAAATGACAATTTTGCCTAAATTAATTTACTTATTCACTGCCACCCCAATCGAACTACCAAAAATTATTTAACAGAGCTATGTAAAATAATAACAACATTCCTCTGGAAGAACAAATGGTCCAGAATATCAAGGGAATTGATGAAAAGAAATCCTATGGAAGGTGGCCTAGCCATACCAGATATTAAACTGTACTATAAAGCAGCAGGTCATCAAAACTACTTGGTACTGGCTACGAAACGGAGTGGTGGATCAGTGAAATAGGTTAGGTATCCAAGATGCAGTAGTCAACAACTCTAGCAATCTATTCTTTGATAAACACAAAGAATTCATCTTCTGGGCTAAGAATTCACTATTTCACAAAAACTTCTGAGAAAATTGGAAAATGGTATGGCAAAAACTGGGCATAGACCAATATCTTACACTGTATAGCAGAATAAAGTCAAAATGTGTACACGATTTAGGAATAAAGGCTGATACTATAGGCAATTTGGGAGAGCAAGGAATAGTTTACCTGTGAGATTTATGTGAAAGAGAAGAATTCATGACACAACAAGAGATAGAGTGTTAGGAAATGCAAAATGGATAATTTTGATTATGTTAAATTGAAAAGTTTTTGTATAAACAAAGCCAAAGCAACAAAGATTAGGAGAGAAGCAGAAAATTTGGAGAAAATCTTCACAACTAATGTCTCTGATATCTACAATATACAGGGAACTGAGCCAAATTTGTAGGAATACAAGTCATTCTCCAATTGAGAAATGGTCAAAGGATATGAACAGGCAGTTTTCAGAGGAAGAAATTAAAGATATCTATAGACATATGAAAAGATGCTCTAAATCAGAGAAATGCAAATCAAAACAACTCTTAAGTACCACATCTCTCCTGTCAGATTGGCTAACATAACAAAACAGGAAAATGATAAATGCTGGAGAGAATGTGGGAAAATTGGAACATTGTTACATTGTTGGTGGAGTTGTGAACAGATCTAGCCATTCTGGAGAGCAATTTGGAACTATGCCCAAAGGGCTATAAAAATGTTCATACCCTTTGACCCAGCAATACCACTTCTAGGGCTGTATCCCAAAGAGATACAAGGGGGAAAGGGACCCATATGTACAAAAATATTTATAGCAGCTGTTCTTGTGGTAGCAAAGAATTGGAAATCAAGGGGATGCCCATCAATTGGAGAATGGCTAAACAAGCTGTGGTATATGAATGTAATGGAATACTATTGTGCTATAAGAAATGGAGAAGATACAGACTTCATAATAACCTGGAAAGGAATACATGATATGATGCTGAGTAAAAGAAGCAGAACCAGGAGAACATTGTACACAACCACAGACATATTGATTCTGTGAAGACTAATTTTGATAGACCTGGGTCTTCTCAGCAATACAAGGTGCAAAGACAACTCCAAAGGACTCAAGATGGAAAGACCTATCTACATCCAGAGAAAGAACTATGGAATCTGAATGCAAATTGAGGCAAACTATCTGCTCTCTCTCTCTCTCTCTCTCTCTCTCTCTCTCTCTCTCTCTCTCTCTCCCTCCCTCCCTCTTCTGACTCTTTTTTTTTGGTTTTGTTTCTTCTTTCTCATGATTCACTCGATTGATCGTGGTTCTTTTTTTCCAACTTTACTATTGTGCATTTAATGCAGAGGTATATGTAGAACATATATTGGATGCCATACCGTCTTAGGTGGAAAGGGAAGGGGAGGGAGGGAAAGAAAACTTGGAATTCAAATACTTGTGGAACTGAGTGTTGTAAACTAAAAATAAAAAAAAAAATCTTTAATAAAGGAAAAAAATAAAGAAAAAAATTTAAGATTTGCAAGGCACTTTACAAATGTGATATCATTTTATCCTCACATCAACCCTGGGAGGTAGGAGCTATTATTATCCATATTTTCAGACGAGAAAATTGATGCTGGCATATTAAGTGATTTGCCCAAAGTCACACAGCTAAATGTCAGAGGCTGGATATGAACTAAAGTCTTTCTGAGTCCAGGTTCAGGTTTTTTACTATATCAACTAGCTGTAAAATACTGGGAAATGACTCAGAATTATATATTCCTCAACAATAATTTCTAAAAACACAGTCTGTGATGATAGTATCATAAGTTTGAGGGTAAAGTCAGAGTAAATCTGGATACAGATGAGGTCTTGATATATACGCTCTTAGAGAGTTTATAGTAGCATCATACATAAATGTGGGCCAACTGATGGATGTGTAAAAGGAGCCTGGATTTTTGTGTGGCTTCTCTACAAATCTAACTAAAGTTATCACTCGTTATCTGGATATTGCCATGTTTTAGATTCTGGGGGAAATAAAGAAACACTGAAAAATTTGCTGTAATAGCAAATTCATAAGTTACTTCAAATTCAAAGTATTGATGAAATCCTTGGTTTTAGATATGACTTCTATTAATAGAGACTAACACCACACTATGTAACTTCATACACTAAAGCTCATTCTAATGTGAATAATTACACCTAATTAATCTCATTCTACATTAAAATACTTTTGAATTAGCTATTTCAAGTAGGTTATGAAACAAAAGTTGTTGAAAACCTTTATGTCTTATATATGACCTGCTTTCTATCTGGACCTTCCCAGTCATCTACTATGCAGTTAATTTTCAAAACTAATTTTTGATATTTATAATCATGCCTATTCAAGTTCATCTTTGTCAGATTCTGGCTACTACTGTCTTAGCTTGTCAATACTTTTTTGAATAGTGATTCTGTTATCTAATAGACTGGGTTTTCTTCCCAGATTCATATCATTTGTAAATTTGATAAGTGTATCACCTATGTCTTCATCCACGATAAGGATCAAAATGTTAAATGGGATAATGCTGAAGACAGAAGTCTGCAGCACACCACCATATACCTCCCCTGAAGCTCTACTCATTGAACCAATTAATAATCCAAAAACTTATTCCCACTTTCCTCTATCTTGTTTATAAGTATAGTATGACAGACTTTGCCATATGTATTGGTGAAATCTTAATATTCTATTACTAAGATAATTTCCTAATCTAATGACCCTGTGAAAAAGAAATTATGGTATTTCCTCAGGTGGCAAGAAGATTTATCATATAATTCCTTTAATGGATCAGATTTCTTCAAACCTTTCCCAAATAGTGAAATTTTTAAAATGAGTTGTACACAACTTTTGGAAAACATATGACATATTATCAAAACATACATACGGAGTAAATATATCATAACAAATGCCAAATTAATATAATATAATTAAATACAAGGTTATTTGGTAGTTAGGTAGGTAGGGAATAAAGTAAGGATGCCTAGAATTAAGTATAGTTTTTTTTTCTATACTTCTATTGACATTGGTATGTGCAAGAATTGAAATTTATTTTATAGACTCAAATGTCAACACAACACACAGCTCTCTTATTAAATTTCCCAGAACTCTTTCGTGAAAGGAAGATAGAGTAAGTGAAGTACATGTGGATATGTGGCTTATCCCCAAAAGATTCCAGTGATAGTTTTTACCCCAAGATGAAATTCAGAATTGAATGGTATACCTGTGAATCCATGAATTAAGATGATTAATTATATCTTCCAAGCTCCATTGCATCTTTCTTGAATTATTGGATTTCCAACTGAAATTTCTGTATAATTGCATGATTTTTTTTTTACACAGCATGTGATACTGGCATTGGTGCTAATAGGGACCTGATACCTGGACTCTATTCCTCAGGGCTCTTAAGGTAGCCACTTATGTAGTCAGATTTAGGATCCACAATAAAGGCTGATTTTACAACAACAAAACTCTCTTGCATTGATTTTTTAGAGTGCTTAACATTTTGCTATTACCAATGGCATTCCTTTGACTGGAGAAATTTCTGATTCATGTATCCTCAGTTAAAATGCATATATTCTTATGAAAAGTAGCATAAGCTATTAACATTCATTTATACCTTGGTGGGAATCAGTTGATTAAATCCTTCCCAAACCAACAGCTCATTTAGAGGGAATGAAATGCAGGAGACCTAAGTTTTAATAATAAGAAAGGAAGAGAGTAAAATACGAACTAAGGATTCTGTCATTGGAAAATATTTTTTAATCCTTTCACAAGCTGACTCCAATCTCGTAGAATACCTTACTTGCTACAAGATGTAGCTCAAGTATCATTTTCTGCATGAAACTCTTTCTGATCTCCTCATCTGCTAGAGCCCTCTCTCCATCTTCTCTCACTCTGAGGCTACCTGTCAATTCCCTATGCCAGACTATATCATATACTGCCATATGCAGAGTATGGTTTCTACTTTTTATGAGCTTATAATCTAGTCTGGGAGGCAAGGCATACACACACATGCATATATTCTTATATTTATTCATATATATTTGTGGTTTAGTCATTTCAGCAGTGTCCAACTCTTCATGACTCCATTTGGGGTTTTCTTGGCAAAGATACTGGAGTGGTTTGCCATATCTCATTTTACACATGAGGAAACAGATAAATGGGGTTAAGTGACTTGTCCAGGGTCAAGCAGCTAGTGTCTGAAGGGACGTTTTTACTACATGACGTTAAGTTATTTCAGTTGTTTCTGACTCATGACCCCATTTGAGGTTTTCTTTGCAAAGATATTGAAGTGGTTTATTATTTTTTCTCTGGCTCATTTTATAGATGGGGAAACTGAGAAAAACAGGGTTAATTGACCTGTTTGAGCTCACACATCTGGTAAATGTCTGAGGCCAAATTTGAATTCAAGAAAGTGAAACTTCCTGATTTCAGTCACAGTACTCTGTCCACTGGGCCACCTAGCTCCCCTATGCATATTCAAATTCATATAATTGTATGTATACATGTACACATGTACATTTTCACATACAAACAACAGGACCAGAAATTCAACACACCATATGTTAAAGAGTGTGATTATAAAGTAACAGGATTGATTTTCATTTTTTTTTTTAATAATTCATTTTGGTTTTTTTTTGTTTGTTTTTGGCAGGGCAATTGGGGTTAAGTGACTTGCCCAAGGTCACACAGCCAGTACATGTGTCAAGTGTCTGAGGCCAGATTTGAACTGAGGTCCTCCTGACTCCAGGGCCGGTACTCTACTCACTGCACCACCTAGCTGCCCCGCAAGATTGATTTTCACATGTGGCATATGGAATCAAAGCTATGATATGTACAGTAAGTGCTATGAGTACTGCGGGAGAAGGAGATATCCTTTCAGGCCAGCGTGGTGCCTTATGAAGGTTTTGTGGAGGGGATGGGGCTTCAGTCACTCCTCAACCTTTTTCTGGTTAGTCATTGCTAGAAAGAGATGCAGTGTGGTATGGCAGAAAACATCTTAGGATCCCAGTCAAAAGACTTAATGGAACTGTGTGAAATCAGGCAAGTAACAACTGTTTGCTCTAGTTTCCTCATCTGTAAAATGAGCTCTAGAAGAAAATGACAAAAACTCCAGTATTTCTGCCATGAAAAACCCAAATGGGGTCATGGAGAGTCAGACACAACTGAAACAACTGAACAACAAAACATCCAAGTCTGAGATTCAGCTTTGACTATTACTAGCTATAAAATTATAGACAAGTTGCTTCCTTTTGTGAGCCTCATCCATCCCTTTTGTGAGTTTTCTTTCCTGTGAAATGTGGATAACATAATTACAGAAACCCTTTATTTTATTGATTAGTAAACTGGGACTGAGTGAGGTCAAAGGAGTTCCCCATGGTCACTCATCTAAGAAAGTAGTCATCCTGGCTCAATTTCATAGACAAAAGAAGAAAATGTCAGAGAATTAGGAAAGGCAAGCCAATATTTTTCAGTTTTCATCCTTCTTGAGTATGCTGAAACTTTGACACCATCAGTCTTCTCTCTTCTCTTTCATCTCTTCCCTCTTGATTGTCCTCCTACCTTCTCAGTCTCCTTTGCTGTATTTTCACAACTTTTAATTGCATGAGTTCCCCAAGGCTCTGTCCCGTGCCCTCTTCTCTTCTTCCACTATGCAATTTCACTTGGTAATCTCATCAGTTCCCATGGTTTCAACTGTCATCTCTAAGCAGATGATTTTCAGATTCATTTATCTAACCCTAACCTCTCTCCTGACTTTTGGTCTGACTAATCCAACTGCCTATTGAACTTTTCAAACTGGATATTTCATAGACTTCTTAAATTCAACATGTCCTAAATGGAATTCATTATATTTCCCCCAAAACTTTGCCCCTATCTTAACTTCCCTATTAGTATAGAAGGTTCCACCATCCTCTTGGTAACCCAGTCTCACAACTTAGGTGTCATCCTTGACTCTTCACTCTCTCTCGTTGTCCCCTCCCCTCCCACCATATCAATTATCCGTATAGTTACTAAGGCCTGTTAGTTCTACCTTTGTAACATCTTCACATATACCTCCCTCTGTCGTCTGATGCCACCACTACCCTGTTACTGTACCTCATCACCTCAGGTCTCCACTATTGCAAATAGCCTGAGTGCTGATCTCCTTGCCTCAGGTCTCTCCCCACACCACTCTATCCTCCATTTATCTGCCAAATTTATTTCCCTGAGGTATAAGTTTGGTCATGCCAGCCCCCTATTCACTTAGCTCCAGTTGCTCCCTATTGCTACCAGGATCAAATATAAAATCTGCTGTTTGACATTTAGAGCCATTCCTAACCTGTCCCCTTTCTACCATTCTGTCTTCTTAATCTTACTCTCTCATATTCTGGGATCCAGGGCTATTGCCCTCCTTGCTGTTCCATCTCTTGACTCAGGGAGTTTTCATTTCCTGTCCTTCAAACCTGGAACTTTCTCCCTTTTCATTTCCAACTCTTAATTTCCTTGACTTCCTTCAGGTCACAACTAAAATCCCAACTTTTGCAAAAAGTCTTTCCCAATTCCACTTAATATTATTAACGCTCCCCTCCAATTAATCTTGGTTATATCTCATTTGCATATAGTAACTTATTTGCAGGGTGTCGCTGTCATTTGAATGTAAGCTCCTAGAGAGCAGGGACTGTCTTTTACATCTCTTTGCATCCCACAGTTTAGTGTGGGTTCTGACACATAGTTGGCACTTAATAAATGCTTGTTGAGTCACTGAAAAACTCCCACTTGATCCCCTCCCCCAGCTCCAAGGAGAGCCACCCTACTTTCATGATCCATCAGAAGTGGATATTTTCTGTGAAGTCTCTTACTGATTACAGTCAGAGGCAATGCTCTAGCAGCCAACGAATTGCTTTGCTTCAGTAAACTTGGCTTCCTCAGGCTGGGAAATCTCCCCAAAGACCCAGTTGCATCTCGGCTGATAAAATCCAAGCACAGAAGAGTCACAAACAGCTGAAAAGTTGCCTTCCTCCTGCAGGAATTTGGTCCAGAGGTTTGCGGAGTCTGCAAAATCTCTTCCTATTTCCATTATCATGCTCTCTGTCTGCCCTAAGGGACTGGTAGTGATTTCAGCTTCGTGCCTGCATATCTCCCTACATTTTCAACACGAGTTGACATTTCCTCATTTTGCCCTGTCACTTGGCTCCCTGGTGTATTACAAAAATGTGGCAAGTTGAAATAATGAAAGGTTATAGTATCCCCAAGTTGAAAATGTAAGTAGATTAGAGAGGGAGGGAGAAAAGAGGTGGGAGGGGAGAAAAGGAAAGGACAAAACAGAGAAGAAAAGGGAGAGGCCTTGGACAGAGAGCAAAGGAGGGAGGTTGAAAAGACAAGAAAGGGAAAAGAGCAGTGAAATTAAGTGAAATTATTGGGGGAGAGAATGATGGGGAAATAGGAGAAATGTTTAAAGAAAAATGGAGACAGTATGGAGATTGAGGAACTAACTGGGAGTTGGGAAAGGAGAAAAGAAATAAAAAGTGGGAAGAAGAGTGAAAAAGCAAGAAGGAGGGGAGAAAGGTAGGGGAAGGAGTGAAGAATGGAAATTTTTAATTAGGCTTCCTGCTTTCACTTTATCTGGTGGCTTTCTGTGACTCAAATGAAGCTGTTATACATCTATGTGCTCTGTTAATACAAGTCAAACCTCATTAATTTGGACTACTTGGGAGAGAGGCCCAGATGAATTAGTCTAAAGTCTGACACATAGACTATTTAATAAGAAATACAGTTTTGTTACTTTCAGGCACACAGTGAAATTAGGACTAATAATGTGTTGCTGGGTAGAGTTCTGTCTAATGCTTCTTTAATAGAATAGTAAGACATATTAATTGCTTGTGTACAAATAGGTATGTTAAAAGTACCTGAAAAATATGTTGGCATAATTGGGTCAGATACCGAACACAGTATTTTGTTTATTTATGTTCAATAATTCCTTTCTTCAGACACAGCAAAGGGAGACTTCAGCTTTGCTCCTGGGAGATAGCATGACTTCAGAATTAGTGGGGCTGAATTAATGACCTTGGACTGTATATAGGTCAGAGTTCCCCATGCTAAATGGCTCAGACACAGCTGAGCAGAATTCTGTTCTATATTATAAGCCCTTCTCCCACATTTACTCTATCTTCTTGCATTCTTCTACTTTCTAGTCAACCCCTTCAGACTCCTTCTGTTAAGATTTAGGGAACTATATATTGAGGGTTTAGGGATGCTCAAGATCCTAAAATACTGAAGTATCGAGTACTGCAGAATGAATTTGACCCAAGCCTTCTTTCAGCCAAAGAGAAAAAGAAAGTTTATTAGATGTAAGAGATGGGGGAAAGTGTTTTGTTTTCATAGAGCTGAAGGTATCCTCCCCCACCCTAGCTTTAGCATAAACCAGACTTCAGGTCAGTCAGGTGAAAGGTCAGAGGCTTGTATGCATGATTAAATGAGCCATTTGAGGAGGGCATGACATAGGTAGTCAGGAGGTTGTATCAGGGCAATGAAGAGCCTGTCAGGAGATTCAAGGCAAGGACCAATCTGAGTCCTTTGTACTTTCTTCCATATTCTGTTCTGGAAGGGTACCCATTTATTCAGGGAGAATAAATGTAAATTATAATTAAAATGTTCCTGGTTTCCCTTATAATTAAAATGTTCCTGGCTTCCCACATTCTAGACAATGTAAGTATGTTCCTAACAGTTGGGGGCTCATTGTGGGCTCAATATAGCATCAGAAGAAAGAGGTATTTCATGCAGAGAATGGGTGGCACCCCCACTGTTTTGCAGTGGGCCCTAATATCTGTAGGTGAAATTTCCTTCTTCAGACTGCTAATTTCCTGGGAGTATTTTTTCTGCAATCCTTGGGAACCCAGAATTGTGAGTAAAGGGGGGAAAGAGAAGAAAAATGGCCATAGACAGCGCGAGTCAGGTACTTGAGCAAGGTAGGGGAGTCCTGCTTTGTCATGTCTGGATTGGCTCCGAGTTCAGAAATAAGATTTGCTTGAAATGGGGAAAAGAGTTCTTAAAATATTTGACCTAGGTGGGAGAATGGATTTCTCCTAGTGCATTGAAGAAAAGCACTGGTGGGTTGACCCAGGGAAAAGGGATTTGGAAGTTTGGTGGATGGTAAAAATTTTCTCTCTCTGGGAGGGGTAGAATAATTTGCATTTCAAAACCTTTCACTGCTTCACAGAAAGAAAGTTTGTAGCTGGAAAGGAGCTTTGTAACCACAAGGGGAGATGTGAAGCTTGAAATGTGTTATTTTTAATTTAATTCTTGGGGTGGGTCTGAATTCGAATTCTAAATTGTTTGTGTGCAATGTCTTGTCTAATGTCTGTCTGTTTAAGAAAAGTTTTACATTCTATGTTCACGCAGAAATTTTTATCCCTAGGAATTAATTAGCAAAAGAAATATCTCTGGAAAGCTGTGAAGAAAGACAACTGAGGTTGGTGGATGGAGATAAGCTCCTTTAATGTGGGAATTATTAGTCATTTAACTTTAAGTTTTAAGGTAAAAATAGCTGGAGAAGAAGCTTGGTGAGTATAATAAGTTTTTTTTTTTTTCATTTATTTGAAGTGTTTGAGCTAGTTTGGGTCAAGATTAGGAAATTGGAGTGACAATACGGGAGAGTAAAATGTTTCACTAAAGATTGGGAAAGAGAGACAGAAGCTGGAGATAAGGGATTTGGGTGGGGGTAGAACTACAGCTAAGTCCATGTATTTTTGGATCCACATACTATAAGCCACTCCCTCCCACACCCTCCACATTGGAAGACTGTGGGTGGGTCAATCTAGAGCTGGGGCTGAAAGAAACTTGCAGGCTGATTGGAAAATAAGGCTGATTGGTTGGTAATCCACGGTTTTATATAAAATTATACTAGTAGCTAGGGATAGGAAATTAAGTTAGCCCCCTGAAAATTAGCATGTCTAAAAGGCAGCCTCCTTTGTTCTCAAAAGGGCTGTCAGGCCCAAATGTAACTCACCTAGGAATGAGATCTGTACTATTGATAATCATGTGCTCCTCTTCAACTCACCTTTGTCAATTGTCTAGCAACTGAAAGGCATTTTCCCCTCCATGTTATTTGAGGCAGTAGGATGAAGGGGAAACTAAAAATATTTTAGCTTGGTATAAAGAATGAGTGGGGGAGCAAGAAACCCAAGTGCTCTTAAGAACTACTCCCTTCTCATCTTTCTTTAGAAGACTAGAGGACTTAAGAGTCCAAAGGTTTTTTTTTTTTTACTTGGAAGGGAAGTGACTGCATCTCCCTCAAATTCCTTAGGCACTTTGTTAATTGCCAGTAAGGAATTGGAATGCCTAAGGTGTGGTTTGGGCTGACCAATGAGGGTCAGGGTGCCAAATTCAAATCTGGATGAATTATAAAAGCAAGTAATAATATGAAATAACAATCTTTTTTTTTTTAAATTCACACATGGCTAGGCAACTTTTCCTAATACCTGGGCCAGAGGTAGTGGTTAGCTCAGAAGAAGAGCTGTTCAGTGCTAAATAAAATGTATTTAAGGGGATATATAAATACTGGAAGTAATAAGATCAATAATTTCTATATGTGATAATCTGAAAATGTAATGGAAGTCATCTTATTTCTAAATTGTATTTTTAGAGTTCTCTTAGGCTGTAAAATTTGAGAGACCCTGTGAGGTCTAAATTTTGTTATATTATGAATTGATATTTTAAAATGGGTGCGATAAAAATGTGATAGTTTGAAACTGTTATATTTGGTCATGAACAAGTAATATTACTTTTAATCTCCATGTGTTGGTAATGAGATGAGTGACTTCCTGTGTAAGGAGACTTAAAAATGCATTCATCTGATTTGATGGGTAGTTTCAACTTTTAAATACATAAAAAAGTTTAAGGCATTAAATTTGTATGGTTTAAACACACATTTGTATGGTTTAAATGTTGTTAAGAATTATACTATCAGAGAAAAATGAAGAGGTTAAAGCTGTTATTGTTCAGTTAAAATTGTTTTGCTATCACTTAATAGCATTTGTGAGATTGTTAACTAAGACTTTGTGAGATCTCCTTTTGTAATTTTTATGTACAAGAGGTTTTGTGAATAGAAAATTGGAAACTGTGATATCTAGAAATTCTGTAATAAGGAATTTAGTTGTAATACTTTGGGAATTTATGAAAAAGAAATTTTTCTTATAATCTAGATGTTAGGCTAAGAATTGTGCAAAACATGTGCGTATATATATTATATATATATGTATATATATATATATATATATATATATATATATATATACATAAAACAAAGAGTGAATAAATTAGAATAGATTTCCTAACTTTGTCTCTGTGTAAAAGGTTTAGGTATGGCAAAATTCCTATTGAGAAAGTGAGAATGCTTGGAAAAACATAGGGGTGTGATTTTCAAGCCTGTATCATATATATATATATATATATATATATATATATATATATATATATATATATATATATATATGTATATATGTTAATCTGGACGTTTATGGGCTAATTTGTGATGGCAATGTGGGTATTTCTGAAAGAATCCTAATGTTTAAAGGTTTATTTTTGCCTTAAGGAGGGGAGACACACACATTTTCCAGCTGGCCAACCATTTTTCTTCAGGAAAGTTTAGTGACTATTTCCCTTAATATCAAGATAAATTATCAAGATTATTTATTACTAAATTAAGGGAATGAGCTATAAAGCACAAGAGACTTTGATGTCTTGATCTGAATTTGTAGCTCTTCCATGGCCTAAGCAAGGGTTAAAACTAGTATTTGAGCTTATCATATGTAAAGGATTTGATTGCTGAAGTATATCTCTCCCAGACAGTATAACTAGAAAGGGGTAAACAAGCTTGGGAAACAAAGATGTTTCAGTGTGAGATCAAAGTAAGGAACCTCTTTTGTTTAAGGCAGATAAGGAGGTTTGGGGACAAATGGGGGTTATTCAAGCCCCCATAGTTATTGTGTTGAGACAGTGTGAGGCTGTTAACTAAAACAAGGATTTTGGACTTAAAATTCTTGAATTTTATGAGTCACTGGATGGGACCAGGTATAGAAGATAAGGCAGAGACAGGGAATTCTAAAGGAGTTAAAGTTTAAAAAGTGGGGACTGTGTTGAAAAGCCAGTCTCTTCCCCTACTTCTCTCCTCTTCTTTGGTCTAGATAAGAAGGAGATCTTGATCTATCCCCACCTGTAGAAGGGAAGAAAGGGGGAAGGGCAGCAGTTACTGGGATTTAAGTTTTACTGAGAAAGAGAACAGCAGGGGTCAGAAGCCATCGGACCTCCAAAGCTGGCCTTTTAAAGTCAGCAGAACTGGTTTGGGGATAAAATTAGATTTTGAGATGTGGGTCTTGGGAAAAGTATATGTGTATAAGAACCAACCTTCAGGGGGAGATGATATGATGCTGTTTTTTTATGGCAGGTTTCTGTAATCAAAAATAAGTAGTGATAAAAGGAAAAGTATATACCTACAGATATAGAAGGGTTAATGGGGAGAAATAGAAAATTTGATTAGTGCAAATATGTGAAATCTTGCTGTTTTTAGTTAAATGACTGGGTAAATTGTTCATATGTCATATGAAAGATAACATTCTGTCTAAATATTAATGGGAATAATTTGGACAAAGGGAAAAAGAAGTTTGTGAAATAAGAATACAAATGTAAGGTTGAATCATAATCCCACAGACTAAGGTGGGGATTTAAAGTTACTTTGTATCTATGTGGAACATAGGTGAACATAGGTTTTAAGGTGATTTAAGACAAATGGTGTAATTATTTACTGGAATTAAATCAGACATTTTCAGTTTGGGGAAAATAATTTCAGTGTTCCTTATAGAAAGTTATAGAATGTCCTTGCATTGATGGGAAAAGTTAAAGGTGGTTGTTTGGATTCGAATTCATTCCAACATCTAAAACATAATGATAATGTTTGAACCTATCATATTTATATGGTTCAATTCTTGAAGAATACCTCATTATTTCAGATCAGGCATAGTTAGAGGAGAGTATAGAAGCCTGGGAAACTGATGCAAATGCAATAACTTATGATGTTAATGGGAAGACTTTATGAACAAAAGTGGAAGTACATGTGAGCTATTTAAAGCTCACTTTAAGAATGTTCCTTAAGCAATGTGAGATTATAGTCCTATCTTAAACTGATTATTGGAACTTGCTATTCAAAGACTTAATGGGTCTATTAATTGACTGTTTTTCTGAGTCCAACTCCAGGTGTAAATATCAAGGAAGGCTGACCCAAGATCCCAGCAGCCCTGTGGGTGGGGGGCAGGTGTGAACTGCAAGTATGCTTTCATGGTAAAGTTAAGAGGGCAACTCTTCAGCCTGTGCTGAGGTGGGACCCTCTTGACCTGATCTCTTAACTGAAACCTGGCAGACTTTCAGCCTGGCTCAATGCAGCTTGCAGTTTGACATAACTTCTGCCTGGAGTTGACAGAAAGCTGGGGAAATATGGCCCCCTTACCATAAGTCCCTAATTTCTTAGTGGCAAATTTCTATAATCAGAAGGTTTTGTAAGTACAGTAACAAATCTATTAAAATAATTGATTATGGAACATCTTAGGTTACTATAAGACTGGGACTAGTGTTCCTGTGAGTGGTCCTGTATAAGTTAGGGTAGTTTATAAGGGCCTTTTATAGGGTCTTGTATAAGTTAGAGTCTTTTAATTCTTGATAATGGTATGGAGACAATTAGGTCAAAGGCTTGTGAGAATATTACTTGGTTAATGTCAAGCTTGCCTAAAGTTTTGTTACAATTAGTAATGTTAAAAGAAGAATGGCTTGTGGTTCATTTTGTAAATGCCATCAAAGAAACATGGTATGACTAAAAGTTTATGGGGTTATATGTACTGTGTTAAAAATTGATTATTTAATGTATTTATGTATGTACTGGAGCCTGTTGTTAGTCCTTAGTGACATCTCACCCTCTTGGTGAGGAAATTAATAACGGGTTAATGTAAGGTATAAGAAACTGGGTTCCGATATGAATTTCTTAAACATGACAATTGGCCAAGGTTCCAATTTTGAATTTGTAAAAATTATCAGGGTATAAGGATTAGAAATGGTAACTTAAACCTGTGCTAAGGTAACTTTTGTAGGAGAATGGAGAGAAAGCTGGTTCCCACAAGAAGACAAGAAGAAGAAGATGCTGAGATGCTGTGCTGGAGATGGCTGGAACAAATACCAAGGACCAGAGGACTTCATTGATGGTGTTCTCTGCTAGACAGCCTTATGGGAAGAGACTTTTGAATCTTAAAGGGACAATTGCATTATTGTTTTCTTTTGGGTCTCTGTATCTGTATTTACAGAGGGGTCTGCCCGCTTTGATTTGTCAATGTGGCGATCAACTTTTACCCATTCACATATTTACTTAAAGGGGTGAGAGTTAAGGGGAAAAATTCGGATGAGAAAGAAAGTAAGGGAGTATTAAAGATGTGGAAACAAAAATTTGGATAAAAGAAGAGGAGGGATTGTAAGAGATGGGAGGAAGTGTTTTGTTTCCACAGAGTTGAAGGTGTCCTCCCCCACCCCAGCTTTAGCAAAAACCAGGCCTCAGGTCAGTCAGGTGAAAGGTCAGAGGCTTGTATGCATGATTAAATGAACCATTTGTGGAGGGCATGACACAGGCAGTCAGGGGATTGTATCTCTCCAATGAAGACCCTGGCAGGAGATTCAAGGTGAGGGTCTTTAAAAGGATTGGCATCCATGTGAGTCCTTTGTGCTTTCTCCTGTACTCTATTCCAATGGTCCCCATTTATTCAGGGTGAATAAATGTAAATTATAATTAAAATGTTCCTGGCTTCCCAATGAGTCTTGCTTATTCCTAGACAATGTAAGTATGTTTCTAACATTAAAGATTTGCCATATTGGGTAGAGTCTTAAGAAAGCTTATCATTTGTGATGCTTGCAAACAGGCCTGATTCCATCCTAAACTGAATCTGAACACCTTCAAGGAGGCAAGATGGAGCTTAAATACAGAAAGACTGTGAGAGGGTTCTAGGGTGGTCCTGGGATGATGGGAGGAGGGGTTTAGGGAGGGTCTTAAGGAGGAGCCTACGGAGCATCTTGATGGGACGGGGTGAGGTTAGACTCCAGGAACCAAGAGAATGGGATTAAGGGTGGGAAGTAGCTGAAGGCTACTTGGAGATGAGGACAATAGAAGATTAGGGTAACAGACCTGGGTATAGATATTTTGATAGGATCAAGCATGGGAAATGTCCAGAAGGAAATCCAGAAGTAACCAAACAATGGAAGGATAGGCTAGGCTATTAGAGCATAAAAAGCCAGATCACATGGGAAGATTCAGGGTGGGGTCCAAAGGGGTTCCCACAGTTTAAAAACCATCATTCACTCCCTAGGCTGCTGTTTATATAGAACATATTTTTTACCCTCCACTTACCATGTGCACCTGTCTTGCATCCTTTTCACTAAAAGAATAGGTAGCAAATGATCTAGGGCAAGACAGGCACTGGATAAATTTGGGAAGACCTTCAGAACCCTCTTCTTAATGTATGTTTCCCAGAGGTTTGACATTAGTGCCTTCAGCTACTCAGTCCTCTCATTGAGAGTTTCCCTCTTGTTGGCCCCTTCATTTGCCAAAAGCCCCCCATAGAGAGTTCTTTATCCGTGGATAGTTGGGATCACTCTACCCTCTATCAAAACCTGCTCAGTGCTTCTCAAGTTGGGAAAAAAAACCCCAAGATAGAATGGAGGCTTTTAATCTTTTTAACTCTCTTGTTCCTCAGACAAACACAGCCATATTTGCATTTTAATGGAGTACAGTGACATAACCTACCAGAATAAATCTTTTATGGTAGAATTTTAGGCACTATTACAAGTGGTAGAGAAACTATGTGTTAGTATGGGGGAGAAGGGAGAAGATAGCTCATTAATTACCTCAAATTGCATGAGACAAATGCCCTCCAATTATATCTATGCATAAGATTCTCCATTTTATCATAGAACTTCCTTGACAGCCCTTCTCAATAGACACTTATTCCTTTACTTAAACATCAAATTAATATATTCAGATCCCTACTTATTCTTTGGAAAAGTAAACTCTCAAAGTCAATCCTTTTTTTAACATTTGTTTTCTTCTGGCCAGAGATATTGATGAAAATCATTTTTGGTTAAACAGTGTCACTCTCATGCTCAATGGGACTGTTTCCAGGGATTTAGTCTCATCAGGGAATTCCACTGAAAAGAAGGGATTGCTTTCAATACTCAATTTGAAAAAATCCCTGAGTTTAAACTGGAAACTGAAGACTTTTGTGCTAATTCTTGACAAAATTTTGAAGGCAGAAAAAATTGTCCTGAGCCTTCCAGTTCCAGGACATTTTCTGTCCCTTAAAGTTGAGGCAACACAATATTTCCAAGCACCCTTTAGTCTTCCAACCCATTCGGATTCAGCTCTCAGAAAAGGTTCTGTTATTTTCATTCTGGGGAGCTTAAATGTCATCTCATCTGACCCTTCACTTTATAGATGAAGAAAATGAAATTCAGAAAAATTAAATGTCTTTCCTAAGGTTATGCAGGTGACAAGTAACAGAATCAAGTTTTGAACTTAGGACCTTTGACACCCAATTCAGTATGTTTTCTACTGTACCATAAAACCTCCTCTCAGACATGGAGAAATTTGATTTGAATACTAGGGAAGGGATTATGGTAGGGAAGGTCAAGACAAAAGAGAAAACAAAAATAGTTCAGGTCAAATGGAATCTACATGTAATGCGAGATAAAATAGGAATACAAGGTTGGAACCAGAGTATGATAGCCAAAGAGGTAGTAAAGTGGCACAGGGGATAGAGTATTAGGCCTGGAGTCAGAAAGACTTGAATTCAAATGTAGCCTTAAACATTTACTTAGATGTATGACCCTGGGCAAATCATTTAACTTCTGTTTGCCTCAGTTTCCTTAGCTGTAAAATGGGATTATAACGGCACCTACCTTGAAGGGATGTTGTTAGGATCAAATGAGGTAATATTTGTAAAGTGCTTGGCAGGTACAGTATAAATGTTTATTACTCCCCTTCCCCATGAATATCAGAATAGAGAGTTTCTACTTTATTCCATAGGCAATGGCGAATAAGTGGGATCAGGAAAGAGGTGGGGAGATATTTTTCCATGGAAGTAGGGCCCTCCTGCTGTCACTGAAATCACACCATACGTATAGCTGCCTTGTCTGCCTATGAATAAATTTAGCTCTGAGAAAGTGAAAGGGAGAATGAATACTTAGATGGCCCATTCCTGATCTATAATTTTCTACGTGTTTTGCTAGTCCATGCCTTTTTTCTTCTAAAAATTTAGTGAAATGCTAAGTAAAATTCAATATGTTAAACAATTTTCAACAGAAACTTATGAGAAAATACTTCATGGATCAATTGTCCCTGTCATAAATTCTACTAGTAGGTTGTAGTGAAGGTAATATACTCAGGTTTAGTAGTCACCACAACACAGTGATATGAATGGACTTTTCAAAAAAATATAAAGAAGTAGGTATATAACTTGTGGAACTGTCCAGTAGTGCCTCTAGCATTTAAATAGTATTATTAGGCTTGGAAAGAGTTTTTTTATATACATTGATGCATTTTATACTCACAACACTGGGGGGAGGGAGGGGTATGTGTGTGACTGATATCATTATCTCTATCTTATAAATGAAACTAAACCTGAAAGAGGTTAAGGAGCTCACTGAGGGGGCATACAGCTAAAAAGTATATAGTAGGATGAGAATTCGTGTCTTCCTATCTCCAAGTCCAACACTGTATACACTAAGCCATACATCAGCTGTATCTGATTTATGATTAGGAAATATCTGATGAGAGAATTGTAAAAGGTATTATCTTCCTGAAAAAAATCACCTGTGCCTATATACCTGTTATGTGGAATACAAAAATTATGAACAAGGAAGGATCTTTTATTCAATTTTTTTCTTCTTCACAATAGCCAATAGCATAAATTAATAGCATGTTAATCTCAACCCTCACCTTCTATGAGGCAATTAATTTAGCGGTTACTGAATAAATGAAGATGATAAAAGTGAAAAAGTTGTATTCTACCTTATCAAAAAAAAAAGCAAGATAAAAAATCACACTTTTCACCACTTATAAGTGGAAAATCTGTGAAATACCTAAAAGAAATATGTTAATATCAGTATCCTAGTTAGGAAACCTACTGAGATGGTTATAGTCCTCAGTATGTGAGATGCATAAAAAATGGACATCTTATTATATTTTCCACCCATTATTCTTTTATTGCTTTACAGATGTAGTTCCTAAAAGCCTAACTACACTAAAAGCTTCTGGAAGGTTGAAATAGAGTGATGTTTTTTGTTTCCCCTGTAGAGCCTAGCTCAGGGCTAGACCCATGAGAGATACTAGAGATTTCTTGACTGTCAGACATTACAAGTATCACAGTTTATTGTAGTTAAAAAGGACATTCAGAGGTCATTTGTTGCCTCTTCTACCTTCATAGAGGAGCAAATCTAAACCTTTAGAATAGACACAGACACATTTTGAGAGCTGCATCAAAAAACTAGAATGTGTCCAGGAGAGACTAAATAACATGATGAGGACCCCTTAAAACTATGTCAATATTGAATTCAGTTCAAAGAAAGAATATGCATCTATTAAGCACCTACAACATGCAAGGTCCTATGCTAAGTCCTGGTTTTAAACAGAAAAAAGAAGTAATCTTTGTATTCAAGCAGCTCACATTCTTCTGAGATGATCGGGTATACATACAACATGTAATCAGATAAAAGTAAATTTTGAAAAAAAATGAAGAATCACTAACATCTAGTTGGGAGCTATGATATGGAAAGACTTCACAGAAGAGGTAGAGTGTAAGTTAAGCAAGTCTTGAAGGAAAAAAAAAATGAAAAAAGGGTGTTGAGGAGGGAGTGGGTTTTAGGCAGGAGGAGCAATCTATGCAGAGAAATGGAGACAAAAGATGGAATGTCATGTTTGAGGAACACAGTAGTACCAATTTGACTGGTATGTTGAGTGCACAAAGGGGAGTAAAATAAATCTTGAAAGCTATGTTGGAACCAGATTTAAGAGGGCTTTAAATGCCAACCCAAGTAGTTTGAATTTTATCCTAGAGGCAATAGAACTCCTTGGAAATGCTTGCTCATGTCTTAATTTGACAGTTATTTGGATGATAGGCTAGAGAAAGGAGAAACTAAAAGCAAGTAGAGTATTTAGGAGAAAGATGGTGGGATCTGATTGTAAGTAAAGGATGAGTGAGAGGGAAGAGTGACGATTAACTCTAAGGTTTTGAACCTAAGTGAAAAGAGGGACTATGCCATTCTTTACAGTAAAAGGGAAATCTTGAGAACAGTGGGGTTAAATGAAAGGTCGACAAAAGAGAAAAGTAAGAGGGGTAGGAAAATTAGTTACTAGAAGCAAAGGTATTTCAGAATATTGGTTCTTAGTTAACAGAAAGTGAACAAAAGTCCATTTATTACAAACAAGGTAAGAAGTATACAGGCCAGAACAAGTCTAGCAGGAAAGGCAGATTCTTCTAAGCCATCAGTTATGAATCCAGAGGTCAGTATGGCTATTGTTTCTAAGACTGCATTTATCCCAGGGTCTTGAGCAGAGCTGAGCCTGCAGGAGAGGTTTAAGTGGCCCTAGATGTTGGGCCTAGAGAGTTTCCCCTGCAGGAAGCTACACTATTCATTGTATTTGGAAGAATTGGGTAGATGTAGAATGTCAAAAGAAGCTGGTTCATTGTTACTGAAGGTAAATAGTAGCTTGAACTATCTTTCTTCCTCAGCTAGATAATTATTATAGGAATCATGCTCAAAATTGTTTTTATTTGTTTTGAAGACCAAATATGAACTAGAGGAATATGGAGGCATAGAAAACTACAAATGGGGGGTGGAGCCAAGATGGTGGCTGGTAAGCAGGGAATAATGTGAGCTCTGTACCGAGACCCTCCAAAAACTTATAAAAAATGGCTCTGAACCAATTCTAGAACAGCAGAACCCACAAAACAGCAGAGGGAAGCAGGGCTCCAGCCCAGGACAGCCTGGATGGTCTCTGGGTGAGGTCTACCCCACACAGAGCTCGGAGCTGGGAGCAGGGAGCTGGGAACGGAGTGGAGCAGAGCCCAGCCTGAGCGGCGTGGACCATCCAGACCAGAAGCCGGGCGGAGGGGGCCCTAGCGCCCTGATTCAGTGAGCTGCGGCAGTTACCAGACTTCTCAACCCACAAATACCAAAGACTGCAGAGAAGGTTAGTGGGAAAAGCTGCGGGAGTAGAAGGAGTTCGCGGTTCAGCTTCCAGCCCTGGGGGCAGCGGAGGTGGGGCAGCTACAGCTGTTGTTACTTCTGCCTCCAGGCCCACCTGGTGGGAAGAATTAAGTGGCGGATCAGAGCAGGGGTGCACAGCCTGCCGAAGATCTAAGCCCAGTTCGGGTTGGGGGTTCTTGGGGAAGGAGCAGTGCTGGTGTGGCAGAGCTGGCACCTCCCCCCCCAAACGTGGAACATAGAACTCTGTAATCTACAAGCAGTCATACCCCACTGAAAAACTCAAGGGTCAAGTTAGTTGGCTGGGAATATGGCCAGGCAGCGAAAACGTACCCAGATTCAGTCTCAGACTTTGCATTCTTTCTTTGCTGACAAAGAAGACCAAAACATACAGAAAGAAGAAATTAATAAAGTCAAAGAGCCTACAACAGAAACCTCCAAGAAAAACAGGAACTGGTCCCAGGCCATGGAAGAGCTCAAAAAGGAGTTGGAAAAGCAAGTTAGAGAAGTAGAGGAAAAATTGGGAAGAGAAATGAGAAGGATGCAAGAAAACCATGAAAAACAAGTCAATGACTTGCTAAAGGAGACCCAAAAAAATACTGAAAAATACACTGAAGAAAACAACACCTTAAAAACCAGACTAACTCAAATGGCAAAAGAGCTCCAAAAAGCCAATGAGAAGAAGAATGCCTTGAAAGGCAGAATTAGCCAAATGGAAAAAGAGGTCCAAAAGACCACTGAAGAAAATACTACTTTAAAAATTAGATTGGAGCAAGCGGAAGCTAGTGACTTTATGAGAAATCAGGATATTATAAAACAGAACCAAAGGAATGGAAAAATGGAAGACAATGTGAAATATCTCCTTGGAAAAATCACTGACCTGGAAAATAGATCCAGGAGAGATAATTTAAAAATTATTGGACTACCTGAAAGCCATGATCAAAAAAAGAGCCTAGATACCATCTTTCAAGAAATTATCAAGGAGAACTGCCCTGATATTCTAGAGCCACAGGGCAAAATAGAAATTGAAAGAATCCATCGATCACCTCCTCAAATAGATCCCAAAAAGAAATCTCCTAGGAATATTGTTGCCAAATTCCAGAACTCCCAGATCAAGGAGAAAATACTGCAAGCAGCCAGAAAGAAACAATTTGAGTATTGTGGAAACCCAATCAGAATAACCGAAGATCTGGCAGCTTCTACATTAAGAGATCGAAGGGCTTGGAATGCGATATTCCGGAGGTCAATGGAGCTAGGATTAAAACCTGGAATCACCTACCAGCAAAACTGAGTATCATGCTCCAAGGCAAAATATGGATTTTCAATAAAATAGAGGACTTTCAAGCTTTCTCAGTGAAAAGACCAGAACTGAATAGAAAATTTGACTTTCAAACACAAGAATCAAGAGAAGCATATAAAGGTTATCAAGAAACAGAAATTGCAAGGGACTTACTAAAGTTGATCTGTTTTGTTTACATTCCTACATGGAAAGATGATGTGTATGATTCATGAGACCTCAGTATTAGGGTATTTGAAGGGAATATGCATATATATGTGTTTATGTATATATATAAGTGAATGTGTATGTATGTATCTATGTGTATATGTATGCATGTGTATGTATGTATATATATATGTATGTGTGTTTTATATATGTATATATGTATACATACACACACACACACACACACACACACACACACACACATATATATATATATATATATATATATGTAAAAGAGAGAGAGCAGACACAGGGTGAGTTGAAGATGAAGGGAAGATATCTAAAAGAAATAAAATGAAATTAAGGGATGAGAGAGCAACATACTGAGAGAGGGAGATAGGGAGAGATAGAATGGGGTGGATTATCTCGTATAAAGGTGGCAAGAGGAAGCAGTTCTGTGGGAGGAGGGGAGAGGGCAGGTGAGGGGGGAATGAGTGAACCTTGCTCTCATCAGATTTGGCCTGAGGAGGGAATACCACACATACTCAGTTGGGTATCTTACCCCGCAAGAAAGAAGAGGGAGGAAGATAAAAAAAATAAAAGGGGGGGATGATGGAGGGGAGGGCAGATGGGGGTGGAGGTAATGAAAACAAACACTTTGGAAAGGGGACAGGATCAAGGGAGAAAATTCAATAAAGGGGGATGGGTTGGGAAGGAGCAAAATGTAGTTAGCCTTTCACAACATGAGTATTGTGGAAGGGTTATACATAATGATAAATGCGTGGCCTAGGTTGAAGTGCTCGACTTCTTAGGGAGGGTGGGTGGGAAGGGAAGAGGGGAGAGAATTTGGGGAACTCAAAGTTTTAAAAACAAATGTTCAAAAACAAAAAAAAAAGTTATTTGCATGCAACTAAAAAATAAGATACACAGGTAATGGGGCGTAGAAATTTATCTTGCCCTACAAGAAAGGAAGGGAAAAGGGGATGAGAGGGGAGGGGGGTGATAGAGGGGAGGGCTGACTGGGGAACTGGGCAACCAGAATATATGCCATCTTGGAGTGGGGGGGAGGGGAGAAATGGGGAGAAAATTTGTAATTCAAACTGTTGTGAAAATCAATGCTGAAAACCAAATATGTGAAATAAATAAATTTAAATAAAATAAAATAAAATTAAAAGAAAAAAAAAAGAAAACTGCAAATGAAACTGCTGCAAATAGCTAATATTTTTGCCAGATATTATTGGTACTGCTTGTGCCTTATATTGGTATCATCTAGAAATCAGCAACTGATTTCTCAGTGTAGTCCTGACCTCTTTACCTCCTATTTTCCTGAACCCACTATCATCAGTCAGACTCAATGGTCCTGAAGCAATTTTTTTTAATCTAGGAGTGTGATCTACCTGATGTTTGTGCAGGACCTTTAATACCAATCCCAGAGCCACTAAAGGTGCCTGAAGCTCTCAGAACAGAAAACCCATTCCTTGCCACAAAACAGGCCAATGGAGTTTACCCTTATAGACCGTAATGAAGGGGCAGAATTAACTTTTAAGTGATTTGCAGAGTACATAATTTTATTGCAACTAATGAAGAGGGAAAGAAAGAGTACTAGTTTGGGAGTTAGGATGTTTAGTTTCTTGAAGCGACTCACTAAAGAGTTGAGTAACATTAGGAAAGCAACTTACCTCTCTTAATGCCTATGTCCCTTTCTGTAGAAAGAAGGTATTGGATTGGATTTCTGTCAAGGTTCCTTCTGTCTCCAAATTCATATGGTTCTATTGTTCAACATCTGCCCCTTATAGCTTGTAACAATATTTTCTGGATTGATAGCCATCATGAGTTAGGATGGTAGGCAAACATTTGTGTTGTAATGAGTTGAATATGATGGAAAGGTTTGACTTGACTGGAATGGGATGAAGTAGAATAGGATGAAATGGACATTTACCTGTCCCAGTTATTTCTATCGTTGTGTGCTACAAAAAGAGCTGTTTTCCCTAATCCCACACAGAGTTTCTTTCATCAACTCTTTCCAACAAAATTTAATTTGCAATTTTGTCTTTGATTCTAAGATTTCAAATTTTGACATCACTCCTACACCATAGTCCCATATCTACCCGTTATTTGTTTTGAAAAAAATACTATTTTCCCCTATTGCTCAGCCTCCCCCATTATTAACAATATAATACTCCTCCCATAGACATTGTCTCTTCTTTTCTACTCAGAATGAGATGCTTTTTGAGTTGCTTTCATGCTTTGATTTTTCAAGATTTCATTTTACTATGCTATTTCCACCTTTTCTATTTAGTTTAGTTTAGTTTTGTTTTATAAGGAAACCCACAAATCTCTGGTCACTGTATCCATTATGATTCTGCACAAGGTATCCTGAGGGAAATTTTCTGTTTCACATAATGAGGATAGGACCAGATGTAATTTCCAAGATATTCATTTTCTACCTAGCATATAAAGTACTGTATTTTACTGAGTTTTATCTGGTCGACCCTAAGGTCTTTAAAGAAGCTCCATCACCAACCTCAGAGTCACGTAAAATGCCACCATCTCCCAGATCAGGGAGTATACTCCCAGCCATAAAACTAAGCCTGGAGGAATGGTGTAGTTAATGCTAATAAGCAGGCATGGAAGAAATGAACATAGATGAAGGAAAAAGGGACATGACCCAAGTCATCATATGAAAAGAACAACCAGAATACTTTCCTGGGGTCAAATCAAAGAGTTTACCATTTTCAAGAAATCTGAAGGGAAATACATGAAATGGGAAATAGGAGCAAAAAATAGTTAAGTTGTTTTAGAGGCACCAAGCACACAAAGGAGTAAAGAACACAAGGAATTGATGCATAATGGCTTCTCATGAAAAATGTCTACCTGAGGCATCATTTTTTTTGTAGTAGTGTCATTCTAGGTACACCCCCTCCTCACTCAGATATGTAGTCACTGTACTTAATAACTAATGGTTTAGTATAATAATTCAGGGTATCCTGAGAAACCAAAGAAGAGGGCTGGTCCTGGGAGAACTGACAACATGTGAGATATGATACTTCTTTAACCATGGTGCAGTGGTTAGAGTATTGGATTTGTTGTCAGAAAGACCTGGGTTCAAATTATACCTCTGAAACTTGGTAGCTATGTGACCTGCTAGCCATTTAGCCTGTAAGAGTCTAAGTATCCTTGTCTATCAAAAGGAGAAAATAATTACCCTAAAATCTCACTCACAGCGATGTTATAAGACTTAAATAAGAAATAGTGTATAAATCACTTTGGAAACTTCAAAACATCATAATAATAGCAGGCCATTATTTGTTATTATTTTAGACTTTAAAATTAATAAATGTAATATGATCTAGTTGTTGTCCAGGGATAAAAGTATCTTTTTATGGTTCTACCAAGTAGAATTAGAATGAATTCATCTCTCTGAGCCTTGGTCATTATATCTAGAAAAGGAGGATAACAGTACTTGTAAGAAGCAAAGAAGCCTGGTGTAAATTAACTAATGACATTAATTAGCTCCAAAAAATCACAACATGTAAAATAAGATTTGAGAAAATAATTAGATTTTAAAACCCAATATTTATGAATTGGCAGAAAGCAAAAATGCCTACTGTAACTGGAGTGTTACTCAAAGAATTTAATGTCACCGAACTTTCTGTTACCTAACTTTGTCAATGACTATCTCAATGTTTTCTCCAGTGGTTGGCTGAAAAATTCTACAATAGATATCCATGATGTTATGTTGAGGTGTAGCTAAAATATATTGATAATAGTTTCAAAATGATGTTAACAGAGATGAATTTGTATAGGCCCCGCCAAGAAATGGATATAATTTATATCATGCAGTTATGAGGAAGAAAAACACATGGTAAAAGTATATATAATGTTGTTGTTCTTCCTTCATTTTTGGAGAGGATCAATAACATCACAGATGATGTCTTAACTCGTGTGTGAATTGGATTTAAGTGAGGCAGAGTTGTTCAAAGTCATCAGCCTCATTTTTTTCCTGAGTAATTTAAGTCCAGTGGCAGGACAAAAGTCAAGAGCACTGGCCATGGCCCAGGATTCTGTGGATGACCTTGGCATCTCTGATGCATTATCAAGCTCTAAGCACTTCATGGTGCCTGCTTCAGTCACTGGAACAAATCGTTCTCATCTGCTCATTTTTTTTTCTGGGGAAAGTCTTTACATGATTGGGATAGACATTGCCCTAACTCACTGACAAGTTTGAATTCTGTTGGTTATCTATCCATCTATCTATCTATCTATCTATCTATCTATCTATCTATCTATCTACTTATCTATCTTCCTCTATGTACATATATTTATGTATATGCATGCACACAAATATGAATATGTATTTAATACATATGGTATAAAATGTGTAATGTGTAGTATATAATTATATATGTATATGTGTACACACACACACGCACACACATACACACACACACACACACACACACACACACACACACACACACACCCCAATACCAAGCAGGAATTTAAATAGTAACAAAGAAGGTCTTTAAAATAGATAGAATGCTGAGCTTGTAATTGGGAAGACCTAAGTTCAAATCTTACCTCTGACACTTATTAATTATATTACAAACTCACTATGGTCAAATCATAACCTCTCTAAGTCTCTTTTTCCTTATTTATGAAATAAGAATAATATTAGTAATATACTTAATCACCGGACCATTCTGAAGTCCAAATGTTAAAATATACATAAAAAACTTTGTTACCATTATATACAAATCAGTCATTATTATGGAAATAGACACATAAGTACAATTTGTTATTTTTCTTTCTAATCCTTAACTGTTAGAGATTCAAGATAGGTTAATTTTATAGCTAGTAATGAATTTTATAGTTAAAAGGTGTATTTATTGAAATGCAAATAATTATGGAGGTACTGTGCCACTGAATATTTTTAAATATTTAGTAGAAATTCTAACACACACACATCCAGAGGAAAAAATGGCACAAATAACTAAATTTAGGTTGATTTTTTTTTAGCAAATCACAACAGTATGTTAAAGATTACCATATGTGTTTTTGGTGCATCATACTTTATTGAGTGCAGTAAATCCATCTCTTTTTCAGTTCTGCTTCTTCTTGGAAGTGGTGGGTAGAAGAGGAAAGGGGGCAGTAATAGCAAGGGAGAAAATATTTTCTTATCCTGCAGTTAAATGGAAATAGAAACACACTAAATTAGCAACATCTTATCTTTCTTCCAAAGGACTCTGAAATTATGGTTAGCACAAATTAATTTCTCACTGTCTCGGACAGCTCAGTCCCCAATCAAAATAGAAATTCTCTAACAATTTATAGTTGCAAAGGGACTTGCAATCATTTTTAACTCAGTGTTTCTCATGAACCTCATTTTCTTTAACGAAGGCACAAGCTAAGGGATAGAAAAGGCTCATGGCCTATTTGCCCTTACTGTATAAAATGCATCCTTTAGTTTTCATCATGCCAGTCTCCTTACTCTCCCTGGAATTACATATATATATACACATACACACACATACACACACATGCATACACTCATACACATACTACACATAGATACATATACATGTGTATGTGTGCACACAGACACCCACACATGCCCACACACATATGATTTCAAATTGCTTTCCAGGATGGTTGTACACATTCACAGATTTACCAACAGTGCACTGATGTGCTTGCTTTTCCACAACCCCTCAAGTATGTCATTTTTGCCAATCTGATGAGTGATATGTAGAACCTCAAAATTGGCTTAATTTACTTTTCTTTAATTATTTGTAACTTAGAGTTTTTTTTTTTTAATTTGGCTATATATAGCTGAGGATTTTTCCCTTGAGAACTACTTGTTTATATCCTTCAACTCGGCATTAGTTGGGAAGTGGCTCTTAGTCCTATAAATTTGACTCAGTTCCTTATATACCTTAGAAATGAGGCTTTCATTGAAGAAATTTGCTGTAATTTTTCTGATTATTTGTTTCTTTTTCAGTCTTAGCATTATTAGATTTGTTGGGTAAAATATATAATTTGTACAATAAAAACTATCCGCGTTATCTTCTGTGATTCTCTCTATGGCTTGATGGTTTCTTAACTTACTTCTATCCATGTGTGATAAGTAATTTTCCCCCTTTTTCTTTCATTTATTTATCTTTATCTAGATTGGATATCAATTTAGAGCTTATCTTGATATTCTTCATCATAATTTCCCTGCCTTGCCACTTTGGGAAGAGATTGCTAAAGGATCTTGTTAGCCAATAATTATTTTAGTACTTAAATTCCTCCAGATACCAGGTAGGTTCCTGATTTCTTGAGAGTGAGCCATCATTTGTAGAATGGGCAAATGGTGCATAGTTCCCAGGTATGTTAATCTGAATTTAGCAGAAAAATGTTGCAGTCTGGACAGTAGCATTCTTGTGGTAGGACAGAAAAACAGTGTGCTGGGCAAACTCAAGACCTTGAGAGAACCATGGGGATTGAGCTAGACCAAGGGAACTTTAGCTAGAATAATAATAGGACAGTTTGGGGGTGGGCTTGAGGGGAGTCTTTAATGGGTAGTTTTCTTTTATAAATACATATTATTGATCATTTCAGTATATTTTTCTTCTTTGTGACATAAGTATTTGCTACCCGAAATGTAAAGCAGTAATATAAAAAACGGGGTAGTATAGAGTCCTAGAATTAGGAAACACAATAATGTGACACTAGGACAGCTAAATGGTATACTGAGCTTGGAATCAGGAACACTCATGTTCATGAGTTCAAATCCTACCTCAGATACTAGCTGTGTGATCCTGGGTAAGTCACTTAACCCTTTTTGCCTGGGTTCCTCATACGTAAAATGAGCTGGAGAAAGAAAAGTCAAATTACTCCACTATCTTTGCCAAGAAAACCCCAAATGGGGTCATGAAAATCTGGACATGACTGAAATGACAGAACAACAACAACAATATTATTGTGAAAATTGGAGAGGTAATGGTAACCTAGTTTTGGATGAGTTTCAAGAAATTCTACAAGCTGAGGTAGTTAAATGGATACTGGGAGCAAAAATAAGAGACTCAATATCTCATGTTTGAATTTAAATATTGGAGAAGTCTATAATACAAAGAAAGGAAAAAGTCCTGGGACAAGATTAAGGGTACCCTAGAAACAGAGCCCTCAGGAAACTATGATCAGCAAGTTTCACATACTACAGTGTCATTCACAATTTTAGCAGGTCATATATGGGGACATGTCCAGTAAGAAATGAATATACAGGAGAGGTTGAGGCTGTAGAAGTCAGTAAGCCATGCTTATCATCTGGCTTGCAGATTGCCTTTTAATTCCATCTTCTCACAAAGGTTTTTGTTTATTTATTTGATAGAATTTTCCCACTGACAGGATACTAAATGTCTTTTCTATTTCAATAGCTGAATGCTTATAGGAAATTATTTTCAGATGCAATAAATGAATTAAGAATATCCATCCCATCCCATTCTCCCATGGCCCCATCTGCCATGTTTCATAGTCACATAATTTTAATAAAGATAAAATGATGAGACAGCTTGTTGTATAGTGAAAAAAATGCACGAGGTTTAGATTCAGGAAACTTAGGTTCAGGATGTTGTGTGATTTTGAATGAGTCATTTCATCTTTCTAAGCCTCAGATTTCCCATCTGTAAATGGGGGCAATATGTGAACTATCTACTCCCATTGATTATTGTGAGAATTAAATGAGATAATGCATATAAAGTGTTTTCTAAACTTAGAGTGCTTCGTGAGTGTCAGTTATTGTTAATTCTCTTTCAGAGATGAAAAGACTTTATGTAAAGATCTTTATTATGAGATAGTAAGAGATGTGAAGGGATTTAATCAAAGCAAGGCTGCTGATCTTTCAATTTAGGTTCATAGATTTAGGACTGCAAAGAACATAAAGGTAATCTAGTCCAATATTTTGAAGGTGGGGAAGAAGCCATCTAGGCAAAACTCTCAGGGCCTTCTAGTCATATGATATAGAAATTCCAAACAAATTCCAGACCTCCACAGTTCCGGGCCAGTAGAACATAAAAAAGGTGCTGATAACTTAGAGATGTAACTTTGAAGTTTTACTGATAACTTTGAGATGCTTTGTGTATGTTAATGAACTAATCACAAAGCGGCACAGATAGGAATTGATCTGTTCCATAAAGAATCCTATAAAAATGAGACCTCAAACTCCTGCCCCTTCCAAGCCCTCTTCATCAAGTCTATGCCATTGAGTGTTCCCAAATCTAATCTGTGGTTTCATGAACGATGCTCTCTGCCTCTCCCTTTCCCTATCCTCTTCCCCATGCTGGTTGTTTTCCTTCGCACATTTACCCCCATTCCCTGTTCTCATGGCATCTTCCTCTGTAGCCCTGTTGTTGCTTGTCTCTGTAGGGCAGTCTTACTCTCTGTGGTTAATAAATTGCTTCCCTGTTTCCCACTGCCAATCATATTCTATCCCAGTGGTTACCCAAAAAACTAAGAGGCCCTGCCCCTATTCCATAATGTCATAAATTAAGGATCGATTCACCTACTGGCTGGCTCTGTAAGCACGTATTGTAAAAAAGAAAATCTAGGCTCTGAATAGATAATTGGTTGCCTTTTGAAACTAGAGTGAAGGCTCAACCCTTTAGAGGTAAAGATTTCCCAAAAGTCATTGTCTCTCGAGGAATCTAAGAACAGTTCTATGCCAGATTGGCACCATCATTTGATTCAGTAGGATATTCAATAAAACATTGAGCAATTATGCAATCATTGTTAGGCCTTGACTCTCTAAATTTGATCTCTTCTGCTGGCACTAAAATTATCCAAACACATTCACATGGTTGTTAAGTGTAACACAATATCTAAACTTGGTCAGGAGCCTAGCACTGGCTCTGATCTAGCACTGACATATGTTCTGTATCTGAAATGCTCCCTCTCTTGTTAATATTTATTCTCAAGATTAACTTAAATACAGTTCAATGGTAAGGGGAGTGACAGTGTTTGCAGACTTGACCAATAACTGAATTGTCTCTATCTCTTTGTTTCTGTCTTTCTATCTTTTTGTCTCCTCTCTATATTTGCACCTCATTCTTTGTCTCTGCCTCTCTCAGTCTTTCTCTTTGTCTGTCTCCCTCAGATTCTTTCTTCTCAAATAAAATTATACAATTTTTCAGGAGAGGAAGAATGATTTATGCTACTACTATTACTACTGCTACTGCTACTGTTACTGCCACTACCACCACTAATACTTCTACTACTACTACTATACATTTTCCCTACTATTGTGAACCCTTGCCTATGATTTCTCTTCTTGAAGAATTGCCTTCATTGAGAGGAAGTCACTTGCCCAGAGTCACACAGCCAGTGGAGGACAGAGGTAGGACTTGAATCCCCATTTTCTCATTGAGGCTGACTCTATCCACTATACCATAGAACTTCTCATACCACCACAACTATCAGTACACTAATTGAAAGTTATTGATCCACTTTTAAAATTCTTCATGTTCAAGTTTATGCCTCAGACTCTCTACAAAGCTTCACCTGACCATGTCAGCCATCTTCATCTTCTGATTTTTTTATACTTATCTTCTCTACAGCAGATTTCTTTCCTTATTGAAGTATGATGCAATAGAATTAGCACTGAGAACTGTGTTCAGAGATGTGCATATAGGCTGTGCCAGGCCTGCTCAGGAATGTCCTAATCAACTCCCCTTTGCCCTAAGTGGGCTCATATTACCATGGAGAAGAAAAAGACACATGATAATGCATGTAATACTACTTTGTTTGTTTATGTTTGTTTTTAGGCATTAGATGTTTTTAGTATGCCTTCTACAATCTAGAGGAATGCCTATGTGATTAAATTTTTATTCTGCTGTTTTGTATCAGAGTGACCCAAACAAGTCACTTCTTCCCTCTACCATCAGTTTCCTAACATATAAAAATGAAAATTAACTAGATGATTTCTAAAATTCTACTTGTGCCCCAAATTTCCCCTTTTTATTTTCTTAAATTTCCTTTTAACAACATTTCCTGTCTTACGATTAATTGCTAACCCCTATTTCCAACTAACTCCTTTGTACCTCTTATCCTTTCCCAACTATTGTAGACCCTTGTAGTCATGGCAGATGGGGGCAGACATGGCCATGGGCCCTTCACAGGGTAGCGGAATGGGTCCAGCCCATGGTGGATTAATGACTTAGACATGAGTGCCACCCTCCTGACTTCCAGTTCTTACCATCTTGCAGCTATACTCATCAGAACCCTGGGATTTGCTGTCTGAATTGCTACTGGATCCTCCGGACAGATGAATTTTGCCATCTTCCCTAATGCTGCAACTTCCATACATTCCGACCTTACAATATACCCTGCCAAGATATTTTTCAGACTATTTGACCATCTCATCTGCCCTTCCATTGAGCCCTATTATACATATTTTCTATACATGTTTATAAAGTTCTTTTTTTTAATCCTTTTTTTTGCTTTTTGGCAGGGCAATTGGGGTTAAGTGACTTGCCCAAGGTCACACAGCTGATATATGTGTCAAGTGTGTGAGGTTGGATTTGAACTCAGGTCCTCCTGACTCCAGGGCCATTTCTCTACTCACTGTGCCACCTAGCTGCCCCTATAAAATTCTTTAAAGAAATTTTTAAGGTCATTAAACCTCAATTTTCTCTAAAATAAAAAGATTGATGGCCTTCGAGGTCCTTTCCAACTCTAGATCCATGATCCTATGAACTTATAATTCAGAGTCTCACTTTTTATTGGTATCCCCAGTTGATTAGCACAGTTTGGTACACAGTAAACACTCAAAAAAGCCTTGAAAAAACTCATTCATTCATTCAATGCTAAATGTTATTATATCCTGTTTTTAATCTCCCCTTGTCTTCATTGGCCTAACTCAGAAATTTGTTATGCACTGTCTTGAAAAATAATATCACATACTTATGTTTTTTCATATCCCAAGCTCCCAGAGAAAGAGTGGAAGAGTATCTTTTCCTTTGTTTGTTGAGGCAACATGGTAAGAGATAAAAAAATAGATTTGAAGTTGGAGGTCTATGGTTTGAATCTTAGGTCTTCTACTTTCTTTTGTGTATGACCTTGAGTAAGTTACTTTACTTCTCTGACCCTCAGTTTCCTTATCTGTAAAATTTAAAAGGCTTGAAGTAGAAGAGTGCTAAGGTTTTCTTCTAGTATCCCTCATAATACCTAGCATCTGGCTAGGCAAATACATAAATTATTACTCAACATTTGCCACTTGAAAAGTAAATTTTTTCTCCATAATTAACATAAACTGTATTCTTTTTTTCATAGTCTTTTAACCATTTTGATTTCTTCTTCAACTAATAGCTTCTTCTAGGGATGTGACGATCTCTTAACATTATGGTCAGGGCAAAAAATCAGTAGAGAGTTACTGTTTGTTTTTGAGTTAGAAACATTTTTCTCCCCATCAGCCTGTGTTTTTAACCCATGTAACTTTTTGCTCTAAAATAAAATCCTAATGATTCCCCTCCAGGATGTTCTAGATGAAATATGACATCTTATCTTTATAGAAGCAATTTTGTGAAAAGCAAAACTACAAAGGATATTTTCCCCCAAATAAACCAGCAAACCATCAGCCAAAGAGGTGTGCTCTAAAACAGCATTCCTCTAACTATTAAATATTCAAATCAACACCATAAAACCTTCAGGAACACTTTACGAGTATCTTAGATGACTATTGTAAAATCATTAAAGCTCCCTAACCCCAAATCAAATGGTATTCTCTAGCCATTATATTCCAAGCATCTGCCAAAGCTGTAGACAAATGTTTTGTGGGTATAAATGTCTCTGTGTAACATACAAATTGTATATGTGTGTATATGTTTATATGTATGTCTATTTATATATAACATATTATATAATTATATATTTATATCTTGAATACTTTTATTCTCACAAAACACCCCGTTATGTATATATACACACATATGTACACATATATGATGTATGTATACTTTACATACAATTGTATATATAGATAGGTATGTAGTAATCTTCATGCACAATAAATATATGTTTGTAGCTTTGTGTAGACATATTTTACACCCATATATGTGTACATGTTAGGGGCAGTATGGGCTTTGAATGAATGGGAAGTGATGTGGAAGTCCAGGTCTAGGCATGATAAAGTGAAAGTCACCTTTAAATGAGGGAGGGAGTATTAACATAGAGAGTTCCCTACAGTAATGATTGCATAACTTTGGGCACATGCATATGTGATACATCTATATCTAGTTTGTGTGTATCCATACATATATATATATATGTATGTATATATATATGTATCTATACGTATATATATAATATACATGATCTGTGTGTATGTATATATTTACATATAGTATAAGGTAAAATTCATCAAAGCTTGGAAATATTTCCTACTAAAATGTAGAAACTTCCAGCTAGATCAGATGTCTTTTGGGGTAATAAACGCAACCTTGAAGTGCCCTGGTGAAATGGATAGGGAATTACATGTAAATACAGATCAGTGTCTGGACTCCAAGAAGAAAAGACTTGTCAAGTCTCAGTTTAGAAAATGTGTCACTGCCATAGGCATCATGTCTGGTCAGCATAACCAATTTAAAGACAGGCTAAAATGCCACAGCAGAATTCTGGAGTCTGACTCTTTGTGGAAAATAAGACACTAGAAGGAGAGTGACAAGCTAAAAGGAAGAAACTAAACAGAGGAATGGAGTGGAAATATGCCACTGTATTTAGCATAAGGGAATTAATTTCAAGTCTGGGCTCTCTTATTTACTGGGTATCTCTGCATGACCATGGGGAAATCCCATTACCTCTCTGAGACTCAGTTTTCTTATTTGTAAACTGAGGAGGTTAGAGCAGATAGTCTCTGAAGTCTCTTTCAGCTCTAAATCATGTGATCTTAAGAGGAAAACTTAAAGGACAAAGTGTTTTAAGTTTTGTCAAGAAGTATGATAATTTTGTTGCAGTTACTACATATCCAGGACTGAAGGTGCTGATGTGTTATGAAAGCCCATTTTCTTCCTCATTACACCCCCCTCCCAAAGTTACTTCTAGCTGTAGACTCCAGCAACCACTGAATACCTTTTTGATCTCTTCCAGTGAAGATCCTAAGACACTCTTTTTCCCTATTCTGCAGTACCTGGAGCCATAGCTACTTCAAAGTTAGCGATTCTGGTCCCTTAAAACTTGGGGAGAAGACCAAAAATGGTCAGTGTTGGTCATGCTCCTATGTGGCTCATGAATCAAGGAAAATTTGGTTTAGGGATTTGATGTGACTCTGAAGGAGAACAATTTAAATTCAATCAGGGTTGTGGGGAGGGGAGTCATTATATAGAAAAGATAACCAGCCAGAGATGTTACAGTCCACATGACAGTTGCCTTCAGATATTTGATGGAATTTTTATATGTAAGAAGAATCAGATTTATTTTTATTAATTCCAAAACACAGAACTAGGAGAAATGGTTAGAAGTTTAAAAGTATATATTTGTTCTGAAATTGAAGTAAAGAAAAAAATATTCTTAATAAGTAGGACTACCTGAAGCCAAGTTGGCAGAATGAGGTAGAAAGTCACTTGAACTCTCACAGATTTACTTCCAAAACAATAAAATTATGCCTCAAAATGAATTCTGGAATGAGAACCAAAAAAAAAAAGATGGGAGGGGCAATTTTCCAGCCCAAGAAAACTTAGAAAGTCAGCAGGAAAGATATGTCTCACTCGGGCAAAAAAGGGAACACAGTATGGAGCAGCCAGTGTGCAGGCAAGTCGGCAGCAGGCCCTCCATCCCAGTTCAGTTCAGTGACTGAGGACCCATGGCCCAGGGCAATACCAGGTGAGTGGCCAGTCTCCTTCTCTTGGAACCCTGGTACAGCACCAGGCCACCCATGGTCCCTGAGGCAGCACCAGTCAAATGGTCTGCCCCCTCACCCTTTTGGCCTCAGAAATGGATCAGAGAAGCAGCCAGGGCCCACAGCCCACTACAAGAAACTTGGTAGAATTCCCCCTCCACCTGAGGAATAGAGCTTAACTTTAAAAGTCATGAAATAGACTGGAAAAAAGAGGAACCAAAAAATAACCTGACTGTAGAAAGTTACAACAGTGACAGGGAAGATTAAAAAAAAAAAGCTAAAGAGGTCAACAGTGTCAAAACAACTACATGCCTTAGCCTAAAATGAAAATTTAAATTCATCTCAGGTTCAAAAAGAACTCCTGGAAGAGCTCAAAAAAGATTTTAAAAAAATCAAATAAGTAAAGTAGAAGAAAACTCGGGAAAAGGAATGAGTGTGATGTAAGAAAATCAAGAAAAATAAGAGTCAACATCATGGTAAAGAAGCAAAAGAAATGGAAAATGATGTACAAAAATTCACTGAAGAAAACAATTCCACAAAAAGTAGAATAAGTCAAATGGAAGTCAAAGCAAAAAAGCTAACTGAAGAAAATGTCCCCTTAAAGATAGTACTGGATAAGTGGAAGCTAATAACTCCATCAAGGATCAATCAAAATCAAAAGAATAAAAAAAAAATAGAAGAAAATGTGAAAAATCTTATTGGGAAAACAACCGACCGAGAATCTATACAGCAGTAGAGAATCTGTGGCCTCAATGCCATATGTGGCCCTCTAAGTCCTCAAGCATGGCCATTTGACTGAATCCAAACTTCACGGAACAGATCCCCTTAATAAAAAGATTTGTTCTGTAAAACTTGGACTCAGTCAAAAGGCTGCATCCAAGGACCTAGAAGGCCACATGTGGCCTCAAGGCTGCAGGTTCCTCACCCACAATCCATGAGATATAATTTAAGAATTATTTGACTACTTGAAAACCATGATCAGAAAAAGAACCTGAACATCATACTTCAAGAAATTTTCAAGGAAAACTGCCCTGTTTTGCTAAAAAAAAATGGAAAATAGACATTGAAAGACTCCACCAATCACCTCCTGTAAAAGATCCCAAAACGAAAATTCTCAGGAATATTATAGCCAAATTTTATGACCCCCAAGTCAAAGAAAAAATATTGAAAAGGGCTAGAAAGAAATAATTTCAATATCATGGAGCCATAGTCAGGAATACTCAGGGTTTAGCAGTTTTTATATTAAAGGTTGGAGATCATCTAATATGATATTTTGGAAGGCAGAGGAGGTAGGATTATGACCAAGAATCACCTACCCAGTCAAACTGAGCATAATCCTTCAGGAAGGAAATGGTCATTTAATTAAGTGGAGGAATTTCAAGTATTCCTGATGAAAAAGACCAGAGCTAAACAACAACAATAAAATTGATTTTCTTTTTTTTTTAATTTAGTTTTTATTTTTGGTTTACAACACTCAGTTCCACAAGTTTTTGAGTTCCAAATTTTCTCCCCCTCTGTCTCCTGTCCCCTTCCCCCCAAGATGGCATATAATCCAATATAGATTGTACATATACCTTCACATTAAACTTATTTACACAATAGTGAAATTGTAAAGAATTATAACCAATGGAATGAACCATGAGAAAGATGAAACAAAACCAAAAAAGAAGGGGAAAAAAAGAGAGAAAGCAAATAGTTTGCCTCAATCTGCATTCAGACTCCATAATTCTTTCTCTGGAGGTGGATAACTTTTTCCATCGTGAGTCTTTTGGAGCTGTCTTAGAACCTTGCCACTGTTACATAATTATCAAAATGCTCTGGGTCAGACCTACTTCAGGCTAGTCAAGTTGATAAAGCTTCAGATTCAAACAGGATTAAAAATTTAGAGACAATAAAATTCAATAAAATAAATTTACTAAAATTTAATAATCAGAAACAATTTATTTGAAAGAATCACTGCTCCCATCTGCACACTCTTCAAGACAGCAATGATTATAAGTTATAGGTCTCATAATACAGTAGGATTTCTCTAGAAGCTCAGGAGCATCAAATCCCCATAGGGTTGACTTTTTATGCCCTCAGTATTCTAGACCAAGCCCAAGGATGGCCTCCTTGCTGATTTAAATGGAAATCATCTGAGCCTCTGTAACATAATGCTATTCCTACCATATGCAATAAATAGTATTAGCTTTCTCTAAGCTGTGTAGTTTTTCCTAGCATATCATAAACTTCTTGTTAGTCTTTACTATTTTCTATTCATTTTTATATAGTGGAGGTTGAACAGGACATGATGAAAGTGGCTCTCCTAATTACAGATGACCATGTATACTACCTCAGCATTTGGGCACATTGAAAATTTGGGCACATTGGAAATTATCCAAGATGTCTACAACTCAGTACATTGAAGGAAAGCTGTTCCTCATATAGGATGACTCAATATGAAAGGAGTCTTGCTTTTATGATCAAGTCTTGTCTCCTTAATTGGACAGTAAGCAGGAAGAAAAAAAAATATGAAAAGTAACTCTGTCCTTAGGGCTTCCTTCTCTTTGGGATGGAAACAGTCTTAGGATGGAGAGGTGGGCTGTCTTGTCCAATTCCCCTCCTTGGCTGCCATGTAGAGATGAACACAGATTATTCTTAGGCTAGCTTGCACCTTGTGACAACAATGTTACTTATAGCTACTGTAGAGGCATAAGGACAATAACACCAGCAGACAGGAGGGCTGTTAGCACAGGTTCTTTGACCTGCTTTTCTAAAGGAAAGCAACTTTAAGGGTAACAATCTTACTTTAATTAAACATACATATATCACTCACTTAGGTCAGGGGGGAAAGTCAGCACCCTGAATTTCAGAGCAAATACTAACAGAAATTACAAACAAAAAAAATAACACAAATCGATAGACCAGCTTCTAATTCTCTGACCATAGCAACACATATATAGTTACTAGAGAGAGAAGCACCAACATGTGGGTTTTCAAACCCTGGGTGGGGGTGGGGGCGATTCTTAATGGCTACCCAGAGTCTCATCTGGTCAAATCACAAGTACACTCTTCCAATGAGTGAGCCCCCAATGCAAAATGGTAACCTCAGAGTATATATACTCTTTCCAATCAATGACTCTTGATTCAATCAAAGACTCTTGATTCAAACAAAGGCAAGATTCAATCAAAGGCACTTGATTGCCTTAGTGCTGAGAAGCATTCCAAAAGAAAAAAAAACAGCAAAAAGTCCCACTTTGCTTCCCATTACACTACCTGATGCCAATAGGATTGCCTAATGTGCCAGAAATAAAATGATAAATGTTAGAGAGGATATAGGAAAATTGGGACACCAAAGTACTATTGGTGGAGTTGTGAACTCATCCAACTATTCTGGAGAGCAATTTAGCACTGTTTCCAAAGGCGTATCAAACTGTCTATACTCTTCAACTCAACAATACAACGGTAATGTTTGTATACCAAAGAGGTTAAAAAAAAGAAATGTAACTATTTGTACAAAAAGAAAATTAACAGTGGCTCTTTTATGGTGGCAAAGAATTTGAAATTGAGGGGATGCTCATCGATTGGGGAATGGCTGAACAAGTTGTGGTATATGAATGTAATGAAATACCATTATGTTATAAGAAACTCTTGTTTACCAACTTCTTAGCTGGTAAATTTCAGAAAAAAAAACCTGAAAGACTTACATAAACTGATGCAAAATGAAGTGAGCAGAAACAGGAGAACACTGGACATAATAACAGCAATGTTGTACAATGATCAACTATGAATGACTTAGATATTGTCAGTAATACAGGGATCTAAGACAACTCCAAAGGACTCATGATGAAAAATGCTATCCACCTCCAGAGGAAGAACTGATGGAGTCTAAATGCAAATAGAAGCATACTATTTTTTACTTTCCTTATTTTTTCATTGCTTTTTTTTTCTTTTGGTCTATTTCTTCTTTTACAATGTGATTAATATGGAAATATTTTACATGTTTTCACATATATAACCTATATCATATTCCTTACCATTTTAGAGAAGCGGAGTTGAGGGATGGAGAAAAAATTGGAACCTCAACTTTTCAAAATGAATTTTAAAAATTATCTTTACATGTAATTGGGAAAAATAAAATTACATATATATGTATGTTGTAAATATATATACATATATATACGTATATATATGTATATATATGTATATAACATAACAACATAACGTAACAACATAATATAAGTAGAACAACCTCAAAGTTTAATGAGATATCTCAGGAGGCACTGCAAGTCATTAAACAACAGATAATTCCTTCTTGGGTAGCAAAAAACCAAGGAGGTAGAAGAGGTCACACCAGGAAGATCAGGGAGTAAACGCCATGCTTTCTTGTCAGAGAATATGAGTAAAGAGACTTGGGCACCATACTGGGTAACAAAGTTCACTCAAGAAAAGAAGGGCCAAAGGGATTCAATGTGAGTCCTGCCATCAACAGAGTGGTGATGCAGTCCTACCAAGGTAGAATGTAATGTAAAAATTTGAGTTTAATTTCAAATTGTAGCATGGAAAAATGGGTGGCACTACTCAATGCTAGAGCTGAAAGGGACAGTAGGAATTATGTAATTCCCCATCCTAATTTGAGTGATATGATAACTGAAACCCAGTGAGATAAAATTATTTACCCAGAGGCACTCAGTGTGTGCCTAACTCCCAGTCCAATGCTTTTCCAACAATACCTTGTTGCTTTCCATTAAGGAAACAGAGACCAGACCTGAGATCTTTGAATTTCAAGGGGAGAGATTCATTCCACCAAATCTAATGCTCCTTCTACATCAACAGCAGGAATACCTCTCCTTCTCAGGGAAGTTAAACACACTAAAGGCATATCAACCTCAGAAAAGTGCCTTTCTGTGAAAGAAATATTGATCTATCATCACTAGTGTGTGGCTGAAGAATTTCATCTATTCAAGCAGCAAAAAGTTTTGCTGACAATTTAATGGCCTGAACTAGGGCAGTATCACTCAGAGACTTTGGTTGAACATAGGGATCAAGAAAAAAATATCACAGTGACTAAATTCAGGGAGATGGGATGTTATGTCTTTATGGCCAGCAATAACAAGTCATCCTTCTGTAGCCATTGAACCAAGGTCAAAAAAAAATGTAGTTAGAGCAAAGAATCAATCCAAAGAATTTATCAAAGCCCCTTTATTTTCTCAGCACTGCACTAGGCACTGAGGAGAATGAAAAGATTACTATGAAACAGTTCCTGCCCTCATTGAACTTTAAGTAGGGAGATAAATATGATAAACATAAAAACGACTAATGATACAAGGCTCAGTTTTTCATCAGTAAAATGACTTTTCTGCATTTCATAATCCTTTTAAAAATATTTTATTATTTATTTAATATTTTAGTTTTCAACATTGATTTCCACGAGATTTTGAGTTACAAAGTTTCTCCCCATTTCTACCCTCCCCCACTCCAAAATGGTATATATTCTGATTGCCCTGTTCCCCAGTCAGCCCTCCCTTCTGTCACCCCACTACCCCACATCACCTTTCCCCTTACTTTCTTGTAGGGCAGGATAGATTTCTATGCCCCATTCCCTATATATCTTATTTCTCAATTGCATGCAAAAACAACTTTTTCTTTTGAGCATCTAATTTTAAAACTTCGAGCTCCAAATTCTCTCCCCTCTTCCCTCCCCACCCACCCTCCCTAAGAAGACAAGCAATTCAACACAGATCACACATGTATCATTATGTAAAACTCTCACACAATACTCATGTTTTAAAAGACTAACTATATTTCCCTCCATCCTATCCTGTCCCCCTTTATTCAATTTTCTCCCTTGAACCTGTCCCTTTTCAAAAGTGTTTGCTTTTGCTTACCTCCTACCCCTATCTGCCCTCCCTTCTATTGTCCCCCCTTTTTTATCCCCTCCCCCCTACTTTCCTATAGGGTAAGATACACAATTGAGTGTGTATGTTATTCCCTCCTCAGGTCAAATCTGATGAGATCAAGATTCACTCATTACCCCTCACCTGGCTCCTCTTCCCTTCCAACAGAACTGCTTTTTCTTGCCACTTTTATGTGAGATAATTTACCCCATTCTATCTTATCCTTTCTCCCTCTCTCAATATATTCCTCTCTCATCCCTTAATTTGATTTAATTTTTTTAGGTATTAACCCTTCATATTCAACTCACCCTGTGGCCTCTGTCTAGATATATGTATATTCCCTACAACTACCCTAATACTGAGAAAGTTCTCATGAATTACACACATCATCTTTCCATGTAGGAATGTAAACAACTTTAGTAAGTCCATTATGATTTCTCTTTCTTGTTTACGTTTTTATGCTTCTCTTGATTCTTGTGTTTGAAAGTCAAATTTTCTATTCAGCTCTGGTCTTTTCACTGAGAAATCTTGAAAGTCCTCTATTTTATTGAAAATTCATATTTTGCCTTGGAGCATTATACTCATATATACTAATATATATTGCTGGGTAGGTGATTCTTGGTTTCCATCCTAGCTCCATTGACCCCCGGAATATTATATTCCAAGCTCTTCTATCCCTTAATTCAGAAACTTCTAGATCTTGTATTATCTTGATTGTGTTTCCACAATAACCAAATGGTTTCTTTCTGGCTGCTTGCAGTATTTTCTCCTTGACCTGAGAACTCTGTAATTTGGTGACAATATTCATAGGAGTTTTCTTTTTGGGATCTTTTTCAAGACGCGATTGGTGGATTCTTTCAATTCCTATTTTACCCTCTGCTCTAGAATATCAGGGCAGTTCTCCTTGATAATTTCTTGAAAGATGATGTCTAGGCTCCTTTTAAATTTTTTTTTGTTTTTTTTTAATTTTTTTTTAGGCTCTTTTTTTGATCATGGCTTTCAGGTAGTCCAATAATTTTTAAATTATCTCTCCTGGATCTATTGTCCATGTAAGTCATTTTTTCCAATGAGATATTTCACACTGTCTTCCATTTTTTTCATTCCTTTGGTTCTGTTTTATAATGTCTTGATTTCTTATAAAGTCACCAGCTTCCACTTGCTCCAATCTATTTTTAAGGTACTATTTTCTTCAGTAGTCTTTTGGACCTCCTTTTCCATTGGGCTAATTCTGCCTTTCAAGGCATTCTTTTCCTCATTGACTTTTTGGAGTTCTTTTGCCATTTGGGTTAGTCTATTTTTTATGTTGTTATTTTCTTCAGTATTTTTTGGGTCTCCTTTAGCAAGTCATTGACTTGTTTGTCATGGTTTTCTTGCATCACTCTCATTTCTCTTCCCAATTTTTCCTCTACTTTTCTTACTTGCCTTTCCAAATCCTTTTTGAACTCTTCCATGGCCTGAGACCAATTCATATTTTTCTTGGAGGCTTTTGATGTAGACTCTTTGACTTTGTTGACTTCTTCTGGCTGTGTGTTTTGATCTTCTTTGTCACCAAAAAAAAGATTCTAGAGTCTGAGTCTGAGTCTGAGTCTGTGTCCTTTTGCACTGCCTGGCCTTGTTCCCAGCCAACTACTTGACCTTTGAGCTTTTTGTCAGGTTATGACTGTTTGTAGAGAGTACTTTGTCCCAAGCTTACAGGGCTGTGCTGCTGTTTTCAGAACTACTTCTATTCCACTGTCACCACAAGCTCTACCACAGTGATACCCCTCCTTGCCCGAGAACCACCAGCCATGATTGTGATCCAGATCCAAGCAGGGCAAAGCAAGCCCTGCATTCCCACTCTGGTCTGCTGCTTGATTCTACCCATCATATGAGTCAGGTACTTGGGAAGCAGCTGATGTGCTAGAGGTCTTGAAGGAGCTGCAGGAGCTTCTTGCTGTTGCTGCTACCACCCCCAGGGCTGGGGCCAGGCCACTTTCTAACCCAATCTAGCAGTTTTCCCACTAACCTGCTCCATGTTCTTTGGCATTTGTGGGTTGATAAGTCTGGCAACTGCCACAGCTCAATGATTCATGGCCCTAAGGCCTGCTCTGGGCTGACTCCCATTCTGGTCTGTCCTGGCATGGCCCATGCTGGGCTGCTCCCAGCACAGTGCAATAGACCCTTCCCAGCAACAATCCAGGCCATCCTATGCTGGAGACCTGCTTCCCTTTGCTATTTTGTGGGTTCCACAACTCTAGAACTTCTTCAAAGTCATTTTTTAGAGGTGTTTGGAGGGATTTTGGGGAGAGCTAAAGCAAGTCCCTGCTTTCCAGCTGTCATCTTGGCTCCACCCCCTTTACTTCATAATCTTGAATGTTCTACCCACTTCTAAATCCTATAATGCCTATAGCAGTATAGTACCTGAGTTACACCATGGGCACATGTGATTAAATGATTTATCCATGATTACAAAGTTATTGTTAAATGTCAAAGATGGAATTCAAACCCAGGTATTTGGATCCCAAGTCAGACATTTTTTTACCCCGACATATCGAGTTGTGTGATTTTAATGAGCAAGGAGGAAGAAAAAATTCGTAGGGTAATAAAGGTCATGGACAATGGAATAAAGGGCTCATAGACTTTGAACTGATAGAAACCTCAGAAACCATCTAGCCCATTCTCTAATTTTATAGAAGAAGGAACCAAGGCTCAGGGTGGTTAGTATGTTCAAGGATTTAAGTAGCAGCCATACCAATCAAACTACCAAAAACTCATCTTGTAGAGCTGGAAAAAATAATAACAAAGTTCTGGAAGAACAAAACATCCAGAATATCAAGGGAATTAATGAAAAGAAATGCTAGGGAAGGGGATCTAGCCATCCCAGATATTAAACTGTATTATAAAGCAGCAGCCATCAAAACTACTTGATACTGGCTAAGAAACTCTGTGGTGGATCAGTGGAATAAGTTAGGTACACAAGATGCAGTAGTCAATAACTATAGCAATCTACTCTTTGATAAACTCAAAGAATCAAGCTTCTGGGTTAAGAATTCAATATTTCCCAAAATTGCTGGGAAAATTGGAAAACAGTATGACAGAAACTGGGTATAGACCAATATCTTATACCATATACCAAAATAAAGTCAAAATGGGCTCATGATTTAGGAATAAAGACTGATAATATAAGTAATTTGGGAGAGTAAGGAATAGTTTACCTGTCAGATTTATGGGAAAGGGAAGAATTCATGATCCCACAAGAGATAGAGAGTGTTACAAAATGCAAAATGGATAATTTTGATTATATTGAACTGAAAAGATTTTGTACAAACAAAGCCAATGCAACAAAGGTTAGGAGGGAAGCAGAAAATTGAGAAAGAATCTCAATATCTCTTTATCACTGATCTAAAATACAGAGGGAATTGAGCCAAACTCATAGGAATACAAGTAATTTCCCAACTGAGAAATGGTCAAAAGATATGAACAGGCAGTTTTCAGAGGAAGAAATTAAAGATATCTATAGGTATATGAAAAATGCTCTAAATCACTCCTGATTAGAGGGATGTAAATCAAAACAACTCTTAGGTACCACATCTCTCCTTCTCAGATTGGCTAAAATGACAAAACAGGAAAATGATAAATGCTGGAGAGGATGTGGGAAAATTGGGACATTGTTACATTGTTGGTGGAGTTGTGAACGGATCCAGCCATTCTGGAGAGCAATTTGGAAGTATGCCCAAAGGGCTGTAAAAATGTGCATATTCTTTGAACCAGCAATACCACTTCTAGGGCTGTATCCCAAAACAATCACACAAGTGGGAAATAGACCAGTATGTACAAAAATATTTGTAGCAGCTCTTTTTGTGGTGGCAAAGAATTGGAAATCAAGGGGATGCCCATCAATTGGGGAATTTCTAAACAAATTGTAGTATATGAATGTAATGGAATACTATTGAACTATAAGAAATGAGGATCAGATGGACTTCATTTTAACCAGGAATGACGTATAGGAAATGATGCTGAGTGAGGGGAGCAGAACCAGGGGATCATTATACATGATTACAGACACAGGATATCTGTAAGGACTAACTTTGATAGACTTGGCTGCTCTCATCAATGCAAGATTCAAAGATACCTCCAAAAGACCCATGATGGAAAAAGTTTTGAACATCCAAAGAAAGAATTATGGCATCTGAATGCAGTTTGAGGTAAACTATTTGCTTTTTTTTCCTTCTTTTTTGGTTTCATTTCTCTGTTCTCATGATTCATTCCATGGGTTCTAATTCTTCATTACAACTAGACTATTATGTAAATAAGTTCAATGTGAAGGTATGTATAGAACCTGCAGTGGATAAGAGTCCATCTTGGGTGGGAAGGGGGAGGAGAGGGAGGGAGAGAAAATTTTGAATCAAAAAAATTGTAGAACTGAGTATTGTAAACTAAAAATAAAAAAAAAATAAATTTATGATTAAAAAAGGGATTTAAATAGCAGAAAGGAATTGAACACAAGTTGTCCAACTCAAAGCCAAATTTCTTTCCATTCAACTACCACCTCTCTTCCCTTCCCCCTTCCCCTCCTTTCCTTTCCCTTCCCCTCCCCTTCCCTTCCCGTTTTCAACCACACCATCATTTGAGGTAGAACATTTTAATGAAAGGAATAATGCATATAGAGTTGAATGGCCTGGTTTCAAACTTGGTTCTTGCAGAGTAGCTATATGATTCTAAGAAAGTCATGTCACTTTTTCATTCCTCACTTTTCTCATCTGTAGACTGAAGAGTTGGGAATAGATTGTCTCTAAGGGCCCTTCCAGCTTTAAAAGTCCTATAATCTTAAATGCTTGCTGGCTTTTTCATTAAGGCCATAGCCTGTTTTTTTTTCCCTAAAAAGAAGAGTTGGAAGTCATTAAGAGCCTTTTTATTTATAGAAATGTAGAATTTAGCTGTTAGGAAGGAACATAGAACAAGGCAATGCTATTCAGTATATATAACTCTAGAGTTTCACCTACAGAAAAAAAAATATTATCAGCAATGAGCAAACCAAGGGATGAAATTCTCTTGTGAAATTTATGCCACTGCCTTGAGAATATTTCCTAGATTAACAACAAAATGAATAGCAGTGCATAAATGTTAGGATATTACAGCAATTTCTTTTATTTGGTAGATAAAAATGACTTGAGTAATACCGCTGTTTTCATGGAACCTAATGGGGTCTGCTGTTAGTTCTGGAGTGCTGTTCCTTCCTGAAAAATTAGAGACAATAATCTTTGATCTCTACGTATTATGACTGTGACTGCTCCTTTAAATTAATTTTTCCTTCAGCAGACCTTCCTCTCTCCACAGAATTGCTCCAATGATGTTTTCTATCACCAAATTTACTTTAGCAAAAATCAGTGGAGATAGGTAGAAACTATCCCCATTTCTTTGATCTTTAGTTGGACCCACAAATGGCCTACAAGATATAGTGGATCATTATTTTATACATCAATTTTTATCCTCTTTTTCTCCGTTCAATTTGATTAGTGTGAAGCCTTTGATGAAAGGCATGTTAGTATGCCAAGAACGATTTTATCAAAAATGCCCTAGTTTCTAGGGAAGAAGGAAAATAACAAATGGAGAGAAAAGGGAAAATGGAAGGCAATGAGAAGTCTAAATAAGCTAATGTCATTTGGGTTAAGGGACCATACATTTATTAAGCATTTATTATAAGTCGATGTTATGGAGAAACTGATATGAAATGGAAGGGAGCAAAGATGAAACTGACAAAGTTAAAGAATTTTTGTGTTGGAAGGGAGCTGAAGTTTATCTTAATCAATTTTTCACTAACTAAGCAAAAGACTGAACACGATGGAAAGGCAAAAACTATAGTGTTCGCCCTGTTTGCAAGGTCAGGAGCCAGAATGGTGTGGCAGCATGGTATAATGGAAAGAGTTTTTGACTTTGGAGTTGAAAGAGCTGGGTCCAAATCCCAGTCCCATTACTATTCATGTGACCTTGGATAAGACAAACTCTATGGGCCTTAGTTTCCTTATCTATAAAATAAGATTGTTGAACTAAGTGGTTGATAAAGTTCTCTCTAGCTCTAACTCCTCTGTTCCTATGTAGAAGTCAGCAAGCTCGTTCCAGACCAAAACTAAGAGATCCAAGGTCTAAAATGCATGGAATCTTTCTTATAGATTAAAGTAGATGAGGAACTCCATTCTTGCATTTCAGAATTACTACTAATTGCTCCCTCTGTCTTTAGGTTTGATGTTAATCTGTATCTGGATTTCCCTAGCCTGTCATTGCTACTTGGGTTTCTTGTCCTGTATCCTTAGGAGATAGGAAGATTTCTTTATACTTTGCTCACACAGGAGCTCATCTCCCACTTTTACCTCCTTGCACGGTTTTGAGAGAGTTTCTTGACTCAGAGTTCTTCAGTTTGATGCAGTTTAGTATCCTCAGAAAAGTTGGAGCTCTCACTATGGCATATAACCCTAAAATAAAATTTGGAAGATTGGATACTCTTCTATCAAACAATTCTTAGTATGTGGTCACTCTAAACAAGTCATATATGATGTTCCTTTCTGTTCACCTGTAAATTAAGGACTTTTAAATGAATTGAACCTCATCTGTGTGTCAAAGTCTATTCTAGGAATTATGGAAGGTGAAACCCATGCAATACAGGGGATGGTCTTTGCTGTCAAGGTGTTTTCAGTATGACTGGGGATGTCAGATATACCTGCAAAGTAGAGCATCAAATACATGAGATTGTCAGGTGCAGATATGTGCTGAGTTCACCCAAAGTAAAGAAGCAATCTACATTAGACAAAGTTAGCATACCCAATCAGAAGCTAAAATTCCACATTACTGTTCTCAAGTAATTACAAGAAAAGCATGGACATCTGGAATTTAATTGGCTGCTTCCAATAGTGTTCTTGAGAAGTTTCTCTAATGTCAACTTCCACTCCACTTTCTAGGCATGTGCCAAATGAGCCCTTTGTCAGGCTTCATATGGGTGACATTCAGCAGGGCATCCTCCCTTCTGCTGCCTGCATAGCACAGCCAACTTAGCAAAACCTGACCCTCTTGTTTACAGCAGCCAAGAGTGAAAAATATATCTTTGCAGCACGTCCTCCTGATAATGCATTATCCACGTCACTGACACTGTTCATTGCTTTCACATCTGGTGGTGCCATGGAGCAGGCATTTAATTAGACCAGCTGAGACACAAAATCAATCTTCAGAGAAGGCAAACTTGGGCCTGACAGAGCAGTAAGTGCTGATGCATTCTAGAGCGCACAGAATTCTGGGCAGTTACATCCTGGTGGGGAATATGGGTGTGGGTATGTTGGCCAGGAGGAAAGAGGGATGTGGAATGTTCTGAAAGCCTTTGGATTAACAAACAACCTGATCTTAGAATCCTAGTCCTCATTTACATTATTCCCCAAATAATGGTAATTATTGAAAATCATTCGCATTTCTATGGCATTTTATGATTATAAATGATTGCTATGCATAAACTCATTTGAAAACAGAAGAACTATTATGCCATACCAAAATGGAAAGAGGGCTGCATTTGGAATCAGATGATGATGATGATGATGGTGGTGGTGGTGGTGATAAATACTTACATAGTGCTTTTTTTAACAGCTAGTTGGACGGTAGATAGACTGCTGGCCTGGAGTCAGGAAGACTCTTCCTGAGTTCAAATCTATCCTCAGACACATAGGAGATGTATGATCTTGGGCAAGTCACAGTCCTGTTTGCCTAAGTTTCCTCATCTATAAAATGAGCTGGAGAAGGAAATGGCAAACAACTCCAGTATCTTTGTCAAGAAAACCCCAAATGGGGTCACAAAGTGTTGGACCCAACTGAAAATGATTAAACAACAACAATATAGTGCTTCAAAGCCTGCAAAGCACTTTGCCAACATTGTCTCATTCGATCTTCACAATGACCCCTGAGTAGGTGATGCAGGTATTTTCCCCTTTTTACATATGTGGATATTGAGGCTGAGAATTGAATGACTGATTTTTGACTTCATAGTTCATAAATACTAAAGGCCAGATTCAAACTCAGGGCTTCCATTTCTGTCCTCTTCCCACAATACCTCTTTGTTTCTTAGCCTCTGGGTTAGAATTACAGCTCTGTTCTTTACTACCTGTGTGACCTTAGGAAAATCACTTCCCCTCTTTGCATCTCTATTCCCCCGGTTGTTAATTGGGGGGAAGGGTTGACCAAATCATGTCAAATGACCTTTTCAATACTAAACCCTATAATATGGATAGAGACATGAAGTGATTTGCCTCAATTTTCCCTCTACATATCTGGTCAATTAGTAGGGCCGGACTCAAACCCAGGTCTTCTGATTCCTATTCCAGTGTTCTTTCCACAATACTAGGGCTTTTACCCCTCCCATGGAGTGCTGCTGAGTAGCAAAATGACTCCAAACACGAAATGCCAAACTGTGTTTCCAAGTTCCAACTGTATCTTGTTAACCATATTGCTCATGAGAACCTATTGCCCATGAGGTATCATCTCCTGGGCAACAAATGAATAGTCAATCAATAAGCACTTATTAAACTTCTATTATATGCCAGGCACTACTTGAGGTGCAGGGAGTACAAATGCAAAAGGTAAACAGTGCCTTACTTCAAAGAGGATATATTTATGGTGGACTACTATATGCAAACATACACACATACATGGATGCATAATATATATTCATGCATATGTGCATTTTAAGTATATACAAAATAAATACCAGGTAATTTGTGAGAGGCACTAGCTGCTGGGGATATCAGGAAAGGTTTCATCTGGAAGGTGACCGACCCTTGAGTGGATCTTTGGCAGCAAGAAGGAATTTTAAGAAGCTGATACCAGGAGGGAGTACATTCTAGGCATGAACATACAGATCAGGCAAAAGCACAAAGACAGGAGATGGAATGTCATGTTTGAGAAATAGCAAAATGACTACTTTGGCCAGAACATAAAGTGCATGAAAGAGAGTAATGTATGATAAGTCTGAGAAAGTACAGTGGAGTGAAGGGCTTTGAGTATCAAAAAGACACAATTTAATTTGATTGTAAAGGCAATAAGAAACCCATAGGGTTTATTGAACAAGGAGGGTGATGTGGTTAGACCTGTGCTTTAGGTTTTGAAACCATGTGGAGAGAGTGAAAAGTATGAGACAAGGAATAAAATAAGGAACAAGCTATCAGGAGGAAATAGATGTTTTATTTAATAATTATTATGATTTCTAAATTTCCTTCAGCATAGGAATTTGATGGTAATACCTTATGATTTAGCACTTGGTTATTCCCTATTTCAGATTAGAGAAGTAAGTAGGTACAAGACAGAAAGGTAAATAGATGGATGGTTAATGGAGGCATGAAGGGAAGGATGGATGAATGGATATAACAATTATTAAGTGCATTCTATGTGCCAACCATTGTGTTAAGTATAGGATATGTTAATAAAAGGAAACAAGACATTCACTTCCTTCAAATAGCTTGCATATTATTGTGAAAAGAGAGTATATAAAGGGAGCTGGAAAGGGTAGGTGGATGTTCTTAATGACAAAGGCTTAGAAAAAAAGATAGGAAAAAAACTTTTGGGGCAGAGCCAAGACGGCAAAGGAGAGAAAGCACTCAGCCAAGCTTTTCCAACATTTCCCTCCAAACAGTTTTAAAATAATGCCTCAAATTGAATTCTAGAGTAGCAAAGCCAACAAATATTCAAAGCAAGAAATTCTTCTATCCAGAGACAACTTAGGAGATCCAAAAAGGAGATCTGAGACATAGAGGTGGAGGCTAGCCTAGAGCCCAAGTGGATAAAATACCACTAGTGGACAAGGTGGTTGCAACAGAGGTAGAAGTAGCTTAAGGAGCTCCTAAGCTAGAGGGACTAAAGGGAGTGGGCAACTGGTCAGAAATATATTACAGGAAGCCTTTGTGCTAACACCGGATACAAGAACAGATACTGTTTGGGAACTCCATTGCCTATACTCACTTCTGGGTCACAGTTCAAGGGCAAAAAGGGGATTTTTTCATCACAATGGAGTAGCGACCCTAAGGAGTAGTATTTTTGTACTTTCAAAAGATTAGGGGCCCTTCCTGAGTATAAACTAGAGTGCAAGCCAGGAGAGCAGTGACCGTACATATCCCCAGATAACACTACCTTAAAAACATTGGAAACTTCCAAATTCCCATCTAGAACTATCTCTGAAAACAGCAGTGCAAAAACAGTCTGAAGCTTGAGACAATCTTCTCTACCCATCACAACAAGAACACTATCCAACTTTAACATAAAGTTTCAAATCAAGAAATATGGTGAAAAATGAGCAAATGACAAAAAAGTAACCTGACCATAAAAAGCTACTATGGTAATGAGAAAGATCAAGACACAAATTCAGGAGAAGATAATAAAATCAAAACAGTCACATGGAAGACTTCAAAGAAAAAAAAATGAACTAGACACAAGCCAAAGAAGAAATCTTGAAAGAGGCAAAATATTTTCTAAAATTGAATTAGATTCATAGAGGAAAAATTAGGTAAAGAAATGAGAGTAAAGGAAGAAAATTATCAAATGACAATTGACAGTTTAGTAAAAGAAGCACAAAAATACTGAAAAGAAAATAACATCTTAAAAACCAGAATAGACCAAATGGAAAAAGAGGTACAAAATTTCATTGATGTAAATAACTTTTTAAACTATTTTAAACTTACATGTATGATAAGAAAAGAAAATATAAACTTAAATACTGAAAATATAAAAGAAGAAAAAAAAACATTGCCATGTGCACGGCAGAATGTAAGAAAAGTTTCAAAATAAACAGCAATAAGTTTCCATTTCAAAAAAAGTTATACAGTAAATACAACACACCGTCTTCAGTGCTGTTCATCTTTTCTTTGCTTCCTTATAAGTTTTCTTTTGTTTTCTGATGTGCCCTTTTAATTTTTTTCCCTTTCTCCTGCCCTGCCCCAAGAAGGCTACAATTAAGCATGGATAAGTGCACATGTGCACGCACAGACACACAGACATATACATGCACACACATATATAGATACATACACATGTACATGCATACAAACACATATACAACCAAATATACATACATATACACCTATATACGTACACTTACATATACATGCATATACTTAGATTTTTATAATCATACTCACATATAGACATATACATTCATATGAATCTATGTAAGAGTGTATTATACTTGTTTGTCCTTTGTTTCTCTGAAAGTGGATAACCTCTTCCTTCATAAGCTCAAGTCTTCCCACATTTTTCTAAGTCCATCAACTCATCATTTTCTACACCTCAGCAATATTCCAACCCTATACTGTCTAGTTATTTTAAATAGTATAAAATAATATTAATGTGGCTTACATATAGCTTGGTTTCCCTCTTTTTCTCTTTTGATTAAATCAATTTTAGTTTTAACTTTGTCTGAGATGATGATCATTACACTGCTTTTTTCCCTCATAAATTCTACTCCTGATCTTTATTTTGTTTGTTCATACCTCTTATTCACTATCAATCCTGACTCCTCTACTTTACTTCTACCCACTACCTAGTCTTCCTATTACTTAACCTACCCCCTCCAAAGATCCCTCCTTTTTGCTCTCCCCCAATCCTTTCCCCTTAACTTCTTGTTTCTCTCTGAATTTTGAAGACTTTTATAGCTTTCCGAATATGTTATTCCCTATTCATCCCAGTCCTGTTAATCTATACAGCCTTCTATACCTCCCCCTACCCTATTTCCTCACCCTCTTATTTATTTATGAATTTTGAAGACTTTTATTCCCTTCTAAATGCATATATTTTTCCCTCTTCAACCAAGATCTGATATGAGTAGGGTTCCCTTTAAAAATCTCTCACTTATCCTCTACCCTCTCTTTATACCCTTAGCCTTTTATTGGTTTTTGAACTTAGAAGATTTTTTATACATACATTTATGTATATGTATGTATGTGTGTATTGGTACCACTTTTACCCATTACTAATAATGTAGGGTTTCAGAATTACCAGCCCTCCTCCCCCATCTAATTCCTCTATGTCAGTTATTCCCTTCACACTACATTTGTATAAGATAATTACTCTTTTTTCACCTTTTCTTAAATGGTTTTACTTTTTTAGAAACACATCATACTCAGGTCTACCCCAATCTTTCTTTCAAACTACCCAAATACTAATAGTAATCTTAGACATATGTTTTACATCTACTCATATAAAAAGGAAACAGTCTTTCCTTATTTAGTCCTTTGTAATTATTCTTTGATGTATACCTTATCTTCATCTTGGATCTTATATATCAAAGTTCAGTTTTTTTTATAAACAAAATCCTGAAAGTCTAGCAATTTGTTGGATGTCCCTTTTTCCATTCAGGATTGTGCTTAACTTTGCTGAGTATGATATTTTGGCCACAACCACAGTTCTTTTGTTCTTTGATATATAGTGTTCCAAGACCTGTGGTCTTTTAGTGTAGCTGCTGCTTGGTCTTGTGTGATTTGTGATTCTAATTGTGGCTTCACTGTACTTGAAATTTTTTTGTTGCTTGTAATATTTTCTTCTTGAGCTGAGGCTTTCAGAACTAAGTTATGATATTACTGTAGGTTTTCCTCATAGGATCTCTTATAGGTTGTGAACTGTGGATTTTTTCTATATCTACTTTCTCCTCTTGTTCTAACACTGTAGGACAATTTTCTTTTTTACTTTCTTTCCTCTTTTTAAATTTTTTAAAAATATTTTCCACTTGATAATATTTTATTTTTTCCAATTGCATGTAGGTATAGATTTCAACATTCACTCTTATAGTATTATGAGCTTCAAATTTTTTTTTCCTCCCTCTCTCCAATAGCAAGCAATGTGATATAGATCATACATGTATCATCATATTAAGCATATTTCCTCATTAAACATGTTGTGAAAGAAGAATCAGAACAAAGGGGGAAATATAATGAGAAGGAAAAAAAAACCTACCAAAAAGAGAAAATAATATGCTTCAATCTGCATTCAGACTCCATAGTTCTTTCTCTGGATATGGATAGCATTTTTGATAGTAAGTCTTTGGGAATTGCCTCACATCATTGTATTGCTGAGAAGAGCTAGGTCTGTCAAAGTTGGTCATTGCAGAACGTTACTGTTACTATGTACAATGTACTACTGGTTCTGCTCACTTCACTCAGCATCAGTTCATGTAGTTTTTCAGTTTTCTCTGAAATCTACTTGCTCATCATTTCTTATAGCACAATATTATTCCATTACTTTCATATACTGTGTACAGCTAGTTCAGCTGTTCCCCAATTGATGGGCACCCTTTCAATTTCTAATTCTTTACCATCACAAGAAAAGCTTCTATAAATATTTTTGTGTATGTGGGTCCTTTTCCCTTTCTGATGATCTCTTTGGGTTACTGACCTAGAAGCTGTATCACTGGATCAAAGGGTATGCACAGTTTTACAGCCCTTTGAGCATAGTTCCAAATTGCTCTCCAGAATGTTTGGATCAGTTCACAAGCCCACCAACAATGCATTGGTGTCCCACTTTCCCCACATCTCCAACATTAATTATTTTCCTATTTTGTCATGTTAGCTAATCTGAGAGGTATGATGTGGTACCTCAGAGTTGTTTTAATTTGCATTTCTCCAATAAATAGTAATTTAGAGCATTTATTTCATATGACTAGAGATAGCTTTAATTTCTTCATCTGAAAACTGCCTGTTCTTAACCTTTGAGCATTTATTAATTGGGGAATCAAATGTATTACTATAGACTTGATTTAGTTCTCCATATAGTTTAGAAATGAGGCCTTTATAAAAGACACTGGATGTAAAAATTGTTTCCCAACTTTCTGATTTCCTTCCAGTCTTGGTTGCTTTGGCTTTGTTTGTGCAAAACCTTTTTAATTTAACGTAACCAAAATTATCCACTTTGTATTTCATAATGTTCTCTTGCTCTTGTTTGGTCATAAATTCTTCCTTTCTCCATAGATCTGATGTATAAACTATTCCTTGCTCTCCTAATTTGCTTATGGTATCTCCCTTTATGTCTAAATCATGTACTCATTTTGACCTTACTTAGTTATATGGTGTGAGATGTTGGTCTATGCCTAGTTTCTGCCCTACTTTTTTTTCCAGTTTTCCCAACAGTTATTTTTCCAAATCATGAGTTCTTATCCCAGAAGCTAGTCTTTGCATTTACGAAAGAGAAGAATTCTATAGTCATTGACTCCTGTATCTTGTGTACCTAACCTATTCCATAGATCCACCATTCTATTTCTTAGCCAGTACCAAATAGTTTTGATGATTGCTGCTTTATAATACAGTTTTAGATCTGGTAAGGCTAGGCCATTTCCTTTTCTATTTCTTTTCAATAATTCCCTTGATATTCTGGAACTTTTGTTTTTCCAAATGAATTTTGTTATTATTTTTCCTAGTTCTATAAAATAATTTTTGGGTAGTTTCAGGATAATTTTCCCTAATAGTTTCTTGTATTATTGTGTCAAGATTCTTTTTTTAATCATAGCTTTAGGTAGTCTAATTTTTCTTATGTTTTCTCTTCTTGATAGATCAGTTGTTTTTCTTATGTGATGTTTCACACAATTTTCAATTTCTTTCATTCTATACATTTTTAAAAATTATTTCTTGGTCTCTTATAACCTCACCTGGCTTCCTGTCACCCAATTCTACTTTTCAAGGAGTCAGTTTCTTCATTAAGATTCTGGATTTCCTTTTCTAATTGGTTGACTTTCTTTTCATAATCTTCTTGTTTTTCTTGGATTGTTCTTATTTTTTTAAATTTTTTTCCTCAATCTTTCTCATTTGATTTTTAATGCCTTTTTCAAGTTTATCTTTTAATTCTTTTGGGGCAGATAACCTTTTGACATTATTCTTGAGTTAGGAAAGGATTTATTTCTTACATTTAAATTTGTTCAAAAAAGGAATACACACAAACACAGTTGGTAATAGATATAAATTTTGCCCAGCAGGGTAGTAGGAAGTAGGAGAGAAAGGGAATAAGAGAAAGGGTCAGTGACAAAATAAAGGGTCAAGAAAATAAAGCACTGGTCAGAGTCAAAACAGACTTCAGAAGAGGGACAGGATAAAAAGAGAGACAAAAAGAAAAACAGAAAAAAGTAGGATGGAGAGAAATGTACACTAAATAATTACAAGTATGAATTTGAATGAGATAGAATCACTCATAAAATGTAAATAGATAGCAGAATAGAATAGAAACAAAAATTTAATAATATGTAGTTTACTAGAAATAGATTTGAAACAGAGAGATACACGCAGAGTTAAAATAAGGGGCTGGAGAAGACTTTATTATATTTCAGGTGAAACATAAAAGGCAGGGTTAGCAATCATGGTCTCAGACAAAGCAAACACACACACACACACACACACACACACACACACACACACACACACAAATAGATCTAATTAAAAGAGATAAGCAGGGAAACTACATGTTGCTAAAAGGAACCATAGAAAGTGAAATACTCAATACTAAACATATATGCATCAAATAACAGAGAATCCACATTCTTAAAGGAAAATTAAGTTAATTACAGGAGGAAATAGAAGAGATGCAATTATAGAATTATAGGAATTAAAGGAGATATAATAATTATAATAGAGAAGAAAAGGTAGAAAATAAAGGAGGTAGAATTAAACTGTAACAGTGGAAAAAGTAGCTTTCATACCTAGAGAAATCTAATGATAATAAATAAGAAAGAAGTTAAGGTGATGAATAGAACCTTAGAAAAGTTGTACTTGATATGCCTTGGTAAAAAACTGAATGGGAATACAAAGGAGTATATCTTTTTTCTCAGCTGTACATGGCACCTTCACAAAAATTGACTATGTATTGTGCACAAAAATCTCACAAATGCAGAAAAATTAAATGGATTACTTTAAAATCTTCATACCATAAAATCATACTCAATAAAGGGTTACAGGAGCACTGATTATTAATTGGAAATAAAATGATCTAAAGCAACAAATAATTTCATAAAAGAGAACAAGACAACATTAAAACAATTTGTGGTATTCAGCCACGTTAGTACTTAGGAGTAAATTTATTTTTCCAAATGCACACATGCATAAAACAGAGAAAGAGCAGATCAACAAATTGAGTATGGAATAAAAAAATAGAAAATGAACAAATTAAAAAATCCCAATTAAACACCAAAATGGGAATACTAAAATTTAAAGGAAAGAAAAATAAAAATGAAAGTTAAAAAAATGAATTGTACTATTAAATAAAACCAGTAAGTGGTTATATGAATAAGCAAATAAAATAGATAAACCATTGGTTAATTGATTTAAAAAAAGAAAGATGAAAAACAAATTACCAGTATCAAAAATGAAAAGGGTGAATATACTACCAATGAATATCTAATTAAAGCAATTATTAACAGTTATTTTGTCTAATTATATGTCAGTAAAAGTGACAATCTAAGGAAAATGGGTGAATATTTACAAAAATTTAAACTGCCCAGATTAACAGAAGAGGAAATAGAATATTTAAAATAACCTTATCTAAGAAAAATAAATTAAACAAGGAATGAATTACCTCCCTAAGAAAAATTCCTAGGACCAGATGGATTTACAAGTGAATTCTACCAATCATTTAAGGAACATTTAGGCTCAAAATTTCATGAACTATTTGAAAAAAAAAACAGATAGATAAAGAGTTCTAGCAAATTCCTTTCATGACACAAATAGGGTTTCCATACCTAAACCAGGGTAAACAAAAATGCTATAAAACTGTTCATACCCTTTGACCAAGAAGTACCATTACTAGGTCTCTATACTAAATAGATTTAAAAAAGGGAAAATAGGCTTTTTGTATAAAGATATTTACAGCAACCCTTTTTTGTAGTGCCAAAGAATTGAACATTGAGAGGCTGCCCATCAATTGGGGGTTGACTGTACAAGTCGTGATATTTGGTTGTGATGGAATACTATTTTTCCCAGAAAAATAATGAGACGATAGTTTTGGAAAAACTTGGGAAGATTTGTATGACCTTTGCAAAGAGAACTGAGCAGAATCAGAAGAAAATTGCATGCAGCAATAGCAATATTATAAGGATGACCAACAGTGAAAGTTTTAGCTATTCTGATCAAGATCGCAGACAATTCCAAAGGATCCATTATGAAAAAAAGCTTTCCATTTTCAGAAAGAGAACTGATTAACTCTAAATATAGATTAAAGCATATTTTAACTCCCTCTTTTTGTCTGTGTTTTCTTTTGCAGCTTGGCTAATACAGAAACATATTTTGCAAGCTTTCACATGTGTAATCAATATTGAATTCACTCCCTTCTCAAGTTTAGGATAGGGACTGGAGGAATGGAGAGAATTTGGAACTCAAAACTTAAGAAAAAAAAGAAAGATTTTAAAAAATGAAATCAAGAAATATTTAAGGAAATGAAAATATATTTAAAAGAAGGATTTTTAAAAATGAAATCAAGAAACATTTAAGGAAATGAAAATATATTTAAAATAATGAGAGGTACTAATGAGAAAGGATTTCATTTGGGGAAGTGCTTATCTTCTTTTGCTTTTTCTTTAGATCTTATTCTCTTCTCAAACTATGACTTCCCTGAGGTCATAGATTGTCTCATGTTCTTCTAAATACACCATAGTATTCTTCATAGAGTTAAGAACATGATAAGCATTGAATTCACTGTCATTGAACACCAGTTTTACAAATCTACACTATCTGAAGCATTAATGTTTTTATTTATTTATTTCTAGTTTCCATCATTCACTTCCATAATTTTTAAATTTTCTCCCCCTCCTACCCCTTCATGCCCCAAGATGTCACACAATCTGCTATGGGTTCTACACATACATTCCTATTAAATGCATTTTCACATTAGTCATGTTGCATAGAAAAATTATAATAAATGAGAGAAACCATGAGAAAGATAAACAAAACAAAACAAAAAAGAAAACAGTCTACTTTACTTTACATTCCAACTCCATAGTTCTTTCTTTGGATGTGGATGGCATTTTCCATCATGAGTCCTTTGGGATTGTTTAGGTCCTTGCATTGCTGGGAAGGGCTAAGTCCATCAAAATCAGTCATCACACACTGTGGCTGTTACTGTGTACAACAAAATATTAGTAGTTTGAGATAGGAATGTTGAAAGTGAACATTTTATAATTTCCTTTTTGGTGCTTCTCCTCAATTTTTTCCAAACATTTTTACTAGAGTATGGGACTCCTATCCAAGTGTATGTTTATAAGTTCCTCTGTGTTCTCTTTGTCTAATGGTGAAAAAAAAGTATTATAGAAGAGACATTACTCTCATAACATGATTCATATATCAATACAACAACTATACAGCCAGACTAACACCTCAGTGCTCAGGTTGGCATTAAGAAGTACAAGGAGTGACTTCACAATTTATAGCCTACAATTATAATTTTTTTTTTAGTTTAAGTATACATGGGAGCAGGTGTCATCAAGAATCTAGTGAATACAGACACTGTAGGAACTGGGTGACAGCCTTCTCATTTAGGCAATCACCCTCTGTGATTCAGATTCCCAATCACTGGAGTACAGGGCAGTCCCATTAAATCAATCAGGACTGCTTGGTTATATTTGGAATCCATATGCTGGCATTTAAACAGTCCACCTTTCTTGGATGCTGATACATTTTAAATCCCTCAAAGGGCTTGGCTGGAAAAGTACTAGTTACACCACCCTCCTGAACTTGAATGCAGGCATTTTTGCTTGTCTTCTCTTCTGGGAAAGTCTTTTACTCTCCAGAAGAGGAAAAAGCCAGGAAAAGCAAATGCCTGGGATGAAGAAATTTATTTTGTAAAGCTAAACCAAAGATGTGGGGGATAGAAATCTCTTATTTTGGTGTTAGTGGTGGCAGGGAAGTAATTCAGGAGTCCGGGACCAGTCATGTGTGACTGTCACCTTCACTCCATAAGCCTTACCTTCTCAAGGGTATCTACTACACTCTTTCCAACCCTCTTTTATGTGTTCTCTTTTCCAATTAGAATGTAAACTCATCTGGGATAAAGATTCTATTTTTGTGCTTGTATTTTATCTCTATTGTTTAGAATAGTACCTGATACTAATAAAACTTTTTCTTCTTTCTTTCCTTCCTTCCTTCCTTCCTTCCTTCCTTCCTTCCTTCCTTCCTTCCTTCCTTCTTTCTTTCTTTTTCTTTCTTTCTTTCTTTTTTTCTTCCTTCTTATCTGTCATGGGATTAGTGGAGAACTTATTTTCTCCATAATGAATCTCAAACCCTATATTTTGTTGTATATAGTTATTTTCATATTGTCTCCCTGATTAGAATATGGGCTCCTTAAGAGCAAGGATTATCTTTTCTTTTTCTTCATATCTCCAGCATTTAACACAGTGCCTGACACATATTACATATTTAGTGTATGCTTTTTGACCCACTGGCTGACTACAGTACAGGTATTGGTGAGTTCTATACATATTTAATACAATTTAATAGGAAATTTGAAAGTTGGGGGAAATTTTAATTTATCTACTTTTACTTTTTAAAATGTTAGACAAGGTAAAGATTCTTGTATAGTCACCCAGATTATAAAAAACCGTCTATACGGTCATGTCCTTGCCTCCTATATGGGGAGAAGCAAGGAGATAGATTGAGCTGGAGAATAATGAAGGTTTACCAAGTGGCAGAGTTGCAATTAAGAATTTTTCCATGGGAAAATAAGTTTCTGGAAAAGAATGTCACAGACAAAATTCAACTCTTGGATGTAGTAGAACAGAGACAAGGCGTAACCCATTTCCCAGAAGTTTGAAGTTACACTTCCACATCATGGCCCCAAATCCTCAACTTCCCACCTCCCAGGATGAAATAAAGAGAGCTGGGGCAAAAGGGGAAAGCAGGCCCAGAGACAGTGGTAACACTGTAATAGGACATTGGGACTGGTGGCCTGGAAACCAAGAGAAAGGGGAAGCATGCCCAACCATATGTTAGCACTTGAGACCAAAGCCCTAGTTGTCCTATACCAGATAAACGTCTAGGGAAGAATATAATAAGCCTGGGTGGGAAAGTACATGACCTTGTCTGAGTATCCTACTCTAGAGACCAAACAAGTAACCAGTGAACTGTTATTAGGTCAAAGTCAGAAATGCAGAGTGCTAGACAAGGAATATGGTCTGAAGGAATCGATAGGTTCAAAGCCAGAAGTAGATTAAAAGAGGCGGGCCAGAAAAATTATATGGGGGTGGCAGGGAAAATTGTGAGATGAGTGAAAGACCATCAATGATATGGTATAGTGGAGAGAACACTGATCTTGATGTCAAAAGGCCTGTATTCTAATTGTGTAGAATTTAATTAATTGTTTGTGTAGACTTTAGCCTCTTCAACCCTCAAATTTCTCATTTATAAAACAGCTATCATAATAGCACTTCCAAATGTCTTGTTGATCAAATGAGGTAATGAGTTGTATTTTTTTTTGCAAATCTTAACACACTATATAAACCCAAGTCATTATAAATAACTGATGATTTGTATCTTGCAACTGTTAGCTGAAGGAAATGTCCTTTTATGATGTTTCAACTATAGCTCTTCCTTACTCAGCTGCTGTGCAGTTATTGTGTTGGACATATTCCCAATAGCTGCATCCATCCTTGCAGCTGGCCACACACCCAAGAATGGCTGTTTTGCATGCCTATAAAAAAAAAAAAAAACAAGAACTGAGATCCTTTCCCTGCTGTTTATTTTTCACCTAATTGTTTCCCAGATCCACTGAAAAGTTTTTTTTCAAAGGAACATAACTGACCAAAACCATACTAGTGAGTCAGCAATCTTTTGCTGAGGAGCTTAAGCCATCAGATTAGAGCTTTCCCTACCTAGAGTTCTTTCTGAGCCTACATTCAAATCAGTGATCATGGAAGGATCACCTAGCTGCCTATATGGCATTAAAAGGTATGTACTATCAATAGTGTCAAACTCAAATTAAAAAAGAAATGATCCCTTTAGGTCACATATTAACTCAGAAAACCACAAAATAACATTATCTATGTTATGTTGTATTTTTATTTATTTTGCTAAACATTTGCCAATTACACTTTAATCTAATTTGGCCCAGTGCAGTCAGCCTACCCTAGGTTTGTATGTACCTAATATTTACTATGGACTAAGTACTATACTAACAATGCATGTTGTCATGGAACTTATATTCTAATTTGTGGGAAAACAACACATATTCAGTTGCATCACTGTTGGCAAAGAATAGGAATCCTTAGGTTGTACTCTATGTCATGGGAGATCCAGTGGGATCTGAATGAGCATGCTTTGGAGTAGAGCTGTTGTAGAAGTAATCCTACAGTAGTTTCAGTGTCAGGACCCCATGATAGCCTCTGGGCAGAATTCTGATTGGGAAAATTGAGGTGAGGGGAAGGGTATTAGTCCAAGGGAGTTACAAGGCAGTTTCACTAAGTTATGTGGATCATTGTTGACCTTCTGATGGTCTGTGTGTGCCTGCATGGTGGCAATAGGGGAGACTGGGAAACAGGCCTAAGGCTCATCAAAGAAATGAAGATGGCAATTATTGATTAGAAATTGATCAGTTTAGTCTGAGCAGACTTATGCAACTATGTGTGTTCAAATCTCTCTGTGTCCTTTTATATCATGCCAGAGAAGGTATCTTGAAAAACAAGGTAACTTCACACTATGGTTCACATACCTAGCTTTTCCTATTGTGCCATGGTCTGTTTTTTTTTTTTTCTTTCCTTCCCATTTTTGTTTTATGACGAATTGTTCCTCTCCATTAAACTCTTCCTCAGATGTCCCATTGAAGCGTGGAGGTTGCTAAGTTCTTGAAGCATGTTCAGAAGATTGCAAGTTGAAACTGATCTTGGAAATCCAGTTGAAACTGGAGAGCTTTGAAAATGAGCCTGATATTGAACTACGCGACATATTTGTCATCTGAGGACCAGCATAACTAAGCAAGAAAAGGTCATCTCTGGGTTGGTTTTGGGGTGATGAATTTTTAGCTATTGAAATAGTTGATGAAATCTACATCAGTAAAAGGGATCACTGATAAAACACAGATACTTAAAGTTTTAAAGAAGATAAGCCGAGGATTTTTGGTAGGTGGGGAGGTGATAGGATCCCCAATTTCAAAAGATTGAGGAAAATGGATAGATATTTATTATTTCAAAAGATAGGACCTATGTCCCTGGACATCTATTCCCATAGCACAGGGAGAAACCCCAAGGTCCCTTCCCACTATATGTGTAAAAAATAAGTATTTTGAAGCTCAGAAGGTCAAATTCTCTCCCTATAGGGCTATAATCAGTTCTGTTACTAGAAGACACTTGGAGGGATCTGTAGGAAATAAGCATCCTGGAAAAAGATGCCATGGTCCAAGTAATTATATAAAAATGTGACCAGATTACTGTTGTTATTATTCAGTCATTTCAGTAATATTCAACACTTTCTGATCCCATTTGGGGTTTTCTTGGCACAGATACTGGAATGGTTTGTCACATCCTTCTCCAGTTCATTTTATAGATTAGGAAATGGAGGCAAACAGGGTGGGTCACACACTTATGAAGTGTCTGAGACCAGATTTGAACTCAGGAAGATGAATCTTCCTGAATCCAGGACCAACACTCTACCCACTTTGCCATGTAGCTGCCCCAAACAGATTACAAGGTTTAGTCAAAATAGAATTCACTGGGAAACCAAAACCAAGGGGTAGGCATTTATAAAAGAGTTTATTAAAAGTCTATAGCCAAGAAGGCCAGCAGAGAGTAACAGAGAACACACTAAGGAAGGTAATGACAATTGTCAATGACACATAGTTTGTCTTATGTAAATTCTCTTTAGACACTGTTCTTTTATGGTAATGACATGCATTCTGCACCTCCTTTCCCCCTGCATCTGAATTGTTGTGTTCCCAGTGACTGACAAATGGAATAGATTAACAAGTGACCAATCAGAACCATATACTTACTTATCTGAGGTGCAACTACAGAAGTAATTTTCTAATATGGGTGTCCTCAAGGCTGGAACTTTTAGAAATTGGAGCTGTTCTTTCATGACTGCTTTTGTCTGGTGCAGATTTTCTCAAACTCTGGTATCTTGGACAGAGCCGAAGCTAGTAATAAACAGTGCTTGCTGTGCTCTCTACCAATACTGCCTCCAGTCCTATTTTGGGAGACTCAAGAAACCCCAATCAAGACAATAGTGTTTTAACTGATTGCAACACTGCATTTACACAAAAGATATATCATCCAAATACTGCTCCATAAAATATTCACTTTCATCCAAAGAGATGGTTTACATCTGTAGTATTCAACTTGAAGCAATAATATCATACATGTATTATCAGATGTTGGATAACATGACCCCTAAGATCTCTTTCCAATTCTGAGTTTTAACATTTTTATGATCATAGTTGTTTCTTTACATAGCAGCTGATCCTTACTGGCATTTTTGAAGTATAAGGAAAAGAATATATCTTTCCTTTAATAGACAAAAAGGAAACTCACAATCTGGTAAAAATTCACATTCACATAAATTATTTCCGTAAAAGGAGAAAAAAATTCTCCTGGGGGTGGGGGGAAGTGGAGATAAGATAGTCCTGTGGAATCTCTCTCTCTCTCTCAGGTGTAAATCTTAATCAGTCAATAATTATCCAGTTAGAAAAACCATTAGGAGTATGAACAAAGCAGAATATTACATCTCTTAATATTAATGATTATTGATTAATTCTCTCTATCTCCTTTGGCATATTGAACCATGCGTATGCCTTAATGTTGCAAAGTGGGATCCAGGATGTTAAAGAGCCCTTTGTTTGAAAGTTCCTCTCATTCTCCCTCTGGCAAAGCTTCTACCTCAGAACAGGCATGTGAAGGGTAAATTTCTGAGTTCTTGGAGAGTACTTTACTTCCTAATTAGCAAGGGCACATGTTCTGTTAAGTCGCTGGCATACCTCATGTCTCATTACCTTTTACTCATTAGGTGCTTCTAATTATTCTAAATTGTCTCTTAATTGGATCCTAGCCTTGGTGACATGAGTGTGAGCAGAGTAAGAGATGAAATTCCATCAGCTCATTCTATCTTGATTAATTTCCAAGACCTTATTTCTCACCAGGGTGATAATTTCTGATATTTTATATATTCTATTTTTTTAGACAAATTGTTCCTTTTATTTATATCTTTCTAGTCCTTGGGGTGAAGGGATTTCTTTTGAATTTTTGTGTCATTTTTTTTAAAAAAACAGAATTTCCCAGTTGATTCCCAAATCAGAACTAGATATATCGATGCAAACATAGATGAGGAGGTTGGGAATATACGTCAAGCATGGTTGACTATCAACCACAGAATCAGAATCTGAGAATTGATAGGGACTTCAAGAGCATCTATTCTGACCTGCCCTTGAAAAGGAATCTACTCTACACCATTCCAGGCAAGAACCCACATCCTATATCCAATCAAAAATGTCTTAAAATAGTTTCTTCATCATTTTTCTCCTCCCTTTTCTGTAATCTTTCTATGACTACCTACTAACTCTATGAGGTGCTCAGTATCTTTCTTCTAATCATCTCCTTTCCCACCACAAATTACTTTAAAGAAATTCAATTTCGTTCTGCAAACAGTCACTGAGTTTATATTATGTATATAACAATATGGGAAGTACAAAAATAATATGACCCTTTTTTAAGTAGGTTATGATCTTCTAAGAAAGAGCAGTATGACAAATAATTGTAGGGCAGGAAGAATATTTTACATGGATCCTCCCAGTATAGTGTCTAACACAGTGAAGGTACCTACTAGATATTTTCTGAAAGAGTGAAATTTAGACAAAGTTCCATAAAGGTAAGGCCTTCTGAAGCAGTTCTTTGAGGATGAATTTAATTTTGATAGGGAGAGACAAGATAGTAGAGGGAACAGTGGGAACAAACAGGACTCACACAGCATGACTGAGAAGTAGTAACCCAGTTTAACTGAAAAATAAGTAGGTAGAGTGTAGAAGAGAGGAGAGAAAGCAGAGAAATCTTTGAGGGCAGGGACTTTGTATTAATTATATTTGGCTTTCCATCATTGATCAGAAATATTGGAAATAGAAGTTGTCTAAAATACTTATGAAGTAAAGTCTTAGTTAATATCAGTAATTTACATTTTAATGTCAATTTAAACCACTGTATTTTCTTTCTTGGGGATATTTATTTATTTCCAACTGGGGACTGAAATTTTTCAAGTTTTCAAGTCCTTTCGAAGGGCATTATAACAATCAGCAAGCAAATAGGAAAGCATTTGGGAGTCAGAGAGATAGAGTCAATGTTATCAGAACCTCTGATATAATACCATGTAGATAGCCACATTTAGTGACCCCTTTGGCCTAAGTACTGGACAAATGCTTTCAGTAGTCTGTCATGACTATTAAAGCTCTTATTTTGAGGTATTATTGCATAGGTCAGGAACATAAATTGGGAGTTTATTTCCCAAATGCCCTACCTGTTCATATGAAATTATTTTTATACAAGCAACAAAAGTGCATAACAGTGAATCTGGCATCATGGGCAAAGTAACTGTCATCATTCATGATAAGGTACTCATATATTAAGTGGGAACATAAACAATGTCCAAAGTGTAGTATAACAAGGAAAGTCCTAGTTAGGTCCTGGCCATCAGCAAGAAAGTATACATCAAATATAATAATAAAAACAATATTTTATAATTTATAATTGTATATTAAATGTTTGTAAAATGTTTTTCATAATAATCCTACAGTATGCAGTATGATATAGAAAGAGGGTCAGATTAAGGATCAGAGAACTTTCGTTCAGATCTTGTGCTACTTTGTTTCTATGGGCAAGTCACTTCACCTCTGTGATCCTATTTCCTCTTCTATAAAATAAAAGACTTGGACAAAGTGATTTCCAAAGTTCCTTCCAGCCATAAATCTTATGACCCTATGTGATAGGTAGCATGCTAATTCCAATTTAACCAAATAGTGGTCCAAGATCTGGGACCAAGGACATTTTTTAAAAAGTTAGTTACAGTGGGGAATAAAGTCCTTGTACTTTGCACTCAGTAGGATTTAATCCATCGGAGATGGCTCTTGCTCTGCATCCTTTCCCAAATTTCTCACCTCCAGAAGTGCTGCATGTGTACTTGCCTGTATCCCTAGGCTATATGAAGATTCTTTTGCCCATCGCTCATAGGGGAGCTCATCTGCCACCTTTTCTTACTCACACAGCTTCGTGATGGATTTCTGATGCAGTATTCCTCAATTTTGAACAACTTCATGTCCTCTAAAAAGGTGAAGATCTCACTTTGAAATCCTTTAGTATAATAGATCATTCTAACAGGAAATTTGAGGCAGTGGATAGTATTCTGCCAAACGAGGTCCTATTCTCTAGTGGCCTAGAGCATTGTTTAGATGCTCACAAAGTCAATAAGATTTGGGGTAAATGGAAGTAATTTACTTCCCCCAGGAAAATGGAGATATTTCCATCAATTATATGTGGGTTGGTGGAAACGTTTTCCACACTGTGCCTTTTTCCCCTAAGGAGTCTCATTCTCATCTCCTTGTTTACCTACTGGTCTGTGGTATTTGGGGACTTGAGAAAAATGTGCAGTTTAGAAATCACTTAGATCATTTTCCCCAGCCCAAGCTATGCTATAGACTGATTGAATATTTAAATTCTCTATGAAAGACTATTCAGATCATGACTAGTACCAGATTTGAAGTCCCCAAGAATACAAATCTTACCAAGCTATAATGCAAGGGCTTTATTCACTTACTCTTACTAACTCAATCGAAAGATGCTCTGAGTACCAGACTTTGGAACTATTTTTTGTTAGCTTGGAATTAGCATGCTACCCTACCACAGAGGGTGCCATAGCCCTGTTCTAATAATGCATGGTGGCCCAGAGGGTAGTTGTTGGAAGCAAGGAAGGAAAAAGAAACCAAGAGTGGGATGGTATAAGGGATATGGAAAGGGAAAGTCATATTTTTTCATTTTACAGGTTATACTTGCTTTGGTAGTGATAGTTTTACAGAACTGGAAAAATACTCCAGGGAGCAGCAATTGAGAAATGCTGACTGAGCACAAGAGCATTACCACTGTACTGATTAGTACAGGGGATGAAAAGTACTGGCTGGAACAGGCATAAGGGAGAAAGGAACATCTGTCTATCAATTCCTTTTCATTGTAAAAAGGAGAGTCTTTGGTTTCTCAAATCAATAATTTGAATTAAATTTTATTTTTAGTTAATGATATATTTTTTTCACCCTCCTATTTCTCTTCCCCTAATAAAAAGTGAAAAAAAATTATCACAATATAAAACCATGGTCAAGTGAAACAAATTCTCACATTAGTCCAAAAATCATATGACTCATCGAGCCTGATTCTATCACCTCCGTGTTAGGAAATGGGTAATAGACTTCATCAAAGGTTCTTGGAATCATGCTTAGTTATTGTTCATTCCATTCATTTGGCCCATATAACTGACTTCCTTTTATTGTTATCCTCACTCTAACTAAACCCATTATCAGTGTCTCAGATAAGGGCAATGAAGGCATGCTTAAAAAAATTTTCTGATGATATAAATTTGGTAAGGGATAACTAACATGCTGCTTGACAAAGTCAGTATTCAAAAGGATCTTAATTGGTCAGAACGTTGAACTGAATCAAATACACTGAAATTTAAAAGTAACAATGCAAAATCTTGCACGTATATAAAAAAAATCTTTAGAAGTAGCAAAATGAGGAAGAAAGACTAGACAGTTCATATGAAAAATATCTAATGCTTTTGGTGGATTACACACTTGATGTGAGCCAACAGTGTAATATGGCAGCCTTGAAAACTCATATGATATTAGGATTCATTAGGAGTGTCCTCATGGTTCTTTTCCTACTTGATTAGTTTATGAGAGTTGTTTTATAATATTTTATAATATTAATGTTATACTATAAATTGTCCTTTTCGTTCTGCTCACTTGGCATCAATTCGCATGGTTTTTTAAACATCTATTTCCTCATTTCTTACTGCACGATTGTTAGAAAGAGTTCATTGTTTTGAGCCCCAAATCTTCCTCCATGATATTTCCACTCATTTTTCATAGCTTTACCTGCTGAGGCCAAGTAAAATAAGTCTAATCTCCCTTTTATGTGATCCCTTCATTACTTGAAGTCACCTATCATTTTTCCTAACGTCTTTTTTCTCCATTCTATATGTTTCCAATTATTTCAATTGATAATCATATGGTATAGCTACATATTCCTACTCTACTGGACATGGGCCTCTACATTCTAGTTAATATTTTCCTTTCTAACATTTGGGCTTTGAACTAAATGCAATGAAAAGCAGCATAGTGTACCAAACAAGTGATGGGTTTCAAAAAACAAAAGCGTGACCTAGATTCAAATCCCATCAATGACATTTATTAGCTATGTGATCATAGACAAGTCACAACATCTCTCAGACTTAGTTTACTTATTTGAAAAATGAAGATTTAAAAATGCTTATAGTACCTACTTCAAAAATGTTTTGAGGGAAAAATGATATAATGTATGCTAAATGCGTTGTAAATCTTGTTGCTGTTTAGTTGTCTCAGTCATGTCTGTCTCCTTGTGACCACATGTGGGATTATCTTGGCAGAGATACTGGAGTGGTTTGCTGTTTCCTCCAGCTCATTTTACAGATGAAGACCCTGAGACAAACAAGGTTAAATGACTTGCTCAGGGTCACCTAGTCAACGTCTGAAGACAGATTTGAACTCAGGAAAATGAGTCTTCCTCACTCGAGGCCTGGCACTCTATCCACTGCTCCACCTAGCTTCACCCATAAATCTTAAGCCTATTTATATTTCAGTCATTGTTATTATTACTTCAAATGTCATCTGACCAAGGCATAGTGTAATGGGACTGTGGTTTATAAAACAAGAGGATTGTACTACGTGACCTCTAAGGAACCTTCTGTTTCTAGATCTATAATATTACGATCTCTCTAATTTTGTATATTATGCTTCTCTTATTTCAGCCTCTGATAATATTAGCTATTTAATTCTTCGTATCTAGAGTGTGACTTTAAAGTAGGGAGAATGATTCTTCTATATGGCTTATGAGATAAATCTCATACTTCTAAAATTGTATATTTCATATAACGTAATGCTTTTCTCCTTAAACATCTGGTTTATTTAAAACATGACCAGTGCTTAATAAGTTAATTTAATTTAATTTTATATTTATATATCTTTTCTTATAAAGAAATATTTTCTGGGATGTGAGGTATGTCAGAATATAAATGAAATAAATTAATTGTATTATATTACAACATACATCAATTATAGAAAATAACATGTTATCTATATTTATGCATAAATTGTTATAATTATATAACACATAAAACATTGTTCTATCTCCCCAACTAGATCATAAGATGCTAAAGAGAATCAATAGTGTTTGATTCACAGAATTATTGAATTTCAGAACAAAAAGAATGTTAAAATCCATCTGTTTGAATCACAGCCTGATTTAGGATCCTTTGTATAATATCCTAACAAGTGGTTACCCAGCCTTTGCTTGAAAACCTATAGTGAATGGGAAATGCTATGTCTCAAAAGTAGTCTGTTCTACTTTCTTAGAAAAAAAATGTCCTATATTGAATGTAAATATGTCTTTCTACTACCTCAATCTGTTGTTCTCAGTTCTGTACTGAGGCCAAATGTAAAGATTTAAATCAGTAAATAACTGTACACAGCCCTTACATCTCCCTATACCCATGTGTTTGCTCCATGTTATACAACCTTAGTTCCTTCAACAAAACTTTATAGAGTGTGATCTCCAGACCATTCATCACCCTAGTTCACCTCTGCTTTTTTTTCTGAACTCTTTCTAATTTATCAACATCTGTACTAAAACGTGGTACCTTGAGCCAGACACAATATTCTAAATATGATCTGACTAGAGGAAGTGTGGTTCAGTGGAAAGTGTTCTAGTCTAACCTTCCTTCTGCATTTCCACTAATTATGTGAGTATAGGAAAGTCATTTCACCTTTCCAAAGTTCCAGTTTCTCCATCTATAAGATGGAATTAACTATAACATTTGTTTCCTAGTGTTTCTGTAAATATTCAATTGGAAAAGATTTGTATGCTAGGTAAATATCAGTTATTATTATTATGAAAATAGATGTAAGTGCCCTTGGTTTGAGAAAGAAGGCTGAATGGTTAAGCATTGGCCTTTGGAATCACTTGGTTGAAACAAGTCCTTGTGGTCTCATTAATTTTTGGTTATCCATTTTCTGTATACACTGTCTTCCCCAGTAGAGTCTAAATTCTCTAAGGGCAATGACTGTCTTTCTTTTTGCTTCTATTTATATTCCCAGCACTTAGCACAGTAAGTGCCTAATAAATGCTTGCTAATAGCAGGTTTCATAAAAAACCTGGGAAGACTTGTGTGAACTAATGCAAAGTGAAGTGAGCAGAATCAGGAAAACATTGTGCAGAGTATCAGCAACATGTTTTGATGATCAACTATGAATGTCTCTGCCCTTCTTAGCAACACAATGATCCAAGACAGGTTCAAAGGACTCCCAAAGTAAAATGTTATCCATATCCAGATAAAGAAGTGATGGACACAAAATGCAGATAGAAGCATATTTTTCACTTACTTTATACTTTCTCATGGTCTAATTTCCTTTTGATATGTTTCTTCTTCCACAACCGTGAAAAATAAAGACATGTTTTACATGCTATCATATTCATAAACTATATCAAACTGCCTACCATTTTTAGAAGAGAGGAGGGTAAGAAGGGAAAAAAAATGTAACTCAAAATCTTGTAAAATGAATGCTAAATTTTTTTCTTGGTAAGTAATTGGGGAAAAATAGAATACAATTTAAATTTTAAAAAGTAAAAAAAATGCTTGCTGATGTTTGTTCTCATGAACATAACATAGATTTAGAGCTAGAAGGGACTTTAACAGTCATTTACCTAACTCCTCTCATTTTGTAGATTAGAGAATTGAGGCTTAAAGAGCCTCAATAACCTGTCCAATATTGTACACTTAGAAAATACCTGAGGTAAATTCAAGCCAATTTCCTCCAAATTTCAAGTCCAGCACTCTATCCATTATGCCACACATATTTAACAATAAAAGAGATGGGAAGTCTTATATAATGCCATAATTAATGGACAATGAAATTTCTGTTCTAATAACATTTTATGCCATGGATAATGTCTTAGTACATTCATTTAACCAATGATGAAACAATGTAAATCAGGAATATAAAATAATCCCAGAGACAACCTTGTTTCTTCACATTGAGCTCCACAGTCATCTAACACTTTAGGATAACCTTTCTTAGCTGGGATAAGCCCATGATTGTGAAATGATCATTCACTGAAGCTATAAAAATGCAAGAACTGATTATAGTTTTGTGTTGATGAGCATACTATCATTTATCTAATCATAGATACAAATGTTGAACAGGACAATAAAAAGCAAAGATCCCTCAGTTATTTCACTAGATACCTCTTGCCTCATTGACATTGAACCATTAACAGCTACACTTTGAAGATGATGTCACCAGTTCTTAATCCAGCTGATAGTATTATCATATAAACAATATTTTTTAATTTCTTTTTTTAATAAAAATTTATTTTTAATTTTCAACATTCACTTCTACAAGATTCCGAATTGCAAATTTTCCCTCCATCTCTCCTCTCCCCCAACCCCAGGATAGTGTGCATTTTGATTATCCTTTCCTCCAATCTGTTCTCCCTTCCATTACCCCCCCCCACTTTTTTTTATCCCCTTCCCTTCTATTTTCCTGTAGGGCAAAATAGATTTCTATACCCCATTGCCTGTATATCTCATTTCCCAGTTGCATGTACAAACAATTTTCAATATTCATTTTTAAAGCTTTGAGTTCCACATTCTCTCCCTTCCTCCCTCCCTACCCACCCTCATTGAGAAAGCAAGCAATTTGATATAGATTATATATGTAGTCATGGAAAACACTTCCATAACAGTCATGTTGTGAAAGACTAACTATATTACCCTCTATCCTGTCCCACCCTCCATTTATTCTATTCTCTCCTTTGGCCTGTCCCACCACAGAAGTGTTTGCTTCTGATTGCTCCTTCCCCAAATCTGCAGTCCTTTCACTTATCTCCCCTCTCTTATTCCCTTCCCCCCCAGCTTTCCTGTAAGATAGATTTCTATACCCAATTGAGTGTGTATGTTATTGCCTCCTTAAGGCAAATCTGATAAGAGTAAGGCTCAGTTACTCCCTCTCACCTCCCCCCCTCTTCCCCTCCAGTGTAAAAGCTCTTTCTTGCCTCCTTTATGTGAGATGATTTACTACATTTTACCTCTCCCTTTACTTTTCTCCCAGTACATTCCTCTCAACATTTTATTTTACTTTTTAGGCAATATCCCTTAATATCCAGCTCACCCTGTGCCCTCTGTCTACACATATGCACAGACATACACACACAGAAACACATAGACATACATATATGTACACACACATACACACATACATACATACATATATACACATACACACACACACACACACACACACACACACACAAACATATTCCCTCTAACTACCCTAATACTGAGTCTCTTGAGTTACAAATATCATCTTTCCATGTAGGAATATAAACAGTTCAAGTTTAATTAGTCCCTTATGGTTTCTCTTTCCTGTTTGCCTTTTCATGCTTCTCTTGATTCTTGTATTTGATAGTCAAATTTCCTATTCAACTCTGGTCTTTTCAACAAGAATGCTTGGAAGTCCTCTATTTCATTGAAATTCAATTTTCCCCCTGAAATATTATACTCAGCTTTGCTGCGTGGGTGATTCTTGGTTTTAATCCTATTTCCTTTGACCTCTGGAATATCATATTATAAGCCCTTAGATCCCTTAGCGTAGAAACTGCTAAATCTTGTATTTCCATAGTGCTTGAATTGTTTCTTTCTGGCCAATTGCAATATTATCTCTTTGACCTGGGAATTCTGGAAATTAGCTACAATATTCCTAGAAGTTTTCCTTTTGGGATCTCTTTCAGGAGGTGATCAATGGATTCTTTCCATTTCTATTTTACCCTCTGGTTTTAAAATATCAGTACAATTGTCCTTGATAATTTCTTGAAAGATGATGTCTAAGCTGTTTTTTTGATCATGGTTTTAAAATTATCTGTCCTGGATCTATTTTCCAGGACAATTGTTTCTTTAGTGAGATATTTCACATTGTCTTCTATTATTTCATTCTTTTGGTTTTGTTTTATAATTTCTTGATTTCTCATAAAGTCATTAGGTTCCATTTGCTCCATTCTAATTTTAAAGGAATTATTTTCATCAGTGTGCTTTTGGACCTCCTTTTCCATTTGGCCAATTCTGCTTTTCAAGGCATTCTTCTTCTTATTGGCTTTTTGGAGCTCCTTTGTCATTTGGGTCAGTCTATTTTAAAGGTGTTATTTTCTTCAGCATTTTTGGGATCTCCTTTAGCAAGCTGTTGACTCATTTTTCATGATTTTCTTGCATCACTCTAATTTCTTTTCCCAATTTTTCCTCCAATTCTCTTCCTTGATTTTCAAAATCCTTTTTGAGTTCTTCTATGGCCTGAGACCATTTCGTATTTTTCTTGAAGGCTTTGGATATAGGAGCCTTTACCCTTTTGTCTTTCTCTGGCTCTATGTCTTGATCTTCCTCATCAGTAAGTGTGTAAGAAAACATCTTTTCACCAAGAAAGTTACCTTCTATAGTCTTATTCTTTTTCTCCCCTGTGTCCTCATTTCTCCAGCCAATTATTTGACTTTTGAGCTCTTTGTTAAGTGGAGGGTGTACTGCCCCAATTTTCAGGGGTTTTTTGCCACTGTTTTCAGAGATATCTCTAGGGACCTGCAAATTCTCAGTTCCTTCAAAGTGGTATGATCAAATGAGAGGTATTTACTCCTGTCCTGGCCTTCACTCTGGTTTGTGAACAACCACAAGAATTCTTTTCTGCCCTGGAACTTTGAGGAGGGTTTCCTTTCCACAGCCACCACCAGTTCCACCACATCAGTGCTCCTCCTCACCCCAGAATGACCACCCATGACTGTGATCCAGATCACCTGCTCAATTCTGCCACCATCTGAAGGCTGAGAGCTCCAGAAGCAGTCATTGCTGCTGCCCTGTGGCTGTGGTTGGGGCCGTGGACAGACCATGCTCTCCTCACCCAGGTGAGAGAGCTTTCATACTGACCTTTGAAGCTGTTTTTGGTGTTTCTGGGTTGAGAAGTTTCTTTTTCTTAACTTCTTCATCCCTTTCATGAGAGTGCCTCCTGTTCATGTGTTCATTATTAAGACCTATTCCCTTTGTTCAACTGTTTCCTGGCAGTGGCTCCTTCTCCCCAGAAAATGATTTCAATTCTCCAACAGCTAAACCATTGTAGGATTACTTAGAACCCTAACTGTATTACATATCCTTCATACTTCCTTGGTCAGAATAGGGTCAAGCTATTTACTTCTATTTATTTAAACAGACATATCCTACAAACAAAAGGTTTCATGGGTTGTAACTATCATCTGCTAGATCTATTCCAAAGAATCTCCATTTCTTCTGCTGACAATATTAACATGAACTGGTGCCTTCCCTCCTCCTCCTTCTTTTACTTGTGTCAATACCCCTCATTGATCTGGGGGGTTGCTGAGGGAAGAGAAGTTCAGGAGGACACTTTAATTCTCTTTCCTTTTCATTCCCATCTTCCTCTAAGGCAGCTGTGACAAGTCACCCAGAATTACCAATGATTACTTTGGAAGCCAGTACAAAAGGAAAGTGAGAAATGTAATCCTGACTTTATGGAGCTGGTGAAGGTTTTTACAAATGTATTGACAGTTAACTTATACTTACCCTGCTTAAATCCTGGAATGCTTGACTCACCAGTTTCTACATTGGTGGAAATTGAAAGGCTTTGCTAAAAAAGATAAATTTAGGTAGCACTATTTGGGGAAAAGTTTGTTCTGAAATAAGGTTCCTTTAAAAAAAAGATCACAAAACTCTCCTTCAGTTTTATTATTTTTTTGGTTATTTTATTCAACTCTTTCTTGCCTTTTAATATATGCCTTTCTTTAAAATGCACAAGCCAACCACCCATCATAAAGTACACCTGGCTTAATCAACCATATTTACTTATAAAAACCCTTTGCTTTTCAATTAACGTTAGACCAGATGTCACTAAAGAGGTTTAGAATTCACATCATAGGTTGGCTCCTAAATTATATCTAACCCTGCTGCAATGTTTGTGTATATACTCCTATGCAGACAAGAGTACTGGAATGTAATCTGGCATAGACTATCACTGCAGTATAAATGAGTATCCCCAATAATGCACTGAAGTCCTAATTGGGGATCCATCAGTGTAGTGTTAAAGGAATGCATAAATGGCATACATTAGAGGCAGTGTGGTATAGTTTCTTTAAGCTATGTCAGAAGGATGCTGGATTCTAATCCATACTATGATCCTTCCTAGTTATTCAACCTTGGGCATGTCTTAGATCTTCAATTTCCTCATCTGTAAAATTGGGATAATAATAATAATTACCCACAGAAGAATATCTCACATTTATATGATATTTTAAGTTTTGAAAGTACTTAATATGTGTTCCCTCAGTTGATCCTTATAACAGCCTTGGGAGCTAGGTGACATAATTATCCATTTTTTAAAGATTAGGAAACTGAGGCACAGGCAAATTGGTTTGTTCAGTGTCACATAACTACTTAGTCATGGTCTATTTGGTCCACTTGATAACAAGGCTTGCAATCAATCCATTGTATGACATATGTTCCCCTTTGTCATTGTGAATGTAATGGTGCCTGGCTCATGCATATAGTGTGTCTGGCTACTCTGGCTACTCTGCAGAGAGGCTGAGAAGCCTATATCTTGGAGAGTCATGATGACATATAACAGAAGTACCTAGGGGAGACTTGAGCATGCTTAGATATTCTGAAATTGGTTCTGGTCTGCAAAACAAGTGGTTAGATTAGGAGCAGCCTTTTTGATTGCCTTCATAGCCAGAACTGGTGGCATTTTCAAAGATCTGAGTCAGCCTTAGCCTAATATATTTGGCAGCATTCTTCATGGATCCTCTGGACTCCTTCATTGGCATCCAGGGAGAGACAAAGCTTGAAGAGAAGAGGCTTTGGGCTTGCTTCACTGAAGCCACTATGTGGCTCTGTGAATACAGATTTGGGTTTTCCACCTACTTCAGAATTTATTTTTTTATTTTAGGTGAGAGGAGAATAATATCCCAACATTCAGATTTTGTAGACAGCTCAGAATCAATGCCTTAAGTAGCAAGAAAATTTCTTGGACACCCAGCCTAAGCAGTTGATGAAACGAGGATTCCTCCAACACTGACATTACATTTGGACATGGACTTGGTGGATACAACATTGTGTAGAAACTGAGCTAAATAAGGTCCGTGGTGTGTTCGTGTGTTTTCGGTGGGCATTTTTATTTTTGCAATTGCTGTGTATTTAAAGTAACTACGCCTTAGTGATAGCTAATTGATGTTGAGTGCTTAACTAAAACTGGAATATCAGTTATTGGCACCAAATAATGGGAAGAACATAGCCAGTGGAAGATCGAATTGGTAACATTAGAGGAGCGATACCCCCAAACCTTTTAGTGTACCTTAGAACACTGAGGGATAGATGTATCCTGCTCATTCTGGAAGAGGGAGCCATAACATTCTCATTAGTTGAGGAAAGCACTTTGTAAAACTTGAAGAACCATGCAATTGGGAGTTGTTATTGAATGAAGCTATATAACATACAGGTAAGACTTGGCTTATACTTCATTTGACCTGGGACTGAAATATTTAGCTCTCGTTGTTTGTGTGATTCTTCTGTCAGCATGACACTTTCATCTACATGTCCATTGCCTCTGCTGTTTCTGAACTCTTCTCTGTTTCTTTTCTTTTGTCATTTGTCTCCTTTGCCAGTTTGTCCTCTCATACTTGGTCAATGGATTAGACCACTAATAACCAATGAGAACAGCTATATCTTTATGCTTTTTGAATTTACCAACCTATAGTTATAAGATGGCTTCACTCAGTTGTCTCAATTGTTGATTCCTGATCATAAACAAAATTTTCACTGCCATAGATATTTTTAAAACTTTTCTGGAGGTTGGGAAAGTTGTTTTTGGATCACTGAGGTGTTTCTATGTAAATTTAGCTTCTGGATCACTGGGGTGTTACTATAAAGTGAATGAATAAAAAGTCAAGATACTTTTCATTTGCCCACTCAACCTTAGCTATACACAGAGATGGTCACCCCTTTGTTAGTACTGTCACTCACAAGTGTTCAGCATCAATTTTCATGAACTCTAAAATTCCTTTATCTGATAATAATCTGTTTTCATTTCTCCTCTCCCTCTGTCTTGTACCCCCAAACCCTGTTCTTTGTCCTCACCTCAAACTTCAATCCCTCTACTCCTCAGCTCTTTCTAAGGCTACCATCCTTGTTTTAGCTACATTCTTTTGCTTTTCCGATCTTGACCCTTTTATGAAGCTGTTTATACTGCCATCTTCAATCAAGTCCTGTACCCCTATCTACTCTATCAGAAATCTTTTCTTGGCAAGCCCCAGCCTTAGATTACTCACACCATCCACTATCTTTGCTCCTACTTATATACCTTCTGAATGAAGTTGGAGGAAATTATAAAACTTAATTGACAGGGTTCACTACAAATTTATGTTTCATAATCTCATATGGAGCCTCACCACTGCAAAGTAAATACATTTACAGGTCTCTGATTTATTATACTACTCACCACAGCAGGCTTTCCAAATATTTTCATCTCTCTTCACAGCTCACGTGGATTTATCTATACCAACTCTACTGGTTGAGACTCTTATGCCATATTTCATTAAAAAAAATTAAGGTAATTAAACAAGAGGATCCCTTTCTTCCCCATTCCTTCATTCACATGCCTTCCACTAGTATTTCCTCCTCCAACCCTGTCTCACATGAAGAGGTTTCCCTTCTCCTTGCCAAGGCTAATCACTTCAAATGCATGTGATCTCATTGCATCCTATCATCTCCTGAAGATTTTCTCTATTATCCCCACTCTCACTAATCTACTAGATGCTCTGGCTACCTATATACATGCCTATGTCACCCCCAATCCTCAAAAAGTTCTAACTTGATCTGTCCATCTCCCTCATTAAATATCATCTCATTCCTCTCCTCTCAGTAGCTCAATTCCATGGGGACATCTATGATTGATGCCTCTACTTCCTTTTTCTCTCACTTCCTCCTTAACTCTCTGCAGTTTGACTTCTGATTTTATCATTCAACTGAAATTGCCCCTTCCAATGTTATCAATGACCTCTTAATTGCAAAATCCTATCACCTTTTCACAGTCCTCATCCTTCTCAACATCCCGAATCCTTAAATTTCCTTTCCCCTCCCTGACAATCCCCATTCTTCTCTGATACTGTTATCTTTTAGTTGTCCTTCTACCTACCTGACCACTCTTTCTTATTCTCCTTTAATGAATCTTTGTTGAGGTCACATGCAAGAAGGCTAAGTGCCTCCCGAAGCCTTATCTTGGTCCCTCTCCTCTTCTCCCTCTATACTATTTCACTTAGGGATATTATCAACTTTCTTGCATTTAATTATCATTTCCATGCTAATGATCCTCAGGCCTACTCTTCTAACCCTTACATCTTTTCTAACTTCTATTTGACATCTCAATATAGACATATATTTTGTAGACCATAAACTCAAGAGATCCAAAATTGAAGTCATTATCTTTCCCTCAAATTTTCTCTTCTTCCTAGCTTTTTCATAAGTGGCAAAGGTACCAACATTCTCCCAGTTATCCAGGCTAACAACATGGCATCATCCTGAACTCCTCACTTTCTCCTATATCCCGTATCTTTTGCCAAGGTCTGTAAATTCTACCTTTATAATATCTCTCTGTAATATTTGTAACATGAATGCCCCCCTTCTCTCCCTTCATAGTGCCACCCCCTTGATATAGGCTCCCATCATCTCATTCCTGGATTATTGTCATAACCTGCTTCTCATTTTTCTCCCTGATTCAAGTCTCTCCCCACTCCAGTCCTTCCTCTAATCAGCTGTCAAATTGCTGTTCCTACACCACATATCTGACCATGTCATCCATTCTGGGATCAACTATAAAATCTTCCATTTGGCATTCAAAGCACTTCATAACTTGCACCTCTTCTACCTTTTCAGTTTTCTCACACCTTACTTCCCTCCACTTACTCTGTGATGGAATGACACTAGCCTCCTTGCTGTCCCTCAAATAAAACACTCTATCTCCTGATTCCAGGAATTTTCACTCATTTTCCCCATCTCCAAAATTATTTCCTCCTCATCTCTCTCTTCTAGTTTCTCTGGCTTCATCAATTCTTAATCCATAGTTTACCTTTTACAAGATGTCTTTCCCAATTAGTTCTAATATTACCTGTATGTATCTTATTTATACCTAGCTATTCAAATTCTGTCTCCCTAATTTGAGTATGAGCTTCTTGAGAGCAGAAATTTTATCTTGACCTTCTTTGTACTCCCAGTGCTTAGCACATTACCTGGAACATAGTAAGTGTTTTTAAATACTTATTGACCGATTTGTTGGATAATGGTTATTGTCACTACTATTTAAGTCATATGAGCTTTCAGACTAGAAGTTTCAGAAGGCCAAGAATCCTGTTTCATCTAAATGTCAAATCTTCCCTAATAGCTACAATTTTACTATAAACAAAGTAGGCTCTTAAATATTAGTTGCATGATTATACAGAAGTAAATGGAAATGGTCTAGAAATTGGTTTGTTTTTTATGCTAATCCCTTCTGTTAGGCAACTCTCTAATGCTACAAATTTATGAATACTTCCCTGCATGTATTGGTAGAGGGAGTTGCCTTCTAGGAGTTCCTTATACCAAGTGAAATCACAAGTATGGCCCCCCCAAGTTAAAAAAAGAAACTGCAGCAGCAACAACCACAACAATCCCTCCATATGTTCTCTGATCCAGAGAGTAGGAACAGTCAATTTGGCTGAACTTCTAATTAAATCTCATAAATCCAATCCAACTGAATCTCAGTCTACTAAGCTTTTATTAAGTGCCTACTGTATGCAAATCAGCATACTAGACACCAGAAATACTAAGATAGAAGAAGAAAAATCTGTTTGTGGCCTCAAAGGGCATATGTTTTATGGGGTCAGGACATGCCATGCAATGAAGTAACAGCTGGAGGCATCAGGAAAGGCTTCCTGTAAGAAGTAACACATGTGAACACTGAAAGAAGCTAGGGGTTCTGAGAGGCAAGAGGTGAATAGAGGGTTCAATCAAGACATAGGAGAAAATCTACGTAAAAATGGAGATGGGAGAGGAACTGCCCAGTTGGTTGAGAGCAGCCCCTTCCTTATTTTTCCTATACCCTACACCTGAAATTTATTACCCCTCCTAATTGCAGACTACTAAAATGTGATTCACCCTTCATAATATAACCTTATGTAAATGTAATGATTTATTCTTTGAAATTCTTACTTTCCTGGTTTCTATATAATAGACTTTCTCTCTTGTCATAGGAAGTATACAATTGAATTCTTTTAAATCTTTCAGCTCTCTCCTTTTCCCACCTTTTAATAACTGAATGACAAAGGAGCTTTCAAACTTTTTTCTTGCCTTTTCTGCTTTGTACACCCAAACCTTTTCAAACCTCCTTCCCACAGTGCCATTGGGATGCTCAGCTGAGAGTCATGTCAACTTAGTGTCTTTCCAGAGAGAACAAAGTCCTTTTGTATTTTATTCTGCTAATGATAGTGTTTGTCCCTTTGGCTTTCAATGAGTATGGCAGTTTTCTTTAATAGTAATCATTCCTTCAAACAGAATTGTTAAGTGGGCTTGATGCTTTAATTTGGAAAATGAGATGTAAGCTTCAAGTGTAAATCATTTGTTCAAGGTCATATCCTGACTCAGGAGCAAGGAAGGGGATAGGAACAAGAGATCTTAACTCTGCATAAAGAAAGTGTTTGATGAATAAAATTTGGTGTGAAACTTATTGGGCAAGCCTGGCCCTTCATAACTGTAGTGTAGGTGAGGTTGGTATGCTGTACCTCCCTTATTTTCATTTTGCCCATATTAATTTCCCCAATCCCCTGGTAACCAGTGCTCTATTATAGTCCTTTTGTGTATGACATCTATTCTCATGCATATTCACCTTGGCCTGTGGCCTTTGTTCTATAGTTATCCTTCCTTCCTCCCTCCATAAAATTTGTCCTGACATTAGTCAGTTAATAAGCATTTATTAAGCACCTACTATATGCCAGGCATTGTGCTAAGCACTAGGGATACAAAGTAAGGACAAAGACAATCTCTTCTCTTAAGATACAAATTCTACTGGTTCAGTAATCATGTATATAATATGTACAAACAAGATACACAGGATAAAATAAAAATAATCAATAGAGGGAAAGCCCTGACACTAAGAAGGATCTTCTCACAAATGAAGGGATTTTAGCTAAAATCTGAAGAAAGAGAGTGTTGAAAAAAAAAGAAATGGGAAAGGAGAATATTCTAGGCATGGAGAGCAGCCAGGAAAAATGTCTGGAGTCAGGAGGTAGAATGTCTTGTATGAAGAATGGCAAGGAGGCCAAAGTCACTGAATAGTGGTGACTGGGAATGACTGGAAATGGAAAAGTAGGAGGGGGCAGGTTGTGAAAAGATTTGAAAACCAAACAGAAGATTCTCTGTTTGATCCTGGAGGTAATTGGGAGCCACTAGAGTTTAGTGAGTGGGAGGTGTGACCTGGTAGAACTCATACTATAGGAATATCAATTTGACAGATGAGTGGAAGATGGACTGGACTGAGGAGAGTGACACCAACCAAAAGACTATTGCAGTCATATAAATATGAAATGATGAGAGACTACACCAGAGTAGTGGCAGGGTCAGAGTAGAGAAGGGGGAATTTATGAGAGATGTTACAAAGATAGAATTGGCAGGCCTTGGCAACAGATTGGATATGGGGGGGGGCGGTGCAGTGAAAGAGAGTAAGGAGTCAAAGATGATATCTTTGCTGTGTACTTGGGTGACTGGGAGTATAGTGGGGCCCTTGACACTAACAGGGAAGTTAAGAAGAGGGGAGGATTTTAGGGAAAAGATAATTATATCAGTTTTATACTTTTGGAATTTAAAATATCTATGGAGCTTCTAATTTGAGATATCCCATAGACAGTAAGGTATACAAGCTTGTAGGTTAGGGAAGAAAGGCTAGATAAATAGATCTGAGAATCATCAGTTTATTGTTGATAACTGAATACATGGGAGCTGATGAGATCCCTAGGTGAAATAGTATAAAGGAAGAAGAAAAAAGAGGTCAAAACAGAGACCTGAGGGACATTCAAAGCTAGTGGGAATAACATGAATAAAGATCTAGCAAAGGAGACTGAGAAGTAGTTATACAGGTAGGAAAAGAAGCAGCATAGAGTAGTATCCCAAAAATCCAGAGAGAAGAGAGTATCAAGAAGAGGGTTATTTGCAGTGTCAAAGGCTGCAGAGATGTCAAGAAAGATGAGGATGGAGAAAAGGCCAATTAATTCCCCAAATTTATTTAAAGACTTCAACCATGTCTTATTCCTCTGTGTATGTCTACCATCTAACCTAGTGCCAAAGATTAATAAAATTCAATGGGGGTGGGGAGGGAGCATTCAATTTACATATAATTGAATTATAATTAAAATTTCAAGAATGCTAAGGGGTTACTATCCTTCTTAGTCCAATGCCTTTTTCTCTAGACTAGATTGCTTGGTAACATTGGATGGACTATTAGTATGACAACAATCCCTTTGTAAATCAATCTATGACTATATCTGACATATCAGACACTTCACTGCTTTGTTAGGGAGAAGAGAAAAAAGAATAAGAGGGCATATGCACTTGGATGATGGGTGAGGAGGGAAGTCACTGGGTTGAGGAGGAAGGACACTGGAAATAAATTGGAATGATTAAAAAATATTTATTAAACCTCACAGATTGGATCAGGGTAGGCTTTGTTGTACCCTCATTCTAGCAGGGATGAATAATAGCTACTTGTGAAATACCTGTGCCATGTGTCTGGCTACTAGGCTGCTAGCTCTCAGATTAGCTTAGCATGATTTCTGATGTTTCTTTTTTTTTTTTTTACTCAACCAAAGTCATTATAAAGGAACTTTGTTCCCAGAACATTCATTAATTGAGGTATTACTGTGTATGTTATCCATTTATATACAGAGCTACAATGTAATCCTGAGAGTAATGCAATTTCTTGATTATTTATGAATTGAAATCATTTAGGAAATAGTAATTTGCAGCGTTAGCCTTACCAGCAAAAATCTTTCCCTCTTCATTTTTCTTTTGCCATTGTCCTCTCCTTAAATACACATGTTCACATACCACCAGAAACTAAATCACTCATTAAGAATTAAGCTTTCCCCAGATGCAGGTGCTACATGTTCATGTACATAATTCTGCTTCTTTGGATGCTAGCTTTCTTCCATCAGGCCCAGGCCACCTCTTCTCCTTTTGAAAGCTCTCCCCAGAGGCATCGTGAGTTCTGTTAATCAGACACTTCAGGTTCTGCTCAGATTGTAAATGCATTCCGTAACAAGCTGAATTTACCACTTCACATTCATCATTACTCCTGCCTTCTCTTCTCTTCCTACTTCACCATCCCCCTTCCAATATGATGTATAACCTGACTCCACATTTGACACGCAGAGAGAAAAGCTGGGTCAGAAGCTTATCTGAAAAGGGAGAATTCTCTCTCTCTCTCTCTCCCTCTCTCTCTCTCTCTCTCTCTCTCACACACACACACACACACGAAATCACAATAACATCATTTAAAGTATTTGTTAACCACATTTATTTCTTCCAGTCTACAAAATCATAGGATCCGTGATCTGGACCTGGAAAAGATCTCAGTGATGACCAAATCCACTGTTTATTTTAGAAACAAAGGATCTATACTGTCCATTATTAAAATGTCACTTTAGGGTATATAGGGTAGGTAGTGGTCAGATTGCTGCCCCAGAAAGCTACCAATCGTCATAAGAACGAAGAACTAAAAATAAGGACCTCTAGCTCTATGCCAATGCACTTTTCACAGTACAAGCAAACTAACAAAAAACAGAAGAGTCACAGGGTCCCATAAACAGAGGCCCTAAGACCTTCTCAGTTAACCCATAAGCTCCCCTCGGAAGGAAACTGAATCTGGGGTTGGTATCAAAGCAATGCTGTGAAATGCCTCTCTCCTCAGACTGTCCCACCAGCATTCCCAGATTTTTAGTCCTAGTTTGTGATTTTGATTTCTCCAAGGGAAAGTAAAATAATTTGTAATTGGTAAACAAGCAATAACCCTTCTCATTGGATCTATACTGTCCAAATAACCCATTCATTGTAAGAGAGAAGGGTGATGGTGGTGATGGCAAGATCCAGGCCTCTTGTCTAAATTTTCCTGAAGTTCCCCGGCTTTGGTTTTTGCTTCCCAGATATAGGAGACCCATGGACCCAAAGAAAGTAGGATTAGTCAGCTCAGTATCTTTGAGGTGATGGAAATGTAAGCAATGTCACTCATAAGGAGGTGGGCTTCTTTAAGATTCAGATTCAGGAAGAGAGAAAAAAGTTTACCCCAATATTTGCTAGCAAATTTTACTTTATGATCCTGTGGTTAACATAAATCCAAAAGGTAATTATAAAATTAAAAGGAATTTTTATGATTCTCTTAATTGGTTAAGCTAAATCCCAGCTTCTAAAAAAGCAGGAAGTATTTAGAAAAATTCTCCCTGACAGGACATTGCTTGCATCCTCTATTGCTTCCTTCCTCTCCACTTTCTTTATTTTAAAGAATCAGTAATTTTACTTCCAAGTTCACTACATGGTTTTTCCTTGTGTCTAGATCCAACATTGTAGAATTTGTCAAAATGTTGCAATCAGATATGATGTCCTCAGGACAGCACAGAAGATGCTTGGGATAAATGAGTTTGCAAGAGAAAGTTGTAATATCAGGTTCTTCGGAGTTCTTCTTAGCATTTTAAAGGTGAAAGACTTTGTGCTTTAATGAGATGAGTGGAGGCTGTGAAATTGACACTTTTCCCCCATTAAATTAAGAAAAGTATCTTGCTTTCTTTACTCAAACTCTGATCATCCTAGATTCTCATGCAGGAGTGTATATCAGCCCTCATCTGATTTTGGTTGTAAGTGGGAGCCTTGACAGGACTCATAACTATATTGAATCCTGCTGTGTCACATTCACTTAAAAACAGGTGATCATAGTATTTGATAAATCTGGCAATGCCTGTATTTCAAATTCATTCTGATGTGTTGTTGTCTGACTTGGAGTAGCATCTGGAAGTCATGAGAATGAAACTGATTTCTCTAGGACCATCACAATTTTGATGACTTGACACTAAGAGAGATGTCTGGAATTGACTTAGGCCTTGATCATGAGGCATTATGATGCAGTGAAGAAGGTTAAATTTGCAGTTAGTGGACACCAGCTCCACTGATTACTAACTTCTACGACCTAAGGCAAGTCACTTAATCTATCTGGGACTCATTTTTAAAATGAGGGGGTTGAACAAAATTACCTCTGGAGTACTTTGTAGTTCTAAATTTATGATTCCGTAATCTCAGGTTTCCATGCAGTAGTGAATAAGAATGCTAAATCTTCCAATCTGTAGTTACTAGCTCAATCACTTTCTCTAAGTCAGTTTACCAGCTGTTTGCCAACATATCCAAAACAGAATTCATTGTCTTTCTTTCCAAGCACTCCTCTTCTAAACTTCCCTATTTTTTCAGATTGTGACATTATTTTTCTAGGCTCCCAGGATTGAACACCCTTTATTATCTTCAACTCTTCACTCTTACTATTATCCAGAATATCCAGTCAGTTCCCTTCTTTCTCATTTCTACCTCCAAAACCTCTTTAATCAATTCCTTTCTCAAGACTTAGATAGCTAAGACCTTGATTCAATACCTTATCACCAAATGCCTGGATTATTGCAAAGATCTGCTCATCAATCTCCCTGCTTCATGTATCTGCACTCCAATCCATCCTCCCCAAAGCTGCCAATGATTTTCCTTAAGTGCATTTCTGACCACATTACTCCCTTGCCCAGAAGTCGACATTTCTGTGGCTCCCTATTGTCTCATAGATAAAACAGGTTACTTTTTTTTTCTTGAAAGCCTCTCACAATACAAACCCAATCTTTGTTTTTCAGATTATTTACATATATTGTGCCTTTTTCAAGGTGAATCCTCTCAGTGAATAGATCAAAGAATTTGAAGCCAAAACCCTCAGGAACAAAGTTTATGAAGCAGGTTGAAGTAAGCACAGCAGACAGCCATAGAGCATTGTTTGACAAAGGCTATATATGATATTTTTGTCAAGTGAAATATCTTAAGTAGGTGGAAGAGTAATTAAATTCAGTGCAGCTAAGTTCCAAAAGCATTTAGTTTTATTTTAATAGTAAATTTTTTATTGATGTCTTTTGTTTTTGCATCATCGTGTTTTCTGGAAGTGTCTCCCTCTCATGTATTAAAGAAACAACAAATGTAATCAGAGCAACAGTGATCACCAATGAGGATTAATCACTTTTTATTAAGATTTTTTTTTATTTTTAGTTTACAACACTCAGTTCTGCATGATTTTGAGTTCTGAATTTTCTTCCCTCTCCCCACCCTGCCCCAACATGGCATGGAATCCTATATATCTTCTACATATAACTTCACATTGAACTTATTTACACAATAGTCAAGTTGTGATGAAGAATTATAACCAATGGAATGAATCATGAGAAAGAAGAAACAAAACCATACAAAAAAAAACAAAAGAGAAAAATAAAACAAAAGAAAAAAAAGGAGAGCAAACAGTTTGCCTCAATCTGCATTCAGACTCAATAGTTCTTTGTCTGGATGTAGATAGCTCTCTCCATCATGAGTCCTTTGGAGTTGTCTTTGAACCTTGCATTTCTGAGAAGAGCGAAGTCTATCAAGGTTAGTCATCACAGGATCATATATCTGTGGTTGTGCATAATGTTCTCCTAGTTCTTCTCCGCTCACTCAGCATTATATCACGTAGGTTTCTCAAGGTTTTTATGAAGTCTGTATCTTCCTAATTTCTTATAACACAATAGTATTCCATTACATTCATATATCACAACTTGTTCAGCCATTCCCCAATTGATGGACATCCCCTTGATTTCCAGTTCTTTGATACTACAAAAAGAGCCACTATAAATATTTTTCATGACACAACTTATGACACAAGAGATAGAGAGCATTACAAAATGCAAAATGGATAATTTTGATTATGTTAAATTGAAATGTTTTTGTATAAAAAAGCCAATGCAACAAAGATTAGGACGGAAGCAGAAAATTGGGAGAAAATCTTTACAACTAGTATCTCTGATAAAGGCCTCATCTCTAAAATGTACAGGGAATTGATCCAAATTTATAGGAATACAAGTCATTCCCCAATTGAGAAATGGTCAAAGGATATGAACAGACAGTTTTCAGAGGAAGAAATTAAAGATATCTATAGGCATATGAAAAAATGCTCTAAATCACTACTGATTAGAGAAATGCAAATCAAAACAACTCTTAGGTTCCACATCTCTCCTGTCAGATTGGCTAAAATGACAAAACAGCAAAATGATAAATGGAAAATTAGAACACTGTTACATTGCTGGTAGTGTTGTGAACTGATCCTGCCATTCTGGAGAGCAATTTGGAACTATGCCCAAAGTGCTATAAAAATGTTCATACCCTTTGACCCAGCAATACCACTTCTAGCGTTGTATCCCAAAGAGATCACACAAGTGGGAAAAGGACCAATACGTACAAAAATCACTTTTTTTAAGTTCAAGGTGCTGTCCTTAGGCCAAGAAACATACAGATAAATGAATGAATGAATGAATGAATGAGCAAATAAATGTATCAAATATCTAGAAGCTTACATTTGACTAAAATGCTTTTCTTAATAAGACCAAAATTGAGCCTTTGTCCAGAGTAAGTTTGATATCTACCCCAGATGTTACTATACCAGCCACACTGATGAAGCAGTTCTACCCTCTATACTTTGTTTCCCTACCTCACACATTACATAAACATATATAATTTAAAGAAAAATATAAATTTCAGGTAACACATACAGATGTCGATATACATTTATATGTTATATAATATATGCATTCTATAACTTGTTTATATGCTACATATTTGCACCACATGCATATATAACATGCATATGTATTACATATATATGTATATATCATATATAATTTACATTTTTCCTAAAAGTCAAAGGAAAATCTTAATTAAATCAGACTGCATTCGATAACATTTGAAATTAGCCAAGAAAATAGCACTTTATCATCTCTGTTAGTCAAAAGTTGATTTAAAAAAAAAACACAGCACCTCATAAACTCTAATAAAATGTAAAGGAGTTGTGATCTGTATTGTCGGAAAGAGCAGATTTTTGCCCTCTTGGCAAAATAAAGGAGCTTTAAACTGTTGTAGTGTGATACATTGGTGCTATGTTTCTTTAAATCTTGCTCAGAATTCTGTATCATTGTTTCTACTCATTTTTAATGAATAGCTCCTAATTTATGGTTTTTGATACAATATGTTTGTGTGTGTGGTGTATGCATATGTATGTATACATACATACATACGTATCTCACAGAATGACCTGAATAGTCTGCTAATCAATTCTCTCTCATTTATCTATGCCTGAGGAAATGGTTGTAACAATAATTTTGCTTGCAGCTTCTGTGGAAGTATAAGACCAATAACACCAGCACAAAGGAGGGCTGCTAGCACAGATTCTTTGATCTGATTTTTGAAGGAAAGCAACTTTAAAGGGGTCAACAATCTTTTTTTTTAATTTAATTTAATTTATTTATTTAACATATTTAGTTTTCAGCATTGGTTTTCATAAGAGTTTGAATTACAAATTTTCTCCCCATTTCTACCCTTTCCCCCACTCCAAGATGGCGTATATTCTGGTTGCCCTGTTCCTCAGTCAGCCCTCCCTTCTGTCACCCCACTCCCCTCCCATCCCCTTTTCCCTTCCCCTCTTGTAGGGCAAGCTAAATTTCTACTCCCCATTGCCTGTGTATCTTATTTTCTAGTTGCATGAAAATAACTTTTTTTGTTTTTGGTTTTGAACGTCTGTTTTTAAAAACTTTGAGTTCCAAATGCTCCCCCCTCTTCCCTTCCCACCCACCCTCCCCTAGAAGTCAAGCAATTCAACATAGGCCACATGTGTATCATTATGTATAACCCTTCCATAATACTCATGTTGTGAAAGACTAACTATAATTTGCTCCTTCCCAACCCATCCCCCTTTATTGAATTTTCTCTCTTGACCCTGTCCCCTTTCCAAAGTGTTTGTTTTTGATTACCTCCACCCCCATCTGCCCTCCCCTCCATCATCCCCCCACCCTTTTTTATCTTCTTCCCTCTTCTTTCCTGTGGGGTAAGATACCCAATTGGGTATGTATGGTATTCTCTCCTCAGGCCCAATCTGATGAGAGCAAGATTCACTCATTCCCCCCTCACCTGCCCTCTCCCCTCCTCCCACAGAACTGCTTCCTCTTGCCACCTTTATGCGAGATAATCCACCCCATTCTGTCTCTCCCTATCTCCCTCTCTCAGTATGTTCCTCTCTCATCCCTTAATTTGATTTTATTTCTTTTAGATATCTTCCCTTCATCTTCAACTCCCCCTGTGTCTGCTCTCTCTCTCTCTCTCTCTCTCTATATATATATATACACATAGATATATACATACATACGCATTCACATATGTGTATATATATATATGTGTGTATATATATATATACACACATAAACATATATACATATATGCATATTCCCTTCAGCTACCTTAATACTTAGGTCTCATGAATCATACACATCATCTTTCCATGTAGGGATGTAAACAAAACAGTTCAACTTTAGTAAGTCCCTTGCAATTTCTTTTTCTTCTTCTTTTTCTTGATTACCTTTTCATGCTTCTCTTGATTCTTGTATTGGAAAGTCAAATTATCTATTCATCTCTTGTCTTTTCACTGATAAAACTTGAAAGTCCTCTATTTTATTAAAAATCCATATTTTGCCTTGGAGCATGATACTCAGTTTTGCTGGGTCGGTGATTCTTGGTTTTAATCCTAGCTCCATTGACCTCCGGAATGTCGTATTCCAAACCCTTCGATCTCTTAATGTAGAAGCTGCCAGATCTTGGATTATCCTGATTATGTTTCCATAATACTCAAATTGTTTCTTTCTGGCTGCTTGCAATATTTTCTCCTTGATCTGGGAGCTCTGGAATTTGGTGACAATATTCCTAGGAGATTTCTTTTTGGGATCTATTTGAGGAGGTGATCGATGGATTCTTTCAATTTCTATTTTGCCCTGTGGCTCTAGAATATCAGGGCAGTTCACCTTGATAATTTCTTGAAAGATGATATCTAGGCTCTCTTTTTGATCATGGCTTTCACATAGTCCAATAATTTTTAAATTCTGTCTCCTGAATCTATTTTCCAGGTCAGTGGTTTTTCCAATGAGATATTTCACATTGTCTTCCATTTTTTCATTCCTTTGGTTCTGTTTTATAATATCTTGATTTCTCATAATGTCACTAACTTCCACTTGCTCCAATCTAATTTTTAAAGTAGTATTTTCTTCAGTGGTCTTTTGGACCTCCTTTTCCATTTGGCTAATTCTGCCTTTCAAGGCATTCTTCTCCTCATTGGCTTTTTGGAGCTCTTTTGCCATTTGACTTAGTCTGTTTTTTAAGGTGTTGTTTTCTTCAGTGTATTTTTCAGTATTTTTTGGGGTCTCCTTTAGCAAGTCATTGACTTGTTTTTCATGGTTTTCTCACATCCTTCTCATTTCTCTTCCCAATTTTCCCTCTACTTCTCTAACTTGCTTTTCCAAATTCTTTTTGAGCTCTTTCATGGTCTGGGACCAGTTCATGTTTTTCTTGGAGGCTTTTGGTGTAGGCTCTTGCACTTTGTTGATTTCTTTAGGCTGTATGTTTTGGTCTTATTTGTCAGCAAAGAAAGAATGCAAAGTCTGAGACTGAATCTGGGTGCGTTTTCGCTGCCTGGCCATATTCCCAACCAACTAACTTGACCCTTGAGTTTTTCAGTGGGGTATGACTGCTTATATACTAAAGAGTTCTATGTTCCATGTTTGGGGGGGATGTGCCAGCTCTGCCACACCAGCACTGCTCCTTCCCCAAGAACCCCCAACCCAGACTTGGCTTAGATCTTCAGCAGGCTGTGAACTCCTGCTCTGATCCACCACTTAATTCCTCCCACTAGGTGGGCCTGGGGCCGGAAGCAACAACAGCTGTAGCTGCCCCACCTCTGCTGACCCTGGGGCTGGTAGCTGAACCGTGAACTCCTTCCACTCCTGCAGCTTTTCCCACTAACCTTCTCTGCTGTCTTCGGTGTTTTTGGGTTGAGAAGTCTGGTAACTGCCGCAATTCACTGATTCAGGGCGCTAGGGCACTTTCCGCCCAGCTTCTGGTCTGGTTGGTCCGCACAGCTCACGCTGGGCTCGGCTGGGCTCGGCTCCCCATGGCTCCCCTCTGCTCCCAGCTCTGTGTGGGATAGACCTCACCCAGAGACCATCAAGGCTGTCCTGGGCTGGAGCCCTGCTTCCCTCTGCTGTTTTGTGGGTTCTGCCATTCTAGAATTGGTTCAGAGCCATTTTTTATAGGTTTTTGGAGGGACTCGGCAGGGAGGTCACGCTAGTCCCTGCTTTCCAGCTGCCATCTTGGCTCCGCCCCCGGGGTCAACAATCTTACATAAATATACCATGATACACACACACACACACATACACATGTGTATACATATACCTACCTACATACATACATATACATACATATGTGTGTATATGTATATATACATATACACACATATGTATGTATATGTATGTATGTATGTATGTATGTATAAATATACCACTCACTTAGTTCAGGGGAAAAGTCAACACCCTGAATTTCAGAGAAAATACCAACCGAAATTACAAGCAGAAATTACATAAACAGAACAAATAACACAAATCAGCAGACAGGGCTTCTGTCCATCCATAGCAATAGATACATAGTTACCAGAGAGAGAGAGAAGCACCAATATCTGGGTTTTCAGAGATTGGGGGGGAGGGCTCCTTAACTGCTGCTCAGAATCTCATCTGGTCAAGTCACATGAACTCCCTTCCAGTGAGTAAGCCCCAAAACAAAATGCTAACCTCAGAGTATGTACACACTTCTTCAGAGTCAGAGGGCATCACAATCATGTTACTCAAGCTCATGTGATTTAGGCTTTCTTGTGACTTAAGCAGGTTATCAAAGACTTGATTCAATCAAAGGCAAGACTTAATCAAAAGCACTTGATTGGAGAAATAGAACTTCAAAAGAAAAAAACCAGCAAAAAAAGTCCCACTTTGCTTGCCCCTACGATCTTGAATGCCAGCCACAATAATCAGCAACTGACAAAAGAACCAGAGATCACTACCTCTATTTTTCTGACTACTGATGGATTTGTAGGATCAAAACACTTAGAACACATTGTCTGTGAATGTAGAAAAGGTTTTGTAAATCCAAATGGAAATCTTGAGAATGATAGCGACTGCCACGAAGAACAATGAGAGGCATATTGTTCCTATGGTTTAATCCTGGGGGACCGGAGAAGGGAGTTGGGCCAATGATCTGGGTACCATGCAGACCCAGCATTCTGAAGACATTTTCTCTTAAGATACAGAAAAGAACATCACCATGATATGACATGAAGGATGCATGGTGACAACATACATTGTGCGCATTTGAAATTTCAATTAATTGCATTGTTTTTTCCTTGTTTTAGATTTTCACAGCTCTGTTGACCCATTTGTCTCAATCCTAACACATCATATGCATATCAACTAGCTTGTACTCCTAATGTTCCCATTCCTGCTTCTCTCTTTGACATGAAGATTCATCATCATCTACAATGGGCTTTAAACTTACAGACTTGTACTCTGACTGAATGTACTTCCCTCATTGATTGATTTGAATGCTGTACCTCCCTATCACCGTATAATTCTTAGGTGCCCTGAATTCTTAACATACTGACTGTTAACTCCTATCCCCCTACTGGAAAAACTCCATACAAAAGAGCCAACGTGGGCGTTGCTTCAATTTCTCTCTAAGGTTTTAACTGTGTGGGTGCTAAGTCAACTGAAGCCTGGGATAATTGAATTTCTGCTGGACTGGGGACTATTAAACACTTAACATGCTGAGCTGGATATGGTCTCATCACAACCCTCTTAGATCCAGAGAGACCAGATGGCTGGGGGATAGGCCAGACACAGAACAATCTGCCTTTGGGATCAAGGCCTAATTTTGTGGAGAGAGACCTTTCAGTGAGAAAGGGATAAATGAGACAGCATCTGACACTTTATATGCTTGTGTGTCATCACCCACCAGACTCTCAGCCCCACTGTCAATCCTTCTAACAATGACCAAAAAAAGAGAAACAGACCTGCAAAGGTTTTGTTATGCAATGTTCATTCCAACATTCTCCCACTGATGAGTTCATTACCAGAAGAAGGGGAGGACTGAATCAACAGTCAGCCATATTCTCTGCATTCACAGAGAATTATTAATGCTCTGTCCAAGTCTCTCCTGAGCCACTTGGTTTTTATACATGCTGCTGCTGAACACCATTTGGCTAGGTGGGATGCCCCTGTCACAAGTGAAATCTGCCATCTCCTCCAAGGACTTGATTTGCAATCCACAAGTGACAGAAAGAGCTTTAAAAGTAATTTCCTGCAGTAGCCCATTAGCAGTGCATTAATGCCTCCAGGCTCCAAATACAATCAGCAAAGCAAGGAGGTGCTTGGCCAAGTGGCATTCATTATCAGGATGAACTAAAGGACTTGCTGAATATTTTCCAGAGTCTAGAAAGTTCTGAAGAGTGAGCTGGCCATAGATAAAGCAGATACATAAGTTTTTAAACCATTAAACAGTTCTGTTAAGTGGTATGGAGGTTTAGCTCCTGTGGTGGGGAACCAAAGGAGAATACTCACAAGTAATGTTACCAGAAACATGATTCATATCATTTCTTTAAAAATCTCACTCATATTCTGGCACACTGAGTTAGAGTTGCACTTCCCTCTCCTACAAACTTCTGTGAACAGTATGCTATTCTTAAATATGGAAAGCAAGATCCCAGAGGGGAAAACATAGGACTAAGTCCTAAACCTCATTAAATTGCTTAAACCCTGTTCTCCATAGCCCACTCACCACTGCCTAATTCCCATCCCCCTCAACTATCCTCTTCACCACTCCCCCTGACCTTTGACCCTAAAGCTGCCCACTTTTTCACTGTATTTTCTGGAATTTTTGCTCCATTGATAATTAGCTAGATTTCATCTTAAATCAGCTTCCTTGGCTACCCTTTCCAGAATTTTCACTCACCCCTCTGTCCTAACCCCCACAACATTTACTCATCAAAGTAAGGGAGTTAGAATACTCTTTAGTCCCCATTGCCAATTCCAGACCCTCCCTCTACCACCACCCATCTGTAATCTTTTCTCTTTTAAAATTTCAAAGTTAATTCTATCCATATTTATCACCCAACCAAGATGGTGGGAGCTGTTATCTACAGACCTCCAAGATGCTCTCCTTCCTTCCTCAACTAGTTTAGTTCCTAACTCAGTCATTCCCTCCTTACCAACTCCTGCCATCAAAATAAGGGACTTCAACATAAATATTGATGCTTCCTCAACTTACTCATTTCATATGATCTACTCCTCCATCCCACCACAACTACATGCAAAGATGATTAAACACTTGATCTTGCTATCACCCACAAGTGTTCCACATTTATATTCATGGACCCTGAAATTCCTTTATCTGAATCATAATCAATTGGCAATCCACCTCTCCTTCTGCCTTGCATCACCAAATTCTGTTCATCCTCACGTCAACCTCCAATCTCTTCATTCCTGTGTTCTTTCCCAGGCCACCGTTCTTGTTCAGGCTGTACTCTTTTCCCTTTTGCATCTTCATCCCTTGGTTAAACAGGTTAACTTTATAGTGTTTTGCTCTCTCAAGTCCTTATCTTAGATCTTGCCTTGACAAATACCAGCCTTGGCTTATTCCCACCATTCACTACATATTTATATTTTATGATCTCAAGTAGGAATTCACTGAAACAAGACAATCTTTTATACCTCTCTAATCATTTAGACATCCCATTCTCAAAGTGCCATTTCCAGACCTTTATATTCCTTCCCTCCTATCTCCTCCAAATAGTATGATGCATATTTTTCCCTTTCCCTTCTAAAATGCTAGAGTGATAGGATCCTTGATCTAGGACTTAGTAGAGAAAAACTCCCCCAGTCACATCCAGCTTTTTTCTGGAACTACACTCTATTGTGACTAGCTGCTTCATTTCTAGACCTAACTCCCATCTCCAGTCTGATATCCCTGCCCTGCCATCTTATTAAAATACTGGACATCTCCAGTTTTCCGTACTAGGAACTTCCATGCCTCTCCCTTACTGTGTATGACATCAGAAGTAGCATAATACTTAGACTTCTGACATTCGTTATAAATCTACTCCTGCACATATCCTATTTCCTTATTTACTTTAAGCTTACATATGGTGTGGACTGTTCTGAAGGTGTTATATGAATCTCCTACCCTAGTTTTACAGATGTCAGCTCCCTACTCCATTGGGGGAGGTTTTCAGGCTGCCATGGTTAGTTCCTTTATGGAAAAGAGGCTCAGGTGATTGATTTGCACTCTTGAAGTCTTAGTTAGAAATGGAGGTATATATGTGTGTGGGTGGTGTGGGAATGGGGGGAGGTGGAATGCTGGCACTGCAAAGGGAGTATGGAGCAACTTTCAAAGCTAGCAGCAGAGTCCAGAGAAGCCAGTGACCTAGTTTATCCCTATTTGTCAAAATGTAGCATGTTGTTATTGTTTGTTGCTCACTAGTGAACCCACTTGGAGTTTCTTGGCAAAGACACTAGAATGGTTTGCCGTTTCCTTCTCCAGTTCATTTTCAAGACGAAGAAACCAGATTAAGTGACTTGTCCAGAGTCACACAGCTAGTAAGCATCTGAGGCTGGATTTGAACTTGGATTTTCTTGACTCTAGAGCTCTATCCATTACACAGCCTAGGGTGGCCTGCTAATTTATGCCTCTTTGAATTTATTCTGGGTGATTTTCCCTTCTTACTTTTCAATTTAGCAGGTCCCTGGTTATTGGCATGGCAAAGGGATTTTCTTTTGGCAGGAAAGAGCAAAAACAACAGCAGTCATACCTAACACTTGCTAAAAAGTTGTTGCAGAGTAGTTTGTATTGTTAATGAATTTCACACTTTTTTCACTCAAAAGAGCAATTAATAAGGTGAATTCAGGTTTTGACCTTTGGAACAGAGTCTCTGGGGAAGTTAACTACTGTATCAATGTGAACTGAGATCTTAAAGAGTTTTCTGGCTCTTGGCTAGAAAAAAGCTGTTGCACTTTGGTGTGTGATTTGTGTGTATAAATGTGGAATGTTTCTTGAAACATACAGCTATTAGTAACTGGTAGCTGAACAGCAGAAGGAGAAAACAACAGATAAAGATGTTAACCCTAAAATGAGCAGAAGGAGTCAAGGCTGAGGTTGGACAGAAGAAAATCCTGCTCATAGTAGGTCAGTGATTTGGGAAAATAGAAGGGCAATACCATTGCTTTATTGGAATGTTTATACCTGATGCAGCTGCTGTGTTGTCTGAGAAGTATATGTAAAATGCTCTATAAGTCCTGAACAATAATACAAGTCTGTGTCAGGTATTTTTAGATTTTTCCTGCTACTGCTTGAACAATTATTTAGAAGATAACTCCCCAAGTACTGACAAATTGTGGGACACTTACTAGCATTGATATAAAGAGCTGCATAATATCTAAACAGATGATATGTTTATGATCATCTTATGATCTTGGTTCCATATATTGAGTTGGACACATATATGGTATTTCACTAAAAAAAGGATATTGAATTGTTGTCAGAATGGAGAGCAGTGTGCTGGTGATTGATCGGTAGCAACTTTTCTCATAAACAAGGGGAACTTGTCAGCCAACTGTTTACTCAGTGTTCCTGGATGACACATTGAAACCATAATGATGGCTATGAATGGCACATCTGAATGTTGAATCAGTACCAGGTGGTTAGATAGGAGGATGTGGAGGTCTTAAAATATGCCAGACTAGAAATTATTTCATTTTTTATATTCCCAGTATTCCCAGTGCCTGACACTCCCTACTCTAAGGTCAGCAATGCACCCACAGGTTTCTAACCTTTCCACTCTCATTCTTCTAAGACAATCCTTCAAATTTTGCAGTTTTTGAAGCAAGATTAAGTCAACTGCCCTGAATCTCCTGGAAGACATATGACAATCTACTTCTATATGTCCCCACTTCATCATTGACATAGTCCTCCCTCCTGCCACAAGTTCTCTCTCTCTCTCCTCTCTCTCTCTCTCTCTCTCTCTCTCTCTCTCTCTCTCTCTCTCTCTGTCACTGTCTCACTGTCACTGTCTGTGTCTTTGTCTGTCTGTCTCTGTATATTTCTCTCTGTCTCTCTGTGTGTCTCTGTATGTGTGTATATATATATATATATATATATATATATATATATATATACATATATATAATATATATCCCATTATGATCTAAATCCCTTTTTTATTTTAGAAATTTATTTTATTTTTCTATTTATTTTAGAATAGAAATGAAAAAGTGATAGTTACTCATATTATTTTATTATCTCATCATAAAGGCAAAAATAACCTCTATGAATTTTTTTAATGGTCATTTGATATTCTTTATTGTGTCCTCATATACCAGGCCTTGGAGGAAGAGGTAAAATACCATGATTTATTTTTATATTTTATTATTTACTTAATATTTTTAGTTTTCAGCATTGATTTCCACAAGATTTTGAATTACAATTTTTCTCCCCATTTCTACCCTCCACCCCACTCCAAGATGGCATATATTCTGATTGCCCCATTCCCAGTCAGCCCTCCCTTCTGTCACCCCACTCCCCCCCATCCCCTTTTCCCTTACTTTCTTGTAGGGCAAGACAGATTTCTATGCCCCATTGCCTGTATATCTTATTTCCCAGTTGCATGCAAAAACAACTTTTTTTCAAACATCTGCTTTTAAAACTTTGAGTTCTGAATTCTCTCCTCTCTTCTGTCCCCATCCACCCTCCCCAAGAAGGCAAGCAATTCAGCATAGGTCACACATGTATCATTAGGCAAACCCTTCCACCATACTCATGATATGAAAGACTAACTATATTTTGCTCCCTCGTATCCAGTCCCCCTTTATTCAGTTTTCTCCCTTGACCCAGTCCCTTTTCAAAAGTGTTTGCTTTTGATTACCTCCTCCCCCAACTGCCCTCCCTTCTATCGTCCCTGATTTTTTATCCCCCTCCTCTTTCTTTCTTGTGGGGTAAGATACCCAACTGAGTGTGTATGTTATTCCCTCCCCAAGTCAAATCCGATGAGAGCAAGATTCACTCATTCCCTTTTACATAACCCCTCTTCCCTTCCATTACAGCAGCTTTTCCTTAGCACTTTTATGGGAGATAATTTCCTCCATTCTATCTCTCCCTTTCTTCCTCTCTCAATATATTCCTCTCTCATCCCTTAATTTGAGTTTTTTAGATATCATCCCTTCATATTCAACTCACCCTGTACCCCTGTGCCCTCTGTCTTCATATATATATATATATATATATATATATATATATATATATATATATATATATATATACGTACACACACACATATATTCCCTTCAGCTACCTTAATACTGAGGTCTCATGAATTACACACATCATCTTTCCATGTAGGAATGTAAAAAATACAGTTAAACTTTAGTAGGTCTCTTATGATTTCTCTTTCTTGTTTACCTTTTCATGCTTCTCTTCATTCTTGTGTTTGAAAGTCAAATTTTTTATTCAGTTCTGGTCTTTTCACTGAGAAAGCTTGAAAGTACTCTATTTTATTGAAAATCCATATTTTGCCTTGGAGCATGATACTCAGTTTTGCTAGGGAGGTGATTCATTGTTTTAATCCTAGCTCCATTGACCTCCAGAATATCCTGTTCCAAGCCCTTCGATCCCTTAATGTAGAAGCTGCCAGATCCTGGGTTATTCTGATTGTGTTTCCACAATACTCAAATTGTTTCTTTCTGGCTGCTTGCAATATTTTATCCTTGATCTGGGAGCTCTGGAATTTGGCAACAATATTCCTAAGAGTTTTCTTTTTGGGATCTTTTTCAGGAGGCAATCAGTGGATTCTTTCAATTTCTATTTTACCCTCTGGCTCTAGAATATCAATGCAGTTCTCCTTGATAATTTCTTGAAAGATGATATCTAGGCTCTTTTTTTGATCATGGCTTTCAGGTAGTCCAATAATTTTTAAATTATCTCTCCTGGATCTATTTTCCAGGTCAGTGGTTTTCCAATGAGATCTTTCACATTGTCTTCCATTTTTTCATTCCTTTGGTTCTGTTTTGTAACAGCTTGATTTCTCATAAAGTCACTAGCTTCCACTTGCTCCAATCTAATTTTTAAGGTAGCATTTTCTTCAGTGGTCTTTTGGACCTCCTTTTCCATTTGGCTAATTCTGCCTTTCAAGGCATTCTTCTACTCATTGGCTTTTTGGAACTATTTTGCTATTTGAGTTAGTCTATTATTTTAAGGTGTTATTTTCTTCAGTATTTTTTGGGTCTCCTTTAGCAAGTCATTTACTTTTTTTCATTGTTTTCTCACATCACTCCCATTTCTCTTCCCAATTTTTCCTCTACTTCTCTTACTTGCTTTTCCAAATCCTTTTTGAGCTCTTCCATGGCCTGAGACCAATTCATATTTTTCTTGGAGGCTTTTGATATAGGCTCTTTGACTTTTTTTGATTTTTTCTGGCTCTAAGTTTTGGTCTTTTTTGTCACCAAAAAAGATTGCAAATTCTGAGTCTGAATCTGAGTCCATTTTCACTGCCTGTTCATGTTCCCAGCCAACTACTTGCCCCTTGAGCTTTCATTGGGGTACGACTGCTTTTTAGAGTAGAGAGCACTTTGTCCCAAGCTTGAGGGGCTGTGCTGCTATTTTCAGAGCTACTTCTACACAGCAAGCTCTGCCACACCAGTGCTCCTTCTCCCCCAAGAACTGCCAATCAGGATTGCGACCCGGATCCAGGGCACTCCTGCTCTAATCCACGCTCACTTCCTCTGACCAGGTGGGCCTGGGGCTGGAAGAAACTGCAGCTGTTGCTCTGGAAGAAGCCTCAGAGCTGTACCACCTCAGCCACCTAGTGGTGACTGACTGATAACTCTTTTCACTCTGTCCCCGCAGTTTTTTCCCACTAACCTGCTCTGTTGTCTTTAGCATTTGTGGGTTGAGAAGTCTGGTAACTGCCACAGATCAGTGATTCAGGGCCCTACTGCCTGCTCCACCCAGCTCCCTGTCTGATTGGTCCTGGCATGGCCCATGCTGGGCTCTGCTCCACTCTGCTCCTAGCTCCGTGCAATAGATCCTCCCCAGGAAACATCCAGGCTGTCCTGGGCTGGAGCTCTGCTTCCCTCTGCTATTTTGTGGGCCCTGCAGCTCTAGAGTTTGTTCAGATCCATTTTTATAGGTGTTTGGAGGGACCTGGGGGACAGCATAAGCAAATCCTAGCTTTCCAGCCATCATCTTGGCTCTGCTCTAAGTCCCTTGAGGACAAAAATGGTCCTTGTTTTCTTATTTGTATCCCAAGTATTTAACACAATTTTTGCAACACAGAATTTGATTAATGAATATATTTTCATTCATTCATTCATTACTAGTAGGCATTTTATGCTTCTGGATTGATATTTTTTTAAAAAAAATGTAGTGGCAGTGCTCTTCTGAAGAATATGCCCTTCTTCTTTGGAAAAAGGTTTCCCCACATGATTGAACTGACTATTATACTCCTTGAATTGAATGAGGAAATGCCTGCATGGATTACCAGTCCTGGAGAAAAAAAAATTCAGTTTCATCAACCCCTTAAATCTAGACCCAGTTATCACTAAGTATGTATAGAGGTCCTGCCATGGGTCCAGTTGAATGCCATAAGCAGTTTTGGGTCTAAAAGTAGCACTGAATTCTGCTAATTGCTTGACTAGTGGAAGATAATTTTCCAGGATATATCATGGAGGTTATTTTAATTTAATTAGAGGCCCTTTTATGGACATTTCTCTTGGATTGTGCAGGTATGTAATTCAGGATTGAAGGCAAAGTTGAGAGGCTGTAAATATTTCAATTGCTTTCCTACCCCACTAAGCCAAGCAGGTTCTAGGGAAGCTTAGATCCCCTGAGTCAACTAGCCACAATGAGGCATATATTAATGGTTTAAAGCCCCTTTTCTTGCCCACGAAGGAGTGTGAATAACAATTACTCTCCAGTTCCTCATATGTCCCTCCTGGTTCTCAGCATGAATCAGCACCAGTTCCTGAAGCTGTCTGGTTCTACTTAAACAAATCAATCAATAAACATTTATTAAGCACCTACTAGGTGTTGAACACTGTGCTAAGTGCAAAAGCAGAGTTTACCTGCTTTTGGTGCCTTGTTGCTTTAGGGTTACCAGCAGATTTGGCCTGTTTCCAATCTTCCTGACTGTCCCTTCTTATTGTGAGCATTTTTCCTAAGTAAAATCTGATAGCTTCACTTTCTTTGCTAGCTCCTGTCTTTTGCTCTTCTGTGTCTTGTGGAATTCTGCCTCTCCTCAATCTTTTGGCAGCATCAGCTGCCATCAGGACCTAGAAATAAAAGTCTTAGCAGTTTCCCCTACTTCCCAAACCACAGCCAGCAATGGGGCACCTGCAACCTTGGGGCCACATGTAGCCCTCTAGGCCCTCAAGTGTGACCCTTTGACTGCATCCAAACTTCAGAGAACAAATCCCTTTCATAAAAGGGATTTGTTCTGTAGAACTTGGACTCCTTCAAAAGTCCATATCCAAGGACCTAGAAGGCCATATGCGGACTCAAGGCTGCAGGTTCCCCACCTCTGGTAGGCAATATATAACCCCATTTCTTAAAAGTAAGACCTTTCACATTCTCCCTTACACTAGGAATATGATAAAGAGCCTGCCTCAAGCCATATCCCTGTCACTCAACCTATATGAAGACAGAGGGTTAACAAAGCAACCTTTCCCCTTGAAGGTGACTGGATTTGAGGTTACTTTAGAAGACATTATCCCCAACTCTTTTTGCCTCCACAGAAAAGAAAGAAAGGGTGAAATAGTATGAATTTAGGACCACAGGATTCAGTATTTCAATGAATAGATTTGCCTTGATCATGGGATATCCTTCCTGCCTAGTGTTATTGTTGCATTTTTAAGATATACAATCTGTCCCCAGCTTCCCTTTCTTGGTTTATTTTACGTTACTATGGTTTATGAGACTACATTACAATGAAATTGTCCTTTTCTCTGTTTCTTACAAATAACAATCCATCTTCTATAGCTTTGTCTTGCACTACCACCCTCCATGCCTATAATACATTTTCTCTTAATTGTTGCCCTGTAGAAAATCCCTAACTTCCTTCAATATACAAATGACATCTTTTGTATGAGGATTTTCCTGGTCTATCCTAACTACCTTGCATTCAGCTGCCATGCATTTGCTTTGTATTTATTCTGTGATACACACATACACACACATGTATGTGTGTGTATCTACACGTATAGATACACATACATGCGTGTTAACTCCCTTGATAGATTGCAATCTATTTGAGAGCACAGAAGATAGTTTCATTTGTGTCTTTGTTTCCCTAGCACCTAGAATCGTTACTGGAACATATTGTGGGCTTGATAAAGCTCTTTGGTTTATGTCCAAACTTCTCCTGAAAACCTCCCTATTTTTACTGAGAGAACCAGTCCTTAGAGTAGTCTATGTTCAAAATCTGGGAGTTATATATATATATATATATATATATATATATATATATATATATATATATTTCTTTTCTCTCACCTCTCACATTCAATGAATAGCCAAACCCCAGTTGTTTTTACCTTCCAGATATCTCCTGTATCCATTGACTCTTTGATTGCATTGCTATACATGTAACATATTCCTTCTTCATCTCTACCTATTGAAATTCCTCTTTTTTTTGCAAATCTCACTCTGGAAGTGTTCCATCCATTAAGTCTCTCTTAACTTGCCTCAAAAGAAAATAATCAAAATAATTTCTACTTCAAATTTTCTGAGATCATTTTCTCTGGGTCTCTTTTCTGTCTTATCATGTTTGCACTTTTATCAAAAGTAGTTTCTCTTTTGCTTCTTTTTGGTATGTCACATATTTCCCACTAATTAAATTGTAAGTACCTTGAAGCCAGGACTCCTGATGTTTTTCATTATTATATCCATAATGCATTGACAGTATTTTGTACATAGTAGATGCTTAACAAATATTGTTTGAATTGAAAAGTAATTTATAAGCCTATGTGGCTTCATTACTTGTTAAGTGGAATAGACACTCCATGTGCTTCTTAGAGTTCAAAGAAGAGTGGTGAGATTCAGTAGCTGGAGGATTTGGTCCAGCAGTGGAAGGCTTCATTAAAGTGAAAGTGGGATTGAGCTGGGAATTGACTAAACAAAGAATAGTAGGGAATTTATTACAGGCAAAGGATGAAGAGGAAGCACAGACAGGATTATTGAGAGGCAAATGAGCACTTGACCAATTATGGGTCATCTCCCTTCCTAATCCAGGATATGCCGAAATGACATTTCCTAAATGGGTGCCTCTAGCACAAACCCACCTCCAATAACCTAGGATTTAGGAATGTTTGAGTGTAACATTTTGCTCTTCGGGTTAAAAAGGAAGAAAGACTATGCATGCCAAAAAAAAAAGTGTTTTTCCCAGAAAGAAATTTTCATCATTTTCTCACAAAATGTGTGATTTCTCATTAGCACTTTTCATATGCATATTTATCTGTCCTAAAGTAGGCTTGGCCCTGTGACAATTTCTTTTTCTTGGATTATTACCCCCTTGAAGGTAGGGAGGCACATTCCTGTAATTCTGTTTGAAGCACGCTGAGAACATTATGATGAGTTCAAAGTCCACCAAAATTAGAAACTTTCAGCCTACATTTCCAGTTTTATCTCTGCCTAATCCACCATGCAAACTTCTGATACAGGCAGACTGATATGCTTACCTCAGTTTCCTTATTTGTGAAACAAGGGAGTTCAACTAAATTATCTCAAAAGTCCCTTCAACCTGAATATCCTTTGAGCTTATTTCCATTACTTGTTCTATGTCTTTGCTTATTCACACTCCTCTACTACAAAAAAATACCACATTCTTAAGACCTTACTGGAGTTTTAATTCCTCCATGAATAAATCCTTCAGTAATTTCCAGTTCACATTGATCTCTCTCTCTCTCTCTCTCTCTCTCTCTCTCTCTCTCTCTCTTTTGTCTCTCAACATTATGGCATTTTTAGTCTGTATTCCTCACTTGGCTATCATCGTATTCTGTCTTATATTTTTGCTTAACTTTTCATAGGTGAATATCTTGGTTCTACAACCAAATTTTTAACTCATCAGTGAATGTAGAATCAATACCTGGATGACTTAACAAGAAATTTGCCCCATGTGACCCTGGGCAAGCAATTTAACCATGTTTTTCTCAGTTTCCTCATCTGTAAAATGAGCTGGAGTAGGAAATGGGAAACCACTTTCAGTATGATTGCCAAGAAAATCCCATACAGGGTCACAAAGAGTCAGACATGAATGAACAATGAATTGAAATTTAGAGGATACTGAGACATGTGATAGTTCAATAGTGTGAAAACAATACCTACTTGGAAGGAATAATTTGCTAACATAGGAACAGTAGTATTCATTCAGAGTTAGCTTGAAGCAGCTTGAGAGAAATGATTGTTAAATTTTTAGTGTGAGAATTTATACCTTGGAAATTGTAAAACGATACATCTAAGTCACAGTTTGATTTATTACATTGTAGATTAGCTAAAATTAAGAAAGTGATAGAGAAAATGTTAATAATGCATATTAAACTTAAAAGTGTGTTGTGTGCATACACCCCCCCCCCCTTGGAGAGTGATTCATTAAATATTTACCAGCACACCACTGTAGGAAGTTACCAGGTGGCACTTTATTCCCAATGACTGTCATCAGGTGAGCATCTTAATTTTATCAAGCATTTCATGTGCTTTGACCTTAGACATATTCTGTACTGCTTGCCCTAAACACAAAAATTACTAGTTTTGGCTCTGAGGTCATGGAGGTTTATGTTTTCTAATATTAATAATTATAAGGATTATAATGATTACATCAGCTTCTGGCCTCATGACTAAAAAAAGGGGGGGAGGGGATTTCCATTTTATCCTATAAAAATGTCCCTTAGCAAAGTGCTTATATGATGAATACTATTCCATTAGTGCTTTTTCCTTCATACTAGGTCCTGATATGCTCCTTTATGAATGACTGCTAGTAGTTTCTTGTTACATAAATACTTGATACTATTCAGGTGTGTGTAAACAAGGGTATTTTTAAGGTAGTTGTTATCTCCAAAGGTGGGACCTATATTCAAAGGAATCTACAACATGATCCCTAGGGGCATATGGACCATCCACCTGGATGGTGGAAAGATTACCTGAATCACATGTTCTCCATGAGAGTTAGTGACCTTGTCTTCAACATAACTACACTACTCCTTTCACCCATTATTACTCAACAGTCGCCATCCTACTTCCTCTCATGGCTGGTCTCCTGTGGCTTAGAACCTAAAGAAATCCTAGGCCTCCCTAATAGTTGTGTAGTCATCTGCATAAAGATGAGAATTGAACCTATGGAAGTTGATAATTGCAACAAGGAAGATGTTATATGCCATTGTTCAGTCTTTTCATTGATGCCTAACTCTTCATGACCCCATTTGGGGTTTTCTTGACAAAGATAATGAAGTGGTTTGCCATTTCTTTCACCAGCTCATTTTATAGATGGGGAAATTGAAGCAAACAAAGTTAAGTACCTTGCCCGGGGTCACATGGTTAGTAAGTTTCTGAGGCCATATCTGAATTCAGGAAGATAAGTCTAGCACTCTATCTACCGCACCACCTAGCTGCCCCCAAAATGTATATATACAGAGAGAGGGTCTGGAGACAAAGCCCTGGTAAACAGCCACAGTTATAGGGAGGAAAATTGATGATTAAAAAAGGAAACTGAGAAGTTATGGTCAGTTATATAAGGAGAAAACCACAAGATAATATTCTCATTGAAGCCAAGAGGGGAGAGTCTATCCATTGGTCAATGACATCTAAAATTTCTGAGAGGTCAAGAATGATTTTAGAATCATAAATCTAGAGGTAGAAGGGGACTATGATATCACCAGTCAAATTCCCTAATTTTACAGAAAGGAAAACAGGCCTAGGGAGGTAAAATGATTTGCCCGAGGTCACTTAGGTACTAAGAGGCAGAACTAGTTTCCAAACACAGGTGCTTTCACTGTAAATCTAGTGCTTAACTGAATATGGGGGGAAAGGCCATTGTATTTAACATTCATGAGGTTGTTTGCAACTTTTGGAGATTATGATTTTAAGTGAGTATGAGGTTTGAAAGTTAAATTTTAATGGGCTGAGAAGTGATTGGAAGGTACGGAAGTAAAAGCAACAAGTGTAAAGAACTCTTTGTTTTCCAGTCCATTAGTTCTAAAAGGGAATGTGGTGGCTAGAGAAGGGGGAGGATAACGTGGTAATATGGGAAGACCTTAGTGTGTTTGTAGTGACCAGGGAAGGACCAACTACATAAGGACAAATTTACGATTTAAAAATCAAGCTTCAGTCTATTTGTTCAAAAATATTCATAGCAGCTCTCTTTGTGGTGGCTAAGAATTGTAAATTGAGGAGATGGCTATGAATTGGGGAATGGGTGCATAAGTGGTGGTATATGATGGTAACGGGATATTATTGTGCTATAAGAAGTAACAAGCAGGATGACTTCAGAAAAAAACCTGGAATGTCTTATATGAACCAATACAAAGTGAAGTGAGCAGAACAAGAACATTACACACAGAAACAGCAATATTGTATGATGATCAACTATGAATAACTTAGCTATTGTCAGTAATACAATCATCCAAGACAATCCCAAAGGACTGATAATGAAAAATGCTATCAGCCTCCAGAGATAGAACTGATGTGATCTGAATACAAACTGAAGCATTCTATTTTTCTTTGTCTCTCTCTCTCTTCTTTCTTTCTTTCTTTGTTTCTTTGTTTCTCTCTCTCTCGTCTCTCTCTCTCTCTCTTTCTTTCTTATATTCTTGCACAAAATGACTCACATGGAAATGTTTTACATGATTGCACATGCATAACCTATACCATATTGCTTATCATTTGAGGGAGCAGAAAGGGGAGGGAGGGATAAAATTTGGAACTTTAAACTTAAAAAATGAATGTAAAAAATTGTTTTTACATCTAATGGGGGGAAATAACATATTTTTTTTAAATCAAGCTTCAGAACAACAGTGGAGTGAATAAAGGGCAGTACTGGCTGTAAGAACCTTGATATTTAGCCACTGGTCACAGTCATCTGAAGCTTTTTTGCATTTATCTGAAGGTTAATTGAAGCAGGGTGGTATAGACAATGTGTCTTCACATGTGGCAGCAGATCTTAGAATATGGAGGCCTCTAAATTCAGTCCCTAGGACTGATTGTATAAAAGCCTTCAGTACTGTTGTGGTGATTCAGTGCTAAATAAGTGCAAACTCCACATGGTTCTATAGTGAGAAGGTTTCAAAATCTCATTCCTGAGATTATCTGTGCTTAGACCCTCACTCTCCCAGGACCTTTAATGGAGAAGGGAGTCATAGGCACTTCATCAGGAGACTTAATGTTAATGGAAGCACCTACATAGCTGGGTGCTTGGTGGTAATGGATAGTTTCTGTGTTGTTGTCGAGACTGAGCAGAATAGGCATAAGATTTTAGGATAGTGGGTTCCCAAGGTTCCCAGAGAAGAAACCTCTAAAGCTACTTCTTGACTCATCAAAGTAATTTGGGATGTTTTACCTGAAGAAAAAGACTCAAGAGCTACATGACAGTAGTGTTCAAGTATCTGAAGAAATGCCAGGTGGAAGATGCTTTAGACTTGTTTGGTCTGTCCTCTTCCTTAGAGTACAGAACTAGGAGCTACTAGTGGACATTTTAAAGAGGCAAGTTTTAGTTTGGTGTCATGGAAAAAAATTCCTTACCATTAAAGCTATTCAAAAATAGAATGTACTGCCTTGGGAGGTAATGAGTTTTCCCTCATTGGGTGTCTTTAGACAAAGGCTGAATGATCACTTATTGGACATGTTTTTGTATTGATTCCTTTTGGTTATGAGTCAGTTTAGGTAGCCTTCGAGGTAACTTCTAACTTTCAAATTCTGTGATGTTAAGATACCAGCTCTTAGTGGTTAAGTGATGGCATCACTGTCACTGTTTCTGGTTTCTAGTCAGATGATGGCTTCCAGAAGGTTTCAAAATCTCATTCCTGAGATTATCTGTGCTTAGACCCTCACTCTCCCAGGACCTTTAATGGAGAAGGGAGTCATAGGCACTTCATCAGGAGACTTAATGTTAATGGAAGCACCTACATAGCTGGGTGCTTGGTGGTAATGGATAGTTTCTGTGTTGTTGTCGAGACTGAGCAGAATAGGCATAAGATTTTAGGATAGTGGGTTCCCAAGGTTCCCAGAGAAGAAACCTCTAAAGCTACTTCTTGACTCATCAAAGTAATTTGGGATGTTTTACCTGAAGAAAAAGACTCAAGAGCTACATGACAGTAGTGTTCAAGTATCTGAAGAAATGCCAGGTGGAAGATGCTTTAGACTTGTTTGGTCTGTCCTCTTCCTTAGAGTACAGAACTAGGAGCTACTAGTGGACATTTTAAAGAGGCAAGTTTTAGTTTGGTGTCATGGAAAAAAATTCCTTACCATTAAAGCTATTCAAAAATAGAATGTACTGCCTTGGGAGGTAATGAGTTTTCCCTCATTGGGTGTCTTTAGACAAAGGCTGAATGATCACTTATTGGACATGTTTTTGTATTGATTCCTTTTGGTTATGAGTCAGTTTAGGTAGCCTTCGAGGTAACTTCTAACTTTCAAATTCTGTGATGTTAAGATACCAGCTCTTAGTGGTTAAGTGATGGCATCACTGTCACTGTTTCTGGTTTCTAGTCAGATGATGGCTTCCAGTCCCTGGACAGCCATATCGGCTTGCTCAGAAACAAGGAAATGAAGCAGGGCAGATGCAGCCTCTCATTCAGAGAGCTTTCACTTCACTAAAGAAAAAGAAACAATTGTTTTTGTCTTAAAACTGTCAGCCAAAGTGTTTTCTGGTCTTAGGAGAGGAAGCAATGAGCTTTTCATAAGCAATTAGCTTAACTAGACTTGGTTATATCCTCTCCATTAAAGTGCCAAACAAACAGAAATAAGAGCAACTCTACTCTCCTAGTTTTTTTTTAATTAATCATAATAGACAATTTGTTGAGAGCAGCAATTATTTGTGTTATTGTACTTCCAGAAGCTATAGTGCCAGCCATATAGTGGGTACTTAATAATTGTTGAATTTAATTATCAGGGCAATTAAAACGCACATGACAGATATAAAAGCATTGCAATATATTAGTAAAATGACTGGAATAAATATCATCAAGGACATAGATGGAAATAAGGGAGGCCAGATAATAGTTGGCTATACTTGTATTCCTCAAGATTGGGAAGTAGGAAAGGGATTAGGTCTGTATCAATGGCAGGAGTACCTATGCTGGTAAATTGCAGTCTAATTAATTAATTAAGATTCTATACAAAACTCAACTATCACCATCTTGTGGAACCTTGGGATCCAGATGCTTTGAGGGAAATGGCTCAGGATCACTGAAGTTCAGTGAATCTCAATTGTTCTTGAGGTGAAGGAAAAGATTTGGTGATGTAATCACTGACTTACTGGGAAAGCTACTGGTGTGGTTTTTAGGGTTATCCTGAAAGGAAATACCATTCTTTGTTGAAACATTTGGGAGATAGAAGTGGGGTGCTACACACTTGGCTGAGACCAGTAAAATTTGCCAGGAGACAATGGGCAGATGCACAAAGCACCAGCTGACTTGGTATGATTGCCTTTGCCAATGGAAAACTGTAACTGGAAAATGTCACTCTCCTCCCTGAAGAACATTCTGCAAATCCACAGGAAAACAATACTAATCAGTTTTGGAGCCCCATAAATGGGGGACAGGAAATGATGTTTCTGCCCCAGCACCTACATCTTCCGGAAACAATTGAAGGGCACTATTTAGTTTTTCATTTGAAATAAAACCAACTGTACTTCCTGGTATCTGACAAAAGCTGATTTCATTTGTATAAATTTTTAAAGATAATTTTGTTTATATGGTTTCTGGGTTTGTTTTGGCATGTATACTCCCAGGTATTTTATACTGTCTAGAGTCCCAGTCTGGAAATTTGTTCTTGGTTCATCCCCTTCCTAACTTTTCATTGTGTCTCTCTCCTCTTTGTCCCATATGTCAAGGGCTATTTCTCAACTTGTTCTCAAAGTTGGGAAAAAGAAAATACTCTAATGTCTTAAGGCTCTGTATTTCCCAAGGGTATTTACATTCAAAGAATTTTCATAGTTTTGTTGTTGTTCAGTCATTTCAGTCATGTCTGACTCTTAGCAGTCACCTTTGACTTTTCCTGGCAAAGATATTGGAATGGTTTTTCATTTAATTCTCCAGCTCATTTTATAGATGAGGAAGCTGAGGCAGACAGGGGGAGGTGACTGCCCAGAGTCACACAGATAGTCAGTGTCTAAGGCCAGATTTGAACTCAGGAAGAGGAGTCTTCCTGATTCAGGCCTGGCACTCCATCCACTGTGCAACCTAGCTGCCCTTTTATAGGTTAGAAAGTCTTAAATGAACTCAGCTGTAATGGTGGAATTTCAGTTATGTCTTTTGGAAAGAGGGGCCTTCTCAGTGTCCCTGATACGAAATCATATAACTGGCTGATTATTCGGCATACTTTTAACCCAGTTCCCAGACTGGGAAATTCACATTCTATAAATGCGTTGTTGCCATCTGGTTGTAAATATTTAAATACATGGCAGAAAATGTAATCATTTTCACTTATCACCTCACACCTGGACTATAACAGTAATTTTCTAACTGGTCTTTTTCCTATTTTTGGCCTCTCCCTCCCCTAATCCATTTTACTTTTTCTAAGGAACAATCAATCCTCTTCTTTGTTCAAGGTGCTGGCTGTGTCTCTCCAGGTTCTTTATAATCCCTGACTATATTCAAGTTTCCCCAATTTACTTGATTCTCTGATAAATGCTTAAAGAATATAATGGCCAAACGACTATATTTAGCACTCAAGCCACTTGCTTCTTCACATGTAGGTCCCCTGAATGCCAACTGAAGTTCAAAGCACAGTATAGGTTAGGTTAGCATGCTGAAAGTGAAAGCCCATGAGCCTCCATTGATGTATTTATCTGACCAGCCAACATGATATTTTAAAACATGATGTTTCACTAAACAGCATAATAAAATAAGAGGCAAGAAAAATATGTTATATATGTAGAGTTTCATTTTCTCACAGGTTACCATATGAAAGAAAGGAAACAGATGTTGGAAATCTGTTTCACCAGGGAACATTAAGGATAAGTACACATGGAAAATACACATGGCTAGGCATATGACCAGTGAATAGAACCAAGGCAATTCATGTCCCCAAAGGCAAGTTCTTGCTCCCATCGGAACTCTTTTCCTCCTCTGATATAGCTCCCTGATCCCCTGAAAAAACTGTCCATGTCATCTGCTGATATCAAGCAAGCTGCTTTCTCCACTGAGCTGGGCTACTGTATTTTTGCCTGATTCATACCATGCTGATTGCACTTGGGCCATCATCCTTTTCCTCTCCTACAAGAACCTTGAACTTTGCTATTGGGTGACCATGGGCTCTTCCAAATGACTTTTCCTTAATCTTGACCAGAACCAAGCCAATAAGTACCACCATTCTCCAACCTTCCTTTTCAGATCAGCTCCAAGTATAGCCATTGCCCCTTAAAAGATAAACTTCCTAAGGTGAGGGACTATCTTACTTGTCTGCATTTGAATCACTAGCACATAGAATAGGATCTAATACATTGAAAAGAGTTTAATAAATGCTTTCTCTATCTATCTATCTATCTATCTATCTATCTATATCTATATCTATATATATATATATATATATATATCCATCTATCATCTGTGTATCTATATCTATGTGGTGATATATTGATCTATAAATTTACCTGTCTTTGTTGTAATGCTTTCTAATGGCATTTTTGCTAAGCTATAATCTGTTGCTATTTTCTGCCATCTGCTAGCCATCAATACCTTGTCCATTCTCTTCGCTCTTAGCAGAAAGAGCTCTTTCATTTTTTTTTAAATTTAATTAAATTTTTTAATCCATAGCCCCTGGACTATGCTATGCCAAGAGAGATAAAGAAGCCCTTTGGCATTGCCTATCTCCTGAACTTAACTCTTCTTTTGGCACTTGTAGTCTCTCAATCTAAGGAATTTATTTTTTAGTTTGGTTTATTTTGGTGGGGGTGCTTGAGATACCCATACATATTTTCTTCATTTCAGGGTTAGAGTTCCCTATAAAGAAACCCTTTCCACCAATGCAGAGTGGCGATTCTCTATCATTTCTTGTCTTGAAAAAGATGTTTTAGAGAAAATGAGTGGCTAAATGAGGTCTTTCTGATTACGAAGCCTGTCTTTCTTTCAATATTTCTAATTATAGCATTGATTTTTGTTGATTTTGATTTTCCTTTTGTCATTGTATTTTCTATAACATGTACTAATTTTGCAAGATTTGTCTGTTTTTCAAAAATCCTTTCTTATTCCAAGTTTTTCCTCTAGGACTCTTAGTTTGACTTATCTTTTATTTCCTTCATTATTTAGTAGTCCTGTCATCCCCTCTTAGAGTCCTTGTGACCAAACTGATGTTTGTTCTGATGTTATAATTATTACCACGTTGTTCACATTTTCTAGAATTGTGTCCTGTCTCTCGCAGCTCTCTTATCAGACAGTATTTCTTCATTGCATTAGTCAGTTTAGTGGTGGTGTGGTGATTTTATGTTTCTTTTCTGTATCTCCTCTTGGGACGCCTAGTGGTGACCCCATCTCTGCCTCTAAATTACCCTTATCTTGCCTTTTTCAGAACTTCTCTTTCCTCTGCAGTTACTTTAAATACTATTGATACTGTTGCAAACTCCTTGAGATGATTATGATGACTGTGATGTGGTGGCCATGGTCCTGCTTCCCTCTTATAATACAGTTTCCATTTTGGGATCTCTTTCAAGAGGTGACTGGTGGATTCTTTCAATTTCTCTTTTACCCTCTAGTTCTAGGATATCAGGGCAATTTTCCTTGATAATTTCTTGAAAGATGATGTCTAGATTCTTTTTTGATCATTGCTTTCAGGTAGTCCAAAAATTTTTAAATGATCTGTTCTGGATCTATTTTCCAGGTCAGTTGTTTTTCCAACGAGATATTTCACATTGTCTTCTATTTTTTCATCCTTTTCGTTCTGTTTTATAATTTCTTGATTTCTCATAAACTCATTAGCTTCCATTTGCACCATTCTAATTTTTAAGGAATGCTTTTTTTCAGTGAGCTTTTGGACTTCTTTTGCCATTTGGCCAATTCTACTTTTTAAGGCATTCTTCTCCTCATTAGCTTTTTGGACCTCTTTTGCCATTTGGCCTAGTCTGTTTTTTAAATTGTTTTCCTTAGTACTTTTTGTGTGTTTTTCCTTTCTCAAAATGTTGAGTTGTTTTTCATAATTTTCTTGCATCACTCTCATTTCACTTCCCAATTTTTCCTCACTTTCTCTTACTTGATTTTCAAAATCCCTCTGGAGCTCTTCCATGACCTGAGACCAATTCATATTTTTCTTGGAGGCTTTGGATGTCAGAGCTTTGACTTTGTTATCTTGAGTGTATGTTTTGATCTTACTCATCACCATAGCAACTTTCTATGGTCAGAATTTTTTTCTGTTGTTTGCTCATTTTCTCAGCCTATTTCTTTAACATTTTGCTAAAGTAGGGCTCTGCTTCCAGAGTGGTGGGTGTCCTGTCCCAAATTCCTGGTTTACTGGGTCCGGGTCTGTGCTGATGTAGTTTTTCACTGGACTGTGCTTCATTCTTACCCAGATGTGACAGAACTTCTGTGCTGTCCTTTGTTATCCTTTGCTGGAAAATTATTTCACCTCATTCTTTTGTGAGTTCTGCTGCACTAGGAACTGTTTTATGGCATTATTTAACATGTCTGGAAGGGTTTTCAGAAGAGCTCAGGTGAGTCACAGCCTTATCTCTGCCATCTTGTCTCCACCTTAACTCTGCTTCACTTAAATCCAATTCAGGCACAAGTCAAGACATCACCCAATGATGTCCTTTTCAAAAACGAAGGATGTGCAAAAACAACAGATTGACTCAATGAGTGATAAAACAATCTCTCCCCTAAATGCCTTATTAGAAATGTTTACTGACAGAATTCAACCACTCTTTGCTTTTACAATGAAGGGGCATTGAAGCATGATTAAAAAAAAAGAAATCTTTTTTAAAAAGTTCTACTTTAATGTGATAAAGTTTGATTTGTTCACATCTATTCTAAAAGTCAGGTCAATTATAAAATGGATTCTGATAACTTAAATAAAAATCTGAGTCTGATATGCCAAAGTGGTCATATAGAGTTCAGACCTATTTGGACTTTTTTTCCTTTTGTCTAAAATTTCATTTGTGATGTAATTCATTTTAATTCTATTCAATTCATCAAACACTTATTAAGCATGTAACACAAAGAAAACAGTGTTGGACTTTCTTTCATTCACGTCCTTTTCAGATATTGGATTTTGTTGGTTGGAATGTTTTCACAGTATTAAGAGATGATAAAAAATGGAGCATTATTGCCATTATGTCTCATATGTATTTATAAAAGCACTATAGAATTCTGGACATTGGGAAATGACACACTAGGAGCTCTGGTGCATCCTCTTTTCAAAGTGAGCTTATTGTCTATTTTTTCTTATATGGAAATCTAATTATTTCACTCCCGTTTTGAGAACTCATCGATGACTTCTTCCTGCTTGCCCAGTAAAACTTGGAAAAGAAGAAGTTTAGACTAGCATCTGAATTTCCAAATGGACAAAGTGGCTGTGCTAGGATGCTCAGGAAAATATCCCTAACCCTAGGAATCTGGATGGCATAAATGATTAATGCAGTACAAGTTGTTATATAAAAAAAAAAATAGGTTTACTAACATCAGAAAAATACATGTACAGGACATGTCTGGTGGCTGGTATGGACTTTCAATGTAGAAGAACTAATAGGTTGGAGAAGGCACTGTACTCCTTATTCTGGGCAGTTTTATATGCCTGAGGGGCTACTATATACAATATAACCAATGCAAAACTTTCTTTTAGGTGTGCAGAAAGAAAGGGATTTTTATGCTTTAGAGTCTTTTTGGGAAGTAAATTACAATCCACCAGCTTTCCCAACTCCAGGTGCTGGTAATCCTTTCTGCTCAAGGATGGTGCCTATATAGTATCCTACGAGAATTTCTCTTATGAAATCTTATATACCCCTTAGCTTAAGAACTTCCCCTCTTGAAGTCCTGGTTACTCCCTTGAACCTGCCTCCTTCTTTGTAATGCTATATGCCTAGCCTAAATATAAAAAGGTCACAATATAATTTTTAATGTAAGAAAATCCATTTTAATTTTCCAATTATGGTTGGGGGAAAATTCTTAATTAAATGAAGTTTAAAGGAGACTCTGAAATATGAAATAAATTCAACTAAATAAAATTAAAAAAAAACTTTTGTAAGAAAAAAAATCAAGGTAAGTCATGGGAAACTTAAGCATATAATGACTAGCATTCTTCTCATTTGTGCTCATTTTATTTAACATTGCATATTTTTAAGAGTGGAGGCACAGAGATGAGAAACTTAGACACTAAAGTAGAAATGTAGTTTTATGAAGGCCCAATTCTTGTCCTCCTACAGTGTAATTATAATCTATTCATAGCCTATGAAACAACAGTCTACCCCTATAACTTCCTAACTTTGAAAGAAAGGGAAGAGGTACATTTATATTTTCATTCGTTCTCTGGGATCACGCATGGGTAATATCCTTATGTAATAAGTTTTTGTTTATTATTCTTTCTTTTTGCATTGATATAATTACATATATTTTTTTTTCTCAGCTCTGCTTATTTGTTGTTCTTAAGTCATTTTTCTGTCATGTCCAACTCTCCATGATCCCATTTGAGATTTTCTTGGAAGAGATACAAGTGGTTTGCCATTTCCTTCTCCAGCTCATTTTACAGGTGAAGCACTGAGGCAAATATAGTTAAGTGACTTGCCCAGGGTCATACAATTAGTAAGTGTCTAAGGCCAGGTTTGAACTCAGGAAGAAGAGTTGTTTTGACTCCAGGCCCAGAACTCTATCCACTCTGCCACCTAGTTGTCCCATGCTTAATTTACTTTTCCTAAATTAATATGTCATATGACCTATGATTTGGTCCAACCATTCAGGAGAACAATTGAAATTTTATTAAAAAGTAACTAAAGTGCCCATATACTTTGATAAAGAATCCTATTGCTACATATATACCTAAGTAACCTTGTACAAATAGGTACTTTTATTTCTTTTGGGCACAGGCCTAGCAGTGGTTCATCTGGGTCAAAAAGTATGAGAAATACAGTGAAAATTTTGCATAGGTTCAAATCGATTTATTTTTTTTTTCCAGAATGGCTGAACAAATATACAATTACATTGACAAGGCAGTAGTGTACTTATTTCTCTGCAGCCCTTTCAACTGTGGTCATTTTTTTTTCTTTTTGTCAATTTTATGGATCTGGTGAGTATAACATTTGGAAACTGAAAGTTTACTTCAATTTGCATTTTGCTGATTAGCAGTTTGGAACATTGTTACATGGTTATTGAAAGGTTGGTTATTGAAAGTTATTGAAAGTCTGCTCATAACTTTTGACGATTTATCTGTTAGGGAATAGCTATTCTTCTAAATTTGAATTGGTTTCTTATACAGTGGAACCTCGGTTTATGAATTTAATTCCTTCCGAGACTCTGTTCCTTATGTGATTTGTTCCTATTGCAAAGCTTATTTTTCCATAGGAAATAATGTAAAGTTGGATGATGGGTACCACATCCCCAAAAATATTCACACAAAAATAATTATTTATAATTTTAAGTAAGTTTTTTGTCCCTAATGAACCTGAAATACAATAGCAATAATTAGTACATAATATAAACCGAAAATAAAACAATTTTTTTGGGGGGGGGGGAATGCAACTGACAAGCAGATGTATTTGCGATCTTTGTACATTTAAACCAGCGAGAGTTGCCTAGCTCCAACCACACATTTTTGGTCTTTAAAGTGACAAAAGGAAGAAAAAACCCCAATCCCCGGCAGCCCATGTCTGTTGTCTTTACTTGGCGGTGACACCGAGGAGTGCCAAGCTGGTCTGGGTGGCCGGCGTGTTGGAGGTCTCAATAGGCAGGGACTGGAGTGGAAGACCAGGTCACGTGGGCGGGCCGGGGGCAGCAGCAGGCGGGCGGGGAGTGGGGGTGGGGGTGTAGTTGACCAGAAATGCCCAGGCCACGGCCTGTGAGCAAGGAGGAGGGGCCTGCAAAAAGGGCTGGCCGGGGGCAGGGGGGGGGCGGTGCGGAGTAGGAGAGGGTTGCAAATTAGGGAGAGGCCCGTCCTCTTCGAAGCAGCAGCAGCAACATGTTCAAGTGGGTCCCCTTCCAACTTGTGGATCTGAGCTAACATGGTATTTTGAATCAGGAATAAATATATTCGGAGTAGGTGAGTGCAGCCTTCCCCAGGCATTGAGCTCTCCTCACCATTTCTCCTGGTCCAGGCCAGGGTTATTGCTTGGAAGGCGAATCTCCTTCCATGAGAACATCGAGGATTTCAACGTGGGCGTGTTCTCTCATGCTACTTCCACTAAAAGTAGGGCTAACACTACTGCCCTTTCTTATTTTTTGTTTTTTAAGAATCACTTTCATGTTTTGACTCACTGATTTTTTTCAAGTCCAAACGTAATGTTCATACTGCAGATTTTTGTTTGTCCTGCAAGACAAATTTTGCAAAAACTTTTTTCTTCCTCAAGTGAAGCATACATAAACCAGGTTATTTGTAAACCATGGTTCTACTGTATTTATTCGATGTGTTTAAAAAGATTGTTTTAGTTACCTGTTTCCTAAAGCTGAATTTTTTGATAGGACATGAAAGATGGAATTTAGGGAGGGGATTTTTATTCAAGGTTAGATTCATAGATCCTAAGCTATAGAGATAGAGGTCAAGTTGTAGCTCATTTTTAAAAGCTCTGTGATTAAACAAACAAACTGTGGGTGTGTGTGGGGAGGGGGGCATGGAGATAATCAGAATAGGTCGTTCAGGAAAGATTGTTTTTGTGATCATATGGTGGCAGCTACATTGTATAATGCTGCAGCCTAGGAAAGGACCACTCATAGAGCAAAAGATTGTTGGTTGCTGAAAAGGAGCACACCCTACCCCCACAAAGATATCTGCACCCTGGGGGAAGGGCTCATTCTCCCAGGGCTAATTCCAGTTCTAGTTAAAAAGAGGCTTATAGATCTTCTTACCAAACTCTTCATTTTAGCAGTGCACATACTGAAGCCCCAAGAGATTAAATGATTTGATCAAAACCACAGCTATTTAATAGAAGAACCAACATTTGAACCATGGTACTCTCCCTCCAAATCCACTGTTCTTTCTACCACACAAGCTAGTCCTTCAAGCTAATCAAATCTAAGTTTGATTCTTTCACTTGAGGTGAAGATATAAAACAATCACAGGTCTAGCTGCAAATGGCTTTATGCAAACCATGATAAGAAAATGATAAATAACTCTCATTCTGTCTCTCAAGTACCTATTTTGGTATTGAGTAAATGACTTGGTTTTACCATGACTACATTTATGGGGAAGTTTCTTTTTTTCTTTTCTGCCCATTTGTAAACTGTATATGTTCCCTCCCCTGTTCCCTCGGAAAGCTGAGGCCAGATCAACGTTTTTATATCATTATAGCATCTCAGAGTTGGAGGAAATCTCAGATGAGTGAATTAATTTTTGTTCCAACCAAGCAACTGCCTTGACTGATTTCTCCTTATCCCTACTCGCTAAGTGACCATATAATTTATTTAATTAAAACAGTTCTTTTAATGTCACATAATAACAGGGCTAACAAGAATGAAATATAAATATAGCCCTTTAGAGTTACGAACCATTTTAGATTCTTGCATATGTTCTATACAACAGGGACGTATTACCATTTTACACATGAGGAAACTGAGGTTCAGATAGGTTAAGTAACTTGTCCAAAATAACACAGCTATTAAGTGGCAGATCCTAGACCTTTGGATGTCAGTTTTCTGTTTCCTGGCCCAGAGCTCTTTTCACTACACTGCAGTAGTGAAAAAAAAAAGTAGTGCCTTTATCACTTAATGTATGTAATATACGTGACAATGTTTTGATCAATACAGTTGAGATACACTATTTCAATTACAGAGAAAGTCAACTTTGAGAAATGAAGCATTTTGAATAAAGATGTTTATTTTATAAGAATTAAATATAGCCGGTAACCTCAGAGTACTCTCCCTCAAGGGTTGCTATTTCTGGGCTCTAGTAGTCCAAAATTCATCCTGAGTGTTATGACCCTCAAAAGGAGAGAAAGATTTCTTTCATTTTCTTGCATGGTTGTAGGAAACAGGAATGGATAGGTATAGATGTAGAGAAATTGAAGATAAGAGAGAGAATGGGAATGGAACTGGAATCAATTTACTGAAGAAAAAAGGGAATATATTCCAGGATTGATGTAAAAGGATTTGCAAGAAGGTCCATCTCTTGGAAAATGGTTTATCTGTCTCTCTCTTTTTTAAGTAAGTATGCAAAAAACTTAATGGGTCATAGGCATGGAGTAGATAGATGTAGCCAATCATTAAAGTAGAAATAGAATGGTTGTTTTGCTATAATGAGAGTGAAGTTGAGATTAGATAACATGAATTTATAGTTCTCCCAGTTAACAGTTACATAATTTCCTATAGCTCCGTTCATCAGCATGAGAATTGTAAAATGAGGCAGATTGGGGAACAATTGAAATTTGAGACTTATAAAATCATGATCAGACATAGGTCAACATTCAAGGTAAATAGTAGAGAGTTGAATTGGTTCAATAGCAGGTTGAGTTGGGGAAGGGAGGAGAGAATAGCAAATGCAAAAGTGATATTCTGGAGAAAAATTGAAGAATGGAGGAAATGGAGGTCACCAGGAGAACAGATTTGAACCAACATCCTCTAACTTCAAGTATAATGTTTCATTGTGACACTCTCCTGAGTTTCCTTAATTAAAGAAAATGTCCAGAATGGGCTTTCTTCACAATCCAATGATGGGACACTTTCCATTCCTTTAAGGCATCACATTCTCCACATCTTCTGATTCTTCCCAAGCTAAAAGTGATTCTATCTTCCTGAACATCTCATCCCTCTGTTTTGGATTTTCATGTAGTGTGTATAATATTCTGACTTGTATCACAGTACCCCTTCCAAAGAATTTTTAAAAAATGTTGAATTCCAAATTCTCTCCCTCCATCCTGACTGTCTCCCATCCATTAATAATATAAGCAATATGATACCCATTTTACATGTGAAGTCATACAAAACATATTTCTATATTAGCAATGTTGGGAAAAAAAGCAAAAAAGAAAATAAACTGAAAAAATATGCTTCAATCTGTTCAAAGAGATCATTTATTTCTCTATGGAAGTAGAAAATATTTTTTGTGATGACTCCTTTGGAATTGTCTTGGATTGTTGTATTAATCAAAGTAGCTAAATCTTTCACAGTTGTATATCACTGTTTCTTTTTTTAATTATTATTTATTCAATATTTTTACTTTTCAGCATTGATTTCCACAAGATTTTGAATGACGAATTTTCTCCCCATTTCTACCCTGCCCCCTACTCCAACATGGCATATATTCTGATTGCCCTGTTCCACAATCAGCCCTCCCTTCTGTCACCCCCCTTCCCCTCATCACCTTTTCCCTTACTTTCTTATAGGGCAAGATAGATTTCTATGCCTCATTGCCTGTATATTGTATTTCCTGGTTGCATGCAAAAACTTTTTTTTGAACATCTGCTTTTAAAACTTTGAGTTCCAAATTCTCTCCCCTCGTCCCTCCCCACCCACCCTCCCTAAGAAGGTAAGCAATTCAACATAGGCCACATGCATATCATTATGCAAAACCCGTCCACCATACTCATGTTGTGAAAGACTAACTATATTTTGCTCCTTCCTATCCTATCCCCTTTTATTCAATTTTTTCCCTTGACCCTGTGCCTTTTTGAAAGTGTTTACTTTTGATTACCTCCTCCCCCATCTCTCCTCCCTTCTATCGTCCCCCCCCCACCTATTTTATCTCCTTCCTCTTTCTTTCCTGTGGGGTAAGATACCCAATTGAATGTGTATGTTATTTGCTCCAATGAGAGCAAGATTCACTCATTCCCCCTCACCTGCCCCCTCTTCCCTTCAAATGAACTGCTCTTTCTTGCCACTTTTGTGTGAGATAATTTACCCCATTCTATCTCTCCTTTTCTGCCTCTGTCAATATATTCCTCTGTCATCTCTTAATTTGATTTTATGTTTTAGATATCATCCCTTCATATACAACTCACCTTGTGCCCTCTCTCTCTCTCTCTCTTTCTCGCTCTCTCTCTCTGTATGTGTGTGTATATATATCTATATCTATATCTATATATATATATCTATATATATATATATATACACATAGTATGTGTATTCCCTTCAGCTATCCTAATATTGAGGTCTCATGAATCCTACACATCATCTTTTTATGTAGGAATGTAAACAAAACAGTTCAACTTTAGTATGTCCATTATGATTTCTCTTTCTTGTTTACCTTTTCATGCTTCTCTTGATTCTTGTGTTTGAAAGTCAAATTTTCTATTCAGCTCTGGTCTTTTCACTGAGAAAGCTTGAAAGTCCTCTATTTTATTGAAAATCCATATTTTGCCTTGCAGCATGATACTCAGTTTTGCTGGGTAGGTGATTCTTGGTTTTAATCCTAGCTCCATTGACCTCCAGAATATCACATTCCAAGCCCTTCAATCCCTTAATGTAGAAGCTGCTAGATCGGGTGTTATCCTGATTGTGTTTACACAATACTCAAATTGTTTCTTTCTGGCTGCTTGCAGTATTTTCTCCTTGATTTGGGAGCTCTGGAATTTGGCAACAATATTCCTAGGAGTTTTCTTTTTGGGATCTTTTTCAGGAGGCTATCGGTGGATTCTTTCAATTTCTGTTTTACCCTCTGGCTCTAGAATATCAGGGCAGTTTTCCTTGATAATTTCTTGAAAGATGATGTCTAGGCTCTGTTTTTGATCATGGCTTTCAGGTAGTCCAATAATTTTTAAATTATCTCTCCTGGATCTGTTTTCCAGGTCAATGGTTTTTCCAATGAGGTATTTTACATTGTCTTCCATCCTTTCATTCCTTTGGTTCTGCTTTATAGTATCTTGATTTCTAATAAAGTCACTAGCTTCCACTTGCTCCAATCTAATTTTAAGGTAGTATTTTCTTCAGTGGTTTTTTGGACCTCCTTTTCCATTTGGCTAATTCTACCTTTCAAGGCATTTGTCTCCTCATTGGCTTTTTGGAGCTCTTTTGCCATTTGAGTTAGTCTATTTTTTAAGGTGTTATTTTCTTCAGTATTTTTTGGTTCTCCTTTAGCAAGTCATTGACTTGTTTTTCATTGTTTTCTTGCATCATTCTCCTTTCTCTTCCCAATTTTTCCTCTACTTCTCTAACTTTCTTTTCCAAATGCTTTTTGAGCTCTTCCATTGCCTGAGACCAGTTCATGTTTTTCGTGGAGGCTTTTGATATAGGCTCTTTGACTTTGTTGGCGTCTTCTGGCTGTATGTTTTGGTCTTCTTTGTCACCAAAGAAAGATTCCACAGTCTGAGTCTGAATCTGAGTCCATTTTCGCTGCCTGTTCGTGTTCCCAGGCAGCTGCTTGACCCTTGAGCTTTTCATCAGAGTATGACTGCTTGTAGAGAGTACTTTGTCCCAAGCTTGAGCAGCTGCACTGTTGTTTTCAGAGCTATTTCTACATAGCATGCTCTGCCACACCAGTGCTCCTCCTCCCCCAAGAGCCACCAACCTGGACCGCAACTCAGATTTAAGCAGGCTCTGAGGCTCTGCACTCCCACTCTTATCCACCACTTAATTTGTCCCCAGAAGTTAACCTGGGCAACTGCAACTGTAGCCCTGTAAGCAGCCTTGGAGTTGCACAACCTCCGCGGCACCCCTGCTCCCTGACGGTGGCTGACTGCAAACTTCTTTCATTCTGTCCCAGCAGTTTTTCCCACTAACCTTCTCTGTTGTCTTTGGTGTTTGTGGGTTGAGAAGTGTGGTAACTGCCACAGCTCACTGATTCAGAGTGTTATGGCCTGTTCTGCCCAGTTCCCGGGTCTGGTTGGTCCGGGCGTGGACCACACTGCGCTCTGCCCTGCTCCCAGCACAGTGCGGTAGACCTTACCCAGCCACCAAGCAGGCTGTCCTAGGCTGGAGCCCTGCTTCCCTCTGCTGTTTTGTGGGTTTTGCAGTTCTAGAATTTGTTCACAGCCATTTTTATAGGTGTCTGGAGACTCCTGGGGCAGGGCTTTAGGCAAGTCCCTGCTTTCCAGACACCATCTTGTCTCTGCCCCACAGTTTCTTATGAAAGGAAGTGGGGTACAGTGGGTAGAAGCCCAGTCTTGGAGTTAGAAAGCTCTAGATATAATCCCTGACTCTGACATGTATTAGCTTTTTGACTGTGAGCTGCAAGAAATTCACTAGGACTCAAAGACAAATTTTCCTTAATGGAAAGAGTTTCTATCTTTCACTGATGAAATCAGAGGTCTGAGGAAACAAAATATATCAATTGCTTATACATGTGCCTTATGTCTCTGTTTTTATGTTCTTTGAGGTTGAGTACTGTATTGGATCTCATCTTTGCATCTCCAGTTCATAGTTCGATTAATATATTTATGGATGAAAAATGTATTTGCTCTGTACCAAACAGGTAAATTACAGTTATAAAAAATATGAAAGGAAAAGCAGCCTCTGACCTCAAGGAATTTACATTCTAATGAAAAAGATAGTACATATAAGATAGTTATGGCCAGAGAGGGCACATTGGCCCAGAGTAGTTAAAGGAGTGGTGAATGGGTCAATGGGGCGTTCGTTAACAGATGCCAGTACAGAAACAATGAAAGAATAGATTTAATAATGATTCTTTATTCCAGAACTGTTGGGGTTTAGGGTATCAGGATTAGTGTTAGTGCTATAAGAGAGGTAATCACCATTCAGAACAAGAAGCCTTAAGGAAAAAGTTTCTCCACTGTGTAAATGAGATCATTTGCTAAGAGTTCCCCTCCTCTTCTCCTCCTCCTCATTCGGACATTTTCCTTCTTATCTCCTCTTTCACATCAGTCTCAGATGAAGTAATGGGCCTTCTCCCTGCTAGGGCAAGCTCTGGAGATTTGCTGCCTTATAGTAGGTGCTCAATGAATGTTTGTTAAGTTGAATATTTACTTGGAGAGTATTAAAGAACATTTTGTGAGGAAGAACTAGCTGAATGTATGCAAAGTAAAGTAAAAAATTAAAAGTTGTGTAATTGGGGGAAAACAGTAATGATCCTAATGAAAAGGTACTGAAAGAAACTCTGTGGTAGAGCTAAGATGGAGGAGTGAGAGCAGGGAATTGCTTGAACTCTCCCCCAAACCCTTCCAAATACCTGTAAAAATGACTCTGAACAAATTATAGAGCTACAGAACCCGCATGGTGACAGAGGAAAGTAAATCTCCAGCCCAAGAAGACTTGTAGGGCCAACCTGAAGGGTCTATCACACAGGGCTGAGAGTGGAGCACAGTCCAGTGTGGGTTGTTTGAGCACAGAATGGTCCAGAGTAGGCCTCAGAGGATTGAATCACTGGCAGCCGTGGCAGTTTCCAGACTTCTCAACCCACAAACACCAAAGACAAAGTAAGTCAGTGGGGAAGCTCTGTCAGACTTGGGTGAGAGAAGAATGCTGTCTGGACCCAGTCCTGGGGTGGTAGAGGTGGCAGCAGTGGCAGCAGTAGCAGCAGTGGTCACCACTTTTAGAGCTCCAGGCCCACAGATGTTGGGAGGATCAAGTGGCTGATCAGAGGGGAGTAGCAGGGCTGTATTTGCTGGCACTGAGGCAGGGTTCTCTTGCTTTGCCCTGCTTGGACCTGGGTCACAGTCCTAGGTGACACTCCTGGGGTGAGGAGGAGCACTGGCGTGGCAAAGCTTGTGGTGCCTGTGGAGAGGGAATCCTCCTCACATTTCCAAAGGCAGGAAAGACTGCTTGTGGTGATTCACACACCAGAGCATATGCCAGAAGAGGAGTAAACATCTCTCCTTTGATCATACCACCTTAGAAGACATGAAAATTTACAGGTGCCTAAAAGTATCTCTGACAACAGCTGCACAAAACCCCTGAAAATTGGTCAGAGCACTCTCTACTCTGGAAGCAGAGTCCTCCCTTGAATAAGAACTCAGAAGTCAAGTAATTGGCTGGGAAAATGAGCAAAAAGTGTAAAAACAATCAGACTATAGAATCTTACTTTGGTGACAAAGAAAATCCAAACATAAACCAAAAGAAGACAAAAGTCAAAGTTCCTACATCCATAGCCTCCAAGTAAAATATGAATTGGTCTCAAGCCATGGAAGAACTCTGGAAGGAGTTTGAAAATCAAGTAAGAGAAGTAGAGGAAAAATTGGGAAGAAAAGTGAGAGTGATATAAGAAAGTCATGAAAAACAAGTCAAGAGCTTGCTAAAGGAGACCCAAAAAATGGTGAAGAAAGTAACAACTTAAAAAATAAACTAACCCAAATGGCAAAAGAGCTCCAAAAAGCCAACGAGGACAAGAATGCCTTAAAAAGCAGAACTGGCCAAGTAGAAAAGAATTCCTTAAAAGTTAGAGTGGAACAAACGGAAGCTAATGACCTTATGAGAAATCAAGTAATTATAAAACAGAATGAAAAGAATGAAAAAATAGAAGACAATGTGAAATATCTCATTGGAAAAACCACTGACATGGAGAATAGATCCAGGAGAGATAATTTAAAAATTATTGGACTACCTGAAAGCCAAGATAAAAAAAAGAGCCTAGACATCATCTTTCAATAACTTATCAAAGAAAGCTGCCCTGATATTCTAGAACAAAAGGGTAAAGTACAAATTGAAAGAATCTACCAACCACGTCTTGAAAAAGATCCCAAAAGGAAAACTCCTAGGAAGATTGTAGCCATATTCCGGAGTTCCTAGGTCAAAGTGAAAATATTGCAAGCAGCCAGAATGAAATAATTCGAGTATTGAGGATAGACAAACAGGATAACACAATATCTAGAAGCTTTTTCATTAAGATTATTGAAGGACTTGAAATATGACGTTATGGAGGTCAAAGGAGCTAGGATTAAAACCAAGAAATAGCTTCCGAGCAAAGCTGAGTGTAATACATCAGGGGAAAAAATAGTTATTCAATGAAATAGAGGACTTTCAAGCATTCTTGATGAAAAGACCAGAGCTGAATAGAACAGAAAATTTGACTTTCAAATATAAGAATCAAGAGAAGCATGAAAAGGTAAACAGGAAAGAGAAATCATAAGTGACTTGTTATATTTGAACTGTTTACATTCCTACATGGAAAGATGATATTTGTAACTCATGAGGCTATATATATTTATATATGTATACACACGCACATAAACATATATATGTGCGTGTACATAAAAACATATGTATATACACATACCCATATGTGTATGTATGTATACATATATACACACATATATACATGCACATACTATATATACACACACAAATATATATATATGTGTATATATATATATATATATATATATATATATATATATATATATATATATAAACACGTGTGTGTGTGTGTGTGTGTGTAGAGAGAGAGGGCACAGGCTGAATTGAAGATGAAGGGATGATATCTAAAAAAATAAAATTAATGGGTGAGAGAGGAATATACTTGAAGAAAGAGAAAGGGAGAGATAGAATAGGGTAAATTATCTTACATAAAAGAGGCAAGAAAAAGCTGTTACAATGGAGGGGAAGAGGGAGAAGATGAAAGAGAATGAGTGAATCTTAGTCTCATCGGATTTGGCTTAAGGAGGGGATAACATACACACTCAACTAGGTATCTTAACCTACAGGAAAGTAGGAAGGGATGGGATGGAGTGGGGTGGTGATAGAAGGGAGGAAAGATTGGGGGAGAGGATAGTCAGAAGCAAAGACTTTTGAAAAGGGACAGGGTCAAAGGAAAGAAATAGCATAAATGGAGTATGGGAAAGAATGGAGGGAAATATCTTTCACAATATGACTGTTATGGAAATGTTTTGCATAACCACTTATGTATAACCTATATTGAATTGCTTGCCTTCTCAATGAAGGTGAGTGGAGAGGGAGGAAGGGAGAAAATCTGTAACTAAAAGTTTTTTTTTAAAATGTTAAAAATTATTTTTACATGCAATTGGGAAATAAGATATACAGGGAATGGGGTATAGAAATCTAGCTTGCCCTAAAACAAAGTAAGAGGAAAGGGGATAAGATGGAGAGGTGATAGAAGGAAGGGCAGACTGGGGAAAGGGGTAATTAGAATGCATGCCATCTTGGGGTGGGGGTAGGGAAAGATGGGGAGAAAATTTGGAACTCAAAATCTTATGGAAATGAATGTTGAAAACTAAAAATAAATAAATAACTTAAAAAATAAACCCTGTCCCTTACAGCAGGCAGGTTGGGAATCACTAGGCCAGAATACTGTATACCTTGGCAGATGTAGTATTGTATGGTTTTGCTATACTATGTAATGAATTTTTCTGACATGTAGAGGAATAGTGGGAAATGATTGTATTGTAAAGATAAAATGTATCAATAAAATATATTTAAAAGAAAAAATAATTAAAATTCCACTAGGAAAATAAATGCCTAGACAGTGGTTTGCAGGAAGTAAGACTCTTAACCCACCTTGTCATCATATTATTTTATTAGTCTGCAGACATTTTCAGAGTCACCTCATCTCGACATTTCATTAGAAACATAGGTCTAAGCAATAGAAAACGAATCATATACTCTATTTTATTATCACCCATCTTTCCAGAGAATCTTCTTTCCAAGGACCAAAGAACTGTTTCTAAGCAGAGGATCCTTTGAATGACCCATTCTGCTTAAAATTCTGGGGCTGTTAAATCGAACTGCCTAGTCATATTTGCTATGAAATACCTCCCCTCTTCTCATATTTTTTTTTCTGATGAGCATTATGATTTAAATTTTAGTAATCTTCTTGTTTAAAAACAAATCAAGGAATATGAAAAAAAAAGCTGGAAAAGTTGCTCCTATACAAAAGGTTATCACTAATTAAGATGTTGAAAGCAATTTTAACACCATTTCTTGCTGCTGTGACAAATCTGACAGGTTTACAAATTGGCACACTGGGACTCTAAAAACATGATGTCCATGTTTTGTCAGGTTCTGTGACTAATCTCCAACATGCCTTGGTAATTGTTGCAACTAATAAATAACCCTACTAAAAATAATTCAGTGTATCTGGAAATTTTAGGAAGTAGATGTGCATAACAACACTTATAAGTATGTGGATGCAACCCACCCTTCTTGCCAGAGAAGAAAAACAAGTCAGTCATAATAAGTTCGATGCACTGAACTCTATTACAATTGTTACTTAGGTACCAGAAAATTACTGCTTCAGGGTAGAGAAGGAAATATCAGAGGAAAGGAAACTCCCAGAGGGACCTCATTCACTATGCTAGTGATACTAAAGTATTATGAGAATGCAAGTGTATTTCTATACTTCAGAAAGAACAAAAGCAAGTTAGTCTGCCAGCATGGATGATTATTAATAATATTCTAATCTTTAAAAATTTTATGTCTGCATTGTCCATTAGACTATTGTAAGTAAGGCTGTAGGAAGGAATGTGGGGGTTCTCTTAACTCCCTATGCCAGCAAGTAGCACTAGTTACCTTTTAACAAGTGTAAGATAACCTTCTCTCATAACTTGAATCTCAAAAAAAACGGGTACAACATCATGGAACATGGGCAGTGATAGAACTCTATAGCTGAATTTAGCTTGGAGAGAGCAAAAAAAAAAACATCAACAGAGTCCTTCTTTAAAAAAGAAATTACTCAGGAGAGCAAGCAATGAAGTTTCTGTCAAAAAGTCAGAAAGAAAAGGGATTAGTGGAGCTTCTGATTTGGCCATAAGGAAAAAGAATGAATCATTCAATTATTGAATTAAAATTATTTATTCAGAACATACTATATGTCAGGCTATGAGCTAAGCACCAAGGAAACAAAAATGAAAGGGAGGACTATCTCTGTCATGAAGGAGCTTATATTCTAATAGGGTATACAGTGATTGGTGAACAAGTCAGATTACAAGAGGTTGAAGAGATGAGAGGAAAAGAAGTGGCAGTATTGGGTAAAGGACATTATTGATTTCTTTTTCTTTTTATAACTTTTATTGAATTTTTTTGTCTAACACTGATTTAAAGAAATTCAGTTCCAAATTTTCTCTCTCCCTCCAGCCTCTACCCCCTACCCACTGAGAAAGCAAGTAATGATACACATTTTACATGATGTCATAGAAACCTATTTCCATACTAGCCATTATTTTTCAAAAGCAAGAAAAATAAAGGAAGTAGAAATATATGTTTTAATCTGTATTCAGTATTAATCGGTTCTCTCCTTCTGGAGGTGGATAGTATTTTTCATCATAGTTCTTTGGAACTGTTGTGGATCATTTTATTAATCAGAGTAGATAAGTCTTTCACAGTTGCTCATCATCAGAGTATTGCTGTGACTAATTTTCAGAAGAAAAAATTAAAGATATCTATAGTCATATGAAAAATGCTCTAAATCACTATTGATTAGAGAAATGCAAATCAAAGCAACTCTTAGGTACCACATCTCTCCTGTCAGATTGGCCAACATGACAAAATAGGAAAATCATAAATGCTGGAGAGGATGTGGGGAAATTGGAACACTGTCATATTGTTCATCGAAATGTGAACTGATACTTTGGAACTATGCCCAAAGGGCTATAAAAAGTGCATATCCTTTGACCCAGCAATACCACTACTACGGCTGTATCCCAAAGAGTTCATACAAGTGGGAAAGGGACCAATATGTACAAAACTATTTATAGCAGCTCTTTTTGTGGTGGCAAAGAAGTGGAAATAAAGAGGATGCCCATCAATTGGGGAATGGCTGAACAAGTTGTGGTATCTGAATGTAATGGAATACTATTGTGCTATAAGAAATGAGGAGCAGATGGACTTCATAATAACCTGGAAAGACTTATGTGATCTGATGCTGAGTGAGGGGAGCAGAACCAGGAGAATATTATGCATGATTACAGACACACGGTATCTGTGATGACTAACTTTAATAGACTTGGCTCTTCTGAGCAATACAAAGCTCAAAGACAGCTCCAAAAGACTCATGATGGAAAAAGCTGTCTACCTCCAGAAAAAAAAAAAAATTACAGAGTCTGAATGCAGATCGAGGCAAGCTGTTTGCTCTCTCTCTCTTTTTTTTTTCCTTCTTTTTTGGGTTTGTTTCTTCGTTCTCATGATCCATTCCATTGGTTATAATACTTCTTTACAACTTGACTATTGTATAAATATGTTTAATGCAAAGGTATATGTACACCTTATTTCAGATTACATGCCATCTTGGGGCAAGGGGTAGGAGAGCGGGAGAAAATTTGGAACTCAAAAACTTGTGGAACTGAGTGTTGTAAACTAAAAATAAAAAAAAAATAAAAAATAATATTGCTTTCACTGTGCACAATCTCCTGGTATTACCCCTTTCTCGTCAACTCATAGGAATATTCCCAACAATCATATAGCACAACTTATTCAGCCATTCAACATCCCCTCAATTGCCAATTTTTTACCATAAGAAAAAGAGCTCTTATAATTATTACTTTTATACATGTGGGTCCTTTTCCTTTTTCTATGGGATATAGACCTAGTAGTGGTGTTGCTAGGTCAAAGGGCATGCACAGATTTATGATGCTTTGGAAATAGTTTCAAATTGTTCTATAAAATGTTTGGAACAGTTTACAACTCCATCAACAATGTATTTTTCCATATTCCTTGGAGCATTTGTCTTTTCTTTTTCCATTATGTTAGCCAATCTGACAAGTGTCAGCTACCTCACAGTTGTTTTTATTAGCATTTCACTAATTATTAGTGATTTAGAGTATTTTTATATCACTATAGATAACTTTGATTTTTTTCTTCTGAAAAATGCTTGTTAACATCCTTTGATCATTTATCAATTGGGGAATGAATATTACTTTTATAGGTTTGGCATGGTACTTTAGTAATGAGACCTTTATCAGAGAAATTTACTGTAGTATTTTTCCCTCAACTTCTTTCTTTCATTCTAATATTGTTGTAAAAAAATGTAATCAAAATTATGTACTTTACCTCTTGCAATTCTCTATATCTGATTTGGTCACAAATCTTTCCATATCCATAAATCTGACTCTTAAACTTTCTTTTTTTAACAACAACAACAACAATAACAACATTTATATAGCACTATAAAGTTGGCGAAGCCCTTTATAAAAATTCCCTCATTTTATCTTCATAATAACCCTAGGAGTTAGGTCCTCTTAGTTACCCCCATTTTACAGATGAGGAAAGTTAATCAGACAAAGGTTAAGTGACTTGCCCATGGTAACATAGTAAATGTTTGAAGCAGGACTTAACATTCATTTAAAAAAATGAGTTCTGAAATCTCTCCCCACATCTCACCCCTACTCCATTATTGAGAAGGCAAACAATGTGAAATCATGCCAAACATATTCCCATATAACCCATCTTGTAAAAAGAGAATAAAAATAAAGAAGGCAAAAAATGCATCAGTCTGCAAATTATCAATTTTCTCTGTGGAGGTAGATGGAATTTTTCACTATCAGTTTTTTGGAATTGTCTTGGATCATTGTCATCAGTTAGCTAAATCTTTCACAGTTGCTCATCATTTCAATATTGATTTTAGTGTATTTGGTGTTTTCCTGGTTCTGATATCTTCATTTTCTATCATTCATATGAGTCTTCTCAGGATTTTCATCATCTGTTATGTCACACTAGTATTCAATCACAATTATATACCATAATTTGTTCAGGCATTCCCCGCTTAATAGACATCCCTTCAATTTTCAAATCTTTGCCACCATAAAAAAGAGCTACTATAAATATTTTTGTACATATGAATCCTTTTCCTTTTCCTTTGATCTCTTTGGAATACAAATATGGTAGTAATGGTGTTGGGTCAAAGGGTGTGGCACAGTTTTACAACCCTTTGGGCATAGTTCCAAATTGTTTTCCAGAATGGTCAGAACAGTTCACAGTTTCACCAACAGTGCCACAATGTCCCAAAATTTTGATATCTTTACAGCATTTGTCATTTTACTTTTCTATCATGTTAGCCAATCTGATAGGTATGAGGAAATACCTCAGAGTTTAATTTGTATTTCCCTAATCAATAATGATTTAGAGCATTGTTTATGTGATTGTTGATGACTTTGATTTATTGTTCTGAAAACTGAATGTTTATATTCTTTGACCATTTATCAATTGGGAAATGCTCCTAATTAGGGAGAAAAAAAAACACTTGACTTGGCTATCTATATATTTGAGAAAGGCCTTTTCCAGAGAAACTGGGAATCAAAATCCCCTCCCCCCAGTTCCCATGTTCCTTCTAATTTTAGGTGCATTAGATTTGTTGTAATAAAATGTTCTAAATTGGGGCAGCTAGATGGCACAGTGAGTAGAGCACTGGCCCTGGAGTCCACCTCAGACACCTCAGGCTTGACACACTAGCTGTGTGACCTTGGGCAAGTCACTTAACCCCAATTGCCCTACACCCCCCCCTCCAAAAACAAACCAAAAAAGTTTTAAATTTAATGTAATCAAAATGATCCATTTTGCTTCCTGTGACCCTCTCTCTCTTTTGATCCTGTATTCTTCTCTTCTCCACAGATTTGACCGGCTTATGATATCACTATTTATATCTAAATCATGTTTCCATTTTGACCTTATACTGGTGTAGGGTATGAGATATTGGTCTAACCTAGTTTACAGCTAATTGCTTCTCAGTTTTCCCAGGATTTTTTTAATAGTGATTTTTTGCCCCCCCCCCAAAAAAAAACTTGGATCTTTGAGTTTACACTAGATTTCTATGGTAATTTACTACTTCGTATGGTGTACCTAATCTATCACACTGACCCAGTACTCTATTACTTAGCCAGAACCAGATTCTTTTGAAAATTTTGAAAATAAAGTATAAAATTGATTTTCTATTCAGTTCTGATATTTTCACTGGGAATACTTGAATGGCCTTTATTTCTTTAAAAGTCAATTTTTCCCCTGAAGAATTATACTTGTTTTTGCTAGAGAAGTTATTATTGATTGTAATCCTAGCTCCTTTGTCTTCTTGAATATCATATCCTAAGCCCTCCAACCATTTAATGTGAAAATTTCAAAATTTTGTGTGATCTCGATGTGGTTCTATGATAATTTTTTTCTGGCTTCTTGCATATTTTCTCTTTGACCTGGGAGCACTGTAATGTATCAATTACATTCCAGGAGTTTTTATTTTCGGATATCTTTTTGGAGATGATTGGTGGATTATTTCAATTTCTATTTGGCCTGCTGGATCTAATATATCAGGACTGTTGTACTTTACAATTTCTTGAAATATGATATGTAGGCTCTTTTTTTGTCATGGCTTTCAGGTAGTCCAATTATTCTTAAAATATCTGTCCTTGATCAATTTTCCAGGACAATTTTTTCTCATGATATATTTCATATTTTCTTCTATTTGTTCATTCTATTGACTTTTTTATTGCTTCTTGATATGTCATTGAGTCATTATCTTCCACTTGCCCAAATCTAATTTTAAGCAATTTCTTTTCAGTGAGCATTTGCACTTCTTTTTTCCCATTTGGCCAAATGTGCTTTTTTAGGAGATATTTTCTTTAGTGATTTTTGTACCCTCTTTTCCTTGGCCTATTCTGCATTTTAAGGAGGTTTTACTTTTAGTGAATTTTTGTGATTTTTGTTTTACCCTTAGGGCATTTCAATTTTTAAGGTGTTGTTTTCTTGTGTATTTCTTTGTGTCTCTTTTACTAAGCTGCTTATTCTTTTTTCCTAATTTTCTTGCATCATTCATTTATTTTCTCATTTTTTTTCTTCTGTATCACTATTCTTTCTTTTTTTTTTAACTCTTCCAGGATTCTTGATGGGCTTGGGTTCAATTAGCATTTTTCTTTCAGGCTTTGTTTAAATAATGTTTTCACATTATTTTCTTCTTTTTAGTTTGTGTCTTATTCTTCAGTGCCGCCACAGTAGCTTTTTGTGCTCAATTTCTTTTGTTGTTATTGCTATTTATTTATATTTCTAGTTTATTTCTTGATTTGAACCTTATGTTAATGTTGGACTCTGCTCATCTAGGGCAGGAACTGCTCCAGGCTTCAGGCCTTTGCATGCTGCTGTTTCCAGAGCTAGGTCTGGGAGTCCACAAGATTTCAGTGCTTACTGTAGTTGATCAGATCCAGAAAGATGTGTGGTCACTGCTCTCCTGGGCTGCATTCTGGTCTTTACCCACAAAGCTTTCTTTCTCCCCTGTAGCCACAAGCACTAGTGCTCCTTTTGGCCCTGAAACTGTGACCACATCCCTGATCCCCTATAGCTTCAAGCACTAGTGCTCCTCTCTGCCTTGGAACTATGACCAGGACTTCTGTTAACTTGAGACAGACCGAAGTACTCCTCGCCACTTTGGAACTGTGACCAAAAAATGCACATGAGAAATAAGAGTTGCTAATCAGCTCCATATTTACCCAGGGCCAGAAAAGGGATCTTTGTAATCTTTCTGAATCTGAACCCCTATCTGTCTCTGGGCTGAGAACTCCTGAAACTGTTGCTGTTAATACTGTTTCAGCTGTCTCCAAATCTCACCACCAGTGTTGCTGCCACATTCCTGGCTCCTGCCCTGATGTTATAGACCTCACCTGCTTGGTAATATATAGAAATGCTGGTGATTTATGTGGGTTTATTTTATATCCTGCAACTTTGTTAAAGTTATTAATTTGGTCAGCTAGTATTTTAACTGATTTTCTAGGGTTCTCTAAGTATTCAATCACGTCATCTGAAAAGAGTAAAAGTTTTGTTTCCACAATGCCTATTCTGATACTTTCAATTTCTTTTTCTTCTCTTATTACTAAAGCTAGCATCTGTAAAACAATATTGAATAATAATGGTCATAATAGGCATCCTTGCTTCACCCCTGAACTTATTGGGAAGACTTCCCCCTTGTGCAATTATAGATAATGCTTCCTGATGGTTTTAGATAGATAGTACTTACCATTTTAAGAAAAGATACATTTATTTGTACAATTTATGCTGTTTTTAATAGGAATGGGTGTTATAATTTCTTTTAAAAAATCTGCATACATTGAGAATATCATATGATTTTTGTTATTTTGTTTTAGCTAGTCAATTGTGCTCATAGTTCTCCTAATGTTGAACCACCCTCACATTCCTTGCATAAATTCCACCTGATCATAGTACGTAAATTTTGTGATATATTGCTGTAATCTCCTTCCTAATCTTTTATTAAAAAAAACTCTCCATCAATGTTAATTATGGAAATAGGTTTGTAGTTTTTTCTGTTTTTGTTTCTCATGATTTAAATATCAAAACTCTATTTATGTCATAAAAGGAATATGGAAGGACCTTTTCTTTCACTATTTTTCTAAATAGTTTAAACAATATTGGGCTTAGTTGTTCTTTCAATAGTTGGGTAGAATTCATTTGTAAGTAATCAAGTTCTGGGGTTGTTTTTTCTTAAAAACTCATTTATGGCTTCTTCAATTTCTTTTTCTAAGACAGCATTATTTGAGTATTTTATTTCTTCTGTTAATCTGGAAAGTTTATGTTTTTTCTAAATATTCATCAATTTCACTTAGATTGTCACTTTTATTGGCATGCAGTTGGGCAAAATATCTCCTGATAATTACTTAGATTTCTCTTCATTTTTGGCGCATTCATAATTTCATCTTTTTATACTGGTAATTTGGTTTTCATCCTTTTAAAAATCCAGTTAACCAATGCTTATCTATTTTATTGTTTTTTCATACAATTCCTTTTTCATTTTTATTCAAATGGTATTTTGTAAATTTTATTTTATTAATCTCTCCTTTGACTTTTGGTATGTCTATTTTAGTGACTAATTGTTGGTTTTTACTTTGTTTTTTTTTTTTTTTTTGCTTTTTTTTAATTGCATGCCTGATTCATTGATCTACTCTTTTGATCTTTTATTGATATAAGCTTTTACAGGGATAAATTTTCTCCTAAGTACTACTTTGGCTGCATCTCACAAATTTTGGTGTGCTGTCTCATTGTTGTCATTCTCTTTAATGAAATTTCAGATTGTTTCTATGATTTGGTTTTTTTTTTGAGCTACTCATTCTTAAGATAAAGTTATTTACTTTCTGATTAATTTTAAACTATACGTCCTCAGCCTTTATATTAAATGTAATATTACTGCATTTCAGTCTGAAAATTTGCAGTTAGTATTTCTGCTTTTCTACATATACTTGTGAGGTTTTTGTGTCCTAATACATGGTCAATATCTGCAAAATTTTATGTGTGGCTGAGAAAAAATACACCCTTCCATTTCCATTAATTTTTTTTCTGTAGATATATCACATCTAACTTTCAAAAATGTTATTAACTTTCTTTCTTTTTTATTTTTTGGTTACTTTTATTTAGTTATGAGAGAGGAAAGCTAATGTCTTCAACTAGTATAGTTTTGATTTCTATTTCCCCTGGTAATTCTTTTAACTTTTCCTTTAAGAATTTGAATGCTATGACATTTAGTGTATATATGTTTAGCACTGATGTTGCTTCATTTTCTATAGTGCCTTTTAACAAGATAGAGTTTCCCTGCTTATAACTCTTAAATCTATTTTTTCTTTGCTTTTTCTGAGATTATTATTACTACCCCTACCTTTTTTAAAAAAAAATATATTTTATTTACTTCATTAAATATTTCTTAATTATATGTAAGATGATTTGGCATTCCTTTTTTTAGTAATTTGAGTTCCAAATTCTCTTCCTCCCACCTACCACTCCCCATATCTTGAGAAGGCAAGCAATATGATACTGAATATAAATATAAAGTCATGTAAAATATTTCTTTATTACCCATGCTGCAAAAGATAGCAGGTACACACACATACACGCACGCACGCATGCACGCACGCACGCATGCACTCATCCCAGAAAAATAAATTAAAGGATGGACTTTCAGGAGTCAACATGGTGGAGTAAGCAGCAAATCACTGTAACTCTCCTATATTCACCTCAAAACAACTATAGAAAGCACTCCCAAACAGATAGTGAAACAGGAGAACCAGCAAAAGATGAGGTGAACAATCTTTTAACCCAAGGAACTTGGAATGGCAGCAAGAAAGGTTGGTCTCACTTATGTATCACTTAGATAATAGGGGAGCACAGTCTAGGACAGGAGACATCCCATTAATCTAGCAGCAAGCCCTACCTCAGCAAACCAGTGGGAGATCCTGAGGCCCAGTGTGATGGTACAGGCAAACACCATTACCAGTACCCTCCATGAGCCTCAGCATAACCAGGGAAATCAGCAGATTCCAGGACCAAGAACCATCATCTGCCTCAGTGTAGCCCTGGGCAAGCAATCATCATGCAACAGCCAGACCTCCACATGTTTCAGCACAGCTCTGGGCAAACAGGCAGCCTCCAGGGGGCAGGTCATAGCTCCAGGGAAACGGGCAGCCTCCAGAGGCCAGAATGCTGTGTGCTGCTGTGTAGCCCTGGGGAAATGCAGAAACATCTCACCAGACTCAGCACATGCCAGCAACTGCCACTAGGATCCCAGCTCAGCAACAAGTAAGTTGCCAGACCCCTATAGCCCTCCACAAGTGTGAGCTACACCTACCACAACTCCTCAGCATAGAACCAGGCATGAGGGTACCCTGTAGGCCTCAGGGCCAAATCAGTGTAGGACCAGGTAAACAGCCAGGTTCTGCATCTCCTGGCACAAGAAACCTGAGACAGTGTTCCTTCTATCCTGGGAGCAGAGCTCAAATTTAAAAGAAAGGAAAAAGGCTGAAAAAGATAAACAATAAAAAAAGAATCTGACCATAGAAAGTTATTATGGTTACAGGGAAGACCAAGACACAAATTTAGAATAGGATAACATTGTCAAAACACCTATGGGCAAAAGCAAAAGAAAAATGGGAAGTTGACTCAAGTCCAAAAAGAACTCAGGGAAGAGCTCAAAAAGGAACTTAAAAGTCAGGTGAGAGAGGTAGAAGAAAAATTGGGAAAAGAAATGCAAGTGATGCAAAAGAATTATGAAAAATTAGTCAACAGCTTGGAAAACTGCTTAAAAAATAGAATTGGCCAATGGAAAAGAAGATAAAATTCACTGAAGAAAAACAGCTCCTTAGAATACAATTGTCCAAATGGAAAAGAAAGTACAAAAACTAATTGAGAAAGACACCACCTTAAAAGTTAGAATTGGGTAAGTAGAAGCCAATGACTATGAAACATCAAGAATCATTCAAAGAAACTCAAAAGAATGAAAAAAATTGGAAGAAAATGTAAAATACCTATGGGAAAAACAACTGACCTGGAAAATAGATCCAGGAGAGACAATATCAGAATCATTGGATTACCTGAAATTCATAATCAAAAGGAGGACCTTGACAGCATCTTTCAAAAAATTATTAAGGAAAACTACCTTGATGTCTTGGTTCCAGAGGGCTAAATAAGCATGGAAGGAATCCACTGATCACCTCAGGAAAGAGATATCAAAATAAAAACTTCAAGGAACATTATAGCCAAATTTCAAAACTATCAGGTCAAGGAAAAAATACTGTTAAGTGGCCAGAAAGAAACAATTCAACAATCAGGAATCACAGTCAGGATTACAGAAGACTTGGCAGCTGCAACCTTAGAGGTTAAGAAGTCATAGAACATGATATTCTGGAAGGCAAAGGAGCTAAGACTACAACCATGAATTACCAAGCAATATTAAGCATAATACTTCAAGGAAAAACATGGTCATTCAATGAAATAGACAGATTTTAAGCTTTCACAACAAGATCAGAACTAAACCAAAAATTTCCCCTCCAATATCAAGACTCAAGATAAACATAAACACGTAAAAAGGCAAAAGAAAACAAGGGATTCAATACAGCTAAACTATTTACTTCCCTACATGGGAAGATGATACTTGTAACTCTTAAAAATTGTATCACCAGTAGCAGAGCTAGAAGGAATATTCATAGACAGAGGGTATAGTTGCTAGATAAATTTTATGGAATGACATAAACAATTAAGGGAAGAGATAGAGGAATATAGGTGCAGAAGGAAGGGAGACATAGAATGGGGTAAATTATTTCACATGAAGATATGGGAAAGATCTATTACAATGGAGGGGATGATGGCAGAGTTGGCAAAGGGTGTTGCTTAACCTTACTTTCATCAATATTGGCTCAGAGAGGGAATAATATGCACAATCATTCGCATCTTTCTTACCTGACAGGAAAGTAGGAGGAGAAGAGATCAAATAAGATAGGATGAGGAGGGACTAACAAAAGGGAGGGTAGATCAGGGGAAGTGGTATGCAGAAGCAAAACATTGGTGAGGTGGAAAGGGGGAAAGGAGAGAGGAAAAATGCAAGAATAGGGTGGAAGGAAATTTGCAGGTAGTAATCACAACTGTGAATGTGAATGGGGTGAACTTCCTCATAAAATGGAAGTATATAGCAGAGTGGATTAAAAACCAGAATTCTGTAATATATTGTTTACAAGAAACACACCTGAAGCAGAGAGACATACATAGAGTAAAGGTAAGGCAGTGGAGCTGAATCTATTATGCTTCAGATGAAATTTTTAAAAAGTAGGGGAAGCAGATCCTGATATTGGATAAAGTAAAAGGAAAAATAGACCTAATTAAAAGAGATAAGGAAGGAAACTACATCTTGCTAAGAGGTACCATAAACAATGAAATAATATCAATACTGAACATATACAGACTAAGTGGCATAGCATCCCAATTCTTAAGAAGTTAAGTGAGTTACAGTAGGAAAGACCGCAAAATTATACCAGCGAGGGACCTCAATTGCCCCTCGCAGAACTCAATAAATCCAACTAAAAAACAAACAAGAAAGAAACTAAGGAGGCAAATAGAATATTAGAAAAGTTATATATGACAGCCTTTTGGAGAAAACTGAAGGGGAGCAGAAAGGCATATAACTTTTTCTCAGGAGCACATGACATCTACACAAAAATTGACCATGTGATAGGGCAGAAAACCCTCAAAACCAAATGTAAAAAGGCAGAAATATTAAATGTTTTCTTTTCTGATCATAATGCAGTAAAAATTACATTCGACAAAAGATACTGGAAAGATAGAGTAAAAATCAATTGGAAGTGAAATAATCTAATCCTAAAGAATAAGAGGGTCAAAGAAAAAATCATAGAAAAAAATCGATAACTTCATTAAGGAGAATGACAGCAATGAGATAACATACCAAAATTAATGAGATAGAGCCAAAAGAAAACTTAGGGGAATTTTATTTATCTAAATCCTTATAACAACAAAATGGAAATAAAAGAACAGATCAATTAATTGGGCATACAAATTAAAAAAAATAAACTAGAAAAACAAACAAATTAAAAATCCCCAATCGAGCATTGGAAATCCTGAAAATCAAAAGTGAGATTAATAAGATTGAAAGAAAAAAAATATTGAGGTAATAAATAAATCTAGTATCTGGTTTTATGAAAAAAAATTAGATGAATCCTTGTTTAATTTTATTTAAAAAAAGAAGAAAACCAAATATCTAGTATCAAAGATGAAAAGGATGAAATCATGACCAATGAAGGAGAAATTAAAGCAGTTATTAAGAAATATTTTCCCAATTAAAGTTTATCCCCCCAAATTTTACAATCTGAGGGAAACATGAATATTTATGAAAATATGAATTACCTAGATTAAAAGATCAGGAAACAGAATGCTTAAATAGCCCCATCTTAGAAAAAGAAATTGAAGAAGCCATTACATTAATGAACTACCTAGGAAAAAAAAATACCCAGGACTAGATGGGTTCATGAGTGAATTCTCACAAACATTTAAAGAACAATTAATTTTAACACTATACAAAGTATTTGGGAAAGTAGATGAAAGAGACCTACTAACTCCCTTTATGACACAAATATGGTGCTTAAAGCTAAACTGAGAAGAGGTAAAACAGAAAGAAAATTATACACCAATTTCACTAATGAATAGCAATGCAAAAAAAAATTGAACAAAATACTAGCAAGGGGATTACAGCAATATATCACAAGAACTACAACCGCATGTGATTTATACCAGGAATGCAAGTTGGTTCAATATTAGAAAAACTTATCAACATAATTGGCAATATTAATGACAAAACCAACAGAAATCATGTGATTATCTGAATAGGTTATAAAAAAGCTTTTAAAAATACAATATACATTCCTATTAAAAACACTAGAGCTCATAGGAATAAAGGAAATATTCCCTCAAACAATGAGCTGTATCTCTCTAAAACACTCAACAAGCATTATCAGTCATGGGGATAAGACAGAAGCCTTCCAGTAAGATCAGGAATGAAGCAAGGATGCACATTATCACCACTATTATTCAATATAGCACTAGAAATGTTAGGTATAGCAATAAAAGAAGAAAAAAGACATTGAAGGAATTAGAATAGGCAATGAGGAAACAAAACTATCACTCTTCGCAGATGACATGATGGTATACTTAGAGAATCCTAGAGAATCAACCAAAAAACTACTTGAAATAATTAACAACTTTAGCAAAGTTGCAGGATATAAAATAAATCCACATAAATCATCAGCATTTCTTTATATGGCTAAAAACCTCAGCAAGAAAAAATAGGAGGAGAAATTCCATTTAAAATAACTGTAAACAATATAAAATACTTGGGGTTCTACCTGCCAAGATAAACCCATGAACCATATGAACCCAGTCACAAAACACTTTTCACACAAAAAATTCAGATCTAAATAACTGGAAAAATAACATTTTCATGTGGATACACCAAGCCAATACAATGAAAATTAAAATTCTGCCCAAACTAATTTACTTATTCAGCACCATACCAATCAAATTATCAAGAATTATTTGATAGAACTAGAAAAATAACAACAAAATTCATCTGGAAGAACAAAAGGTCAAGAATATCAGGGGAATTAATGAAAAAATAGGAAATAAGGTGCTCTAGGAATACCAGATCTCAAACTGTATGATAAAACAGTAAACATCAAAACTATCTGGTACTTGCTAAGAAATATAGTGGTGAATCAGTGGAATAGATTAGGTACACAAGATACTAGTCGATGACCATAATAACCTAGCATTTGATAAACCTAAAGACCCCAGTCTTTGGGATAAGAGCTCACTATTTGACAAAAACTGCTGGGAAAACTGGAAAACAATAGGACAAAAACTAGATATCGAATGAAGACTGACATCTCACATGGTATGCTAAGATAAGGTCCAAATGGGTGCATGATTTAGATACATTAGACATAATGGTGAAACCATAAGCAAATTAGAAGAGCAAGGATAGTCTACTTGTCAGATATATGGGGAGGGGAAGAATTCATGACCAAGCAAGAGATAGAGGCATTACAAAATGTAAAATAGATGATCTTGATTACATTAAATTAAAAAGATTTTTGTTCAAAAATGCAACCAAGATTAGAAGGAAAGCAGAAAGCTGGGGTACAATCTCATTTCTCAAATCTATGAGAACTGAGTCAAATTTATAAGAATAAAAGTCATTTTCCAATTGATAAATGGTCATAGGATATTAACTTGAAGTTCTCAAAAGAAGAAATCAAAGCTATCTATAGGCATATGAAAAAGTGCTGTAAATAACTTTTGATTAGAAAAAGGTAAATTAAAACAACTTTAAGATACTATCTCACATCTATCAGATTGGCTAATATGACAAAAATGGAGCATGATAAATGTTGGAGATGACATGGGAAAATTGGGACTAAATGCACTGTTTGAGCAGTTGTGAACTGATCTAAACATTCTGGAGAGCAATTTGGAACTATGGCCAAAGGCAACCAAACTGGCAAACCGTTTGATCCAGCAATACCAGTAGTAGGTCTGTATACCAAAGAGATCATAAAAAAGGAAAAAGTATCTATATGCACAATAATGTTTATAGAAGCCCTTTTTGTGGTGGCAAAATATTGGAAATTGAGATGATGCCCACCAATTTGGGGAATGGCTGAATGAGCTGTGGTATATGAATGTCATAGAATATTATTATTGTGCAATAAGAAATGATGAACAGATTTCAGAAAAACCTGGAATTATTTGTATGAACTGAGGCAAAGTGAAATGAAAAGAACCAAGAAAACCTTGTACAGTATCAGCAACATTGTGTGATGAATGACTTAGTTCTTTTCAGCAACACAGTGATCCAAGACAAGTACAAAGGACTCAGGAAGGAAAATGCTACCCATATCCACATAAAAAACTGGTGGACTCTGAATGTAGATTGTTATGTTTTTTTTTACTTTATTCTTTCTTGTTTTTTTCCCTTTTGATCCATTTCTTCTTCCACAACTGCGACTAATATGGAAATATATTTTAAATGATAGCATATGTATGAACTATGTCAAACTACCTACCAGTTTCAGAAGAGGAGAAGAGAGCGAGTGAGGAAGAAAAATTGGGGACTTAAAAAATCATGTAAAAATTAATGCTAACACTATTCTTGATATGTAATTGGGAAAAATTAAATTACTATTAAAATTAAAATATTATGCTTCAATCTGCACTCAATGTTAATAAGGTCTCTCTCAGGAGGTGGATAGCATTTTTCATAATGTGTCCTTTGGAATTGTCTTGAATCATTGTGTTGCTGGGAATAATGAAGTCATTCACAGTTGATCATCATACATTATTGTTGTTCCTTTTTACAATTTTCTCATGGTTCTACTTATCCCATTTTGTTCATATAAATCTTCCTAGGCTTTTCTGAAACTATCTTGCTCATCATTTTTTTTTATAACTCAATGGTATCCCATCACAATCATATACCACAAGTTGTTAAGCCATTCCCCAATTTATGAGCATCCCCTTGGTTTCCCATTCCTTGCCACCATAAGAGCTGCTCTAAATATTTTTATACAAATACATCTGTTTTCTTTGATCTTTTTGGCAGACAGATTTACCAGTGGCATTGCTGGGTCAAAGTTTATGCACAGTTTACTAGCCTTTTGTGCATAGATATAAATTAGTTTCCTAAATCATTGGAATAGTTCACAATATTAGTGTCCTAATTTTTCCACCTCCTTTCATGTTTTTTGTCATGCCAACTAATTTGATAGGTGTAAGGTATCTCAAAATGTTTAAAATGCATTTCTCTAATCAGTAGTTATTTAGAGCATTTTTATGTCACTATAGATAGCTTTGATTTCTTCTGAAAACTGTCTAATCATATTTTTTTTGCAGTAAAAGGAAGGAGAAAAAAGATAGTATACTCACTGGATATAATGGAAAAATCAAGGGAAGTCATCTTAATTTTAGGGATATGTGTATGTTTTGTATTAGAAAGAAAACGCAATAGTACATGCTATTTAAATTAAAAAACGCTTTTCCCATTGTTAATGCTAGGGAAGGGTGAAGTGTCAGTTGTTCCATTGAGAGGGGTGCAAGCAGGCTTCTGAACAAGGGGCATTTCTCACAAGTATTTATAATCTACAAGAAATTAAACCATACTCTTTTATAATTGGTCAGTCTCATGAGTGCAGAAGTTCTTTCCCTTCCTCCCACCCAGGAAGGGATAGAGGTTTCCTAATCTGGTAGAGCATCATTTGCCTTAAGGGTCTGAGAGAGGGCAGATAGAGGAACAGGAAGGGGAAACTCTGGGTTAGATGTGACTGATCACTTACAGAGGTGCATTTTGAAATGGCATTACTCATGCTAAGAAGAGGGAAATATGGGGTTTGTAGGCATACAAGAAGAAGATATTGGCAAAGGAGAGTATGAAGATATATACTAAGAGAAAATGACCATAGGAGCAAGGTCCTGAAAGAAGTAGGAAGGTATTATATCATTAACAGAGGTAAGGAATTAGCCTTAGAAAAAAGGTTCAGATAGTTCTTCCACTGAGACAAGAAGAAACCAAAATAGACTTGGTGATATTACCGAGAAAGTTTTAGGAGTAAAATAAGAATGCTGAAGTAGATTTTGTCAGGTGGTCTCAATCTTCTCAGTGACTTAGTTTAGAGTGCTATTTAGGGGATTAAGGAGAGAGGAAAAAGCTTGGAACAGTCATTAATGTGAATGAAATAGGGAGTCAACAAAAGAAAGAGAAGAAATACTGCTGAGCAGCAGTGAGGGTCCACTTGAGATTGTGTTCTATAAATTTATAATGGGTAGCATAATTAAATTTGTGCTTTTACTCAGTTTTCTATTCCCAAGGCTAAGGTAAATGGCTTCTCCCTTGATTAGAGTCATTAACACATGAAAGTATGTTTACTTGAGCTTGGTTCCCTGGTGTGAAATGCCAAGTTTCTCTAAAGTGCTGATTATTAATCAGGGAATAAGTATCTATTTTAAAATTTGGGACTAGAAGACTAAAATATAAATACAATTGATGTATTTGCTAATTGTTTTTCTTCCTAGAAGTATGGCCTGGTTTACAGTTACAAAGGTATCTTATCATTTCATCTTCAGAATAACCTGTAAATCATCTTACAGATGGGACTGAAACTGATTAAATGATTCATTTAAGATAACACAGCTGGGAAATAGTAGAGCTGACTTTGAACCCAGGTCATAGGAGCACAAAACTTTTAGCTGGAAGGGATTTAGAATGAATTAATGAAATAGTATTTCTTGAGTGTTTCCTATACACTGTACTCTGTGATAAGAGCAGGAGTTGGCAGTAAGAACCCTATTTAGAGTATGGTGATAGAATAGGGAGTGAAGTGAAACACTGCTGGGGCCAGCCCGAAATAGTGAACCAGGTAAGTTTTCACTATTCAGCAGAGAGGGGCTCCAGGTCAGAATTTCTGAGGATGACATTATATATATATATATATATATATATGTATATATATATATATATATATATATATATATATATATGTATGTATTGGCAAACTGAGGCCCAGAGAGATATAAATGACTTGCAGGACTTGTACTCTTTCCACCAATCCATGTGTCCTCAAAGTGATTATATACTCAAAAATATGTGTATATAAGTATATATATTTATTTAAGTGTATATAATAATTTATGTGCATATGTGTATACGTTCATATACACTGTGTATAAACATAAATACAAACATATACAGATACATACATATCTATATCTCTATCTACACATAGGTGTATGTATATTTATGTGTGTATTCCTGTGTACACACACAGACACATACATACACACACTGAATGATTGAGAATGACCAAGATAGTTAGGGTTCCCCTTTTTTGCAGGCCCTCCTTGTTTTTTTTTTTTCTCTCTCTCCCCCCTCTTTCTCCCTCTGTCTTTGTCTGTCTATCTTTCTCTATCTCTCTCTTTTACTCTCTTTGTTTTGGGGAAGGTAATCAGGATTAAGTAACTTGCCCAGGGTCACATAGCTAGTAAGTGTCTGAGGGTGTATTGGAACTCAGATCCTCCTGACTACAGGACCAGTGTTAGATCTAGCTGTACCCTTTTTTTTTTTTAATTTCCTCATAAGTACAGAACAGTAGGATTCATGGTAAGTGTAATGGAAACACAAGACTAGGTCTTTTCCCTCAGTCATTTATAATCTACCAGTACTTTCAGCATTTTTTCTTTTCTTTTAGTTATTTACTTTTTAATATTCATTTCTTAGAATTTTGAGTTCCAAATTCCTTCCCTCCTGCCCCTCCCCCACAGATTGAGAAACAAAACAATATATCACTTATACATGTGAAGTCATGCAAAGCATATTTCCATATTACCCACGTGGCAAAAAAGCAAAAAAAAAATAAGTGAAAAAATGTGTGCTTGAATAGGTACCTGGAATTCATAAGTACTCTCTGTAGAGGTGGATAGCATTTTTTATGGGACCTTTGGAATTGTCTTGGATCATTGTTTTCAGCACAGTAGCTAAGTCTTTCACAGTTCATCACTATTACCATATTGCTGTTACTCTGTACAGTGTTCTCCTGGTTCTGCTCACTTCATTTGGCCTGAGTATGTCATATCAGTCTTCCCAGGTTTTCCTAAAACCATCCTGTTCATAATTTCTTATAGCACAAAATCATTCCATCTTAATCACACACAAAATTTTTTTCTACCATTCCTCGATTGATGGACATCCCTTCAATTTCATTTTTTTCCACCACAAAAAGACCTGCTATAAACATTTTTGTACATATAGATCCTCCCCTCACACACCTTTTTAATCTTTTTGGGATACAGAACAATAGTGGTATCACTGAGTAAAAGGATATACTTGGTTTTATAACCCTTTGGGCATAGTTACAAATTGTTCTTCAAAATGGTTAGATTAGCTCACAAATTTACCATTAGTGCATTAATGTTCCTATATATCCACATCCCCTCCAGCAATTATTATTTTCCTTTTCCTTCAATCTGATAGGTATGAGGTAATAGGATTTTACTTGTTTTTGTTATTGATGTGATCAATTACATTTATATTTTTCCCAATATTGGATAAGCTCTCTATTTCTGTTACAAATCCCTTGTGGTCATTTTGTGTGATCTTTGTGTTATATTGTTGTAATCTCCATGCTAGTATTTTATTTAAAAATTTTTAATCAATATTCACTGGGGAAATTGGCCTACAGTTTGCTTTCTTTGTTTTTGTTCTCTCTCTGGTTTAGATAACAACATTATATTTGAGTCAAAAAAACTGGCAAGACTCCATCTTCATTTATTTTTTCAAGTAGTTTATATAGTAGTTGGGTTAATTGCTCCTTAAATGTTTGGTAGCATTCACTTGTAAATCCATCTGGTCCTGAGGATAAATTCTTAGAGTGTTCATTTATGGTTTGTTCAATTTCTTTCTCTAAGATGGGGTTATTTAAATATATTATTTCCTCTTCTGTTTATATGGGCATATTAGGGTTTTTTTTTTTTGGTAAATTCATCTTTTCACTTAGATTGTTGGCTTTATAGGCATAGAATTTGGCAAAATAGCTCTTAATAATTGCTTTAATTTCATCTTTATGGGTGATGCATTCACCTCTATCATTTTAATACTGCTAATTCAGTTTTCTTTCTTTTTTCTAATCGTCAACCAGTGTTTTGTCTATTTTATTATTTGTTTGCTTGGTTGGTTTTTTTGTTTTTGTTTTTGTAAAACTAACTCCTTGGTGAGGGGTGGGATCTTATGATCCTGAGTCCACAAGAGGCCCTCTATGTCCTCAAGTGTGGCCCTTTGACAGAATCCAAACCTCACAGAAAAAATCCTTTTATTTTGGATTCATTCAAGGGCTATTCTTGAAGATCTAGATGGCCACATACAGCCTTGAGGCCACAGATTCCCCACCCCTATCCTAGGTTTACTTATTTGTAAAATGGTATTTTTTATGCTAATCTCTCCTTTAACTTTCAGGACTTCTGGTTTGTTGTTTACTAATGAAAATTTGTATGTTAATTTTCTAGTTTTTTTTTCAGTCACATGACAAATTCATTGATCTACTCCTCTGTTTTTGTTGTTGTATATGCTGAAAGATATAAATTTTCCCCTGAGTGTGGCTTTGTCTACATCCCACAAATGTTGGTGCTTTATCTTATTGTTGTCATTATGTTTAATGAAATTATTGATTGCAACTATGATTTGGTCCTTAATCTAACTCTTTTTGTAGGATTAGATTATTTAGTTTCCATTTAATTTTTAATCCATGCTTCCATGGCTCTTTATTTAACACATTTTTATTCCAGTATGGTCTAAGATGGGTGCAATTTTGCTTTTTTGCATTTGTTTCTTAGGCTTTAATGCTTCAGTGGATTGTCAATCTTTGTGAAGGTGCCATGTACGACTGGAAAAAAAAAATTACACTCCTTTCTATTCCTAATCAATTTTCTCCAGAGGTCTACCATGTTTAACTTTTTAAAAATTCTATTCACCTTTTTAATTTCTTATTTATTTTATGTTTAGATTAATCTAGGTCAGAGAGAGGAAATTTGAGGCTCCCAAATTCTGTAGTTTTACTCTCTATTTTTTCCTATAGCTCATTTAAATTTTTTTTAAGCATTTGCTGCTATGCCGTTGGATGTATATAAGTTTATTGTTATTACTTTATTGTCTATGGTCCCATTAGCAAGTTGTAGCTTCTGTGATTATATTTTTTAGCTTTTTTTTCTTTTTCTTTGTCTGAGGTCATGATTGCTACTCCTACCTTTGTTTCTGTTTTTTTTTTTTTTAACATCAGATGAAGCATAGTATATTCAGCACCATTCCCTTGTTTTAACTCTGTGTGTCTCTGTTTCAAATGTCTTTCTTGTAAACAACACATTATTGGATTCTGGTTTCAAATTTATTTTGCTATCAGCTTCCATTTTATGATTGAATTCTTTCTATTCACATTAGAGTTATGTTTGCTAATAGTGCACTTTCCCACCCTCTTTTATCTCTCTTTTGTACCCTGTACTTTGTCAAAAGTTGATTTTGCTTCTGACTACTGCCTATTTTAATCCCCGCCCCAAACCTTTCTCTCTTTTATATTCTTCTTCCCTACTTCTCTCTTGGGTGAGATATTTCTATATCTAATTGACTCTCTCTCTTCTCTTTCTTTCTCTCTCTCTCTCTCTCTCTCTCTCTCTCTCTCTCTGTGTCTGTGTGTGTGTGTGTGTGGGTGTGTGTCTGTGTGTATTCTTCCCTCTTTAAATCAATTCAGATGAGAGTGAGGTCCAAGCATTTCTTACCACCTCATAGTTTCCCCTCCAATGTAAAAGCTCTTTTTTTGTGAGATAATCTTCTCCGTTCTTTTTTCTCTTTCTCCTTCTTCCATTGCACTGGTCTTTCTTGCACATCTTTATTTTATTTAATTTTTGAGGGGAGATCATCCCAGCATAATTGACTCACTCCCATGCTCTCTGTCTAGGTAGAGTTCTTCTAATTGCCATCATAATGAAAAAAATAAAGTTCTTAGGAGTTACATGTTTCATCCTCCCATACAAGAATGTAAACAATTTAAGTTTGTTTATTCTTTTATGATTTCTCTTTCATGTTTACATTATTATGCTTTTCTTCAGGCTTATATTTGAAAGTAAGTTTTTTTTTTTATTTGCCTCTGGTCTTTTCATCCAGAATGCTTGAAAGTTCTCTGTTTCATTTCATATCCGTTTTTACCCTGAAGGATTGTGCTCAGTTTTGCTGGGTTGGTTATTCTCGGTTTAGATAATAGCTCCTTTGCCTTCCAGAGTATCATTTTCCCAGCCCTTCAATTCTTTAACATGATATATGCTCAATCTTCTTTCATTATGACTGTGGCTCTACTATATTTTCATGTTGTATTTCTGACTGCTTGAAATATTTTCTCTTTGACCTGGCAACTTTGGAATTTGGCTATAATATTCCTGGGAGTTTTCATTTTTGGATCTCTTTAAGGAGGTGATTGTGGATTTCTTCAATTTCTGTTTTATCCTCTGGTTCTAAGATATCTATGCAGTTTTCTTTTATAATTCTTTGAAATATGATGTCTAGGCTCTTTATTTGTCCATGTCTTTCAGGTAGTCCCATAAGTCTTACGTTTTCTCTCCTTAATCTACTTTCTAAGTCAGTTTCTTTCTTTTTTTCATATTTCAAATTTGATTCAATTTCCTCTTTCATTCTTTGGACTTTATTTACTGTTTCTTGGTTTGTCATGGATTCATTAGCTTCTACTTTCCCATTTCTAATTTTTCAGCTTTGAAGCCCTTTGGACATAGTTCCAAATTGTTTTCCAGAATGGTTGGAATAGTTCGCAACTTTACTAACAGTGCATTAGTTTCTGCAATTTTCCTACATCACTGCCAGCATTTCTCATGTTCCTCTTCTTTCATGTTAGCTCATGTGATAGGTATGAGGTGGTATCTCATAGGTGTTTTAATTGGAATTTAACTAATTATTAGTGTTTTGGAGCATTTTTATGTGGATATTGATAGCTTTGGTTTCTTCTGAAAACTCTCTGTTCATATGCTTTGACCAGTTATCAATTAGGGAATGGCTCTTATTTTTATGAATTTGGCTCAGTTGCCTATATATTTGAGAAATGAGGCTTTGCTAGAGAAACTTTTGCAAAATAAAATGTCCTGCTTTCCTGTTTTCCTTCTAATTTTCATTGTATTAGTTTTGCCTGTGAAGGAACTTTTTAATTTCATGTAATCAAAATTATCCATTTCACTTCTGGTGATCCTTTCTATCTCTTAGTTGGCCATAAGTTCTTCTCTTATGCATGAATCTAACTGGTGCATTTTGCCACACTTTATGAATTTACTTATGAGATCATTATTTATAAGTCATTTATCCATTTTTACCTTAATTTTATATATGATATGAGATATTGGTCTCTGCCTAGTGTCTTCCAAGCTGTTTTGCAGTTTTTCTAGCAATTTTTGTTAAATGGTGAGTTCTTACCCTCAAAGTTTGATTTTTTTGGTTTATCAAACACTAGATAACTATTGTAATTTATTACTGCTTTTCGTATACCTAATCTATTCCACTGATCCATCATTCTATCTATTATCCTGCACCACATTGTTTTGATGAGTAATACTTTCTTATATAGTTTAAAATCTGGTACTTCTGGTACTGGTGCTTTTTTTCATTGATTCCCTTTAAATTCTTGACATTTTGTCCTTCCATGTGAATGTTACTATTTTTTCTAGCTAACAAATATGTCTTTGGTACTTTGATTGGCATGATAATTAATAAGTAAATTGACTTAGGAAGAATTGTCATTTTTGTTACATTGGCTTGGTCTTACTCATAAGCAATTCATGTTTTTTTTTTTCCATTTGTTTACATCTGTCTTTAGTTGTATAAAGAATATTTTGTATTTGGGTTTACATAATCTTTGGTATTGTATTAGCAGGTTTTTTATTCTTTTAAAGCTTTAGAATTTCCTGGGATAAATTATTGAACAGGTAATGTTTATAAAAAAAGTCCATCAAAACTCCATTTTCTTAACTGGATTAGCTGGTGAGGGATTATCCAATAAGGATCTAGTCCTTAGATTGGAAGTAATATGTCTGTTTGCTTTCAACTCAACATGAATAGCTTACTTCTGACCGTGAGTGACTAAGGGTTAAGCTGTCTGTCACAAGGGAATTTTCTAGTTGGTTTCATTGGTATGATGACTCATGATGGAGATTAATTTTGAATATAACAAGATTTATAAGAACCACCTCCCCACCCCAGTCTTTTTTGTATTCTCTGCCCTGATGGTTTCAGAATGAGGATTGCTATTATATTACTTTTTAGCAGATGTACATGAGGATTTCTCTTCAACCCTGCCTCCTTGTATCTATGAATGAATAGCATCTCTTTTTCTTTTGTCTTTTTGTATTCATTCTTTCTCAATTTTAGGTAAATAGGTATCCCAAGAGAGAATGGACCAGGTTGAGAACTTCAAAAGTTCAAAAATGGTATCAGAGGTCAAGCTGGTAATCTTATTTGATAGCACAGACCAACTTTTACTAGAGTTGTTTGAAACAATTATTGATTCCAATAAGGACCCAGCCCTGAGTAGCAAACTCCTTGGCACAGCTCAATAGTGGGCTGAGACAAAACATCCTATACGTAGCCTAGAGGAGCAAAGGAGATATTCATCCATTAGGTATGCTTCCTCCAGATGTGGTTGGGACCCCATAAAAGGTTAAGTGTTCTTAAGGTAATGCAGTGATCCACATGTATTCCCTATCTGAGTTCCTCATTGATACTTTGTGCTTTAAATTTTAATCTTTTAATATTCTTTTCAGTAAGTGAGTGCATTCCAAGGAGAGAATGTGATTGTGGTTTAGGAAGTTGTTTTTGTAACTTTGATTCTTGCTATTTTTTTCAATGAAAGTATTGTATTTGTACATGATGATAGAACCATAAAAAGAAAAGTAGTCAACTGTCCTCCAAGGCCTAGGTCTACCAGAGAGAGAGAAGCAGCCTGGGAGGAAGTGTTATGCTAAAGTTTAAAAGTTGCTTGGAAAATGAATCTATAAAATGGAAATAAAGTTTCTGTGGCTCTTGTCCTTAATGTTGTTATACTTTTTATGTAAGCTATAGGTGACATAAATATTACCCAGAAAACAGAATATTTCAGAGTATCTATTTTTCCCCTGGTAGATAGGTCAGTTAGGATAATTTTCCACTTTAACACATTCTGAAGCTGCCAGTGCTTTCTGCATCTCATTCTCCTAAAGGAGAGAAATGATTTTGGAGACTGGTATTAAAAGGTCATTCTTGTTAAAAAGATTTTTGATAAATCTCAACATTAGTATCCAGTGGTAGGTAATGACTACTTTTTTGGCCTCAAGTTTTCCTGCTTTGGGAACCTGAGCTTCTGATGAACAAGTCAGAGTGAGTTGGGCTTGGGTTTGGGTTTGAAGATATTCAGGAGGTTTGGCATTGTCCCTGAACTTCATGAGAAAGTTCACAAAAACAACCCCAAATAGAAGAGCAGGTAATGGGAACCTTAGTCTGGCCTCATGGATATTTTGGTAGGAATAGGAAAAGTAAACAGAATCTTTTGGAGATATTTCTACAAACAACTACAACCACATTCTTTACCAGTTTTTTTCATTCCCCTCCCTCTCTCATCCAGATCTATTCCATCATTCAAAGCCAAACTGGTCTCACTTCTTCCATGAAATTTGCCCTGTTTTCTCAAGTCCCCAGGAACCTCTCTTTTCTCTGAATCCCCACATGATATGGTTGAGTACTTTATTATATACTGGCTTGTTTTGGTATCTATTTGTTTTATTTTACATGACATCAAGTGGTAAGTTCTTATGATCAGAAAGGATAACACCAAATACTGAGACTTTGTTCAAATTCTACTAAGGTACAAGTTCTTGAGTACATGTTGGTAGATATAGAGAAAAAGAGCAAGACAATCTCTCTTTGATTCTATATGTGACCTGCAGCCTTCAATCTATCCAACCTAAGATGTGGAAACACATATGAATGATAAAGAGTTGTCTAATATTTGAAAATAAAAATGAAAATAATTCTAAATCCAGACATTTCTTTGGCCCATAGAATTACATTATATTATTTAGGTTTATCATTGTCCTTTATAATTATAACTCAGTCCTTTTTATTCAAATCTGCCCTCACCAACCATTGTTGGATTTATTTTTGTCACAGAAAAAAAATAAGTTTAAATGAAGTCAATCGACAAAGCAACTGGCTAAAATTGTATCCTATATTTCATAATCGTAGTCACCACCTTTCTTTTGAGAAAAGTGCATTTCTTTTAATAAAACAGAATTTTATTGCTTTTTTATTATAAACCATTCCAGATTTACCCCTGCTCCATGAAAGATCTCTCATAGCAAAGTAAAATAATTAAACAAAATTAATAACACAGTGACCTCATCTGAAAGTTCATGTAGCATTCTACATCTGTAGCACCCCACTATATTTCTCTTTATTTTTTTAAGGAACAGAAATATTTTTGCTTTACTTCATTCTTTATTCCAGTGGAGGAGAAAAAAAGAAAACAAAACAAAACAAAAAAAAGAAAGGAAACAAATTCCTTGTAGGAAGTATACGTAGTGAATCAAAAGAAATTCCCTCTATGACTATATATATATATATATATATATAGACACACACACACACACACATATTTCATTCTGTACTCTAAACCAATTACCTCCTTGTCATAGATAATGTGTTTCAACATACATCTTCAGGAATCATGAATGGTCATTGTATTGATCATAGTTCTTACAGTTTTTCACTTCTTAAGATTGTCCTTTAAAATTCAAGTTCAACAGATTTTTTTTAAACAGTTAAGCTGTTAATTACTTTTCATCACAGTTCAGGTACTTTGAGAGAAATAAGCTAGTCCATGTGGGCCCAGCAACTGAAATATTAAAATCTCATCAAGGGACTAAGGGTGGGTATTAATCTGGACCTTGGCATTAAAACATTACTGTCAATTACTTCAGAAGAGCAGGTCTACTGGGAAGGGGGATTTCTTTTCTAGTAACCCCAAGATCCCTTTGCTTTCATGAGGGGGAAAGTGAATCTAGGACACAGATTGGCACTATGAGTTACATAAGGGAGGTCTTTGAACATTTTGATAAGCAGAGAACTGAAAGATATTGAAACCAGTACTTGGAGATTATGAATCATAAGATTCTATCTATCTATCTATCTGTCTATCATCTATCTAGATATATTCTAATGGGTATAATATATTTTTCACATATATTTCACATATATATGTAATATATATATATATATACACATATATCTATTAAAATAGGATTTTAGGTTTTACAGAATTCTTGTGTGTACATCATCTCTTTTGAGTCTCTTAATAACCATGTGAGGGAGCCACTCCAGGAATTTTTGGAATAACAGCATCTGTTCTTGAGGAACCCTGGGATATACCTTTACATAGTTGGAGGAAGATAGATGATGATCCTGCAAAGGAGATTAAAGTAGAATAGTCAGGTAGAAAGGGAATCAAGAGAAAGCAGTGTTACACAGAGAAAACAGTATCTAGAATGATAATTTAGGCAATTATGTCAAAGAATTGAGAGAGATGAAGGATGAATGATCAATCAGCAAACATTACTAAAACTCCTACTGTGTAGCAGGCACTGTGCTAGGTGCTGGGGCTATAAGTACAAAGAATGAAATAATCCATATTGGAAATGAGCATATATTCTGAGAAATTAATATTATACAATTTATTAATAAATAATTTTTAATTCGTGATCCACCATTTTTTCCTATTTTTTCCTATTCCCCAGTTCCTGAAAAGATCAGTCTCTGAAATGTATGGCTAAGTAATGAGATTATTCCTAATCTCCTAAGGCAAATGCTCCTTAACTAGGTTCTAAGTTTATACAGGTCTTTGCACAGAACTGGAAAACCTAATTTCTGTTTAGAGTATAAACAGAATTATCCAGGCTGGCCTAGCCTTTGCCTAGGGGAGGAAGTCCTGTCCTTTGTTCCCTCCATTACAACTTAGGGCAAACCAGCTAGTTAGAGAAGTTTGAATGGAAATTGCTTTCCCTGTCCAGATGCCTTGAGACTGCTAATTCTCATGATTAAGCCACATTCTCAGCAGGAGAAGCTGAAGAATTTTAGCCATCTCCTCATTACATGTCCCTCATCAGCAATGAATTTCTCTTGTCAGAAGGGTTCCCTTTCCAAAGATACAGTTCTAATTTAAGACATTTCAGAGTCTTTGGTTCCAGAGAATAAACATTGACCATCAATTTATTGATTACAGGCCAACCTAATTAATAAAGTGATTATCAATAATTTAGAAACTATCTCAGGAGTTTTATTTGTGACAGTTCTAATGGGGGAGACAACATATAAACATGTACATATATAACAAAGTGAATAAATATAATAATATACTATAGTTAAATGTAAGCTGGTGTGGAAAGGAGAACACTAGCAATTTCAGGGGACCAGGAAAAAAAAAAAACTTCATAAAGAAGTTAGTGCTTGAACTACCTCTGAAGGAAGAGAAGGTATCTGTGAAGCAGAGATAAGGAAAGAGTGTATCCAAAGATGTGGGATGGCCAGTACAAAGGCATGGAAAAAGACACGAGGTGTCATGCTTAAAAAGAGAGGAGGTCAGTTTGATAGAATTCAAAGTTTATTTTTGTTCACAAGAAAGGTTAATGATGGCAAGGGTAGAAAGATAGGTTGGTAACAAGTTATCAAGGGCTTTAAAAATTAAACAGAGGAGTTTGAGTTTCAATTTTATATTATTGGTCATAGCAAAACACTGGAATTGATTGAGTAGGAGAGGAACATAGTCCCTCACTTAAGAAAAATTACTTCATCAGCAGTGTGTAGGATGAACTGGAAGAGTGAGAGACTTGAGGTAGTGAATACAGTTGGGAAGCTATTGAAATGATATAAACAAGAAATGATGTCCTGAAATAAGGTGGTAGTTCTGTAATTTGAAAGAAGGAGTCAAAAGCAAAGATTGTGAGTATAAGAATGGAAATATTTGGCAACTAATTTGATTATTGAGAGAGAATGAGGAGTTAAAGATGATGCTGAGGTTATGAACCAGGGATGCTGGAAAGTAGATATGTCCTTAGAAAGAAATAGGAAAATTTGGAATAGGAGAGGCTTTGGGTAGAAATATAATGAGTTCAATTATGGCAATACCAAGGTGGAGAAGTCTCTGAAACATGCTGATTAAAATGTTCAATAGGCAGTTAGTAAAGTGAGACAGAATCTCTGGGGGAAAAAAGGAGGTTATAAATATATACACACAAAAAATTTATGCTGACCTATATTCTCATATCTCTAACTGGCTTTCTGACATCTTGAATTGAATGGTCAGTTGTAACAGCAGCCACACTGGCAGGCCCACGATGGATGCTTGTTCAGGTTCTTTTATCTGCTTTACTAAGGAAAGATAGCTGTTTCAGGGGTCAACAATATTTTTTAATCATATAAAATACAAACACAGGAAATACAGAGAAGAGAAATAAAGACCAGCAGACAGGGCTATCCTGCCTGAATCAGAGCTTTACGTCCACCACTGAATTGAGAGAGCCTTTACCTCTGAGCAGTCAAGGAGGTCAGAACATATGACCACTCAGAGTCTTCAACAGGGAATCTCAACATCTTTCTCATAAGCAAACCCACAAAGCAAAAGCTCATCTCTCACAACATATACTCTTTTAGCTAATAGACTCAGTGCCTAATTAGAAATTAACACAAGGTGTGCAAGCCTTCCTGTAAGCAAGCTACCCTTAATGGGCTCTATATGAGGCCTACTGATGGGTGGGGAAGATTTTATTCCCCATTAACCTTACATCAATAGACATCCTAAACTCAATAAGTCCAAAACAAAACTCATTATCTTTCCCCCTAAACCCTTTTCCTTTTCTACCTTTTCTTTTACTGTAGAAAGCAATACCACATTCCCCATTCACAACATTGGAATAGTCCTTGAATCTTCGGTATCTCTTATCCCCACTCCATACTAAATCTATTGTGGTTTGGGGTGTTGGGAACCTGGAAATGTAAGTGGACAGGGTGAGCCTGCCTTGAAAGAATTTGACCACTCAAGCTTTCTTTCAGTCAAAGTAGAGAGGTTTTATTAGAATACCAGTATGACAGGCAAAATTCCTAGTAAATCTGCTGTTATGATGCCAATAGGAGTGGGCTAGATTGTTAGGGAATCTGTGTAGTTTAATGGGCGTAAGATTGGTACTTATATGCAAGAAAAGACAGTGATAAGTTCTGGATCAGATTAAAGAAAAGTAAATAGCCTGGGATGGGCCAGAAGCCTTAGGCAAAATACCAGTATGGGAATGTTCACGGACTGGGTTGCTTTCAAAGGCATGGTCTTTTCATTTTAGGGGTCCAGGTTCCATCACCCCATTAAATCCATTGCAAAGGCCTGTCAATTTCACCTTTGCAATATTTCTTGAATCTGCTCTCTTCTCTTCTCTGGCACTGTAACCACTATAGCATCACCCTCATCAACTGGTATTTTGGATATAGCCACAGCCTGCTGATGGGTCTTACTTCTTCTAGTCTGTCCCCCTTCTAATCCATCATCTATCCAGTCACTAAAGTGCTTTTCCTAAAATAAAAGTCTGATAATGTCATGCCACTCTGTCCCCCAGAGTTTACATAATAAACTCCAGTGTTTCTCTATTGCTCCAGTATCAAACACAAAATGTTCTTTTTGGCATTCACAGCCTTTTATAACCTAGTACCCTGTTACCTTTCATGTTTTCTCATCCCTTACTACTCAACAGAAACTTTTAGATCAAGTGACACTGGCCTCCTGGATGTTCCATGGAGAAGACACACATACTCTCTCTCAGCTTTGGGCATTTTCTCTGACCCTTACCATTCTCATTACCCATGCCTGTAATGCTCTCCCTCCTCCCTTCTGCCTGTTGACCTCCCATACTTTCTTTATATCTCAGCTAAAATCCCTTACTTTACTGGAACTGTTCTCTAACCCCACTTAATTCTAGTCCCTTGACTCTGTTAATTATTTCCTAGTTTAACTGTGTAGAAATTGCTTTGTATATATTTATTTTCATGTTGTCTCATCCAGTAAATTGTGAGCTCCTTGAAGTCAGGAACTATTTTCCCCCTTCTTTTATATCCCTAGTGCTTAGCAGGGTGCTTGGTACATAATAGGTGCTTAATAAATGTTTATTGATTCATGTGTGTGTGTGTGTATGTAATAAATCTCTCTATCTCTGAAAGATCTGCATAATTAAACACATGAGAGCTTGTTAGAATGAGAAAAGGCCTCTCTCTTTCTGACTACCTCTCAATAATCAGTATTTTAGGAAAATCTAAATTATGTTGTACTTCAGCCATGGTTCATTTTACTACCTCCTCTCTGGACACTGGACACCTCTGTCATTGTCTTCTAGATAGCCATCTTTATGGCCCAGGCCTATCCCTTTCTTTCTCTCTACTTCCAATTCTAAAAAACCATGATCAAATCAACTTGGCTATTTTTACTGGCTAGGATGATCAATCTGCTCCTATGACCCCATCTAACTACTCTAAAGACTTTTCCTGATCAAAATGCCCCTGTTTTGCCAATATTCTCCTGTTTGTGGTGTCTCACTAATTAGAACATAAACTGCTTGATGTCAGGGGTCTCAGACAAATTTTTAAAATAATTATTTTACCTAGTTCTATAAAATACCCTCTTGTCATATTTGACTGATTTACCAAACGATTTGTAAGCTAAAATAGATAGTAAACCATTGTCATTACAGTGGTTTGGCCTAACCAGAAACAATGGCTTTCTATTTCTCTTCATTTATATAAATATAATTTTGTAGTTGTGGTTATACAATTCTCTTACATGTCTTATTAACTTAATTTCTAGATATTTGTTGGATTTTGTTGTTATTTTGAAGGAAGTTTATCTTTCTAGTATTTTTCTTGCATTTTGTTAGTACTATGCAGGAATGATAATGATTTTGTGGGTTTATTTTGCATTCTTTTGTACTGAAGCTGTTAATGGTTTCAGTTTATTTGCTAATTCTCTCAGATTTTCTAAGAAAGCCATTATATCTACAAATGGACATGTTAAACTCTTATTTTGCTATTGTTTACACCTTTAATTTCTTTAGCCTACCTTTTTCTAGAACTAAGGCAAACTTTTCTAGAGAACCATACAGAGGATAATAGAGGCACAAAGTTGAATGTTTGGAGGTTTTAATATATAGCAATAAAGAACTACCAAAAAGAACAAGAATAAAGGATACCATTTAGAAAACATGTGGTCACAAAAGGAGAGGGGTCAGTCATGTGGCAAAATAGTGGGAGATAACATGCATAATTTTCCACTGATATGCTTGATATCAGGAGAAATGAAAAAAAATTCTATAGACCATTGTTTCAACTTCCAGTGGTAAAGTTATGGGAGGAGGACAATAATAATAAGGATAAGAGTTGGACAGGATGGGCTGTCATGAAGAATTTGTGACCTGCCCTGTTGGAGGGGATATTCAAAACCAGGAGATCATAAATTCATTTGAGTATTTCATTAGGGAGTGAACTGGTTGAGAATGCAGCAAAGGAGACTGAGGAGTGGTCAGATAGGAAAGAGCAGAAACAAGATAGAGTGGCATCTAAAAACCTAGAATAGAATATGAAGGAAAATGTGATTAATAATGTCAACGGATGGAGAGTGGTTGAGAAATGTGGGAATTAGGAAAAGATCACTACAATTGACATCTAAGAGATAACTGATATCTTTGGAGAGGGTAGTTTTAGTGGAAAAGGTTAGCTTTGACGAACTTTGAGGTAAGCTAAGGACTCCCAGACATACATAAGAGGAGGTAGATATTTTAGGCATGGAGGATGTCAATGGTTGGGAGATGGGGGTTGGTATACTAAGTTTGGGAAAGAGCAACTCTGTATGGCTGGATCATAAAGTTTGTGGGTGTGAGATAAGAAGGAAAGGTAGGCTGGAGTCAGACTATGAGGAACATTATATGCCAAACTAAGAAGTTTGCTCAGAAAAAAAAATAATAATCCTAGAATGTAAGAGCTGCAAGAGACCTTACTTAATATCTACTCTCATCCTTTCATATCACAAATGAATAAACTCAAACTTTAAGAGGGTGAATCTACAACCAGTTAGAAGTAAATCTCTAAGAGTTCAGAGAAATGAGTAAGAAGACAGAACTTTAGGCCTAATGGACTTTTCTACTCCAGGCGCCTGTAACAGACCCTCAATGAGAATCTCATCACTGTTAGGTGCTTTTCTCTGGGGTGTTGTCTCCTAATTCATCACCATACAAAGCAATATCTTAATTTAAATCCATGGTGTTCCAAGGTTCAGCAGAAAGCTGAATGTGTAAGTAGACTTTCTGTTCTTAATCAATCTTCCATTCCCATTTAACACACTTGTTATTAGTAATCAGGAACCAGCACCTAAGTGGTTACATATATTATGAGTTCCTTAATGCTTTGGGGCATCTTTAAATATTATCAAGTTCCTGGAGGTAAACTTACGAACACACTTAGCCTAGCATGTTAGAGATCAACACTCTCATTCATTATCCCTTCGATTCAACAACCTTTTACAGGTAATCAATAGTTGAACTGATAAATGGGAAGGCTCCTTAAAAATCCATTGCTTGAGTGCTGGGACTGAATGTTTTACTCTCGACAGGTGTGATTTATAATTCAGTGGCAGAGAGGAGAACATTTGTTCCAGCTGTTCTCAGCTATTTCACACAGCAGCGGGTGAGCTTCCAGTCTTTTTGCACAAAGGAGAAAATACTATGTGTTTCAGGAGGTCCTGATATATTTAGCATATTAGACCTTTATTTTTCTGTAAATAGAACACATTTTTATCCTCATTGTTCATAATTAACCCCCCCTTACACACACACATGCATACACACACACACATGAGGCATTATAAAACACAGTCTTTTATTTTGCATTCAGATTCCAAAAGCTCTGAAGTGTTTCCTTCAAACTGAGACCAAGGTCTGATTTGGATCACTGGGGTACTTATTCTGGGTTTCCAACTGGTACCTTGCAGAGTTTGGCAAATAGGCAGTTGAAATGAGGTCAATCCAATATGTGAAGATTTTGAATCATAAGAGTTGACATCTCTACAGAATTTAAGGTCTGTAAAGCTCTTTTGGGAACTTGATTTCTTTTGAGTCTTACAACAATTTTATGAGGTATTTACTATAGCCGTGTTTATAACAATAACACATACTCATCAGTTTCTTCTAAGGAGCTCTGGGATATATCCACAATAAGGGAAGGGAGGTAGATGAAGAAACTGTAAAGGATCCTGAAAGGGAGTAGTCGACAGGAAGAAAGAGAAAAAAGAAAGAAAAGTATTTCAGAGAAGAGAGAATCTCTAGAAGAAGGAATTCAACAATGTCAAACAATTCAGAGTTCAAGAAGGATGAAAAATGGGAAAAATCTTTGGATTTGGTAATAAAGAACTTATCATAATTGTATATGAAATTGTACACTTTTTAGGTGGTTTTTAAGCATATATATAATGGCACTAAGAAAGTTATCCTGTTTGTTCTGAACTTTCATTTTCTTCCACATGTGTTTTATTTTTATTGATGTTCTTTTCTTTTTCATCTCTATCATTATGTATTCACTTATTCCTTCTCCCACCTACCTCCCCTCCCCACATGGAAGCACTCCTGCAAAACAAAAAGTAGTCAAGCAAAACACGGACACATTGGCTGTAGCTGAAAATGTATGTCTCACTCAGCACCTCTACTTTATTATCTATATTCTAACTGGTAAGTACCATTTTTCAAGATAATTCTTCTGAAGTCATGATTCTTCACTGTAAGAATTAGAGTTCTAAGGTTTTTCAGATTTCCTTTGCATTATTGTGCTCATTATTTACATTTTACTCTTGGCTCTTCTCCTACCATTTTGCATCAGTTTATACAAGTCTTCCTAGGCTTTTCTGGATTCATTATATTCTTCCTTTATTTAATTTTTTTTCAATTTTATGTAAAAATAATTTTTAACATTCAAAAATGATTTGCAAATTCCCTCCCTCCACTACCTAAGGCAGCAAGAAATTTAATATAAGTTACTGTCATGCAAAAACATATTTCAAGATTAGTCATGTTGTGAAAGAGGACAGAGACCACACCAAAAAAAACCCATACAAAAGTAAAAATATAGTATACTTTGATCAGACTCAATCAGTTCTTTCTATGGAGGTGGATAGCACATTTCACCTAAAGTTTTTTTGGAATTGTCTTAGATCTTCATCTTGCTGAGGATAACTAAGTTAAACAAAGTATTTCATGATTTCTTAAAGAGCAATATTACTCCATTACACTCATATGCCAAGATTTGTTCAGCTAGTCCTCATGTAAAAAGCATTCACTTTATTTCCAATTCCTTGCTATAATGTGGTGTTATTAATGTTTTTGTGTGCATATGGGCATTTTCCATTTGTTTTTAACCTCTTTGGAGTGTATGCTTAGTACTGATATTTCAGGGTCAAAGAATATTAAGAATTTAGTTACTTTTGGCTTCCAAATAACTTGCCAAAAACAAAGTAGTCATTATGAAATTTCACAAAATTCCACATTGTAAAAGATATGTGTGTTGTCAGGTATTTATTGAATTGATACTGTGAGAACAGAGGCATGGAATGGGAGGAGTGACAGTCACACACAGAGAAAAATCAGTTGAGAAGATAGGAGACATAGGACTCCGGAGGATAAAACAGGTGATTTAGATAGAATTTATTATTAATGTGAAGGTGTCTTTTTCATGCAAGGTAAAAAGAAATATCACAATTCCTGGCTTAGCTTTCATAATTTTGTATAAAAGACAGGATGAGGGATCCCAGTACTTCTATCAGCATAGGTTCTGTGAAATTAATCACTCATTCACCATGTGACTTTATAGTTTTCCTATTTCTTTTTTATCCACTGAGAAAATGACACAAAAGTCTACATGTAGCCTTCCTCTGGGATCAGTGATCTTCATGATTCAATCCTCGTACTTTTTAATTTATCTGAAGGCATTATGAGTATTTCACCACTGTTAATTATAGCTATGGTTCAAAAGTCAAGTAACCCAATCCTTCTCAAAGCCTGTGGGACTCATTAGAGGCTGTGACCTTCGGAATGGCAAATTCTAGCTACAAAATTAATATCTCAGCTACGAAGGAGAGCACATATGCATATTGGGACTAAAGACTGAACTCTGAATATCTGAGGCAAAGGAAGAACAATCAGCAAAGTCATCTTTTCCTTTGAACCTTTTCAAGAGAAGGCTAATTTTTTTGGGAAGGGTTCCTCCCTTGATTAGCTAGGACATTGAAAGAGAAGAGTATATTTGCATTCCATAGGTTTTAAATTTCAAACTATATAGGTTCCCAAAGAAAACATTGTTGGTTGCTAAAAGTCATTATTACATAATTGTTGAATGTCTTTTTACAATTACAAATAAGGAATACGTGATATACTAGAAAGAGTACTGCATGACACTACGTACAAATTATATTGACTTAAAGCTGGAAATTTCCTCCTAGCTTATCTAGTCTCAGATTCTCATTTTATAGAGAGGAAACTCAGAGAAATAAAGTTACTTACCCAAAGTCACAGAGGTAGTTACAAGCAAAGCCTTGCTGTAATAACTCATGAACACACCAGAGTAGTCTGGTGAAGCCAATGGACCCCTTCTCAGAATAATGTTTTAAAGCATAAAACAAAATATATAGGATTACATAAGAAAATGAAAATTAGTGAAAATGAAGATGTAAAACCTTGTATGTACCTTCTGCCCCTATGATTGGAGAGTGGAATAATGAGCTCCTCCCAAAACCTCTACATAAGAAGACCAGGCATCCCTTCATTTCTCACTTGGATGATCTTCTTTGGGCATCCCCAACCCTAACCCCATACTGAGTACCTAAGAATACACAGGTTCAAACACATACACACACAGAGAGTTTCCTATTGTATATTACTTTCCTCTAATTAGATTATAAGCACCTTGAAAGAAAGAACTATCTTTTTAAAAAAAATTTGCATCGCTAGTGCTTAGTGCAGTGCCTGACAAATAGGAAGCACATGATGTTTATTGACTGACCATGCAATTTTTTCCCCATACAAATTCATGAACCCCTTGGAAGTCTATTAACCCCAGACTTGATAAAAAAGATTGGTGCATGGAATTGACATAAAAGTGATTGTTGAATAAGTGGTCAGAATCTAGGATAAAAAGTGGTTGTTGAAGAGATGACCAGAGAGTAGGGAGAGAAGTAAAGGACAAGGAAATGTGTAAGGAGCAGTTAAAGATGTAGAAGGAAAGCTAATTAAATAGTATATTTTGAAGTTAAGAGAGTTTGCCAACAGTGACAAATATTTCATAGAGATAATTAAGGTTGAGGACTAAAAATGTTCTATAATCAGATGAGAAGATAACATATATAAAGTCATTTGCAAACCTTAGAGCACTATATAAATACTAGGTATTATTGGCATTTTCATTGTTGATGTTGTGGCAGATGTGATTTTTCGGGTTTTTTTTTGTCATTTTGTTATTAATTAGGTTACTGGCAATTTTGGAAAGCTGTTTCAGTACCATGGATCTGCTTTAATAATACCTGAAAGGACAGATACTTGGATTAGTCTTTCCTAGCTTAACAGATGATAGCAAAGAGAATATTGGTAGGTTTCTACAGAAGCAGATGTGTGTGTGTGTGTGAGTGTGAGTGTGAGTGTGTGTTTGCATTTGCATTTGCATGTGCAGGCACAAGCACCTTCCTTTGGTGCAAGAGCAGAGTCCCAGCTTTGAGAGATGCCTCATGTTGCTCTGTTGTCTCTGACTCTCTGGGTGATCCTAGTCAAGTCACTAAAACACTTCATACTCCAGGCAACTCTTTAAGACTATAAATTACAAGAGTACATACCCAAGTACATTAGTAGGGAAAGCTCCTCATGCTGATTTCCCTATAATTAGGGCACAAATATAAAAATGGCAATTCCTGCTCAGTGAGCTCAATTGGTGACTAGCTGATTGCAAGTCATCTGGGTTAATATACTATGCTCACAGATAAGTAAATACATGTTACATACAATTAAATACACAGTTGTGGGGGAGGGGCACTAAAATTACGGGATTTAGAAAAAAGCCTGCTAAAGGGGATACCATTTGAACTGAGCTTTGAAAGGAGCTAAAAGGCTCTAATAAGTGGAGGTGGGGAGGAAGAACATTCCAAGCATGAAGGGTATGTGTACAAAGGGATAGAATTGGGAAACGGAAGACTTTTAACAGTGGACAATAAAGTTGGTTAGGACATTGAGTGCATGACAGGGTAGAGGGAATATGTAATCAACCTTGGGGGAAACCTAAAATAACAAACAAACAAAGCTTCTAACAGATATGTTTGCACCATGTCAGAAGATATGATAGCATCCAAATTTGATTCATAGTTACAAAAGCACAACCTGGCTTCCTAGATTTCCCTAACAGGAGGATACAATATTAAGAAAATGAGTTGGCCATGACCTAATTGTGAAAGTGCAGAAATTGTTTCTGCTCTCTACCCTCCCTACCTTTTTAATATAGCTTCTTTTTGCTTACAGGTTTAACATAGTTCCAAAACCCACCAGGACCCCTGCCTCTAAAGTATGCATTACAATGCAGCTTTTGTTTTCCCAGTCATGACACAGGCAGAGTTGCTGCCGATTTTTGAGTGCTGTGTGAGAATTCCAAGGTACCTTGAAATGAGAATGATTGTTCCGGTGAGGGTAAGGATGATGAGACTCATGTCCGAGAGTGCTCACACATGAACAGCAGCTCTGCCCATTTCTAGAAATTATTCTGGAAAGCATCCGTTAATGGAAGAAGGGAGAGAGCAACTTCTTCACTAAAAAAGTTAAAAATGGAATCTTCAATATTGGTCAGACCCTGATGGCATTTGTCTCTTTGAGTATCTATTACAATAATCCCAAGTGTATAATCCAATTGTACCTTAGAGGATGTATAACAGCAATACATGCACCTTTATTGTCTGATTTTTGCCTCCTTTTTTTGCCTCCTTTTGCCCTTTCCTCTCTAAAAATTCCGTCCATTTTTCTAGTTTAAGGAAATTCCAAAGATGTCATCAATTAGCACTGTGATTATGAAGGCTTTCAGTATATATTTGTTGAATTGAATCAACATCCACATGTATCATTAAGCCAGAAGCTTTGACTGAACTATCATATTTTGAAGTGGACATTCTTAAAATATATCTGAATATGTTTTCCATTTCCCAGAAGCACAGCTCTCATTAGGCCACATATGCTGCTTCTGTATGGTGAAAAGGGATAGAAAGGTAAACAGAGTTAAAGTTTGAAAGGACACTTAATTTATCCTGCATCAGTGGGAACAATTTATGGAAAAGTGATCCCAGATCTAGAGATTACTCTAGATATATGGGAAATGGATTCACTTATGATCTATAAAAGTGAATTTTAGCAATTTTTCATGAGTATATTTCCAAAATTTATTATATGCTTCCTTATTTTTTATTTTTATTTTTTAAAACCTAATACTGTCTTTTCATGATTTCTCAGGAATGTAATGATGAATAACAATTATTGTGCTATTCTGCAGTAGTACAATATTACTATTAATTATAGTTAAATTAAAACTATGAATTGACACCTAATGGAGGAGTTTCCTTTCCAACAAACTTTATAATAACTGCTCTCTTTCATTATTACTCAGAGGCCCCTTTTAACTTCCTTCTGAATTGGTGGTTGTATCTGGATATCAGAGGTAAATGGAAATCTTATTTCTGGATGAGTGGTGGTGTTGTTTTATATTTTATATAATTGGGAAAAAAAGGTAAACCAACCTCTAATAAACTCTTGGGTACTTTCAAAGTAAGTATGAAAGCTTTATATTTTATCAATTCATAGGGCAGGTGCTGTGATACTGTCCTTATTTTTCCTACTAACATTTCCTTGTTTTTCCCACTCCCTCTTCCCAAACAATGCAACCATAATCTAAGCAAATGAGTCTGAGTGTTGTCAGACAAGAACACAGATGATGCTCAGCTCTGCAATTTAAAGAGAGTACAATAACTCGAATACATTATACCCTCTTATGCTTGTAATCACTGCCAACAGAATAAATAATTAGGAAAATCAAAGACATCCAGCAAAGGCATGAAAAGTGGGGGAAGATGTGTGTCACTGATGTGGCAGTTATGAAATCTCTAAATTACAGTGGTTTTCTCTGTTAGTTTCCCATTAATTCAGTATTTTTAATTTAATTAGCTTCCATTTTATATCCTTTCTGTGAACAAGATAAATTACAGTAGACTTGAAAGGCAAAGAATCTGGGAATACATTGAGCATGAAGATGGAGCTGACAAAATGAAGCCAGTTGAAAAAAGAAACTTGGGATGTGGGATCCCAAGCTCAAATCAAAAACTATTCATAATCTTCTAGTAATTTTTTGTGTGCGGTTGTGTGTGTTTTTTCCATTATATGGTGTCTGGGCTCTATATAATGAAAATAAATAAATAATCAGCCATCTGAGCTCTCTGTCGTAGCTCTAGTTATTTCATTACCGGTGGGCTAATATAGCAGGACTTATCATAGGACTGTAGGTTACTGATACTCCTAGAGACCTGAGAAATCATCTAGGTCCTTGTTTTATACGTGGCAATTCAAAGGCCTTAGAGTCCAAAGTCACAGAGTTCATTATTTGCAGTAATGAGAATAACCAAGGTCTTTTAATATTTAATCAGAAATCTGCCACAATGTGGACAGTACTGCCTGGGATATAGTTTAATTATTTGAGCCAGTCAAGTTTTCCATAGATATAGATTAATAAGTTATCTGAAGAAATAAAAACCAAGGTGGAATACCATACCTTCCTTACACGTTTTCAGTTCTTATCAATCACGGCATAACCTATGCCTGGTTATATTTCTGGGTATGAATATAACTTTTTAAAGTTCTTTATAGCAGAATTGTTATATCTATGGTATTCTAAAGCTTCAATATGGTTTGACATTAAAAGCCCTTACAGAAGACTTCTGTTTCAATCATTTCCTCCTAAATAAGACAGTCTTTCACTCTACATACCGCTTCTCCTTGTTGCCTTTTTTATGACAAAAAAGGAGATGAAATGGAATAGTAGCATAATACTTTAGTTTGTAAAAATCCTGTAATATGAGATTTCTAACCAATTATTTCCTTGACAACTTCTAAGTCACTTCAACTCACATTATACTATTAAAATGTGAAAAGGTCATTTAGTTAAATATTTTCCTTTATTATCCCATCAAACTTTCAATAATTTATTCACTTCCCATGTTAAAATGCGGTCTATATAATCAAAGCAAATGAAACTGTGTTAGAAGAGGTAGAAAGAATTCAGTGAAAAAAAAAACATTTTGGAGACACAGTGTTGATTAATGGCTATAGAGCTGGCCTCAAAGCTAGAAAAAAAAACATATTTAAAAAATCCTACTATCTGAAAAATACTAGCTGAATAACTCATGGCAAGCCAGTCATTTCTAGACAGCTCTCTTAAGATTATAAATTGCAGAGAAGGTACTGGCCTGTATTAGTGGCGAGATTTGCCTCATCTGAGAGTTCCTTCTACTAGAAATGTCAAACACACAATCAGTGCAGCTTGTGTCACTCCCAAGTGGTCTGAATCAGATTATAATGCAATTGGAAAATATTTAACAAAAAAAATTAAAAATAAAATAGAATATAGACAATGTTAATATGTGGTTTTCTATGTTGATGTTAAGTCAGAAGAGGTTGTCATATATGATTTAGAGGCCCTATTTCTATCTGAGGTTGACACCATTTCTTTATACTAATGAAATCACAGACCTTGTCCTAAGGGAAATTATTTTTCTATTACATTAATAATTATTAAATTAGGATTAAGGCATTTTTTCTCTCTTTATTTCCTCATTCAGGGACCAGCCCCTGTAGTTCAGTCAGCCAGGCTCTGAAGTACAAGGCTGATAGATGAGATTGGCCTAATCCTCAGGGTACATGCTCCTTAATCTTGAGTGTGACCCCATGCAACTAGGAGACCCTATTTCTATTTATATATGAAACAGAATGTAATCTAGGTGAATTCCAGTCCCAAAACATTAAGCCAATATCTTTGCACTCCTACATTGGAGTTTTGGGTAACCCAGCTCATGAAGGAGAAAAACAACCAGAGTGGTATGGGTAAAATGGAGTCCTTTGTTTAGGTTGCTGAAGGCTACTGAATCTCATGACCAAGCCACATTCTCAGCAGGAGGAGCTGAAGAACTTTAGCCCACCTCTCCATCAATTGACCCCTAATCAGGGTTTATTTTCACCTGTAAGAATAACCCCCTTTTCTAAAAGTATGTTAAGGCACTTTGTATCTCCATTAGGGATGTTTGGTTACTGAGAGAAACTGCTGGCCATCAATTTATTGATTATTAGCTAGTCTAACTAATAAATTAATTATTAATTATCCAGAAACTCTCTCAGACTTTTTTTTCGTTCACCTCAATTTTTAACCCTAAATTACTACCAAATGCTTAATAAATATAAAATAGTATAACAGGCATAGGAAAGATTTTAAATAAATAAATGAAATTAATAAATGAATGAATTAATGAATGAACAAACACATAAATAAATATAGTATCTGAAATGTACACAAATAAATGGGATATAAAGGAGAATATTCTGGGGTCAAAGGGAAGATCAAGAAATGATGGCCCTGGGGAAAAACTGAGAAGAGAAAGATCTCCTTTAGCTTTAGAAGAATCAGGGAAGGCTTCATGGAGGAAGCGATATCTGAAATGGACCATGAAAGAAGAGAATGATTTCAAAGGTGAGAGACTAGGAGGAAGTCTGTACCATCACCTACACAAGGAAGTAGGAGGGGACAGGGCAAGACAGAAAATAATTCTCTATTTGTTCAGTTTGTTTGAGAGGGGGAAGGGTGGGGATAGCAGTGAGTAGTGTGAAATAATGTTGAAAATATAGTGCAGAGGCATTTTGTGGGAGGCTTTAAATGCCTTGTGATTCATTTTGTTGGCAGGAGGGTGCCATGAAGGTTTTTGAACAGGAGAATGACATAATCAGAGCTGTTCTCTAGGACTGACTCTTGTGCTAAAAAAGCACAGATGTTCACATCCCTACCAGTACCCTCATGGTCTGATGAGCAGAAGTCTCGCATTCCTTCCTCATGCTCTGTGTTTTATGTTCTAGCTCTCTGTCAGTCGATAACAAGCATTTGTTAAGTACTTTCCAGATTAGGCATTACACTAATCGCTTGGCATACAAAAAAGGGTTAAAGGTAATCCTTGCTCTCAAAAGCTTATAGTTAAATGAGGAAGATAGCATGAAAACTGCTATATATATATATATACATATATATATATATATATATACATACATACACATATATACATACACACACACAAGATAAACTGGTGATAACAGAGGGAAGGAACTAGTATTAAGGGTGATTAAAGAAAGGATTCTTGTAGGGTGTGGGTCACAAACCAGGTAAGTGAAATTGATGCCAGCATGTCAGGGGTACAGATAGAACTGTTGCTTCACTAATTAGCTAAGTGAACTTTGGTAATTCCAATCTCACCTCTATACCTAAAGCCATGGATAGAAAAGTAATAATGATTTATGTTTCCACTTCATCCATCCTATTCAACTCTTAATGAATATACCTCCTTAACCATCAGGGAAACCAGACAAGAGTTTTGAAGATACTAGTTATCAGGAGACATATCTCCAAATGGATTAGTGTTTTTAGAGAGTGGATTGTAAAAATAGAAGACTGTGGAACTCTTGAAGGTGATGAAGAAATATTTTACTAGTGACTTGAGAGAGTTAAAGTCACTCTCAATAGTGCCTGCTGTTTCTGGGGGTTTGACCTACATGGGCAAGAATCTAACTCATTAGATATAAAACAAGGAGTAATTATATTTGTCATGCTTATCTATCTAACTAGTTCACATTACTGTATAATTATATTAGCATAGATTGCTTTGCTGCCATCATTTTCATTTGCTTGCCAGATCTCATCCATTTGACCTCTGATAAAAAAAAAGCATTTAAAAGCATGTGCTTGTCAACAGATGCATTTCAGAATGTCTGAGCTCAGGGCTTCTGCAGAGGCAAGGTGAAGTAGTAGTTCTTGTTGTTGTTGTTGAGTTGTTTTTTCAATTGTGTCTGACTATTTGTGACTCCATTTGGGGTTTTCTTGGCAGAGATACTGGAGTGATTTGTCATTTCCCTCCCCAGAACATTTTACAGATGAAGAATTGAGGCAAACAGGGTTAAGTGATTTGCTCAGGGTCACATAACTAGTAAGGGTCTGAGGCCAGATTTGAAGTCAAGATGAGTTTTCCTGACTTTGGGAAAACAGGAGATAGATTTCAGGCTAGGCATTTCCTAGATTCATAACTGTAGGTTCTTTCAGTCTCAGTTTCCGCATTTGTAGAGTAGGGATCATAATCCCTAACCTACCTATATTGAAAGGCTTATGTGAGGACCAATTAGATAATAAATGTGAAAGAACTTTGAAACCCTAACTGTTCTAGAAATTTAAAATTGTGTTAGAATTACCATGCATTCTGGCTCTGCTGCTTTCTATCTGTTTGTCCTTAGGCAAGTGACTTAACCTCTCTGGGGCCTCAGTTTCCTTATCTGGTAAATGAGAGGGTTGGTTCAGATGAATTGAAAAGCTTCTTCTAACTCTAAATCTATGATGCCATTCTAATATAAAGGCTCTGGTCACCTGGCACTCAGGGTAGTTTTCACTCTCTGCTGCTCATTGACCTACCCCCCCCCCCCCAGATACTGTAGTTTCCCTGACTTTAGTTTCTCTCTCCTATTGAGGGTTTGGACTCCTTATTCTCACACTCACTGGATCACTAAGGAACCTCTAATCCCACAATGCTAATTAAAGTTTGAGTCATTGTTCATGTCCAGTTGTCCCCAAAAGGGAAAAGTAAAAGAGATATTCAATGTACAGTGTGAATCAGCCAATTCACAGACAAGGAATGCTAAGTATAAGAGAATCATAGAATTGATTAAGAGAATGACTAATACAACACACAATACTACATCACATGAATATGGTTACATTTAGTTGGGAGGCAAATATATTAACGATTACCAGAGCATAAAGCAATTATACAATACTGATAATTACATTTTACCTTGGCTGGGAATTGTTTAAGCAGTAACTGTACTTGTCTTATACAGAAATGTGCCAGGCTTTGACCCTTCTTTTGGTAATGGTCAAACTCTCTGATGTAGAAACTTCCCTTGCTGGTAATTACTACTACCAGTGTGGATATTAATGATGTTGCCCTTCTGGTAAATGATGCCATCTTCACAGACATAGCCTTTCAGACCTTTTGAAACTTATAAGCGGTGTCAAAGAAAGGAAATACAAGAGTTAGTAAAGTTAACCAGGAGCCCCCAGTGCAAGATCTCCTGTTTAACTCATTTGGCATTAACTGCCACATGGGCGGGATCCCCATGACACTAGCATAGAAAAGGACCTTGTTCTTCTCTACTCCTCAGTGTAAATACATTGTTATTTCCCAAACAGATGAAGCCAAGAGAATATAAGCCATAAGATATCTCTCTCTCTGTGTCTGACTCTCTGCCTGTCTCTGTGTCTGATTCTATCTCTCTGTCTCTCTTTGTCTCTGTTTTATTAAGAAAATCCCCTAAGCCAGCAGGATATCCAGTCCAGCAGCCAAGTAGGAGACTCTTCTCAGAACAAGAAGTATCTTCTCCCCAAATTTCCATGTATCCAATTGAAGCCAGTCATGGAATATCTATGCAAGCTCCACAGAATAGCCCTTACAGGCCAGTTCATCTATATGATTTTGATTTAACATGAATCTGTCTCTTTGGAAGTCATGACATGAGCACCAAGTAGAAGCAGAGGCCTTTTATTTCACTTGTGCCTCGAATATCCACTAGCTGTGTGACTTTGAGGAAGTCACTTCACTTCTCTAGGCCTCTATAAAAGGAGAGCACATAAGTAGATAATCTTTACAATCCTTTTTGGTTCTAATATTCTCTAAGCCTGTCAATGGACCATACAGATTCTTAAATACTCTAGAAGAGGAAAGAACTTCTTCAATAGTAATGCTTCAGATGTTTTACACATCAAAATTCCTTTTTGGATCTGGTCTTGTGGTACCTCTAGTTCTGGAAAACAAATTGCATCTATAGATCGTGGGAAAAAAAATAGCCTTTACCAAGTCAATGGCATTCAGGATTCAAGAATATAAAAATCAAAACCCAAACAAGAGACAGTAGACATAAATGACTGTTTCCCAGTGGTCAAGTCTTAAGAAAAACATTTGAAAACTTAATGATGGGAGAAAGAAAAAATGGAATTTGCTTAAAGAAAACATTGAGGGAGGAAGAATTCTCAATAGATATGAAAGCAGTAGCAATATCAATCTTGGATTTTGTGGCTGTTTGAAAAAGACAGAGATCTGATTACACTCTCAAGGACAGAACATTTTCTGGCTGCCTGTGTTTAAAGTGCATGTATGAAATCATATTTATGGTTGGTTACAAATTTCATTGGTTTTAATAACTTCATGAAATGTTATTTACTTGATTGAATTACAATTCTGGCCATTAACACTTTAGAATAATGATTCTGTTAATTAATGCAGAATTGGAGGGGTTTTTTTAAAGGTGATATACATCTTGACAGTATTCACATTGATAGCCAATGAGTTCACCATGATTAATGTTATTATAGTAAATATCATAAGAATGAATAATGATTATGAGCAATTATTTTAAAGTCTTGTCCATCTGGGCTTGTGGACCTTTCATATAAAAACACTTTCTTGCATATGAGGTGATCAGTTTTTCCTCCTCAAAATTTAGTCTCTTGCAATTTTGAAGTACAGTAAACTTTCAAACCTACTCATATAAGACTTTCCCACAATGCTCTCTGGAGAGACCTATAATAGAAGCCTGAGGCAACACAGTAAGGACATCATTTTATGTACCAACTCTGTGCCCTGGCCCAGTAGTAATCACCTGTGACTAGACAGTGAAATGTGGGACCAACTTGTGTGTCCCGTGTTTCAGGCAGGACTGTTGGACACATTACTAAACATAGACTTTTGGAAATCACATTTCCATTTGTTGCTTAGAGTTAAACAATATGGATGATTGCATGAATTGAGCTTTAGTTCCCTGAAGGAAAACATCCCCCTTTCTCCTTTGCTTTTTCATTTCCCCAGAAATACCAACAGAATAAGTAATAACTACTCAACTCCTTCATTTCTCAGTGGAGGTTTCTTGTGTTCAGCACTGACCTGGCTGTGCCTGCATTCGGCTAGAAGGTCATCGTGTTTTATTAAATCAAATAACAAAGAGAAACCCTGTTCTTCACCTTCCACCCAGGGACAAGCCCAGAGACAGGCTCATTCATACTTCAGTGGAATGTCTGGCATTTAAATACCAGCATATTTTCAAAGAGCAATGATGCAGGTTAAGGGTTTTGCATGATTTTTCATCCTTCATTTCCTCCTTACTGTAGAAAGAGAGATTGGGAAGAAGAAATGTTAGGCGAGGTTAAGAAAAGAAGACAAGTCTAATAAATATACAAACAAAGCAACCACTTAGGTTATATGGAAATGGGAGCAAAAAGGCAAATTTCATCTTTTTCACAATTTTGTTAAGGGACTTTGGAAGAAAATTCCCTTTAGATAAAAAAAGCAATGCCTTATAGAATAGAATTTGGATTTAAAAACTATGCTATCAAATATTTTATTTTCTAATTCTAATAATACTCTTTGGGTAGTTAGGGCAGGTGAGGAAATTGAATCTCAGAGAGATCATAACTTCCAAAGATCACAGAACCCTATTGATGGAGTCAATTGGTTACTACTTCAGGTCTAGTGTTTTTGTTTTTTTTTTTTCTTTCCCCCATTATGATATACTGCCTCTTGAACCATTGTCATTAAGCAAACTCACTTTTCTCTATTTTTAAAATTTATTTCTTATTATTTAATATTTTTAGTTTTCAACATTGATTTCCACAAGATTGTGAGTTACAAATTTTCTCTCCATTTCTACCCTGGCCCCCACTCCTAGATGGCATATATTCTGATTGTCCCTTTCCCCAGTCCACCCTCCCTTCTATCATTCCACTCTTCACCCCCCACCTCATCCCTTTTCCCCTTACTTTCTTGTAGGGCAAGATAGATTTCTATACCCCATTGCCTGTATGTCTTATTTCCTAGTTGCATGTAAAAACACCTTTCTTTTTGAACATTTGTTTTTAGAACTTTGAGTTCCAAATTCTCTCCCTTCTTCCCTCCCCACCCACCCTCCTTAAGAAGACAAGCAATTCAACATAGGTCACACATGTATCATTATGCAAAATACTTCAATAACAGTCGTGTTGTGAAAGACTAACTATATTTCCCTGCATCCTATCCTGTCCCCCTTTATTCAGTTTTCTCCCTTGGCCCTGTCTCTTTTCAAAAGAGTTTGCTTTTGACTACCTGCTCCCCCTATCTGCCCTTCCTTCTATTGTCTGCCTTATGCCCTTCCCCCCTACTTTTCTGTAGGGTAAGATACCCAATTGAGTGTGTTATTCCATCCTTAAGTGAAATAACGATGAGAGCAAGATTCACTCATTCTCTTTCACCTGCCCTCTCTTCCCTTCCATCATAACTGCTTGTTCTTGTTACTTTTATGTGAGACAATTTACCCCATTCTATCTCTCCCTTTATCCTTCTCCCAATATATTCCTCTCTCATCCCTTAATTTCTTTTTCTAGATATCATCCCTTCATATTCAACTCACCCTGTACCTTTTGTCTATATATATATATATATATATATATATATATTCCCTTCAACTACCCTAATACTGAGAAAAGTCTCATGAGTTACAAATATCATCTTTTCATGTGGGCATGTAAACAAAATGGTCCAACTTTAGTAAGTCCCTTATGACTTCTCTTTCCTGTTTACCTTTTCATGCTCTTCTTGATTCTTGTATTTGAAAGTCAAATTTTCTATTCAGCTCTGGTCTTTTCATGGAGAATGCTTGAAAGTCCTCTATTTTATTGAAAATCCATATTTTGCCCTGGAGAACTATACTCAGTTGTGTAGGTGATTCTTGGCTTTAATCCTAGCTCCTTTGACCTCTGGAATATCATATTCCAAGCCCCTTGATCCCTTAATGTAGAAGCTTCTAGATCTTGTGTTATCTTGATTGTGTTTGTACAATACTCAAATTGTTTCTTTCTGGCTGCTTGCAATATTTTCTCCTTGGCTTGGGAACTCTGGAATTTGGCTACAATATTCCTAGGAGTTTTCTTTTTGGGATCTTTTTCAGGAGGCGATCAGTGGATTCTTTCAATTTCTATTTTATCCTGTGGTTCTGGAATATCAGGACAGTTTTCCTTGATAATTTCTTGAAAGATAATGTCTAGGCTCTTTTTTTGATCATGGCTTTCAGGTAGTCCAGTAATTTTTAAATTATCTCTGTGGGATCTATTTTCCAGGTTTTTCCAATGAGATATTTCACGTTGCCTTCCATTTTTTTCATTTTTTGGTTTTGTTTTATAATTTCTTGATTTCTCATAAAGTCATTAACTTCCATTTGCTTCAATCTAATTTTAAGGTGGCATTTTCTTCAGTGATCTTTTGGACCTTCTTTCCCATTTGGCTAATTCTGCCTTTCAAGGCATTCTCCTCATTGGGTTTTTGGAGCTCCTTTGCCATCTGAGCTAGTCTATTTTTTAAGGTGTTATTTTCTTCAGTATTTTTTGGGTCTCCTTTTGCAAGTCATTGACTTGTTTTTCATGATTTTCTTGCCTCACTCTCATTTTTTTTCCAAATTTTTCCTCTACTTCTCTTACCTGATTTTCCAGATCCTTTTTGAACGTTTCCATGGCCTGAGACCAATTCATATTTTTCTTGGAGGCTTTTGATGTAGGCTCTTTAATTTTGTTGACTTCTCCTGGCTATATGTTTTGATCTTCTTTGTCACCAAAAGGAGATTCTATAGTCTGTGTCTGAGTCCTTTTATGCTGCTTGCTCATTTTCCCAGCCTATTACTTGACTTTTGAGCTTTTAGTCAGGGTATGACTGTTTTCAGAGTGGAGAGTGCTTCGGCCCAAGCTTCAGAGATTTTGTGCTGTTATTTTCAGAGCTACTTCTATTATGAGGTGGTATGATACCCCTCTCCTGGCCTGTTCTATGGTCTGTGAGTATAAGCACTCCTTTCTGCTGTGTAACTACCAGGAGGACTCCCTCTCCACAGTCACTGCAAGCTCTGCCAAACCAGGACTCCTCCTCCCCCAAAAACCACCAACCCGGACTGGACTTAGATCTTCAGCAGGCTCTTCACTCCTGCTCTGATCCTCCACTTAATTCCTCCCACCAGGTGGGCCTGGGAACAGAAGCAACTGCAGCTGTACTTCTGTAGCTGCCCCACCTCCGCTATCCCCAGGATGGTAGATGAACTGTGAACTCCTTCTACTCCCATAGCTTTTCCCACTAACCTTCTCTGTTGTCTTTGGTGTTTGTGGGTTGAGAAGTCTGGTAACTGCTGCAGCTCACTGATTCAGGGCACTAGGGCACACCCCGCCCAGCTCCTGGTCTGGTTGGTCCGTGCCACTCAGGCTGGGCTCTGCTCTGCTCCACTCTGCTCCCAGCTCTGTGCAGGATAGACCTCACCCAGACACCATCCAGGCTGTCCTGGGCTGGAGCCCTGCTTCCCTCTGCTGTTTTGTGGGTTCTGCAGTTCTAGAATTGGTTCAGAGCCATTTTTTATAGGTTTTTGGAGGGACTCGGCTGGGAGCTCATGTTAGTCTCTGCTTTCCAGCTGCCATCTTGGCTCCGCCCCCCAATTCCAGCTGGTGCTTCATTTTCCGAAACTATAAAATGAATGTGGATCAAATGGTCTCTAAGACCTCTTTCAATGCTTAAGTTTCTTTTTTCTAATTTTTATTTTTTTAATTAAATTTAGGTAAATCAACTCCTATTTTGATGAATCCAGTTGTATGTGAGATGTAGCTCAGAAAACAAAACTCTGAGATTATATAAACTGAGGTCAGTGTGAAGGGAGCCCCTCATAAAGTTCCATTTGGCTTTTGACTCTTTTATTAAGAGTATCCTTTGAAAATATTAGCATTTGGTTTATGTCTAGATCTCTACAGAAAATGCAAAAATATCCTTAGCTTACATGCAGGAAAACATGCTAGCATTATATGTGTTCCATATATACAAAACATATATTTAATATATACACACACATATATGGATGTGTATATACACACATACATGTGTTTGTGTATATATGTTACAAAACAGGTTTCATTTCAACCATACACACACATCCATATGTATATAAATAAACATACATATACAAAGACACAGACATATAGACATACATACATACCTACATACACACACATAGTTACAAAACAGGTTTCATTTCAACCAAGAGAAGATGCAGAAAGACTAGGGACACACAGAAACACTGAAACAATCAAAACATCTTTCTTTCCTCTTTAAGAGTACTATCTTCCCACAGGGCCCTGTGGTTAGAAATCATCTGGAAGGAAAACCTAATTGAAGATTCCTGGTAAACAATCTCTCATCCTCTGGGCAGTACCACAGTACACCTGACTGCTACTTTGAAGGTGGGACTTTCCTAGAAGGAAATTTTGCCCTTGAGATTAGTAGTTAATCCCCCTCCCGTTGTTGTTGTTGTTGTTTTTGTCCTTCATTCTTGAAGAGGACCATGACATCAAGGAAATGATGACATGATTTGTAGTTGACTTTGATTTGAGTGAGGGAGGGCTGTGCAAGGTCACCAGCCTCACTTTCTCCTCCCATTGCACATGTACAATTCAAACAACTGGGTAGTGAAGAGAAAGGTCCAGGCTCCTCCTTCACATCATGATTGTCAGTTTTGGCATTTCTTCAATCCAGGAGCTCCCTTCTCTCTCTAGCATGCTGGGTCCAGAAACTCTTCCAAATCAATTACTATCTGTAGCTGCTGCCATTTTTTTGGCCCACATGGTTCATTCCTTTTACAGGACAATAGCTCTGGAGCCAAGATTTTCCTGTATCACAAGTCTGATCATGTCACTTGGTATTCAATAAACTCCAATAATTCCTTTTCACTTCCAAGATCAAATATGAAATTCTTTGGTTTCTTTTTTTTTCTTTTCTTTTTTTTGTTAATTTAATTTAAATTTATTTATTTAACATATTTGGTTTTCAGCATTGATTTTCACAACAGTTTAAATTATAAATTTTATCCCCATTTCTACCCTACCCCCCACTCCAAGATGGCATATATTCTGGTTGCCCTGTTCCCCAGTCAGCCCTCCCCTCTATCACCCCCCTCCCCTCTCATCCCCTTTTCCCTTCCTTTCTTGTAGGGCAAGATAAATTTCTACACCCCATTGCCTGTGTATATTCTTTTTTAGTTGCATGCAAAAACTTTCTTTTGTTGTTTTTGAACATCTGTTTTTAAAACTTTGAGTTCCAAATTCTCTCCCCTCTTTCCTTCTCACCCACCCTCCCTAAGAAGTCGAGCAATTCAACCTAGGCCACACGTGTATCATTATGTATAACCCTTCCACAATACTCATATTGTGAAAGGCTAACTACCTTTTGCTCCTTCCCAACCCATCCCCCTTTATTGAATTTTCTCCCTTGACCCTGTCCCCTTTCCAAAGTGCTTGTTTTGATTACCTCCACCCCCATCTGCCCTCCCCTCCATCATCCTCCCCCTTTTATTTTTATTTTTTATCTTCCTCCCTCTTCTTTCCTGTGGGGTAAGATACCCAACTGAGTATGTATGGTATTCCCTCCTCAGGCCAAATCTGATGAGAGCAAGGTTCACCCATTCCCCACTCACCTGCCCTCTCCCCTCCTCCCACAGAACTGCTTCCCCTTGCCACCTTTATGCGAGATAATCCACCCCATTCTATCTCTCCCTATCTCCCTCTCTCAGTATGTTGCTCTCTCATCCCTTAATTTCATTTTATTTCTTTTAGATATCTTCCCTTCATCTTCAACTCACCCTGTGTCTGCTCTCTCTCTTTTACATATATATATATACACATACATATAAACACACACACATATATATACATACATACACATTCACTTGTATATATACACAAACATATATACATATATATATATATATATATATATATATATATATATATATATGCATATTCCCTTCAACTACCCTAATACTGAGGTCTCATGAATCATACACATCATCTTTCCATGTAGGAATGTAAACAAAACAGATCAACTTTAGTAAGTACCTTGCAATTTCCATTTCTTGATTACCTTTTCACGCTTCTCTTGATTCTTGTGTTTGAAAGTCAAATTTTCTATTCAGTTCTGGTCTTTTCACTGAGAAAGCTTGAAAGTCCTCTATTTTATTGAAAATCCATATTTTGCCTTGGAACATGATGCTCAGTTTTGCTGGGTAGGTGATTCTAGGTTTTAATTCTACCTCCATTGACCTCCGGAATATCGCATTCCAAGCCCTTCGATCTCTTAATGTAGAAGCTGCCAGATCTTTGGTTATTCTGATTGTATTTCCACAATACTCAAATTGTTTCTTTCTGGCTGCTTGCAGTATTTTCTCCTTGATCTGGGAGCTCTGGAATTTGGTGACAATATTCCTAGGAGATTTCTTTTTGGGATCTATTTGAGGAGGCGATCGATGGATTCTTTCAATGTCTATTTTGCCTTGTGGCTCTAGAATATCAGGGCAGTTCTCCTTGATAATTTCTTGAAAGATGGTATCTAGGCTCTTTTTTGGATCATGGCTTTCAGGTAGTCCAATAATTTTTAAATTATCTCTCCTGGATCTATTTTCCAAGTCAGTGGTTTTTCCAAGGAGATATTTCACATTGTCTTTCATTTTTTCATTCCTTTGGTTCTGTTTTATAATATCCTGATTTCTCATAAAGTCACTAGCTTTCACTTGCTCCAATCTAATTTTTAAAGTAGTATTTTCTTCAGTGGTCTTTTGGACCTCCTTTTCCATTTGGCTAATTCTGCCTTTCAAGACATTCTTCTCCTCATTGGCTTTTTGGAGCTCTTTTGTCATTTGAGTTAGTCTGTTTTTTAAGGTGTTGTTTTCTTCAGTATATTTTTCAGTATTTTTTTGGGGTCTCCCTTAGCAAGTCATTGACTTGTTTTTCATGGTTTTCTCGCATCCTTCTCATTTCTCTTTCCAATTTTTCCTCTACTTCTGTAACTTGCTTTTCCACATCCTTTTTGAGCTCTTCTATGGCCTGGGGCCAGTTCATGTTTTTTTTGGAGGCTTTTGTTGTAGGCTCTATGACTTTGTTGTCTTTTTTAGGCTGTATGTTTTGGTCTTCTTTGTCACCAAAGAAAGAATCCAAAGTCTGAGACTGAATCTGGGTTTGCTTTCACTGCCGGGCCATATTCCCAACCAACTTGACCCTTGAGTTTTTCAGTGGGGTATGACTTCTTGTAGACTAATGAGTTCTATGTTCCACTTATGGAGGGGAGGTGCCAGCTCTGTCACACCAGCACTACTCCTTCCCCAAGAACCCCCAGCCCGGGCTGGGCTTAGATCTTTAGCAGGCTGTGCACTCCTGCTCTGATCTGCCACTTAATTCCTCCCACCAGGTGGGCCTGAGGCCGGAAGCAGTGGCAGCTGTAGCTGCCCCACCTCCGCTGCCCCCAGGGCTGGAAGCCGAACCGCGAACTCCTTCCACTCCCGCAGCTTTTCCCACTAACCTTCTCTGCAGTCTTTGGTGTTTGTGGGTCGAGGGGTCGGGTAACTGCTGCAGCTCATATATTCAGGGCGCTAGGGGCCCCCTGCGCCCGACTCCAAGTTTGGTTGTTCCACGCTGCTCAGGCTGGGCTCTGCTCCACTCCGTTCCCAGCTCCCAGCTCCCAGCTCCGTGTGGGATAGACCTCACCCAGAGACCATCCAGGCTGTCCTGGGCTGGAGCCCTGCTTCCCTCTGCTGTTCTGTGGGTTCTGCCATTCTAGAATTGGTTCAGAGCCATTTTTTATAGGATTTTGGAGGGACTCGGTACAGAGCTCACTCTAGTCCCTGCTTACCAACCGCCATCTTGGCTCTGCCCCCCCAAATTCTTTGGTTTCTAAAGCCCTTTATAACACACCCTCCTCTTCCCTTTCCAGTCTTCTTATCCCTTACTCAAATTCTATGTACTATATAATCGAGTAACACTGAGCTCCTTGCTGTTCTCCCAACTCTATCCTCCCATATTTGCAATTCTCTGGTGCTTTATCTCCTCCTGGCATCCAAAGATATGTTGGAGTCAGTTTGTATCAACTCTGGAAAGCTGATTATTACATTTTTATTGCATGGATTTTCATCTTGGAAATAGGTAACTTACAAATTAGGGCTTAATTTATTGTTTTGTTGATTATCTACACTTAATAAAATGATGAAAAAACATAATAGGGCAGAATAATTTTTAAAATATGGGGTTTTTTTTCAGAGAGCTGATTTTTAAACATTTACCAGTAAACTACTACTGATTGCTGTATCTTCAAATCTTAACTAAAAACCCAACTTCTACAAAAAGCCTTTCATGGTACGCTTAACACTAGTGTCTTCCATCTGAGATTATTTATCTCCATTTTATCTTATACACATATTGTTGGTACATAATTATTTACATGTTATCTTCACCATTAGACTTGTGGGCTTTCTTTGTATCCCCAGTACATACCTCATTGCCTGGAACATAGGAGGTGCTAAACAAATATTGTTTTTTTTTTAAATTAGACTTTTTAGTTTACAATGCTCAGTTCTACATGTTGAGTTTCAAATTTTCTTCCCTTCCCATCCCTCCCTCCTCCCCCCAAGACAGCATGTAGTCTGATATAGATTATATATATACCTTTTCATTAAAATTATTTATACAATAGTCAAGTTGTAAAGAATTATGACCAATGGAATGAATCATGAGAGAGAAGAAATAAAACCAAAAAATAAGAGAAAAAAAGAGCAAATAGTTTGACTCAGTCTGCATTCAGACTCCATAGTTCTTTCTCTGGACATCACCAGCTTTTTCTATCATGAGTCCTTTGGAGCTGTCTTTGAGCCTTGTATTGCTGAGAAGAACCAAGTCCATCAAAGTCAGTCATCACAGAAGCAATGTCTATGATTGAGTACAATGTTCTCCTGGTTCTGCTCCTCTCAGCATCATATCGTGTAGGTCTTCCCAGGTTATTATGAAGTCTGTATCTTCCCCATTTCTTATAGCAAAATAGTATTCCATTACCTTCATATACCACAACTTGTTCAGCCATTCCCCAATTGATGGGCATCCCCTTGATTTCCAATTCTTTGCTACCACAAAAGAGCTGCTATAAATATTTTTGTATATACAGGTCCCTTTCCCACTTGTGTGATCTCTTTGAGTTATAGCCCTAGGATTGGTATTGCTGGATCAAAGGGCATGCACATTTTTATAGTCCTTTGGGTGTAGTTCCAAATTGTTCTCCAGAATGCCTGGATCTGTTCACAGCTCCACCAACAATGTATTAATGTTCCAATTTTCCCACATCCTCTCTAGCATTAATCATTTTCCTGTTTTGTCATGTTAGCCAATCTGACAGGAGAGATGTGGTATGTAAGAGTTGTTTTGATTTGCATTTCTCTAATCAGTAGTGATTTCAAGCATTTTTATATGCCTACAGATATCTTTAATTTCTTCCTCTGAAACTGCATGTTGATATCCTTTGACCATTTCTGAATTGGGGAATGATTTGTATTCCTATATATTTGGCTCAGTTCCCTGTATCTTTCAGAGATGAGGTCTTTATCAGAGACATTGGTTGTAAAGATTTTCCCCCAATTTTCTGCTTCCCTCCTAATCTTTTTTTTTTGTTTTTTTTTGATTTGTTTATTTATTTTTAGTTTACCACACGGGGTTCTACATAATTTTGAGTTCCAAATTTTCTCCCCTCCCTCCCCCCTCCCTCCGCAAGACGGCCTGGAATCTCATATAGCTACCATGTATAACTTCGCATTGATTTAATTTATACACTAGTCAAGTTGTGGAGAAGAATTATGACCAATGGAATGAATCATGAGAAAGAAGAGACAGAACCAAAAAAAAACCCAAAAACAAAAGAGAAGTAAAAAAGGCGAGCATGTTGTGTGCCTCAATCTGTATTCAAACTTCACAGTTCTTTCTCTGGATGAAGATAGCATTCTCCATTTTGAGTCCCCTGGAGTTGTCCCTGCACCTTACGTTGCTGAGAAGAGCGATGTATGTCAGGGTTGGTCCTCATGGAATCCATATATCTGTGGTTGTGTACAATGTTCTCCTGGCTCTGCTCCGTTCACTCAGCATTATGTCGTGTAGGTTTTTCCAGGTTGTTACGAAGTCCGTATCATCCCCATTTCTTATGGCACAATAGTATTCCATTACCTTCATATACCACACCTTGTTCAGCCATTCCCCAATTGATGGGCATCCCTTTGATTTCCATTTCTTGGCTACCACAAAAAGAGCCACTATAAATATCCTTCTACATATGGGTCCTTTTCCCGCTTGTGTGATTTCTTTGGGATACAACCCTAGAAGTGGTATTGCTGGGTCAAAGGGTATGAACATTTTTATAGCCCTTTGGGCATAGTTCCAAATTGCTCTCCAAAATGTCTGGATCAGCTCACAACTCCACCAGCAATGTAACAATGTTCCAATTTCCCCACATCCTTTCCAGCATTTATCATTTTCCTGTTTTGTTATTTTGGCCAATCTGACAGGAGAGATGTGGTATCTAAGAGTTGTTTTGATTTGCATTTCTCTATTCAGTAGTGATCCAGAGCATTTTTTCATATGCCTATAGACAGCTTTAATTTCTTCCTCTGAAAACTGCCTGTTCATATCCTTTGACCATTTCTCAATTGCAGAATGGCTTGTGTTCCTATATATTTGGTTCAGTTCCCTGTATATTTTAGAAATGAGGCCTTTATCAGAGATACTAGTTGCAAAGATTTTCTCCCAATTTTCTGCTTCCCTCCTAATTTTTGTTGCATTGGCTTTTTTTGTACAAAAACATTTCAGTTTGACATAATCAAAATTATCCATTTTGCATTTTGTAATGCTCTCTATCTCTTGTTGGGTCATGAATTCTTTACTTTTCCAAAAATCTGATGAGTAGACTATTCCTTGCTTTCCCAAATTACTTATAGTATCAGCTTTTACTCCTAAATCATGAATCCATTTTGACTTTATTTTGGTATATGGTGTAAGATATTGGTCTATGCCCTGTTTCTGCCCTACCATTTTTCAATTTTCCCAACAGTTTTTGTGAAATAATGAATTATTAGCCTAGAGGCTGGCCTCTTTGGTTTTATCAAAGAGTAGATTGCTAAACTTGTTGATTTCTCCTACTCGTGTACCTATCCTATTCCAATGATCCACACCCCTGTTTCTTAACCAGTACCAGGCAGTTTTGATGACTGCTGCTCTGTAGTACAGTTTAATATCTGGTATCGCTAGGCCACCTTCTCTAGCATTTCTTTTCATTAATACCCTAGATATTCTAGACCTCTTGTTTTTCCAGCTGAATTTTGTTATTATTTTGTCCAGCTCAGTAAAATAATTTTTTGGTAATTCGATTGGTATGGCACTGAATAGATAGATTAATTTAGGTAAAATTGTCATTTTTATTATATTAGTTCAGCCTAACCATGAGCAACTAATATTTTTCCATTTATTTAGATCTGATTTTATTTGCGTGAAAAGTGTGTCATAGTTATGTTCATATAGGCCCTGGGTTTGTCTTGGCAAATAGACTCCCAAATATTTTATAGTGTCTACAGTAACTTTGAATGGAATTTCTCTTTCTATCTCTTGCTGTTGGGCTTTGTCAGTAATGTATAGGAATGCTGAGGATTTATGTGGGTTTATTTTATATCCTGCAACTTTGCTAAAGTTGTTTATTTTTTCAAGTAGTTTTTTACTTGATTCTCTAGGATTCTCTAAATAAATCATCATATCATCTGCAAAAAGGGATAATTTAGTTTCTTCTTTTCCTATTCTAATTCCTTCAATTTCTTTTTCTTCTCTTATTGCTACAGCTAATGTTTCTAGTACCAAATTGAATAATAGGGGTAATAATGGACATCCTTGTTTCACCCCTGATCTTATTGGGAATGCATCTAGCTTATCCCCATTACAAATAATGCTTGTCAATGGTTTTAGGTAGATGCTATTTATAATTTTACTGAAGGTTCCACTTATTCCTATGCTTTCTAGTGTTTTTAATAGGAATGGGTGTTGTACTTTGTCGAAGGCTTTTTCTGCGTCTATTGAGATGATCATGTGGTTTCTGCTGGTTTTGTTGTTGATATGGTCAATTATGATAATAGTTTTCCTAATATTGAACTAGCCTTGCATTCCTGGAATAAATCCTACCTGGTCATAGTGTATTATTCTCATGATAAGTTGCTGAACTCTTTTTGCTAATATTTTATTTAAAATTTTTGCATCAATATTCATTAGAGAAATTGGTCTATAATTTTCTTTCTCTGTTTTGACTCTACCTGGTTTGGGTATTAGTACCATATTTGTGTCAGAAAAAGAATTTGGTAGGACTCCTTCTTCACCTATTTTCCCAAATAGTCTACAAAGTATTGGAATTAGTTGTTCTTTAAATGTTTGATAGAATTCACATGTAAAACCATCTGGCCCTGGAGATTTTTTCCTAGGGAGTTCATTGATGGCATGCTCAATTTCTTTTTCTGAGATGGGTTTATTAAGAAATTTCACTTCCTTTTCTGTTAACCTGGGCAGTTTATGTTTTTGCAGATATTCATCCATGTCTCTAAGGTTGTCAAATTTATGGGCATACAGTTGGGCAAAATAATTCCTAATTATTGTTTTGATTTCCTCTTCATTAGAGGTGACCTCACCCTTTTCATTTTTGATACTGGTAACTTGATTTTCTTCTTTCTTTTTTTTAATCAAATTGGCCAGAGGTTTATCAATTTTATTGGTTTTTTCATAAAACCAGCTCTTTGTTTTATTTATTAATTCAAGTTTTCTTGGTATCAATTTTATTAATCTCTCCTTTGATTTTCAATGTTTCTAATTTGGCATTTAATTGGGGGTTTTCAGTTTGCTCTTTTTCTAGCTTTTATCTTCATCCATTTTCTCCAGAGGTCTAACATATCTGCCTTTTCTAAAATTCTATTCACCTCCTTAACTTCTTTCTTGTTTATTTTGAGGTTAGATTTATCAAGTTCAGAGAGGGAGAGGTTGAGGTCCACCACTAGTATGGTTTTGCTCTCTATTTCTACCTGTAACTCCCTTAACTTCTCCTCTAAGAATTTGCATGGTATACCCTTGGCACATATATGTTAAATAACGATATTGCTTCATTGTTTATGATGCATTTCATCAGGATATATTGTCCTTCCTTAAATCTTTTAATTAGATCTATCTTTGCTTTTCTTTGTCTAAGATTAGAATTGCTACTCCTGCTTTTTTTTACTTTAGCTGAAGCACAATATATTCTATTCCAATTTTTTACTTTTACCCTGTGTGTATCCCCCTTTTTTAAATGTGTTTCATGTAAACAACATATTGTAGGATTATGGTTTTTAATCCATTCTACTATGCACCTCTGTTTTATGGGAGAGTTCATCCAAGTCACATTGAAAGTTATGATGACAAGCTGTATCTTTTTCTCCATCCTATTTCCCCCCATTTATGCTTTTATTTCTCCATTCTCCTATCTTCTCCTCAATAGTTTTGCTTTTGACCACTGCCTTCCTCAGTTTACACTCCCTCTTGATTTCCCTCCCTTATCTTACCATTTTCCCCTTGCTACTTCTTCCCTCCCTTCTGACCGCTACCCTTTTCTTTTCCCTTTCCCCTCCTACTGCCTGTAGGACAAATTTGATTTCTATACTTATCAGAGTATGTTGTTCTCTTCCTGAACCAAATCCAATGAGAGTAAAGCACATATACTACTCTTTTCTCTCCCTTCTTTCTCTCTACTATAGTATGTTTTTATGCCTCTTCATTTGATTAAATTTACCCTTTTTTACTACCTCCTTGCCTCTTCTCCCTGAACCCTCCCTTTACATCTCTTAATTATGTTTTTTATCATTATATCAATTATTTTATACTGACAGCCGCAGTCTATGTGTGTCCCTTTCAATTGTCACAATAACTGTACCATTCTCAAGATTGACAAACACATACATATATATGTACATACATATATATATTATATATATAAAATATACATAAAACAATATAATCCTATATAAGGATGTAAACAATTTATCCTTATGGATTAACAAGATTTGTGGGTTTTCTTTCCCCCCCTGTTTAGCTTTTTATGTTTCTCTTGAGTTTTGTGTTTGAATATCAAATTTTCCATTGAGTTCTAGTCTTTTCATCAGGAAGGTCTGGAATTCCCTTATGTCATTGAATGTCCATCTCCTTGCCTGAAAACATATGCTCAATTTTGCTGGGTGGTTTGATCCTTGGTTGTAGTCCAAGCTCCTTTGCCCTTAGGAATATAATATTCCAATTTCTCCTGTCATTTAATGAAGAAGCTGAAAGATCCTGTGTGATCCTGACTGTAGTTCCACAATATATGAATTGTTTATTTTTGGCTGCTTGCAGTATTTTCTCCTTGACTTGATAATTCTGAAATTTGACTATAATATTTCTTGGAGTTTTCAATTTGGGATCTCTTTTAGGGCCTGATTGGTGGATTTTTTTGATGACTATTTTCCTGTCTAGTTCTAGGACCTCAGGGCAGTTACCTTTGCTAATTTCTTCGAAGGAACTGTCCAGGCTGTTTTTTTAATCATGGCTTTCTGGTAGACCAATAATTCTTAAATTGTCTCTCCTAGATTTGTTTTCCAGGTCAGTTGTTTTTCCAATCAGATATTTCATGTTTTCTTCTATTTTTTTAATTCTTTACATTTTTTTGATTACTTCTTGATGCCTCATAGAGTCATTAACTTCCACTTGCTCAATTCTAATTTTTAATGAATTGTTGTCTTCATTTTGCTTTTGAGTCTCCTTTTCCAATTGGTTGACTTTACCTTTCAGGGTGTCATTCTCTCTATTTAGATTCTGAATCTCCTTAGCCATTTAGCCAATTTTACTTTTTAAACATTTGATGTCATCAGTGATTTTTTTTCCATTTTTTTCTTTTACCTCCCTAATTTGGTTGTTAAAATCCTCCTTTAGCTCTTCCAGGAATGCTTTTCAGGCTTGGGACCAGTTTACACTCCCTTTTGAGGTATCAGATGTGGGTATAGTGCCAATGCTGTCCTCTTCTGAATTGGTATTTTGATCTTCCCTGTCTGCATAAAAAGAATCAATGGTCCTTGGTTTTTTCATGTGCTTTTTCATGTTGGTCAGCTGTTTCCTGGCTTTAAAGTGGATTTCTGCCTTTGAGCCTCACGGAACTCTGTCCCAGGTTTCTTGTTTTGGGAATTGTGAGCCTAGTTACTGGCTTTGTGTGCTAAGGCCTCCAGTTTCCTGAGGTTTGGGGGAGGGGTGCTCTGGTCTCCTCTTACCCTGGCACTGCTCTCCGGCACTAGTGGTGGCCTCAGCTGTTTTCTGTGCCAGCGTCTGCCACTTCAAAGGCATGTCTGGGTTCCTGGTGTTGGCCCGTTCTGGCTCCACCCTTCTGGAACTCAGGAACTCCTGCTGTTTAGCTACTGAAGCCCCACTTCTGGCTACTGTATTCTAGGATTTTTCCCAAGGTATTCTTTGGGTCAGGGAGGGAGGAGGGGATGAGAACCATTTACCTGGCTATTATGGCTCCTGGAAGTTTAAGAAGACAAGTTTCAAACCTTGGGGCTGCAAGCCTCAGGAGTAGATGTCTTGTGGCTGCAGGCACTGCCCTGCTGCCTCCTGTAGCTTCAACAGACTCCTGTCCTGTGCTGGGAGACCTGGGGATCTCCACCAGTTTGTGCACCCAGCTTTCTCCCATCCTGGATCCCTGGTTGTTTTCCACAGCTGCTTCCACTTTGGCATGATCTGGTGCAGCTCCATGTGCTGGGCGCCCTCCCAGGCTACATATCTGTCCTGTTGACCTGGCAGACTCTCCTGGCTTGGAAATTTGACCCACTCAGTCTACTAGTGGCTTCTAACTCTCTCAAATCAGCTCAGATTCACTTTTTCAGAGATATCTGACAGAAATTGTAAGAGAGCTCTGGTAAGATACTGTTTTCATGCAGCCATCTTGCTTAACAAATATCATTGACTTGATTAACTTGACATGTTCTTTTCTCACAGATTGGTGCTGCTAGGCATTCTCTTTCCTTTACTGTACTACTCCCATTTCTTCATATGCCCAGAGTCTGGCTTTCTAATCATTCTCCACTGGCATTATGATAATATCCTTATCCCTTTTGTGTACCTCAATTTGGTGAAGGAGGGGTGGTATTACAATTAAATGTAAATTTCATCCCTCTTCAACTGCAGAATATAGATGAATTGGCAAAGCCAGGAATTCAAATAAAGGTCCCCTGATTCCAAATTCATCATTTTCTTTCCCTCTCCCACCACACTAACTCTTATCAACTGTATGACAGGAAGAAACACATCATGGGAAGGAGGAACCTAGAACACTCCAAATGAACAGAATTTTATTATTCTTTTTTTCACAATGATAAAACACAGAGATCTCAATTATAGCCAATGATAAATAAAGTCTAATGGAACAAGAGACAACTGATTCTTTTCCTACGTATGAAAAGACAACTAGCATAACATAGTACACAATAATGATGATGATGATTTTGGAGGCAGTCTCTTTTATTTGTGTGTCACTTTACAATTTACAAAGAACTTCACATCCATTGTTTCAGTGGATTCTAAAAACAGCCCAACACAGGCAATGTAGCATATCAGAAGCAACTCTGGATCTGGAATCAGAATGCCTTTGTTTGAATTGTGGTTCTACTTCTTAGAAATTGAATGAATTACTATGGGGCAATTTATGTAAACTTCTGGCCTCAGTGTTTGGAGTAAACAACCTCTAAGTTCTCTTCTAAATAAAGATTTTATGAATCCTTTAGGATATATATTTATTTCCATTTTATAGATCATGAAACTGAGGAACTGAGGTCTAGAAAGGTCAAGTGATTTGCTCCATACCATAAAGTTAGTGGGTGCTGAAACTAGAACACAAACCTGGACCTTCTGATATTAATTCTTTTCCTCTTGCCTCTACCTAACTCTGTGGTAAAGGAGACTTGTAGACACTAAATATGAAAGGAGTTCAAAGGGGAACTTCCTTTTTTCTTCAATTCTGAGGGTACATTTTGCTGTGCTAGCCACCTGGGGCCTAATTCAATAAGGCCACATCTTCTGGAAGACAGAACTGAGCAAATTCATGTTTGATGAAGACTCGTAGTGTTTTTACTTTTCCTAAGTCAGATTGGGGATGCAAACTAACTTTGTGTTAACTGCTTCCATGGGAGTTTCATAAGATTTAGTTTGGTATTTATTCTTACATTGAAAGGGAAATGGAAACAGGGATTTTAATGGAGATGACAACTGACTCTACAAAGGACAATGATAAAATTTTTCTTTATTTAAAAATTTTTCATTTTAAAAGTCCTCTATATGCCCACTGTCATTCCTAATAATAATCTATGTGTTGTCTAGATTGGAATTGACAATTGTTTGCTTTCTGCAAACGATCACATCATTTGTTAGTGAAAACCTTTGTCAATGAAAGCAATATTAGGGCGATGGAAAAAATTATTATGGGATGGAAGTTTCTGGGAAGAGAAAGAGGGTAAGGAAAGGAAGGTTTATTGTCCAATCCATTAATCAGCATGCATTTATTAAGCATTTGCTATGTGTGAGACACTGTGCTAAATGCCAGGGACTTCACTAAAAAGCAAAAATAGCCCCTGCTCTTAAGGAGCTTAGAATTGAATGTAAGATTTCACCATATATAAATCAGATGATGCAAGATAAATACAGGGAAGATGGAAGGAAACATTTTTTTAAAAAAAATTATTTATTTTCAGTTTTCAACATTCATTTCTACAAGATTTCAAATTCCAAATTTTCTCTGCATCTTTGCCCTTCCCCTACCCCAGGACAATGTACATTACGATTACCCCTTCCTCCAATCTGCCCTCCTTTCTATCAACCCCCCTTCTCTTATCCTCTTCCCTTCTATTTTCCTGTAGGGCAAGATAGATTTCTATACCCCATTGCCTGTATATCTTATTTCCCAGTTACATGTAAAAAAAATTTTAACATCTGTTTTTAAAACTTATTCCCCATTATCTCCCTTCCTCCCTCATCACCCACTTCCATTGAGAAAGTAAACAATTTGATCTAGGTTATACATGTGTAGTCATGCAAAACACTTCCATAACAGTCATGTTGTGAAAGACTATATTTCCCTCTATTCTGTTCCACCCTCCATTTATTCTAATCTCTCCTTTGGCCTATCCCTCCACAAGTGTTTGCTTCTGATTACCACTTCCCCCAGTCTGTCATCCCTTGTATTATCCCATCTCTCTTATCCCCTTCCTCCCTGCTTTCCTGTAGGGTAAGATAGATTTCCATACCCAATTGAGTGTGTATATTATTGCCTCCTTAAGCCAAATCTGATGTTTCCAGGTCAGGTGTTTTTCCAATGAGATATTTCACATTGTCTTCTATTTTTTTTGTTCTTTTGGTTTTGTTTTATAATTTATTGATTTCTTATAAAGTCCCTAGGTTTCATTTGGTCGATTCTAGTTTTTAAGGAATTATGGTCATCAGTGAACTTTTGGATTTCCTTTTCCATTTGGCCAATTCTGCTTTTGAAGGCATTCTTCTCTTCATTGGCTTTTTGGAACTCTTTTGCCATTTGGTTTAGTCTATTTTTGAGGTGTTTTCTTCAGCATTTTGGGGGGTCTCTTTTAGCTGGCTGTTGACTTGGTTTTCATGATTTTCTTGTATTGCCATCATTTCTCTTCCCAATTTTTCCTCTACTTTTCTTACTTGATTTTCAAAATCCTTTTTGAGTTCTTCCATGACCTGAGAGCATTTAATATTTATCTTGGAGGCTTTGGATATAGGAGCTTTGACTCTGTTGTCTTGCTCTGGTTGTATGCTTTGATCTTCCTTGTCACCAAGGAGGTAAGAAAATGCCTTTTTACCATAAAATAACCTTCTATAGTCTTATTTTTCTGCCCTCTTTGCTAATTTTCCCAGCCAGTTACCTGACCTTTGAGCTCTTTGTTAAGTGGAGAGTGTACTGCCCCAAGCTTTAGTGGTTTTGTGCAGCTATTTTCAAAATACTTCTAGGGACCTGTAAATTTTTGGTTCTTCCAAAGTGGTAGGATCAAAGGAGAGGTGTTTACTCCTTTCCTGGCCTGTGCTCTGGTTCTCTGAGCAACCACAAGCACTTTTTTTTTGCCTTGGAACCGTAAGGAGGATTCCCTCTCCCCTGCCACCACAATCTCTGCCACACTGGTGTTCCTCCTCTCCCCAGGACTGCCACCCAGGACTGTAACCCAGATCAGCCACTCAGTTCCCCTGCTGTCTGTTCACTGAGAGCTCTAGAAGCAGCTGCCACTGTGGCAGTGGCTGCCACCACTCTGGGGCTGGAGCTGGGGCTGGACCATGCTCCTCTGTCACCCACGTTAGAGACCTTTCCCACTGACCCTAGAAGATGTCTTTGGCATTTGTGGGTTGAGAAGTATGGAAACCAGTGCAGCTGCCAGTGATTCAGGGCCCTGAGGCCTGCTTTAGCCCTGTCTCTGCAGGTGCAGTCCATTCTGGGCTGTGCTTTGCTCTGACCCCAGTGCAATAGACTCTTCCTGTCAGCCTTCCAGATTGTCTTGGGCTGGAAATCTGTTTCACTCTGTCATTTTGAGGCTTCTACTCCTCTAGAATTTGTTTAGAGTTTTTTTACAGATATTTTGAGGGGTTTGGGGGGAGAGCTCAAGCAGGTGCCTGCTTCTAATCCACCATCTTGGCTCCTATCAATGGAAGGAAACTTTAAAGTAGATGAGACTAACAGCTGGGACTCATAAATAAATATGGATTCTAGATTAATCAGATCCTTATCCTGAACTCTGGAAAGGGTTTCAAGTTATCCTGGCCCTTTGTTATTGGATACATTTGACAGAGTTGGGCTAAAGAAAAAGTAGGCAGTGTTCTTATGCATAGGCACATTAAAGAGTTGCCACTACACACTTAATAGCATATTCAGTTGTAAAAACAGTGCTGCATGCAGCTGCTGTGGTGGTATGAGGCCAATAACACCAGCACACAGGAGGGCTGCTAGCACAGGTTTTTTGATTTGCTTTTCTAAGTAAAGCAACTTTAAGGGGTTTATAATCTCAATGTAATTAAACATACATATATCACTCACTTAGTTCAGGGGAAAAAAGTCAGCATCCTGAACTTCAGAGAAAATTCAAACAGAAATTATGAATAGAGAAAATAACACAAATCCACAGACAGGCTTATGTCTGACCATAGCAATACATACATAGTAACCAGAGAGAGAAGAACCAACATTTGGGTTTTCAAAGCCATGGGGCTCCTTAATGGCTACCCAGAGTCTCATCTGGCCAAATCACAGGAACATTATTCCAATGAGTGAGCCTCTAAAGTAAAATGCTAACCTCAGAGTATATACATACTTCTTCAGAGTCAGCTGATAGAGGGGATCACAACCATGTGACTCAAAATCATGTCATTTAGGTTTTCTTGTGACTTAAGTAAGTCATCAAAGACTCTTTATTCAATCAAAGACTCTTGCTTCAAACAAAGCCAAGGCTCAATCAAGGCACTTGATTGATTTAGTGCTGAGAAGCACTCCAAAAGAAGAAAAACAGTGAAAAGTGTCACCATGCTTGCCACTACACCAGTAACTATCAAATCACTTCCTGCAACAATATAGCGCTTGAATACCATATGAAGTACAGAGTGCAGGTAAGCTGGTATGGCACTGCCATGGGGATCTGTCTAGAATCTGGCCCTAGGCCTTAAGACTTAATGTGCAATACCAAAATTAGATGTATTCTAGCTTATTTTAGGACCAATATAGAACCCCTTACCCTTGCACCCATGACTTACATCAATCATTGTTTCCTAAACTTTACCTTATATCTTCTCTAAACCCCAACTTGAGTTGCAGAGAAAATATTCAAATTCTTGGTCTCTGCGGCTGTTTGATTTCTTGGATTCAGGCGCCTAAATTTTAAATTTGCCCTATCTTGTGTCATTACCATTGCAAACAACTCCTAGAGACTGGCATTAAGTTCCTCTTTTTTCTGCTGACACATATATTACAAGTATCCATTTCCTGAAGTCTTTTTTTTAATAAGGGAAAGAACATAATAATTGAGAAAAATTAAAAATAATACTGAAGGGTATGTCATCAGAAGTATTTATTAAGAAAAAAAATAGCCAGTCCTAGAGTGCAAAGACATTCTTCCCAGGATAATTTAAAAACAGCGCATCACCTTAGAGCCATTAGCTAGCAGCTGTTAAATCCCACTTTCTGAGGTCTCAGTAGAACCTGAGGAATTATGGAACTAAATTCACTTGGTCTCTCAAACCCACTAGTCATAGTGTCATAGAAGCTGTTTCACATAAGGATGCTGGTTTAACCTTGCTGGTTGAAATGTTATACTAGCTACTAGTATGCATGGATAGTTGTGGTGCTAAGAAAGCATAGAAGGCTTTTTGTGGTACAATACTTGTTTTAATTCTTTTTTGTTTCTTGGTATTTGGAACTTTTGATGTCCTATCACAGTTAGTGCAGTAATAAAGGTCAGTGATGTTGGAGGCCTGACTATACATTATTTATTTACTATTAGCCAAAACAACAATTAAAACTGTTCCCCACCCCCACCTTGCTGGCAATCATCTGGACTTAAAGTAAATCCAGGGTCATAGAAAATCGAAGTTAGAAAATACCTCAGGAACCAGCTGAGCCTACATCTATCTACGTAGGAATCTCTTCCACAACATCCTTAACAAGTGGTCATCTATAGGCAAGCTAGGTAGTGCAGTGGATAGAACAGTGGACTTAGAATGAAGATGTTGAGTTCAAATTTGATTTCAGATACTAACCATGTAACTCTAAACAAGTCACTTTATCTCTCTAAGTTTCCCAATCTATAACATATGGATAATAATAGTATCTGTCTCTCAGAGTTGTCATCACAATAAAATGAAATAATATTTGCAAAGAACTTAGCAAAACATAAAATGTTATTGTTGTTGTTGTCATCAGATCTTTTCCTAAAAGACCTCCAGTGAAGCAAGTTCTCATCAGGACAAATTTGGGGGCATTTTAACTTAGGTTCCTCACTCACTTTGATTGTTTTAAATAGATATGCTAAAATGACCCTGTGCCAATTTGAGGTCTAGTTAGTTTTCTTTTCCCCCTAGCCACATACTATATCCCTGTGTCTCCCTAAACTCTGGCTAGCTCTCTGATAGATGCATTCTAAGGAGCATATAGGCTTATGTGAGAAGATGGATGAATGGCTCAGTGCAGGCCATACTCATTACTGAAAGCACAACATAAAGCTCATACTCTGTAGAATATGGATAAGGACCATTATTTCTCCATATAAAAGTCAATATTAAATACTGTCAAACAAATACTCCCTATTCATCTCAGACTGTTATTATTTGAGCAACTCAGTAATATCATAAGGGGTTGGCAAAGTCTGTCCCTCGTCCACCCAGTCATCAATCATCTTAGATGTTATCCTAGAAACTGGAGCTCAACTAGATGTTTTTGTTTCTTGAGTCTTCTTTTTTTTTGTTGAATTAACAGGACACTGCAAAACAGAAAATTATGTACACAGTTCAAACTGTTCAAGTATGCATTAATGCAACATTAAAAGTCACACTTTTTAAAAAGGTCTTAAAAGTGGAAATACAGTAAGACAAAATTATTCCAAGGACAAGGTATACGAGACTCGAAGGTTTGACTTTAAAATCTAAAAGTTTAAGGTCCCAGATGTGCCATATTGAATCTGGAAAGTATAGCCATTAGAGCTAGATTCTGGTACAAAAGTTCGATCTTCTTCCTCTGCAGAGAAACAATTAAGCTTGAGGGAGACTTATATGCCATTTTATTTTCATGGGATTGAAGTGCTTCAATTCTTTCTAGTCCTCCACATTCTTCAATTAGGATACACAGTTTTTCAATTTCATTTGGTTTTTCAGCAGCCAGAAAAATATTTGAGATTGCATCCAAAATAACCAGGATAATTTTGCTGTCTTTTGCAGATAAGTGGTTGACTAAAGGTTCCAGAATTCCATTTTGTACAAGATATACAATCTGCTCAACTGTTCCACCACTTGTATAGTTTGTGACAGCCCATACAGCTTCTTTCTGGGACTTAAAACCTCCCTTTGACAGAATTCCAATCAAGGATGGAACTAGTCCATGATTCACAACTTGCTGTGTTTGGTCCTGATGGTGCACTGTTATGTTTGACGTAGTCCATGCAGCCTCCTTCTGGATATTGGTTTTGGGGTGAGTAAGCGGTTAGGAAATACAATAAGTGATCCTTAATCTATTACAATCTAAGTTTGTTCATCTGTCCCAGTGACAATGTTTCCTTTAGCCCATAAGGGAGGAGTCACTATCAGCAATTCACCAGATCCTAGAATTTTCAGTAGCTGTGGGACAACTCTAGTTTTTACAACCACTTCGATCCTGTTATTTGAGCCATCTGTGAGATAGGAAATAGCCCAACAGGTATCTGCCAGAACTTCTGGGTCATCATCACACAAAAGGCAAACTAAAGTAGGAAGAATTTGCTCAACAGCTTCTATTGGGGGAGCAGGATTCTTGTTATGACAAAGATTTAAAAGTCCCCAGGTAAGATTTCTTAAGTGACCACATGTTAATGATGATATATCAGGAACTGCAAGTAGAGCTAAAAGAGGGTCTTTTGCACTATACTTGATAACCGTGTCTCTGTAGGCTGAACCATCACCTACAATGTTTCCCAGAGCCCACACTGCCTGTTCGTTGATGAGAGTCCAATGGGGCCAATAGTCCCTCCCTCTACCACAGCCTTGGTTTGGTCTGATGTTTCAGAAGCAATGTTTGTAAGTGCCCAAGCAGATTCAAACCGAATCAGATCACAGTCTGTCTTGTTCAAGAAGCCTACAAATTTTTGAATCATACCAGTCTTAATTATTTGGTCTAGGGGAAGCTGTTTTTCCCTAGAAAGGTTTCCTAGCAGTTTGGGTAGCTTGAAGTTGAACCTCCAGCTTATTACTATCTATGCCTTTGACAGTATCTTCAGCAGACCAAAGTGCAGGAACCCTGGTTATTTCAGTTTTGTTTCAAAGGAGATCTCTGCGTGATCAGGAATAGTGCTGACATTTCTTCTTTTCAGAATATGGTCATCTTTTTTTTTAGCTTTCCTCACTTCTGTGTTCACTTTAGTACACAGGACCCTCTTTTCTGTGCTGTCTTTCCCTTTGTTCTTAAACCTATTAAGCCTGGCAGCTGGTGAATTAGCATTTTCGTTGGTGGACATGGATATGTTCAAAGCTGAGAGAAAAGCAAGGAGGGAAATTACAGGAGGTCACTGGGACCCATAGGGGAAGCAGGAAGAGCTTGCCCCTAAGTCATGGTTAGACTTCCAACAGCCACTACAGCTAAGCTCCTTTGAGTCTTCTTAACAAAGGTCTAGGGCACATATTTATTTCTGTGAAAAATACTCTTCCTGAAAACAGCCCATACAGTAAGATCAATCTGATGAATCCAGTTGGCAGAATTCATCAAACTGATGAAGGCCTTTCCTGATGAAGCTGATTGAATTTTATACGTGTCATAGGCTATACTTCAGCCCTAAAAGGGCATGTTTTACTAATGCCACCAATCGGGTATTTCATTAGCTCCCAAGAAAGGGAGCTGTTTCTCTAAAGGCAAGTTGGAACCTTATAGTCTTAGACAGCTTTCCAAAAGAATGAAAGATTAAATACATGACCCATGGGGGTCACAGGGCCAATATATGGCAAAGGTGGGACTTAAATCTGGGTCTTCCTAATTGCCAGATTACCTTTCTAACCACTTCACCAAGCCACCTCTCATGCAGTGGGTAATTAATTGGCCATGTTGCATTGGATTAGGAATGGAACTCAATGGGAATAGAAATGAAGATATTAAACACTTATGGTGCTCAAGCTTGAGTTCAATTAAATTGGTCCTTTTATTGACTATAGTTTGAATGATCCAGGCTGTTTCTTTCCCTGACTCTTGTATCTCTCCCTCCTAGTCCACACTATTTATGATATTAGTAAACAGCAATTTATTCCTGAGCAGTTCAACTTATGGTGTACTATGTCCCAAAGCTTTCATTTTGCCACACTTGCAGAACTATCTATTCACCAATTGGTTATCCCACACATATGTATGGACCAATTAGCAAGTGTTAGTTTCTTTCTGAAGTTAAATTCTCAAAATGCATCCCCATTTTCTAATGATAATAACAAAGATGCGTCTTTAGTCTAATCTATCGTCATCCTCAGAATATCATAAAGTGTCACAGTAGGAGTTTATTGATGGTTATCATTTCCCTCCATTCCTCTTTCCTCACTCCAGATTAAATGATGACTGCCTCCTTCACCTTTTCCCAAAGGTCTTGATTTCCAGCCTAATTTTCATTTTGAAATTAAGGCCTCAGAGCAAAGGTGAAAAGAAATAATACAAAGCAACCAAACCTTTTGGGGGAAACGAAGCACTATTTACACAGGTTCCTCTCTTCCTCCCACTCTACCCAAGTTGCTTTCCTGGAGCCTGAAGGTAAGCTCAGCAAGAAGGCTCAGAGGTTAATAGTTTGATGGTGCAGGCAGCCACCTGATTTTCTCTGGCATGTTTTCACCTGGGAAAGGAAAAATAAATTAGAAAGATTCCCTTCCTCCTTCTAACAGGCTAAAGAGAACCTCAGGGTGGGGGGGGGGGGGGCGGGGGATGAGGGGGAAATCTGCAGGAGGCATTTGACATTTGGAAGGAATATTTTCTTCCTTCCTCTTTGAAAACTGCCAATTAAGTGTAGCCTCAGGGTCCATTTATTACACTCATTCTGAAAGCAAAATGTTCTCCGCAGAAGTACTAGGAAAGAAGATGTGGGCAGGTAGTAAAAAGGGAGGGGAGAGAAGTTCTTTTCTCTCCCTTCCCCCACTTAAATAGCTTTAAAAAGTCAAACTACTATGGTGTTTAGGAACATTGGGAAAGGATATTGTACTCATCAGGGAGATCTATGTACACTTTAACTGCTCACTAATGTTATGGATTATCTCCTGCATGTAGTCCATATAAAAGAAGGATTCCCTATTGATTGTAAGTTTCTCTAAATGTTCCTCTTCACAGATCATAGAATCAAATAATATAGACCTTGAAGGGACCTTAGGGATCATGTAGTACAGCCATCTCATTTTATTAATGAGAAACCTAAGAACCAGAGACCAGAAGTGAATTTCCCAAAGGAATTGTTTTTAGGGATGTGGGGGTGAAGATCAAATCTATGATTTCATAGCTATAAGGAATTCTAAGTAAGGAACTCCCTCTATCATTGCAAATTGGCACCTTTTCTGCAACTTATAGTCAGAGAGTTGTATAGGTGTGTCTTTGACAAGTTAATTGACAATTAGGCTCACTAGTGCAGTTATGTTTAAGAACTCGGGTCTTCCTAACACTGAATCCATTGGTCTAGCAACTCTTTTTGATTTATTTTATTTTTAATTTATGGAATAAAACAAACATTTTCCTAACATAGTATAATTAAAAAAAAAGATTGCACACGAAACTGCAAATCTACTCTGAATAACTTGCTATTCCTTTTAAACACACAACAAAGTTATCGTGTAAATTTCTTTCTTTTTTTTTCCTTCACTTCCTCCCCAACCTCGAGCTGGCCACTACTAGACACAAATAGGTACACACACACACACACACACACACACACACACACACACACGTAAAATTATTCTGTACATATTTCTATTTATCAGTTCTTTTTCTGGATGCAGATAGCATCTTTCTTCATTTGTCTTTTATAGTTAATTTGGGTATTTATAATAGTAAAAAAACTTATTTCCTTAAAGTCCTTCTTAAAACAATATGTTATATATATTCATATATACGTGTATTTATGAATATATAATACATGTTTATAAAATGTTTCTGTATACAGTTTTCTCTTTGTTCTGCTCATTTTGATCTTCATTATTTGGTGTGAGTCTTTCCATGTTTTTCTAAGGTCATTGAGTTCGTCATTTCTTATAGCACAGTAGTATTCCATTACAATCATACATCAAGGCTTATTCGACCACTATCTATGCACTCTTACAAATTGTTGCGATTCCAAACCAGCTTTTCTGATGAGGAGTCTTATGGTAAGTGCGTGAAGCACCAAAACAGGGCAGGGGCCTTCTCGGGAAAATCCACAGTGTTGTGCAAGAGATCAACCTAATAATCTTCACTAAAACAAATCCAAAATTAATGAAAAAGTTAAATAGTATAGATAATATAGCATGTATAGCTTGTAACTGTAATTACATGAATTCAATGAGTTAACTCACTGAATGCATCTATCAACATGTAAATCTGAGACAGGCGCTGAAGAAGGACTATAAGCTCAGTACAGAATTGAACACAAAAACGGGTTGGTATCTGGGAGACTGCTCAATGATTCTGATGATCACAAATCACTTGATGCCAAGAACTCCTGTCTGTTTCGTGTGGAATATACCCTGGGGATGCTATATAGCTACAAATCACAGAACATCACAATATGAAAATAATTAAAATACTCAATTGAAAAGTCAATTCAAAGCCTAATAGAAAGATATATGGTTGGTCTAACTAAGTTACAGTGTTACCAAAAATGATTTGTGAATAAGAGTGCTAAAAATTTATTATTTAGAACATATATGATATGAAAAAAGTGTGGGCTCTCCAGGAATCAAAAATGAGTCAAAAGGTCAATATCACAAATTTTGTGGAAGTAACTTTAACCTTGAGATACTAAATAGATATGGTGGAAATCTCCAACATGTTTCATAAATACTTTATGGAAAACTTATGGAAAAGAAAATACGGACAAGAACTTCATGTGAAGAGAAGGTAGAAAGATGTTGTGATTAGGATCTGATCAAATCACAGATCCCTAAAACTATCAAAATAGTGAGTATCATAGACTATCAGCACAACAAGGATCCTTAGAGATCGTGGGTTTTACAGATGAAGAAAGTGAATTACAGACAGGGGAATTGTCTTGTCCACAGATACATATTAAATTAATGACAGTCAACTGCAGAGCACAGGTCCTCTAAGTTCTGGGCCACAATGAATTTATTACTTAGTATATTGTGTTGTTATTTTAAATATGTTTCATCATAGGACCATGGCTAGTGAGTAAAAGACATGCTAGTAGAATCCAGGTTTCTTGATTCTGATTCATTTCAGTGTTATGGAAAAATATCATTTTAAAGAAAAACAAACAAAATAAAAGACATGTGCAAATGATCAATGCTTGTTTTCATTCAAAAGGGATTCACTTGACTAACACTGATACAATAAGTTTATGATATAGGAGATGAGTTCTAGCGATTGGTCTGCGGTACATATACGTTAAGTAGGGTTCTCAAGATTTACACAGCTAGTCAATGTCAGAGGAAGGATCTGAGTACATAATTTCCTGTATTTAAGTTCAACACTTACTTTTGTGCTGTGCTTCTCCTTCTCTACCTTCTACTACTACTACTACTACTACTACTACTACTACTACTACTGCTACTACTGCTACTACTGCTACTACTGCTACTACTGCTACTACTGCTACTACTGCTACTACTACTACTACTACTACTACATACTACTCACACATATACACACACAATATGAATACATATGCAATGTATATATACTTACATACACAGAAAATACAATGACTTCTAGATTTGGAGTCAGGAAGAGCTGGGTGCAAATCCAGTCTGAATCACTTCCTTGGCTGTGTTGCCCTGGGCAAATCATTTAACAATTTGTTCCTACACAGACTGAGACCAGCCTATCATTCCAACCTATTTCACTCCCCTAATATAAATATTTTTGCCATACATAGATTGTTGTATTTATTGTTTCTCAAACATCCCTTGCACGTTCATTGTCTCCATGTCTTTCTTTTCCAGCAATATTCCTCTCCAAAAGGAATACTTTAACCCCTACTCTCCTGACCAAATCCTTCTTATCCTTCAGGGCTTGGCTGAATTTTTACCTGCTCTGTGATACCTTTCCCATTCTTTCTAGCCTGTAGTCATCTTTCATTTCCTGGGCAAGCCTCAGTTTCCTCATCTGTAAAATGAGCTTTAGAAGTAAATGGCAAGCCACTCCAGTATCTCTCCTAAGCAAAGCCCTAATGGGGTCACTTTTTTGTTTGTTTGTTTTGCAAGGCAATTGGGGTTAAGTGACATGTTTAGAATCATACGGCTAGTAAATTTCAAGTGTCTGAGGCTAGATTTGAACTCAGGTCCTCCTAACTCTAGGGCTGGTGCTCTACCCACTGCTCCACTTAGCTGCTTTGCATTGCTAGGTACTTTATCATGTCGGGGCAGATACGTGGCTCAGTGGATAGAGTGCTAGACCTAAAGTCAGAAAGACATATACCTGAGTTCAAATGTGGCTTCAGATACTCACTAGATCCAACCCTGGGCAAGTGACTTAACACTGTTCCCCTCAGTTCCCTCATCTGTAAAATGATCTGGAGAAGGAAATGGCAAACCCATCCATTATCTATGCCAAGAAAGTGCCAAACGGGGTCAAGAAAAGTCAGACACAAATGAAAAACAACACTTTGTCATGTATAAGTCTAGTTTTTCAACTAGACTGCTAGGTCTTTGAGGGAAAGCACTATGGTTTTTCTTCCTTTGCATTTCTCATATTGCCTCTAGTATAGTAGAATATTCATCAGTATTTGATTCATCCCTCTCATCATCCTCAGCAGCAGCATTATCACAACTCATATTTATTTATTACTTTAAAGTTTCCTAAGTGTTTTACATACATTGTCTCATGTGAACCTTGCAACCACATTAGGGTTGGTCATATTTTTAAGTCCCATTCTGAGGATGAATAAGCTTAGGCTCATAGGCATTAAGTGATTTGTCCAGAGTCAAATAGCGAGTAAGTGTCTTTAGGTGGGATTTGAACCAAAATCATACTGAATCAATCAACAAAGGCAAAAACACCAAAACAATATCTATTGTCCAGGAGTTCATATGGTAATCAGGGAGATAATATGTAAATAAATAACTACATATATAAGAGATGTATAGTAGAAAGAAAGTAATCTCACAGAGGAAGACTCGAGTGACTGGAGGGATTGAAAAATCTATGACCTTGGCATTTGAGCTGAATCCCAAGAATTCAGGAACATCAAGATTAAATAAAGAAAGTTCATTCCAGACACTGGGGGCAGTTAGTACAAGAGAGAAAGGAAATGGATTGTCGTGTGCGTGTAGTTTGGTGGGTATTGTAGAACTGTAGAATATTTTAGGTGAACAATGAAATTTATGTAGGAGCGTGACATGTTCAGACTTGTATTTTAGGGAAAATATCTTTAGCAGCTATGTGGGAAAAGGAATGGAGGAGAAAGATCCTTGACACACAGAGACCAGTTAGGAGGTTCTTGCAACATTACAGTTGAGAGGTGATGAGGGCCTGAATAAGGATGGTTGCTGTGTGAGTAGAGAGGGGAAGGAAATATATGAGAATTATGGTAAAGGATATACCTTCCTACTCTTACTACTTATTACTGAGTACTGTGGTGTTCAGTCTTGCCTTACAAGATGGGGGTGGAGGGTGGGGCACCCTTACTCAACCGTTAGTCATTGCATCAGATGTTAAGAAGAGAAATAAAAAAGCCCATTTCTACACAAGAACTCTCTGTTTTGGCAGTGTGATGTCTTGCAACCCCAACATTCTGCCACAGGCTAGTCTCCTTAGCGTTCAAATGCCCATTTCTGGGGAAAGGAAAATCCACATTCTAAGACTGACCTCATCCATAATCACCTATGTCTACAGAATTAGGGTCTTCTCTTCTTTCACCATAATTCTTTCCTCCTCCCTGCTGTATTCAAACTCTGTAAGTGAGATCATCTCAAGTGAATGAATCTTGCACTTCATGACAAGTGGAGAAAAAGGTAATTTGTTCTGTGGGCCGCCTTCCCCATGTATTCCAATCAGAGCCTGGATGTTCTCTTCAGTTACAGTAGGCTCCTTTCCCTTCTCCCCACTTTCTAGTATTCTGTTGGGGGGTAGGTGAGAGAGAAATAAAATTATGAGGGTGATTAATGGATCAAGATGATAAATAACGAGGTCAGTTCTCCATTTCTGGGGCAAGTCCAGAAGCCTTGGCAAGAATAATCATATTAATTGGTGAACTTTAGTTATAATTCCCTATTGGATCCATGAATGATTTTAATTATAACTTTTTTATCTTCTAAATTGCATTTCTATACTTTGTTTATGCTCTACATGTAATTAAAATACCATGTTTTCCCTTCAATTTATATTTCATGATTTAAGGCATCACTTGATCTAAGCATAAGGATCTGTCAAAGGAAACTGGGTTGTACATATCTTGTTATTAATACCAGATAATTGTGTACATTGGCCTGCCTTCTAAGATCAATTCAGCCTTGGTACTCACACCTCTTTGGTACCCTCTGCCTCTCTGATAAAGGGTAAAGTGATGAGTTCCAAGTCTTCTGTTTAAGGAGGTCAGCCATCTCCTCATTTCTGAGCATACTCTTTTTTGACATTTCCATCATACCCTGGACTGAGTTCTTCCACCTTGTGGTGTTGTCCCCCATCAGACAGTGAGCTCCTATATACCCAGCTGTTAGCATAGTTTCTGGCACATAGTAGTTACTTGATAAATGCCGTTGACTCTCCCGGGCCCTTTTCTCCTGTTCCTCTGTGCTATTTTGCAAACTCATCAGTTCCTATGGCTTCAAATATTATTTCTATGGAGAAGACACCTAGATCTTGATTGCCAGTCTCATACCATCAAGTGCCTCTGGGACATCTGGAACTAGATGTCCCACAGATATCCCAAACTGAACATGACCCAAGAAGAACACATTATTTTTCTCCCCAAACTTTTTTCTTTTCCCAACTCCCTTGTTATGTCACAGGAACCATCATCCTCCCAGTCATTCAGGCCCCCAAAAACCTAATGCTGTCCTTCACATCTAAATCTCATTCATCACATTTATTCAATCTGTTGCCAAGTTTTGTTATTTTCAATTCTACACCATTTCTCATATATATATATATATGTATATATATATATACATATATATGTATATATATACATATATATGTATATATATACATATATATGTATATATATCCCCTTTGTTATTTTCTTTTTAATAGTATTTTATTTTTTCTAATTATATGTAAAGACAATTTTCAACATTCATTTTTGAAAGATTTTGAGTTCCAAATTTTTCTCTTCCCCTCCCACCCCACAAGATTGCAATCTAATATAGCTTATACATGTATAATAATGTAAAACATATTTCCACATTTGTCATATTATGAACGAAGAAACAGAATAAAAGAAAAAATAACATGAACACTCCCATCCCCCAAAAAGTGAAAATAGTATGTTTTGATCTGCATTCTGACCCCATCATTCCCTTCTCTGGATGTGGATAGCATTTTCCATTATGAGTCTTTTGAAATTGTTTTGGATCATTTTACTGCTGAGAAGAGCCAAGTCAATCGTAGTTGATTATTGCACAGTGTTTCTGTTACTGTGTACAATGTTCTTCAGGTTCTGCTCATTTCACTCAGTATCAATTCATGCAAGTCTTTCCAGATTTTTCTGAAATTGACCTGCTCTTAATTTCTCATAGCATAATAGAATTCCATTATATTCATATGCCACAACTCGTTTTGCCAATGCCCAATTCATGGACATTCCCTTAATTTCCAATTTTTTGCCACAACAAAGAGTTGCTATAAATATTTTTGTACATGTGGATCCCTTTGTTCTTACTACACAGCCTCCATCCCAGTATGGGCCCTCATTACCTTATGCCTGGACTATTTCAATAGTCATGTGTTGGTGTCCCTGCCCCAAGTCACTCTTCAGTGCAATACATTCTCCACTATCAACCAAAAGGATTTTCCTAAAGCACAAGTTGAACCCTGTAATCCTCCTTCTCAAAAAACAAACAAATAAAGAAAATAGAAAAAGCAAACAACTCTCCTGGCTCACTATCATCTCCAGGATCAAATACAAAATCCTCTGTTTGTCCTTCTAGGCCCTTCAGACCCAGCACCTTCCTATCTTTCCAGTCTTACTCTCCTCTATGTATTCTTTAATAAGTGACACTGGCTTTTCGGCTGTTTCTAATACATAGCTTCAGTCTCCTGATTCTGTGCCTTTTCTCTGGCTGTCCTTCATTTCAGGAAAGCTGTCCCTTTTTACCTACCCCTTCTGGCTTCCCTAGCTTCCTTCAGTACTAATATCAAATAAGTTTCTGTAAGAGGCCTTTCTCAGTGTCCTCTTCCCTACCTAATGGCTTCCCTTTGAGACTTATTTGCTGTTTACATGGTATGTTTTCTATGAACTTTTTTTGCATGTTGTCTACCTCAATAGAATGAGATCTCCTTGAGAGCAGTAATCGTGTTTTTGCCTTGTTCTTATATCAGTAGTACTTAACACAATACCTTAAGAAATGTTTGCTGATTGACTGAGTGGTCCCCAATGAACCATCTGGGTTTCATTAAGGTTAGAGTTTTTGGGGGACTCAATACAGTTAGGTTCTATCATTCAAACAGACTCTTTCATTGGCAGACTCTATCACCACTCAGCATGAAGAAGGTAAAATATCATTTCACCATCAGCAGAGGAACTGAGAAACATCTTATGCCCTGACAGGAAGATACATCACTAGGAATGTGCAATGAGATATGGCTTGAAGTAGTAGGTGAGGATTTAGTAGATGTGTCTTCTAGTGGTTCTGCTGTTTATATTTTCTTCTTTACTTCTGGTATACCATGACAGAGTAATAGTTGGATGTTGCTCTTTGTTTTAAATCTCTCCTTTTCTGAAAGATGGATCGCTATGGAACCTAGGAGTCTCTCAGCATCTAGGTGATAGACCACAAGAGCTAGAGTCAGGAAGAACTGAATTCAAATTTGGCCCCACACTTACTAGCCATGTGACCCTAGGCAAGGCATTTAACCTTTGTTTGCTTCAGTTTCCTCACTTCTAAAATGGAGATCATAATAGCACGTACCTCCCAGTGTTGTGAGGATCAGATGAGATAATAATTGCAAAGTATTTAGCATACTTCTTGGCATATAACAAATGCTTTATAAATATCAGATGTTACTATAATATTATTATTAAGTAGTTAATAATAGTAATAGCTGGCATTAATATAGCGCTTTAAGGTTTGCACAGCACTTAATGTCATCTCATTTTATCCTCACAGTAACCCTGGCAGGTAGGTGCTAGTATAATCCCCATTTCACAGATGAGGAAACTCAGGCAGACAGAAGTTACATGACTTATGAAGGGTTTCATAGGCAGAAGTATGTGAGGCTAGATTTAAACTCAAGTCTTCCTGACTCTAGAAACAGTACTTTATAATTTGAGCTACTTAACTGTGAAAATGACTTAGAGACTAGTTTTCTGGTAGATAGGAAGCAAGTCAACAGTTTCTTTTCTTTATTTTTCTTTTTCTGTATGCCAGGAGTTCAGAAATTCATCTGACTTTGGGTCCAGGCAGGAATTAACCCACTGACATACTTCTAGGAATGATTGTGTCCATTGTATTTTTAAAATTATTGTTAATATTGCAGGTATTGTAATCTCTATTCTTCAGATACAAAGTTTCTAGCCCAGATACATTAAATGACTTTCTCTAGACCATATAACCAGGAAATACAAAAGCTAGCACTAAAACATAGGTCACTGTACTCCTAGTCCAATATTTTTTTTCAGCTATACCCCACATTAATCAATCACTTCACAAGCTGCTAATTACCTTTATTTCCACAAACAACATTTCTTGCCAATTCTATCTCATTTCATTGAATTCTACATTTTATTTTTATTTTTTATTGTCTGGGAATAAAAGATGAAAATAATAGGCATTTTAAAAATCTATATTGCCTGTAACTCTATATTATACAAGCCAATGTGATGCAGTGGAAAATTAACCTGGTAAATTGTGACATTCATTGTAACAGATCTTTGAGGTGCTATATTTTCTCTGTGTTTGCTATGTATCATGATTGCTAAGTGACAGTAGGGTAGGTGACTGATTTACTAAAGCAAAGAATTTAATTCTCCCTTTCCCCCATCCTCTACTCTGAAAGCTTGGGTGTGTCAAGAATGACAAAGGGAAGGAACTGCAGTAGAAGGAAGCTGAATTGGATTCTACGCTGAGGCTTTAGGGCATTGTGCCTCTGAATCACACCTACTGCAATGATACAGTGCCTATTCAAGATCTAGTCATCATCAGTTTTTATCTAATAACTACCCTGAACCAGGCTTGAGTTGTCAAACTAATCTCTCCTAAATGTAAATCTGACCATCTCTCTCCTTCTCTCTCTCTCTCTCTCACATACACATACACACACACACACACACACACACACACACACATATACACACACCCCTCTCCCATTCAATGTTAGTGGCTCCCTATTGCCTCCAGGGTCAAATATAAAATCGTCCATTTATTTTATAAAACCCTCCATACCCTGGGTGTTTCCTATATTTCCAGTCTTCCACTGTTTTAATCTTTGTGATCCAGTGACAATGGCCATTCTCCTTGGGGTTTCTCACACAACTCAATCTCTGCTCACAGCATGTTTATTGGGGTGTTTCTCCACTTCAAAACTTGATGGTAGGTACTGACTTCACTCCTGTATTTGCCTGTGCAGTACGTAGCACACTACTTAGCATATTTAAGTGGCACCAATGCTTGGTCTGGAATCAAGAAGACCTGAGTTCAAATTTGACCTCAGACACTTACAAGCTGACTCTGGACAAGTCACTTCAGTTTCCTCATCTGTAAAATGAGCTGGAGAAGGAAATGACAAACCCCTCCAGTATCTTTGCCAAGAAAACACCAAATGAGGTCACAAAGAGTTCGACATCAAAGAACAACAAAGTGCTTAATAAATGCTTCATTAATTAATTCTGCAGACAATTTGTAGTCATCCATGGCCCAAGTAGAGATTTCACAGAGAATGGCCATCTGCTGATGGAAACAGCTTGTGAAAAAGAGAATAACTATGATTAATGAGTGAAGGACCAGAAGCAGAGACAGGTTGTATGTGTAGCTCAGGAGATTGATTGATGGTTGGTCAAGTGCTGATGAGTCAGAGAATTGCCAGAGGTAAAGGGTCCTGTCCATGTATTATTGCATTGCAGTAGCACCAGTGAGTTAAGTGGCATCATGGCTTAATGGATTGTGATAGACTTGAAGTCAGGAAACCCTTGCTTCCATCTCTGCTTCTGACACTCGCTAGCTGTGTGGCAACAGAAAAGTCACTTCATTTTTATGAACCTTAACTTTTAGTAATACAGGGATGATAATATTTATAGTAGTGACCTCACTGGACTGTTGGGAAGCTCAAAGGAAATTGTGTATGGAAACTACCTTGAGAATTTTAATGTATTGTCTAAATATCAGGTAGTGTTATTATGAGTTGGAAGGGTCCAAAGGTGCAGGCAGAATCAACAGTCCCAGGTCAAACCAAGAGTTTTAAGGAAGCTACTGAACTTGACTTACCTACAAAGTGCTGTTACAGAGTGCTTTAAAGTTTGCCAAGGACTTTATATATGCTCTCATTGGAGCTTTGACAGCAACCCTATGAAGGTAGTACTATCAGATAGTCAGATGTATCTGGGATTTCACTGATTCAGAGGTTACCTTCAATCATTCAGTAATAGCTAACATTTACATAGTGTTTGGTATGTGCCAGGCACTGTGCTAAGTGCTTTCCAATTATTATCTCCTTTGCTCCTCACAACAGCTAGGGGAGAGAGGTGCTATTACTATTCAGATGTGGAAACTGAGACATTTTACACATGAGGAAACTGAGACATACAAATAATAAGTGACTTACCCAGGGTCACACGGCAAGTAAGTGTCTGAGATAAGAACTGAACTCAGGTTTTCCTGACCCAAGGTCTGGTACTCTAGTCACTGTGCCATGTAGCTGATTGTTGTATAACCTTTACTCACACAATCTCTCCATGAGTGTCTGAAAGTTCATGTTTTCCCCCAAATTCATATCTGGGGTGTCCACCTAAATTAAGAGATACTATGGTGATTATAACCACAATTTTTTAAGGTGAAGAAACCTAGGCTTAAAAAAGTGAGGTGGGAGCAGCTAGGTAGCACAGTGAGTAGATCACTGGCCCTGAAGTCAGGAGGACCTGAGTTCAAATATGACCTCGGACACTTGACACACTTACTATCTGTGTGACCTTAGGCAAGTCACTTAACCCCTATTGCCCTGCCTTCCTCCCTCCAAAGAATAGTTAAATGACTCACCCATGACAATGTAGCTCTTGAGTTTCTGAGGCAGGATTTGAATCCAGTTCTCACTGACTCAAGTGCAACACTCAGTTTTCAATACTACATTGCCTCCCAATCAAGCAAAACCTGGAATAGCTGAGTAAGTCACTTGAATTCTATTTGCCTTAATATCCTCATGTGTAAAATAAATATAACAATAGCACTTAACACTTATCCTCGCCCCCTCCCCCAGGCATATTGTGAGGACCAAATGAGAAGATAATTGTAATGCACTCAGCACAGTGCCTGGCACATAGTAAGAACTATGTAAATGTTAGCTATTATTATTTTGGAGAAGCCACAGCTCTTCAGGATGCCCTGTCCCTGATACGGCCTCCTTAGTGAGAAACAGCTATGTCTAAAATGAAAGTGTATATTAAGGTAAGTTTCTGCTTATAAATATCCATAAACAATTTGTTTAACTATGGGAAACCTTTTTTTAAAGTTATATCCTTATGTAAAGTACAGCTTATAAATGTAAAATCGTCTATATTTAAAAGAAATGTGTTTGTGAAATATCTGGCCACTAGGGGCAACCTCATTAAAAAAGGATAATGATTTAAAGTTCAAGTGAAGTTCAAAGAGTTAATAACACTTGATGAGAAGGAAACTTAACTCCTCTCTTTTTCGCAGGGGGTCAGTAAGGGGAAGGGGAAATTTACCCTTCTGTGAGGTCCTGAACATATGCTAGAATGTGTGTTGGCCTTGTCAATATTTTCAGATTATTTGAACCCCAATAATCCAAACTGCTTTTTGCTCTATGCTAAAAATCCCCTTTTCCTGCCTCAGCAACTTCAAAGACCAGGAGTATCTTTATTGTCTGTGGTGACAGAAAGTCTGCAGCCAGAGCTGTGGGCTAGAAACATTTACATCTCTAAGTGACCCTACCTTGTTAATTGATTTGTTTACCTGAGAACTATCTTTCTTTGATATGGGGATCATAAAATTGAGTAACATGCTGAATTGTGATGGTTCTAAAAAATATAAAAACCTGTTCATCCCTCTGTACAAGTCAGTCAGACTCTCTCTGGCTCAATCCATAATCACGTCTGTCCACTATGCTTAAAGCAAATGAATAAATAAATAATATGAATTTTTCTATCACCTAGCTCTGTTTGCCTCCATTAACCAAACTCCCAGGTTGACAGCCTGTAAGGTAGCATTAGCAGCTCTCTTGTGAAATTGCTATTGTGGAAATAAATGAACTGTTAGTTAATCTTTTATTTCATCCCAGATGTTTATAGAGTTTTCATAGAGGCACAACTAGAAAAAGGTCTTAGCTTGAGGTACTTCCAGAAGTATGATATCGCCTTAAGATTGAATAGGAACCTTTCTTTGATCTTAACTGGGCTTGTCCCTTCATGAGGATGGCACACTCCAAATTTGATGCACATAGCCCCAAATGGATCTCAAGCATGGGAAAAAATAGTGGGCTAATTCTCTCAAAGACTAGGATGAAATTAGAAAGATAATAGAAAAAGAAAAAATATTTAGAACCCAAAAGGAACCACCCAAATCTACTTCCTCTACTCAGAGACAAAAAAAAAAAATTTCCTGGAATAATATCACAAGATGTTGGAAAGAGTGGTGATTTCTGTGAATGTGAAGCACTGGTTTGGAAGCTTAGAGGAGCTCAATGCTGGTACACAAAAAGACTGTAACTTTTACCAGGTTAGAAGATAGGAAGATGAATAAGATTGGAGGGTAAGAAGGACATCTTTCTTATTCTGGGATAGCCTGACCTTCTGGGAAATTGGGCTTTTCACTAAAGGAAGCCCCCTAAGCAAATTTTGTTCTGGTCTTACTTTACGATGGCTAGAGCTTCATGGTTGACTGCAACAATTTTTTTAATTAAGATTTTTTATTTTTATTTTTTTTTGCAACATAGATAATATTTATTTGTATTTTTTAAAGTTAGTATGTTGTTCCCAGGGATCCTTTTTCAATTTGAGTTTGACATCACTACTTAAAAATAATGCAAATACAGGAAGGACACAATGAACTGATAAAAGTAAAAAGTTTTCATGATCAGATTTGTCAATTAAGAGATCATTGGTAACTTTGGAAAGAGCAATTTCTTTTTTTAATTTTTTTTTTATTTTTAGTTTACAACAGATGGCTTTACATAATTTTGAGTTCCAGATTTTCTCCCCTCTCTCCCCCCTCCCTGCCCAAGACGGCATGGAATCTCATATAACTACCATGTATAACTTCGTATTGAATTAATTTATACATTAGTCAAGTTGTGGAGAAGAATTATGACCAATGGAATGAATTGTGAGAAAGAAGAAACAGAACCAAAAAAAAAAAACCAACCCAAAAACAAAAACAAAAGAGAAGAGAAAAAGGCGAGCATGAAGTATGCCCCAATCTGCATTCAAAATTCATAGTTCTTTCTCTGGATGTAGATAGCATTCTCCATCATGAGTCCTTTGCAGTTGTCCTTGCACCTTGTATTGCTGAGAAGAGCAAAGTCTGTCAGGGTTGGTCCTCACGGAATCCATATATCTGTGGTTGTGTACAATGTTCTCCTGGCTCTGCTCTGCTCACTCAGCATTATGTCGTGTAGGTTTTTCCAGGTTGTTGTGAAGTCCGTATCATCCCCATTTCTTATGGCACAATAGTATTCCATTACCTTCATATACCACAGCTTATTCAGCCATTCCCCAATTGATGGGCATCCCTTTGATTTCCAATTCTTGGCTACCACAAAAAGAGCCGCTATAAATACTTTTGTACATATGGGTCCTTTTCCCGCTTGTGTGATTTCTTTGGGATACAACCCTAGAAGTGGTATTGCTGGGTCAAAGGTTATGCACATTTTTATAGCCGTTTGGACATAGTTCCAAATTGCTCTCCAGAATGGCTGGATCAGTTCCCAACTCCACCAACAATGTAACAGTATTTCAATTTTCCCACATCCTTTCCAGCATTTATCATTTTCCTGTTTTGTCATTTTAGCCAATCTTACAGGAGAGATGTCGTATCTAAGAATTGTTTTGATTTGCATTTCTCTAATCAGTAGTGATTTAGAGCATTTTTTCATATGCCTATAGATATCTTTAATTTCTTCCTCTGAAAACTGCCTGTTCATATCCTTTGACCATTTCTCAATTGGAGAATGACTTGTATTCCTATAAATTTGGCTCAGTTCCCTGTATATTTTAGAGATGAGGCCTTTATCAGAGACACTAGTTGTAAAGATTTTCTCCCAATTTTTGCTTCCCTCCTAATCTTTATTGCACTGGCTTTGTTTATACAAAAACTTTTCAATTTAACATAATCAAAATTATCCATTTTGCATTTCGTAATGCTCTCTATCTCTTGTTGTGTCATAAAAATCTTTCCTTTCCCATAAATCTGATAGGTAAACTATTCCTTGCTCTCCCAAATTGCTTATAGTATCAGCCTTTATTCCTAAATCATGAACCTATTTTGCCTTATATTTGGTATATGGTGTAAGATATTGGTCAATGCCCAGTTTCTGCCCTACCATTTTCCAAGGTTTCCCAACTTCTTGGTCAGGTTCAAATGGTCCATCATATGTAATCCCCTTTAACCTCCATTTTATATGCCTGCATGTATGATAATGATTTGTAGTAGAGCTAAAATTTCCTACACAAAGCAGCTATATGATATATTGAAGCTTATTTGCGATTTTTGCCATTGGTTCAAAGGCATCTGACACTATACAGAAAATATCTTTTGATTGGTTTAGAGAATTATTCAAGGCCCTTGGTCCTGAGAATAAAAAAAAAACCTGCAAGGCAATTTGGAATTGACCAGTACAGCAGTAGAACAATCTATTGGTCAAAGGTACAGGAAAATTCATCAATTTGGGAGTTGTGCAGGCAGATTCTTATACCTGTAAGAGCAGTGGGGGTTGGGGGAAAAGAGAATGAGATTAAAGTAAGTATTAAACTTCTCCCAGCATCTAGTGGACTGTTGGATCAATAAGAGACAAGACATCCAAAGAGACAGCATATGGAAAGACATGAGAGAGAGAGAAAAAGAAAGAGAGAGACAGAGAGACAGAGAGAGAGACAGAGAGAGGGAGGGATAGACAGAGAGAGAGAGAGAGAGAGAGAGAGAGAGAGAGAGTCACCAGAGCTAAGTAGCTTCAGGCAACATGATTCCTGGGATTCAAGAAAGGACTTCTAGGCCATAAAACCATGAGTTCTGAGCTGTTCTTTGCCACGTGCAAATCCTGCCCATGTCCTTCTAAGTATGCCTTAGAGCATATATTGGACTCTAAATTTAAGTCCATTCTTCCCATGGATCTTATGTCTACTTGTGAAAGAGTGCAGCCTGGTTTTTTTGGGGGAAATATTTTGGAACTAGTATTGTGGCTATGTTATTTTAGTAAATATTTTTGAAAAGAGCTAACTGAATCTACTGGCTGATTGTTAATGAGATTCACACTCCAGTGGGCTCCTAAGTTAGTTTCAAGAGTATAGCCCCTCATGTGTTACCATTAGAGTCCTCAGAGTCATAACCACACCCTCTGAGTAATCAACCGATGAATGAAAGTGTAAGTTGGAAGAGCAACACAGAGGTAGTGTGGTGTGTGTGTGTGTGTGTGTGTGTCTGTGTCTGTCTGTCTGTCTGTGTCTGTGTGTCTGTGTCTGTGTGTCTGTGTCTGTGTGTGCGCATGTGTGTGTGTTTGTGTGTGTATTCAAAACATGTTGAATGGGGGGAGATCTCTGTTTCAGAGGTTTCTGTGTGTCGATTTTTTGGACATAATCTACCAAGATATCTTATAGTTTATTGTTCAAAGGTATTTGAATTTACAAGACAAGTTGTACTGGATAATATTGGGAGTAGTCCTATTAATAAATCTAGGGAAGAATTTGGAAAGCTCAGGCACAAAGGAAACTTCTTGGGTAGCATCAGATCTAAGTTATAGTTCTAATTCTATTTTTTTATTTTTTATTATTTTTTTAAATTTAATTTAAATTTATTTATTTAACATATTTGGTTTTCAGCATTGATTTTCACAACAGTTTGAATTACAAATTTTCTCCCCATTTCTACCCTCCCCCCCACTCCAAGATGGCATATATTCTGGTTGCCCTGTTCTCCAGTCAACCCTCCCCTCTATCACCCCCCTCCCCTCTCATCCCCTTTCCCTTCCTTTCTTGTAGGGCAAGATAAACTTCTATGCCCCATTGCCTGTGTATCTTATTTTTCAGTTGCATGCAAAAACTTTTTTTTTTGAACATCTGATTTTAAAACTTTGAGTTGCAAATTCTCTCCCCTTTTCCCTTCCCACCCACCCTCCCTAAGAAGTCGAGCAATTCAACCTAGGCCACACATGTATCATTATGTATAACCCTTCCACAATACTCATGTTGTGAAAGGCTAACTACATTTTGCTCCTTTTCAACCCATCCCGCTTTGTTGAATTTTCTCCCTTGACCCTGTCCCCTTTCCAAAGTGTTTGTTTTGATTACCTGCACCCCCATCTGCCCTCCCCTCCATCATCCCCCCCTTTTGTTTTTTTTTATCTTCCTCCCTCTTCTTTCCTGTGGGGTAAGATACCCAACTGAGTATGTATGGTATTCCCCCTCAGGCCAAATCTGATGAGAGCAAGGTTCACTCATTCCCCCCTCACCTGCCCTCTCCCCTCCTCCCATAGAACTGCTTCCTCTTGCCACCTTTACGCAAGATAATCCACCCCATTCTATCTCTCCCTATCTCCCTCTCTCAGTATGTTGCTCTCTCATCCCTTAATTTCATGTTATTTCTTTTAGATATCTTCCCTTCATCTTCAACTCACCCTGCGTCTGCTCTCTCTCTTTTACACACACACACACATATATATATATATATATATACACATAAAAACAGACATATATATACATATATACACATACATACACATACATACATATACACATAGGTATATACATACATACATGTTCACTTATATATATATATATACATAAACATATACACATATATGTGCATAATCCCTTCAACTACCCTAATACTGAGGTCTCATGAATCATACACATCATCTTTCCATGTAGGAATGTAAACAAAACAGTTCAACTTTAGTAAGTCCCTTGCAATTTCCGTTTCTTGATTAACTTTTCATGCTTCTCTTGATTCTTGTGTCTGAAAGTCAAATTTTCTATTCAGTTCTGGTCTTTTCACTGAGAAAGCTTGAAAGTCCTCTATTTTATTGAAAATCCATATTTTGCCTTGGAACATGATACTCAGTTTTGCTGGGTAGGTGATTCTAGGTTTTAATCCTAGCTCCATTGACCTTCGGAATATCACATTCCAAGCCCTTTGATCTCGTAATGTAGAAGCTGCCAGATCTTGGATTATTCTGATTGGGTTTCCACAATACTCAAATTGTTTCTTTCTGGCTGCTTGCAGTATTTTCTCCTTGATATGTGAGCTCTGGAATTTGGCAACAATATTCCTAGGAGATTTCTTTTTGGGATCTATTTGAGGAGGTGATCGATGGATTCTTTCAATTTCTATTTTGCCCTGTGGCTCTAGAATATCAGGGCAGTTCTCCTTGATAATTTCTTGAAAGATGGTATCTAGGTTCTTTTTTTGATCATGGCTTTCAGGTAGTCCAATAATTTTTAAATGATCTCTCCTGGATCTATTTTCCAGGTCAGTGGTTTTCCCAAGGAGATATTTCACATTGTCTTCCATTTTTTCATTCCTTTGGTTCTGTTTTATAATATCCTGATTTCTCATAAAGTCACTAGCTTCCACTTGCTCCAATCTAATTTTTAAAGTAGTATTTTCTTCAGTGGTCTTTTGGACCTCCTTTTCCATTTGGCTAATTCTGCCTTTCAAGGCATTCTTCTCCTCATTGGCTTTTTGGAGCTCTTTTGCCATTTGAGTTAGTCTGTTTTTTAAGGTGTTGTTTTCTTCAGTGTATTTTTCAGTATTTTTTTTGGTCTCCTTTAGCAAGTCATTGACTTGTTTTTCATGGTTTTCTCACATCCTTCTCATTTCTCTTCCCAATTTTTCCTCTACTTCTCTAACTTGCTTTTCCAAATCCTTTTTGAGTTCTTCTATGGCCTGGGGCCAGTTCATGTTTTTCTTGGAGGCTTTTGTTATAGGCTCTATGACTTTGTTGTCTTCTTTAGGCTGTATGTTTTGGTCTTCTTTGTCACCAAAGAAAGAATCCAAAGTCTGAGACTGAATCTGGGCATGTTTTCGCTGCCTGGCCATATTCCCAACCAACTAACTTGACCCTTGAGTTTTTCAGTGGGGTATGACTGCTTGTAGACTAACGAGTTCTATGTTCCACGTTTGTGGGGGAGGTGCCAGCTCTGTCAGACCCGCACTGCTCCTTCCCCAAGAACCCCCAACTGAACTGGCCTTAGATTTTCGACAGGCTGTGCACCCCTGCTGTGATCCGCCACTTAATTCCTCCCACCAGGTGGGCCTGGAGCCGGAAGTAACAACAGCTGTAGCTGCCCCACCTCAGCTGACCCCGGGGCTGGAAGCCGAACTGTGAACTCCTTCCACTTCTGCAGCTTTTCCCACTAACCTTCTCCGCAGTCTTTGGTGTTTGTGGGTTGAGAAGTCTCGTAACTGCTGCAGCTCACTGAATCAGGGCGCTAGGGCCCCCTCTGCCCGGCTTCTGGTCTGGATGGTCCATGCCGCTCAGGCTGGGCTTTGCTCCTCTCCGTTCCCAGCTCCCTGCTCCCTGCTCCCAGCTCCCAGCTCCCAGCTCCGTGTGGAATAGACCTCACCCAGAGACCATCCAGGCTGTCCTGGGCTGGAGCCCTGCTTCCCTCTGCTGTTCTGTGGGTTCTGCCGTTCTAGATTTGGTTCAGAGCCATTTTTTATAGGTTTTTGGAGGGACTCGGTAACGGAGCTCACTCTAGTCCCTGCTTACCAGCCGCCATCTTGGCTCCACCCCCCTCTAATTCTATTTTTAACTCATAGGTGAACTTTAAAAAAAAATCATTTCCTCTCTTTTGTCTCCATTTCTTTATTTAACAACATAGAGTTCTTTTTGGGTGGTCTCTAAGGTTTAATATGCTAAGGCTGCAAAAGGAAAACCATCAAACCTTTATACACCCTGTGGATTTGATATATAAAATCTTAGTGCTTTTTGTCACGTTGAAGGACATCTCTGAGAGATGTGTTTCTGTGTGTGTTTCTTTTCCATTTTCTTACTTTCCACAACCACTATCCACTTCTATACTTCCTGATCTCTTTCCACTGAAGTAGTACCATGATTATGTATGTGTTTATACATATATATCATATATATACCTATATATGCATATACATATATATCCTATATATATATATACACACACAAGGGGTGAAGCAATAAAAGCATCAATTATGCAGATCTTGAATACTAACACAGTGCCTTATACATAGTAGATATGCAATGAATATTGATTGAATTGAATTGAACCACTGCCAATTGTTTTAACAAAGGCATCAATCTCTCGCCTGTCGCTACCTGTAGGAAGCTTATAAAAACAGATAGTTGAGGCCTCTGAGCTGATATTCCCAAACCTATCTCATATTCTGGCTACAAAAATGAATGTGTTGAAAGGAGAGAGAATAAAAAAGGTGAGACTACTACTTTACAGCAGAGATGTATTTCTATGGGGAGTCTTGTTATTTGGGTGACTTTCCTTTTGTATATGTGTTTGTGTTACATTTTTTTAACATATCACTGAAAGCAAAATGCCTTGGCATTGGATTGTCAAATACTATTTTAGGTCTAAGTCAGTAATGATTTTTTATATTGGGATTAGTAATAACTGTATCTTTCATAAAGATTTCTGAGACCTTACCTGGTCTCTCAGGTATGTCTGAATCACAGACTTTGGACTCTCAGAGTTAATAGTTACAGAATACTGATATACTAAGAGGTAAAGGGGTTGTGGTACAAATCATTACCATAACTGGGAAGGATGTTACCAGAACAGGTATTTAGTTTCAAGTGAAATAATAAAGTCTAATCCACCGAGAAACCTAAAAGTTTTTAAAATAAATCTGATAAGTGAAAATTGTTGCCAATAATTTATCTCTTCAAGAGTCATACAGAAAACTAAGGGAAAGACTAGCAGTCATTGCAGTTAATGCTTAATGAGTAAGGTACTAGATTATACCTAGGTGTTTAATTCTTTAAATCATACACTTTATTTTTCTATCTAAGTCTGAACCTGTAATGTCATCAATGTGGGGAAATTATTGTGCAAACTCCCTCTGTCAGAATAAATGATCAACTTATCTGTGACATAGCCTTAGAGACTGACCTGTGGCGCTGAGAGATTCAACGACTTGCTCATGATCACATATGTATTGTGTGTCAGGAACAGGACTTGAAACCATATTTCCTGACTTCAAGGATAGCCTTCTAGCTACCATATCATGCTGTCTTTCTTTATTTTATTTGCATTTTTTACATATAGCTACTACTAATACTAGCTAAAGTTATTTTGATTAGTTGACTGAAGGATGATTTCTATTTATTGATTTTTAAAGGACAGGAATTGAAAATTCAAGGCTCTTTGGATCACTTATTAATGTGTTGTTTTACTATGTGTTCAATGATAAAAGACTTATCTGCAGAAAAAGCACTTCAAAATAAATCATAGCCATTGTTTGGCCTTGGTTGACAATTTTAAGCCTCTTAAGTAAAATTATAATATGTTTTCTCCAAATAACTTTGCTATTTTTATGTGATCCAATGTGGTTGCTGCCAGTCATGTATTGTCCTAGGGACAGAATTGAGAAACTCAGTGGAAACAACTGGGATAAGCTAGTTAGATTGGAGCTGACCTCCCAGCTTCATTTACACTTATTTCCCTTTCTGGTACCCATTATTTGGTTTTCCAAGAGCATCAGAGTCCCTAATACTGATTGACACAGGAACTGCTGAATTGCTCTGTCCCATCTCCCTTTTGTTTCTGTCTCATAAATACAGTAATAACCTAGGAAATACAAGGCAAAAAGAAAGCAACAACAAAAACTATAGTGCATTGATCATCTAATTGTTATCAGCTTTGTTGGAACTTTCCCCAACAAACATACTTAAGCCTCACCACAATGCTCATTTCCCCTTATCAGACAATAAAAATGGGGCATTATCTCCACGTTTAACTTTTTCAGTTGTTCTTTGTCTTTATAAGTATTCATAAACTAGCCCAGGGGTAGAGAACCTGTGGCCTCAAGGCCACATGTGGCTTTCTAGGTCCTCCAGTGTGGCCTTTTGACAGAATCCAGGTTTTACAGAACAAATCCTTTTATTAAGGGGATTTGTTCTGTGAAATTTGGATTCAGGATAGTGACTAGCCTCTTCATACTCTCTGGCATCCTTAAATTTCCCCATGGAAATGCTAGTATGATCAATTACTCTTCTAGGTGGTAAGAGCTGAGCAGGGAAATTCCTCATACCTCTCTTTTTGCTTACTCTGTATACATCCCCATCTCTTGAAACCTGAAGTACAATACCCTTCAGATCCAGTTTATTTCATTTTGTCTGATTGTCAAATATAATCCTCAGTTATCCCTCCCTCCCACCCCAACCAGAGATGGCTAGGGCCTAGGGACCCAAGATATCATACCATCTCTCTAAATGAACAGCCTTCCCAACCATCAGAGTTATCAAAAGACCTGGTGGATCTTAGACCGTATCTTTCCAGAGACAAAGAAATAGACTTTGTCCTTTATCAAGGAAATAGGCCTGGACCTATATGTCTTGGATTTTAACCAATTACCTTTTAAGTTGAATGTCAAATTTCTCTGGGGCCCAAATATATGGATTTCTTTTTGTTCTTCTATCCGAGAAAACATGCCAGAAGGGTGGACTTTGCTAGACAGCTTCACATTTTGTTTCAATTCCAATGTGTTATAATTTAAAAAATGAGAAATCCTAATCAAATTTCCCTGTTTTCCATGAATTCATTTTTTTCCCAGAACTTTGACATGGACACAGATATTTCCGTCTTTTAAATAGTCACAAATTATGTTTATGTAGAGCTAGTCTTCCCAAGACTAGCTTAGTGCTGTTTGGAGTTAGGACTTCTGTTCTTCACTTATGATTGTTTCATTAAACATCCCTTCCTTTCAAAGTAAATTACAGTTACAGTAAATCCTGGGATTTGAGAAACCTTTAATTTTCTTGAATAATTACTAGCTTCCTCCATGTTTCACAATTACTTCTCAGATACACCTTAGTAGAAGGAATCCTTTCTTGATTCTTATAATAATGGAGACTCCGTGCAGTCTGTAATGGACCAAATATCAGATCTCTGAGTTTGTTACAGAAGTGAAAGAAACTATTTGTCCACTTTATATCTTTGGAACAGAGGCTTACAATACCACACTATTTTAAACAATACAATATTATGTTTTATTTAGTCTATACTAAAGCCTAAAATATGACATTATTTTAAACATATAGCAGTAACACAATTTCAATGAGTAATATGTTGTTTAATTTAATTCCTATACCCCACACCAGGACTCTCATATTACAGTTTTATTCCTATTCCTGTCAAGCCACAGTCATGCTTCCCCAATTCTTTAGCTATACATATGCTTCTTTCATTTAATATTGCATATGACCCTCTCTAATTCACAATAAGACTTGTAAACATTATATTTCTATAGCATATGTGACATAATATATTCTACAATCTAATCAGTTTCTCTCAGTTGTCACCTAATTGCACCAGGGTTTCATTTAGGTACTATCTATACCCTTACTTCCCAAAAACAAGCAAAAAAATAAGTAGTCCTGTTTTTCAGGTGTTCTCCCCAGTGTATTAGGTTTATTCCCAGGCTGCCCTCCCTGAATGGTCAAATATCAACAAAACAACAAAAATAAAAACAAAGGGAAACATTTAAATATAAAATTTGGTTGGGGGGGAGGGAAGGAAGGCCAGGGAGATAAAGGACTAGATTGGAGACAGAGTAAGGAGAAAAAAGTTACTCTCCAGCTTTCATATGAGGTATGTGCCTGGAGTCCCCCCTAATGAGCTTGCAAAGGGCATAGCTCATTGTAAGAACAGGGGTATGTCACACTAAGTAAAACTAAATGTCAGAGATCGGATCAGGATCTCTTGCTACTTCAATATAAAGGCGCTACAATTATTTTCATTGTTTTATCTGATAGCTCTTATCTCAGAGTAGTGCATCTATCCCACATGGAAATCTAGTTCATCTTTCTTCACAGAATCTCCTTCTCAATATGGTATGCTTTTGGTTAAAATAGAAAATGGTCCACTGGGCTTGCTTTCTTTGCTTTGAAACCAAAGAATGTGAAGAGCACAAGATTTGAGATGAGAAGACCTACGTTTGAAACCTAATTTTGGTATTTACTACTTGAGTAAGTTGTTAACTTCTTTGAGCCTCAGTTTCCTTCTGTGGAATATTAGGGGATAAGACATGACGATCTCTAAGGTTACTTCTATCTCTAAACTTTATGATTTTAAAACTAACCTGGGCCACTTTACTTACTGAGTGCCTCTTGTTAGGGCAAAATCTGTAAAATAGACTGCTGTTCCTATGCAGAAAGGGGAAAATATTCCCAAGATAAATTTATCCAGGCCTTTTCCTACTTATTTGTAAATCACTTTGCCAACCTTACAACTCCATATACACACAACCTATTATTATTATCCAGTCTAAGATTGTCTGGAACAACTTTTGGGGAAAGGTCCAATTCCCTATTTTTCTTCCCAATTTCAATACTGTGATATTATTCAGGTGTAGAATTCAAGTAATGAGTTTCCTTAATTTACAGAAGTTCTAATTGAGTTTGGATGACACTAACCTATCCAAATTATGGAGCAGATTTATCTTTTAGGTTGGGGGTTGTACTTCACGAACTTTAAGATTCCTGGCAACTGTAACACTGTGCAGTTTTATAAACCATTTTTTTCACAAGCTTATTGAAAAGTCCCTCAGGTGAAATGTATTTTTCAACATTTTTTCTGTCCCATCAGTTTTTTTCTATATATCTTTATTTTCTTATCTAATCTGTCACTCTTTTTTATTTTATTGGATGGTTTGATCCATTCATATTTAAAGCTGTCAGAGTTAGGTTTCTATTTTTCTCCATTGTGTCTAAAATTGTTGTTTTTTTTAATTTTCATATTGTGATTTTTCCCTCTTCTATGCTGCAAACACATTATTTTGCTCCTTCAGTTATTTTACTTTAATCCTTCTGTTATTGTAGCCTTGTTCCCACTGTCTCTCTTCCCCTCACTCTTCATTCCCCCTTCTTATTTGTTATCCCTTTCCCATTAGGAATTTATTAGTTCTTTTTTCCCTCTTTCTTTTAGCTGATTATAGGTCTCTTTCCCTTCTTTTGTCCTCTCAGTCAAGTAGATTCTCCCTTCTTCTCCTCAATTTTAGCTGTCCTGTTCATTTTATATACATACATACATACATACATATATATGTATATATATATATATATATATATATATATATATATATATATATTCATTTTTCCCCTTTACAAAAAAGGGACTTTTTCACTCACTTCTTTGTCGTCTAGACCCTTGTTTTCTGATTCATGACCCCGATAAATATCTGGTATTTCTGTGCTTTTCATGCAATCACATTTTCTAAGGTATCTATTTTAAGTTCTCCCTTCTAGGCCTTTTCTTCACTGCCTTGTAGAACTTATCTCATGAATTATCTCTTTTCATTTTATCTTATTTCCAGAACAATGGCAATTATTGCAGGTGGCAGAGAGGACAGTGCCTCATGGTAGGGCCTCTATCCTGCCATGTCTCTAATTATGCATCCCACCATTGATATATAACCTCCTCTGTTGACTTACACCCCCCTCCCCATATGCTTGGGAATCTCCTTCTTGTGTCCATGCTATCCCACCCCTTCCAGGTGCCAGTTTCCCCTGGGGTTCCAACTCCCTGCTCTTCATAAAGGACAATGACTTTTTTCAAGGCTCCCTTCACAGATGATTTGTCTTCATCCATAGGAGCATTCTTCTGGGGACTTCCCTCCCACCTCCAAAATAAGGCCTCCTTCCTTCCTTGCTTTTGATCTTTTCTCTCTACTATTCACCATCTTACTGTTATGGTCTCTTTCTGAGACCACAGAGGTCACCTTCCCCTCATTGCTGGCCTTTGAGTTGATCCTAGCATGCCACATTCTGCTTTTTATGCCCCTACTCACCACCCCCTTCTATGTATCCTTTTATGTTGTAATCCAGTACCACAAGAAATGGTAGGTATGGTGCTGTGAGGCTTTTATCATAATACCCCTATCTGCATCTTCATTGCTGTCCCCCAGATTTCAACCTGCACCCATGCCTCCTTGTACATTTAGGAAGAAATGTCTTAATTTCTCTGTTATCACTCTGCTGCTGTTGCTGTACCTGTCGGCTACATTTATTCACTTTTGAATTTCTGTTGTCTGGGTTTTTCATGAAGCAAATAATCTCTTCAATGCTGGTTTTCTTACTAAAATATCTCGAATTCTTTATTATGGAATGTCCATCATTTTTCCTATATGGTTAAGCTTTGATTTACAAGATATGGGCTTGTGTTATTCAAAGGTCCTTTTCTGTGTATTTGAAGGTCTTTCTCCTGATTGCTCTAAAGAACTTGTTTGTCATTTAAATTGGTAAAATTAATCACTATGTGTTTTGGAGTTTGCAGGCTTGTTACGGTTTTTTTTTTTTTATATTTGGGAGCTAAGTGAATTTTTTTTTCCAATGGGAATTTTATTTTCTATGTTCAGTTTTATGTAATTCTCTCCTATCATAACTTTCTTTATAGTGTTAAGGTTTTTTATCCTTCCATGGTCGTCTGGAAGACCTATGCTCCTTAGGTTGTTTCTATGCATTCTGTGTTCAAGATAAATTGATTTTGCTTTAATAGTGAGCATATTTTCTTTTAATTTTGTTTCTTTTGTTCTATATTGTCCTTTACTTCTGTGTATTTGCATTCCCAATATATTGTTTTCCTTTTTTTGTTTGAAGAAACTTGTTGCAGATCTCAGTTTTTCTATACTGCTCATTATTTTTGCTGTGCAAATTCTGTTCTCATAGTTCTTGTTTCACTTTTAAACTCTCGGGAACAGAGTGTTATGACTCTATATTCTTTTCCAATTCCACAGAGTACTCTCTCTTATCAAGTATTGAGTCATTTTCTTTCATTTGGTAGTATTTATTCATTAATGTCTGAACTAATTTACTAGATTTGGAGGCCACATTTCCTTTTCTGTCACTGTTTTTCATATTGATTTATCTGTTTATGTTTCTTCCCAAAATCTTTGGCAATTTTAGTCCTTTCCTCTCTGCTCTGAAAATGACAATGAATGTATCATTTACTTTCTGACTCCTTACCTTCTGATTATAGTTTGTTTAGGGGCCGGATCTCTCAGCATCTCAGCCTCATCCCTTCCTGGACAATTCACAGTTCACCAGTCTAAGTATCTGCCCCAACTGAACTTTATTGGTGTGAAATGGTCCTAGCTGAATGCTGAACTCTTTTATGCTTGGTTGCACCGTAACTCACTTCTCCTCTCCCTCCCAAATGATATCTTATCTAGGTATCCTGTCCCATTCCTTCTGTACCTCATTTCTTTATTCTGGCACTAGAAGTTCAGAACTTTGCAGGACTTATTCATAGCTTTGAAGTAATGCTCTCTCCAGTAGTAGCAGTTCAAATCTTTGCAGCAATGGCACTTCTGGGTTGCAGCTTTTGTCATACTTTTGCTCTGAAAGAACATATCGAATCTGACTGTGGAGGCACAAACTGACATGTTTATCCTGGAGCTGAGGTTTCATGGCATTATAAAGATGGAGAGGGAAACCTTAGCATAGTGGTGGTTTTTGTTGCAAGCCTTTGTTCTGTCCTTAGGTCTGCTAATGCAACCTCTCTGCTGATAGCCTGGAAAGTGGATGAATAGGTGCTAATTGAAGCAGGATCACTAAGCATCCATTTATATGTTTTATTTTTCCTTAATCATTTTTTGGGGGGAGGATTCTGGGATTCCTAGGCCATGGATACAGCGGAAGTTGTTTAACCTATGGTACATGATTTCTGTTTTGGAGAAGTTTATGTGGTTGTGAGGATCAGAGAAAATGTCTAGTAATCCATCTTATTGTTCATGTGACCAAAAGACCTACCTATTTTTCCTAACTTAAATCTAGTCTTGGTATTGTCATATCTCCAGCTTCCACTATTCCTTGAAATGGTGTTACTTTGAATACCATATACAAACTTGTTTTTGATGGTTTCAAATCTCAAGCTTCCTATTTTGGGGTTTCTTTATGGAGACTATTCGTGAATTTTTTTAATTTCCATTTTGCCCTCTGGTTATAAGAGTTTTGAGAATTTTTCATTTATAATTTCTTGAAATATGACATACAGACTTTTTGATCATATTTTTGTCAAGAGTTGGATCATCTTTGTCTCTATTTGACCTATTCCCTGGTTTAGTTGTTTTGGATATTATATCTCTTAGGCTTCCTTCCATTTTGTTTTTCAATTTCTTGGTTTTGTTTTGATATTTCTTACCATACTTTTAAGTCGTTGTTTTCTTCTGATCCATTCTAATTTTCAGGGCAATCAGTTCTTGCATGACATTTTCCACCATCTATTCCAAAGTGTCCATTTTCTTTTCTCCCTCTTTTCCATTTTGTGTCTCTTGTTTAATTTCTTCTGGGTACTGCTGCAATCCCTGTGGCCAGAACTCTTTTTTTTTTTTCCTTTGAGGTTTACCTGGTGGTTCTCCCCATTGTATTCCCACTAAGTGCTAGTTTCTATCCTGAGGGCATGCTTGAACTTTCAACACATTTTCAGAGTTAGAATATTAGACACCCCTGGGTCCAATTAATTATGACACATTTGTAAGTACCCAGGCTTAACCACAGACTCTTAGAAATGGGAAGGGACCTCAGATCCCATCTAGCTCAATTGTCTATTTGACTATGAATCTCCTTTAATTCATCCATGAAAAGTGATCAGCCAGGCTCTGCATTAAGCTCTCTATACACTGTCCTAAATTCTGAGGCCAAAATTTTCTTGCCAATTACATCCTCTTTTGACCCTATTCTCAAAGAAGTGGTCTCCTGCAGTCCAACTTAGAATTTTCCAATGAGAGAGAAGTTCATAGGGATCATTTTGTTTTATTAAATTCTACACTACCTGTGCATGTAACAGCTAGCTAGCATTTATAAAGGACTTTTAAAGCAAGTAGTTTCACAAATATTATTTCATATGATCCTCACACAAGCCTTCAGAGGTAGGGTATTATTATCTCTATTTAATAAATGAGGAAACTTTCATAAATTGAAATTAAGTGACTTCTCTAGGGTTACACAGCTAAGAAGTATCGTAGGCCTGATTTGAATTTGTCTTCCTGACTACAGGTTCAGCATTCTATTTGGAACTCAAAAACCTGTGGAACTGAGTGTTGCAAACTAAAAATAAAAAAAAAATATACATTCAAAAAGCAATTTAAAAAAGACAGGATCTTTCAACATGTGCATGGTTGGAGTTATTAAAATAATTAAATTTTATAAGAAAAAGAAAACAAAAGCACCAAGTTGACCATAACTCCTTTGTTGATATCCTCACCTATGCTGATACTCTTGGACTATATGCAACATACAGCTAAGGAGGAAGTGGGAAGGGAGGAAGATTAGAAATTTTCCAAAAAGTAGGCCTTTGCTATCCAGGCAAGTACATAAGAAAACAAACAAATAAACAAAGAAAAAATAAATAAATTAGTATCTCTACTTTCCCTCAGAAGGTCCCAAGTAGAAAGATGCAGAAGGAGATATGCTAGAGATCTGCAGTGGTCTGGGAGGTGATGCTGCTTATTCTAAGCATGAAATGAGAGTCATGGAACTGTTGAATTTTGGGTAGAATAAAGTTGATGAACAGATTTTAGCTCCACATGAGTCAGTGCTTTCTAACATATTGTAGCATCACTATTTGCTCTCTAAAGCTGTATTTTCCTGGAACACAAGGCATACCTCAAAAAAAAAAAGTGAAGATAAAACTTCAGCACTGAGCCAAATGGAAATGGCTGGACAGTTATTCGCATGCCTATTCCCTTGTATTAGTATAGCTAATTAAGAATTTGATTCATTGTTTGAATAAAAGGGATTGCTGAGGAAAATGGAGGATGTAAATATCATTTGGTAAATCAGTACTTATTTCTAGGATGGTCCCAGGCACAATATTGGCTCTGTCTCTCAAGGGTTTCTTTTACTATTGATTGGAGTAGGACTTTATAGACTTTTGGAGACCATGAGTGGTTTTCTTAAGTGTAGCGGACTACAGATGTATTGTAAGTAGAGAAAAACTAATAAAATGATATTATTCTGTGTTCTATCCCTTCTATTCAATCAATAAAACAAACATTTGCTTATAGACTAGCCTTTTGGTATGTTGTAGCCAGAATGGCCTTTGTTTTCTTTGAATGACTCAGCTTACCTCATTGAGCCTCTGGACACTGTGGCTTGCTCTTCCGGGGCAGGAAGCCCAAAGAGCATTCCAGGAAGCAGACAACTTCCTGTGTGATGAGTCATGGGGCTGGCTGAGGGGAGGTGTTAACGGCTACGCTAGGGGGAGGGGCCAAGTCAAGAACCAATCGGCCCTGGTCGTTCAGGCGGTGCTTGATGATGTCAAAAACTCTATAAGAGGGGAGAGGACAGCTTGAAGATCCTCTTTTCCTTTTCCGGTTGGAGCCAGAGACAGTTACAGCGACAGTTACAGCGACAGTTACAGCGACAGTTACAGCGACAGTTACAGCTACAGTTACAGCCACAGCCACAGCTGAAGCAGGAGCTGCCAGTAGCAGAGCTGACCTACGGGAGAAAGCTGAACAAAGACTTCAGGCCAGTGGGTAATCTTATTACCATAGAGGGGGAAACATGATTTTGCTTTACGCAATCATGCTTCTCTGTAGCCTCCTGGTTACTCTTTCAAGGCGTACTTATTGGGCCTGGAAGCTTTTGATCAATATATCAAAATGGGGTTGCTGGTTCATGGGTTGGTTACTGTGGAGCCTAAATAAATGTTTTGATTCTTCTGCCTTCTACTTTGAGAGTTTCTTATATCCGGCGGTTCCGAACGTTTCAGACATGTTTATGATCCTCTTTGAGATTATAAACTCTGCCCTCCTAATACATTTGGCGACGAGGATGGGATCGCTAGGTATAAGATCTCTATTTAGAAGCAGAACAATTCCAGAGGAAGAGATGAATATCCCAGGATGGGAGGATCCATTTTATTCCTCCCTAGCAAAAGAATTGGCTAAAAAAGCTGGACCCTGTGAAAACTGGGAACCAAGGCTACGAAGAGGAGATCCTAGGGATTTGGAAAAGTGTTTACGAGAAGTTGGGATTCAGTCAGGGGCATCACTATCTAGGCAAAGCTGGATAGTGTTATCAGCCTACCGGCTAGTATACGAAAGATTGAGATTAAGTGAAAGACATGGGGGCACTCCTACCCCACAGGAAGAAGGGGAATCTCAGATAGCAGGAGACCAAACTGACTCAAATGAGAACTTTTCTATTAATGTGGCTAAGAGCAACAGGAGACCAAAAAAGCCCAGAGTGCATTTCAACCCAGCCCAGAAAGAGCCTGACTGCCTGCTTCGTCCTAGCCATGGTGGCAGAGGAAGTGAGTGGGGAGAGAATGAGACAATGTTAGGGGCTGAGGCACAAAACACTACTGGGGTTCAGGATGTGCCTCACACAGAGAATAGGAGATGGTTAAATGATCAGACAAGGGCTCGACCCATACAAAGGAGGAAGACAGAAACCCGAGGTGAAGATTCAGTTACAAGGGAAATTCAGGAAGATTTCTCACCGCAAGAGGTCACAGATATTTTGAGTAGATTCAGCCAAAGAATAGGAGAACCATTGATATCTTGGATGGTAAGACTCAGTGATCAAGGGGCCAGTGGAATATCAGTGGATAGGACAGACTGCATGAGATTCATAGGTATCAGCCATGATCCTCTAGTTCAACAAGCTTTTAGGGAACATCATCAGCAAGGAGATGGTGATAGCAGGACTACTCTGTTGGCATTAGCCGCTGTGGGATGCAATAAGAGATATGCTACTGATTCTATGTGGCCCACTGAGCACAGACCCTGGTATTCACTTAGAGATTGTATCATGAGACTAAAGGAGGAGGTAATGAAGACTGCCATTATGATAGGAACTGCAGACAAATATTACAATGATCCAATGGGACTGCCTCATAGGAATTTAATAATTAGGACAGCTCCCCCCGCTTATAAACAACTAATTTTGAATTTATTACTTGGAGAAGTAGGGAGCCGTCTTACAACAGTGATAAATAAGATTTTACAGTTACATGACTTAGGTGACTGGGGAAGGGATAGATCTCCTCGAGAGAGAAGGGTGAATAACCAGCAAACTTGGCGCCAAAGGAGAGTAACAAGGAAAGAAATGTTTACTGCTCTATTGAGAGCAGGGGTAGGTTTTGAAATGATAGATGGAATTCCAATCAATGAATTATACAGAATGTATAGAGGACTTGATAACAGGAGAGATAGGGAAATAAGAACTGCTCCTGCAAGCCCACAAGCCACTCAGACTGAAGGTGACCTTGTGTGATTAACGGATGAAAACTTGTACATTTGGGGAAAGGCTGGGAGGACAATCCTAGTCTCTGTCTAGGGTGGGATCCTCTTGGCTTCCTCATTATGTTCCTTTTGAAAAGAAACATTTCCCACCTGAGTTTGGCTCTGATGTTGGATCTTTGCATAACTGAAATCTCAACCAAACTTGAGATGATTTTATTTGAAGAATTATAGTCCATACTTGTCTATTCTTTTTGTCCTTTGTTTTGGCTAACCTTGTTGCTAGTTTTGTTTCCTTCAGGCTTAAGCACCCTGCACTTTCCGGTGACTGCCTAAGCATGTAGCATTCTTGGAATTCCTGCCAGCTCGTTAAAGAAATGACCTCTGGAATGGGACTTTTTGGGGGCAGGGCCATCTCTACATCCAATTTCAGCATGAAGAAGCTATGGAAAATGAGACCTTCACCCCTCACCCCAAGATTTTGAGCCCCAATCGTTCAAGGGGGGTGGAAATGATGATAGTGTTCTGTTTACTTATTTTGTGTTATCCTTGCTGTGTTGTTTTATTGTTATGATATTATTGATCCTATGTAATGGATACAAGGATTTAGGGGTGGACATTTGAATTATTAATAATTATTTTGGGGATGATTGATTGAAGAGATTATCTTGCTGGGACCTAGGGGTGGATCACATTTGAATCGTAAACCAATATTTAGGAATGTCACCAAATGATATGTTTTGCTTTATAATGAATGATATGTTTTAGTTTCCTTTGTAATTGGATCACAATGTATGTTCTAGGATACATGGCTGATTAGATTATGTATCCTATAACAAGGGGTGGAGTGTAGCCAGAATGGCCTTTGTTTTCTTTGAATGACTCAGCTTACCTCATTGAGCCTCTGGACACTGTGGCTTGCTCTTCCGGGGCAGGAAGCCCAAAGAGCATTCCAGGAAGCAGACAACTTCCTGTGTGATGAGTCATGGGGCTGGCTGAGGGGAGGTGTTAACGGCTACGCTAGGGGGAGGGGCCAAGTCAAGAACCAATCGGCCCTGGTCGTTCAGGCGGTGCTTGATGATGTCAAAAACTCTATAAGAGGGGAGAGGACAGCTTGAAGATCCTCTTTTCCTTTTCCGGTTGGAGCCAGAGACAGTTACAGCGACAGTTACAGCGACAGTTACAGCGACAGTTACAGCGACAGTTACAGCTACAGTTACAGCCACAGCCACAGCTGAAGCAGGAGCTGCCAGTAGCAGAGCTGACCTACGGGAGAAAGCTGAACAAAGACTTCAGGCCAGTGGGTAATCTTATTACCATAGAGGGGGAAACATGATTTTGCTTTACGCAATCATGCTTCTCTGTAGCCTCCTGGTTACTCTTTCAAGGCGTACTTATTGGGCCTGGAAGCTTTTGATCAATATATCAAAATGGGGTTGCTGGTTCATGGGTTGGTTACTGTGGAGCCTAAATAAATGTTTTGATTCTTCTGCCTTCTACTTTGAGAGTTTCTTATATCCGGCGGTTCCGAACGTTTCAGACATGTTTATGATCCTCTTTGAGATTATAAACTCTGCCCTCCTAATACATATGTCCTATGAGGAACGGTGGGTCACAAGAAAAGGGTAAAGCAGGGGTAAGGAACCTGTAACCTTGAGGCTGCATGTGGCCTCCTAGGTCCTTGGGTGAGGCCTTTTGACCCAGTCAAAGTTTTACAGAACAAATCCTTTTATTAAGAGGATTTGTTCTGTGAAGTTTGGATTCGGTCAAAGGGCCATACTTGAGGACCTAGAGGGCTATATGTGGGCTTGAGGCCTCATGTTCCCTACCCCTGGGCCAAATAAAATACTATCTAGAAGCAGTAGATATATTGGATTAGGGTTCAGGAGCACAGATTTCCAGTCCTGGATCTGCCCCTTACTTTGTAATCTTGGGTAAATCATGTTGTCAGCCTTAGTTTCCTCAAAATTAAAATGTAGTCAGTTAAGTTTGAGTCAGTTCATAGGATATATCCCTGTGGCATCCAGAGTTATTCTGAGGCATGGGAACAACCATATTCTTATCAAGGATTGCCATTTTGTTCTTTATTTAGCTACAACAAATTTTACAGAGTGACTCAGTATAATAATCAAAAATTTCAAAGATAACATTTCACACTTTGGTCCAGACTGATTTCATCTGTGTGGAAATGTTTTCTTGTGATTTAGACCAGAGAATCATTTGGAACTTACAGTCTTGAAGAGTTGCCTGAAGAACTTATCTAGGATCACAGAGCCAGTGTAAGTCAGAGGCAGGATTTTCGAACATTTTGTTCTGAGTGCAAAACTCATTTTCTACCCACTATTCCATGATGCTTTTACTACTGCATTAAGACTTTTGAAACACCATATTTATATATCTCTATCTCTACATATACAAAAATAGAGATATATAGATGCGGATATATAGTTATCGATAAAGATGAATATATAGTTAGACAGATAGATATAGATATATATGATAATGTATACATGTATATCCTAAATATATGTAGAAATATTTATACAATACACACTCATTTAGAAACCCTACTGAATTTATAACAACTCTTGAGATTATCTAACTTCTCAATCAATTAATACTTATAGTACAATCATACATTTTTTTAAACATTAAAAAGTATTCCTCAAACTAAAAAAGGTTAAGCACAAGTAAATAGATACACTCTCAGGTCTTTTCCCACTCCAGCATTCTGTGCTCTGATGATTTTCTGATCCTGAGTCACTTCCCAAAGAACATGGCTCTATTACTATTTCATTTTAGCATCTCTTAAACACATAATGCTGAGCATGTGAACCCTCTTAAAAGCCAAGTAAGGATGGCAAATGAGATCTGGAGAACAAAAACTGGACTAATGAATGACCTTCCTGCCAAACCTTGCTAAGAACAGTGCGACATGAGTTTCTCTTCCTTTCTTGGTATAGAAGGCTGGTTACACCTATGAATGCAAAGGAGATAATTCAGAGGCTGCCCTACCCATAGAAGTACCCATTTAACTGAAACAGTTGCCTATTATTCCTTTGTCAAAGAACAAAGCCTTTCCTAATATAAAAGAAAGGTTGGTAATGCAGCTACTCTGAGAAGAGGTAACATGAAACCATATTAAATTTCATCCATGATCATATTGATGTCAACATTCCTTACACTGGTGCAGATCAAAACTCACTCTCTATCATCCTGAGGGATACTTTCTCGGCACCCCCCCCGTCCCATCTTGCACATGTGCACGTGTATACACACACAAACACACACACACACACACACAAATTCTCCATATAAGAGTTACCACAATGTTTTAGGCCATCCTCTGATCCCTTTGATATTTGTAGCTACTGCTACAACATTCAGGCCATCCATGATGTTCCTCACTCTTACTTTATGGTGGAATTTCTTCTTATTCTTGACAGTGTCTTTACTGTGCCACTTCTCACACATAAGTCATCTTTAGCTAGAATGCATTTACCTAGTAAGGCAGCTGTGTGGCACAGGGAAGAGATTATTAAGCCATTGAATTAGGAAGACATGAATTAAAAACCAACTACAGTCATATATGGGTCATATCATCGTGGACAAGTCACAGTCTCAGCTTTCTCATTTGTAAAATACAGATAGTAATAGTACCTACCTGGAAATTGTTATGCAGATCAAATAAGTTAACATATGTAAGGGACTTTAAAAATTGTAAAGTCGGGGGCAGAGCCAAGATGGCAGCTGGTAAGCAGGAACTAGTGTGAGCTCCGTACCGAGTCCCTCCAAAAACCTATAAAAAAAAAGGCTCTGAACCAATTCTAGAATGGCAGAACCCACAAAACAGCAGAGGGAAGCAGGGCTCCAGCCCAGGACAGCCTGGATGGTCTCTGGGTGAGGTCTATCCCACACGGAGCTGGGAGCTGGGAGCTGGGAGCTGGGAACGGAGTGGAGCAGAACCCAGCCTGAATGGCGTGGACCATCCAGACCAGAAGCCGGGCAGAGGGGGCCCTAGCGCCCTGAATCAGTGAGCTGGGCAGTTACCACACTCCTAAACCCACAAACACCAAAGACTGCAGAGAAGGTTAGTGGGAAAAGCTGCAGGAGTAGAAGGAGTTCACGGTTCAGCTTCCAGCCCCGGGGTCAGCGGAGGTGGGACAGCTACAGCTGTTGTTACTTCCGGCTCCAGGCCCACCTGGTGGGAGGAATTAAGTAGCAGATCAGAGCAGGAGTGCACAGCCTGCTGAAGATCTAAGCCCAGTCTGGGTTGGGGGTTGGGGAAGGAGCAGTGCTGGTATGGCAGAGCTGGAACCTCCCCCCCAGACGTGGAACATAGAACTCATTAGTCCACAAGCAGTCATACCCCACTGAAAAACTCAAGGGTCAAGTTAGTTGGCTGGGAATATGGCCAGGCAGCGAAAACGCACCGAGATTCAGTCTCAGACTTTGCATTCTTTCTTTGCTGACAAAGAAAACCAAAACATACAGCATAAAGAAGTCAATAAAGTGCAAGAACCTACACCAACAGCCTCCAAGAAAAACATGAACTGGTCCCAGGCCATGGAAGAGCTCAAAAAGGATTTGGAAAAGCAAGTTAGAGAAGTAGAGGAAAAATTGGGAAGAGAAATGAGAAGGATGCGAGAAAACCATGAAAAACAAGTCAATGACTTGCTAAAGGAGACCCAAAAAAATACCGAAAAATACACTGAAGAAAACAACACCTTAAAAAATAGACTAACTCAAATGGCAAAAGAGCTCCAAAAAGCCAATGAGGAGAAGAATGCCTTGAAAGGCAGAATTAGCCAAATGGAAAAGGAGGTCCAAAAGACCACTGAAGAAAATACTACTTTAAAAATTGGATTGGAGCAAGTGGAAGCTAGTGATTTTATGAGAAATCAAGATATTATAAAACAGAACCAAAGGAATGAAAAAATGGAAGATAATGTGAAATATCTCATTGGAAAAACCACTGACCTGGAAAATAGATCCAGGAGAAATAATTTAAAAATTATTGGACTACCTGAAAGCCATGATCAAAAAAAGAACCTAGATACCATCTTTCAAGAAATTATCAAGGAGAACTGCCCCAATATTCTAGAGCCACAGGGCAAAATAGAAATTGAAAGAATCCATCGATCGCCTCCTCAAATAGATCCCAAAAAGAAATCTCCCAGGAATATTGTTGCCAAATTCCAGAGCTCCCAGATCAAGGAGAAAATACTGCAAGCAGCCAGAAAGAAACAATTTGAGTATTGTGGAAACACAATCAGAATAATCCAAGATCTGGCAGCCTCTACATTAAGAGATCGAAGGGCTTGGAATATGATATTCCAGAGGTCAATGGAGCTAGGATTAAAACCTAGAATCACCTACCCAGCAAAACTGAGTATCATGTTCCAAGGCAAAATATGGATTTTCAATAAAATAGAGGACTTTCAAGCTTTCTCAGTGAAAAGACCAGAACTGAATAGAAAATTTGACTTTCAAACACAAGAATCAAGGGAAGCATGAAAAGGTAATCAAGAAAAAGAACAAGAAAAAGAAATTGCAAGGACTTACTAAAGTTGAACTGTTCTGTTTACAATCCTACATGGAAAGATGATGTGTATGATTCATGAGACCTCAGTATTAGGATAGTTGAAGGGAATATGCATATATATGTATATATATGTTTATGTATATATATAAGTGAATGTGTATGTATGTATATATCTATGTGTATATGTATGTATGTGTATGTATGTATATATGTATGTGTGTGTGTATATATATATGTAAAAGAGAGAGAGTAGACACAGGGTGAGTTGAAGATGAAGGGAATATATCTAAAAGAAATAAAATGAAATTAAGGGATGAGAGAGCAACATACTGAGAGAGGGAGATAGGGAAAGATGGAATGGGGTGGATTATCTCGCATAAAGGTGGCAAGAGGAAGCAGCTCTGTGGGAGGAGGGGAGAGGGCAGATGAGGGGGGAATGAGTGAACATTGCTCTCATCAGATTTGGCCTAAGGAAGGAATACCATACATACCCAATTGGAAATCTTACCCCACAGGAAAGAAGAGGGAAGAAGATAAAAAAAAATGGGAGGATGATGAAGGGGAGGGCAGATGGGGGTGGAGGTAGTCAAAAACAAGCACTTTCGAAAGGGGACAAGTTCAAGGGAGAAAATTCAATAAAGGGGGATGGTTGGGAAGGAGCAAAATATAGTTAGTCTTTCACAACATGAGTATTGTGGAAGGGTTATACATAATGATACACATGTGGCCTATGTTGAATTGCTTGACTTCATAGGGAGGGTGGGTGGGAAGGGAAGAGGGGAGAGAATTTGTAACTCAAAGTTTTCAAAACAGATGTTCAAAAACAAACAAAAATGTTTTTGCATGCAACAAGAAAATAAGATACACAGGCAATGGGGCGTAAAAATTTATCTTGCCCTACAAGAAAGGAAGGGAAAAGGGGATGGGAGGGGAGTGGGGTGACAGAGGGGAGCGCTGACTGGGGAACAGGGCAACCAGAATATACGCCATCTTGGAGTGGGGGGGAGGGTAGAAATGGGGAGAAAATTTGTAATCCAAACTCTTGTGAAAATCAATGCTGAAAACTAAATATGGTAAATAAATTTAAAAAAAATTGTAAAGTGCTATGTAAATGCTACATCATTGTTCTTATCTTCCCCTTAGTAGTAGTAGCATTATGGTTTCTTCCAGTAGCAAAGTGTGACTGTGAGTGTTGAAATATCAGGAAAGCCCTGCAGGATAGAAGCTTTCAAACTGTGGAGCTGGAGAAGAGTTTTTATAATCCCTTGGAAAGCAAAGAGATCAAACCAGTCAATACTTAAAGAAATTAATTTAGGATATTCACCAGAAAGTCAAAAAATGATGCTGAAGCAGAAATCCTTTGGCCACATAATGAGAAAATAGGACTCATTGGAAAAGACCTTGATGCTGGGAAAAGCTGAAGACAAAAGGAGAGAGAATGACAGAGGATGAGATGGATAGATAATGTCATGGGAAAAAAAAAAACAGGGACTTAGATAGATTTTGAGAGACAGTGGAGCATAGAAGGGCCATAAAGAGTCGGATATGACTGAATGACAGAACAACAACCACAAAAATTATTATTACTTTTATGATTAGTATTAATATTAATATTATTATTAGCTAATTTAGACCTACTACTCTGGACAACCAGAGGGGAGAAAAAGGTGCTGGGTTACAAAGGGTCGGGGGACAATAATGATGGCTATATGGCACCTCATGTTGAATAATTTTCCTCTGCATTTATTCATTGATTCTCCATGGGCTATGGAGGCCTTCTAGTTCTTTTGAGATTTTGTGATAATGTAGCACTCAAACTCAAATCAGGCCTCAGACACTAATTTAGACATGACTGGGTAAGTCATTCAACCTCTATTTACCTCAGTTTCCTCACTTGCAAATGAGGATCTACCAGGGTTTTGAGGATATATACATACACATGCACAATCTTTATCTCTATATATTATCTATCTATCTATCTATCTATCTATCTATCTATCTATCTATCTATTTGTCTATCTAGTGCTTATCATAGAGCCTGGTATACAGGAAGAGTTATATAAACATTATCTATCATACTTATTGTTGTTTTCCACCTTTTACCTCTCACTCTACATCATCATCATCTTTGTTGTTATTATAATAGCTGATAATTATATGTTGCTTTACTTTTTTTTGTATTTATATATATATGCATATGTGTACATTTATTATTGATATCTTTCATTTTTACAACTTTTCTAAATATTTCTTTTAAAGAAATAAAGAATTAATTCTATAATTACAGTGTTATCCATTGATTGTCTTTGGTCCATCTCAATATTCTAAAAATTATGACACTGCCTAAATTAATTTTAAAATTATCCTTATTCTGGAAGATATTCTTTATACTCCCACCAAAAAAAATAAAAAAGTAAAAGAAAGTTCAGCAAAACTAAACAACACATTAACTGATTCTGACAGCATATGCAATTTTCTATGTCCTTGATCTCTCTGTCTCATGAAGGGAGGGCAGAGTATTTTTTTTCATCACTTCTTTGAGACAAACTTGGTTGGAACAGTGTTTAGACAAAGTGTTCATATTTTTGATTCTTTCTATGTTATTGTCATTATGAATTTCTTTTCCTATTTCTGCTTACTTTTCTTTGTATGTTGTCTTTGTTATTTCGTAGATCTTCCCATTCTTTTCTTAATTCTTCATATTTATGTTTTTAAAGCCTTTTCTTATTGCAACATATTTATGTAAGAAAATTTCTTTGGTCATTTTCCACTCAATGGGCATCTACTTATTTTCCTAGTCTTTTTTGCTACTTCGAAAAGTGATAGATTGTGTGTGTGTGTGTGTGTGTGTGTGTGTGTGTGTGAGAGAGAGAGAGAGAGAGAGAGAGAGAGAGAGAGAGAGAGAGAGAGAGAGAGATATCCTTGGAATATACCTAGAAATCTCATTCCTCTCCAGGTTGTACCCTGGGCTCTGGAATTCACAGAATCTAATTACCCTCCCACCGCTGTGACTGCAACTTCTAAATGGATTGCATCTTTAAGAACCTCAGATCAATGAGGGCACTTATCCAAGGCATACTGTATTCTTCTTTAAACTGTACTCAAGATTTCCTCCACCATGCCCCTCCTGCTGGGTAACTTTGTGCCCCCTCCCCAACACTTTCAGCTTCCTTTTAGGTGTTCTCTTCTCCCATAAAATGTAAGCTCAATAGAGGTAGGAACTGTCTTTATACTTGGATTTGTATTTCCAAGACTTAGAATAGTATCTAGCATACACTAAGTGCTTAATAAATGATTGTTGCCAACTGACTAGAAGTGTGATCTCCTCTGATTCTTGTTAAGAATTCATCTGAGCACAGTTATGAAATATTGCTCCATATATTTTCTTTTTGTTTCTTCTTTGATTTTATTTCAGCTTTTTCATTTGGTATTTGGGTAAATTTATTTTCTTTCATTTTCAAGATAAGACTTCTTTGTGTCAGCAATTTTTGTTTTCTTTTTCATTGATTCTGCATCTTCTTTCATAGGTTCATTTAATACTTTTGTTTTTAAGGTTATGATTGTTAGAATTTGTATTCCTACATTTATTCCTTCTATGTGGATTTTTTTTCCTCTTTTAATTTAGTAATTTCTCTCTACAATTATTTTCAGTTATTTTACTTTTATGCTAGTTTATAATATTTTATGTATTCTCATCACCATATCCTGGCTTTACTAAAGCATTTTGCATGACTGAAATTGAAATTTTCTTTCTTTTTATCCATTTGTCTCTCAAACTTTTTTGATCCTTTGCTTCTTGCCTGATTAAAGCATGTCATTCAAAATCTTCTTCCACTATTCAAGATGCAGAATGGAACATACATTTATGGAAAATGACAGTGTGGGGATGTGTTTTGTTTGGATATGTATATTTGCCTATAAGGCATAGAAAACAAACGCTTAGCAATTGAAAATAAATTAATTTTAAAATATCTTTCCTTACCCTTCCAACCTCTTAAAATAGATAGATACACACATATCTAATGATCTATCTGTCATCTATCTGTATCTTTTAAGATATTCTCCTTTTCTTCCTCTTCCTTCATATTTCATTTCTGTTTTAGTCTTTTCTGAATTAGATTGGTCAATTCATATGCTGAGCAGCCACCTGTGCCTTGTTTATCCTCTGATTTCTATGTTGCTACTTTTTTTTCCTTATTATTATCTTAGCCTACCTTTTTCGGTTGTGATTTGACATTAGAAATACCAAATAAAGAACAAAGCAATATTGAATGAAAGCACTGATAAATAGTAGCAATCATCCTGGGTCCTAATTCATGAAATTAACTTTATAATCATTATTCACCATACCTAAGTCTAGGTTATCTTAGTTTTGGTATTAAGTCCCTTTCACCACCCTGAGTGATGGCTACCATTGGGAATGCAAACATCCTAACTCCTAAGATGGGATGCAGTCCAACAAGATGTGATTTTTTCTAAGGTAAGGATACCTCATAATGTATAAATTTCCCCTAGATAAAGCACCTGCCTGAATACAGGAAAAACAAAAATAAAACCTTAAATCCAGTTCACTCTGAAATTCACAGATTGGACCACAAGCTGCACTTAATGGCTGTATTTTGGGCCCTCCTGACTTAGATGGTGATGCTTTTGTTCATGGCAACCCAGGACATAGAAAAAAATCACCCTCAGTACTGTGTGGTCCCCTACAATTTTTGAAAGATGAGTGTCTGAAAATATGGCAGAGACTAAGACTCAGAGTTTTTAGACCACTTACATATATTAAGGTTCCTATTTATACTTTTAATATATGGTCTTTGTTTAGCAAACAAAAAGTGGATACTTTATTGCGAGAACTAAATCATGTACATATTAATATCCTTTATGTCAATGAAACCAGAAGACATAGTAAGTTGTGGTTAAATGATAAAGGTGTCTCAGAGATTCTCCTGGGAAAGGCAAAAAAAGTTTGGGGGAATTGCTTTATTGTATCCTTAAAGGCGACAAAAAGCATTATTTCATCAAACTGTTGGCCATCTTGCCTTGCAGGGTTCATGAACACTATAAGAAAACATGCCACCCTGGACATCCCCATGGCTTGTTGACCAACACCAGTTGAAGAGGGTAATAAAGGAGAAAAATCTATAAAAAGCTTCACAATATTTTTCAAATTAATGAAATAATTCAGCACAAATTCAGTGATTTTAATGCAAAGATAAGGTGAGAAGCTATTTGAAAAAAAGAGCCAAGGTCAAAAAATGAGAAGCCAGAGGTTTATGGACTAGGCAGCATCCTTACAACACATAAAGAATAAGTCTTCAAAAAAGAGAGAGAAATCATTAAACATGTGTAATGAGAGAGAGAGAGAGATAGAGAGAGAGAGAGAGAGAGAGAGAGAGAGAGAGAGAGAGAAAGAGAGAGAGAGAGGGAGAGAGATTGAGAGGGAGACTTTAACTGGCAGGAAACAACTGGTTATCAATATGAGAATCATTTCAGAATTTGTTGTCTGTGTGCAGTTGAATCATCAACTAGTTAGAGCAAAGGTCAAAATCAATACCTAATTACAAGGAAGGATGAGGATGAGAAGACTGCATGATGTTGCAGCCACTACAACCTGATCTGTTTAAACAAGCTGTGGACTCAAAAAGGAAGGTGATAATGAACAAAAGCAAAGACACAAATTCCCACTATCACTTTTTCTTTGAGAAGTTCTACCAATGTAAAAAGAGTTGCTACAATGAGAAGGCACAAAAATCCAAGAAATTATTTCTGGCTGCAAACACCTGGCTGCTCCGAGATCTGCTGTAGCCAAGGGCAACACCAGTTTATATTACAAACTCATTTGGAAAATATTGTGCTAAAGGATGAAAAAAAATCATAAGTGGAATCACCTCTCAAATACTAAAGAAAAATAATTTGAAGGAATGCATGTCTGCAGATTTTGAAATTTTCTCATATTCTACCTTCTCATTAAATAATATATCTAAAGAGCTTTGTAAACTTTAGAATCCTATGCAGATCTCATCATTTTTGAAAGCCCGGGGTTTTCAGCACCTTGCCTCAGACACATGCTAGAGTTGTGACCATGAGCATATCACTTATCCTCTCTCAATCTGAGGCTCTTCCTCTTCAGAAAGAGGACAATAATAGCACCTACCTCAGAGGGTTGTTGTCAGGATCAAATAAAATAATACATTTAAAGCATTTTGAAAATTTTAAAGCTCCATGGAAAATTAGTGTTTTGTTACATTTATGAAATATTTATGAGAATGACCTACACAGATATCAAGGGTATCTTTGATGGAGATATAAGAAGGGAACAGGCAAAATTTTACAGCTGGTTTTCTATATTAGGCAACATCACCACAGCCCCACAATTGATAGGCATAGGCAATATAAAATCAATTCAGTGCTATTGTTTCTTACTATAGAAAAAGATTTTATCTAGTAAAGCAGAATGTATCTTGAAACACTTGAAAGAAGACTGCATTTGTTGAAATCATCCAAAATTCTATGATCTCAGAGAAAACCCTATCTCCTGATCCCCTGGGTCTTAATACTGAGTGAGGCATAAAACAGGGAGGTGTGTTCACCTAAGACATTTTCCAGTGGCTTGGAGGACGCTCAGGAGCACTATTAGAAGAGGGATATATTAATGACATGAATGTTCCACAGGTATTTCAGTTTGTAGCTAACATCCATTTCAAGAATAATAGAAGGGTGATAGCCACGATCATTTAATTGAAGAATAACCCAGTTAAGCTGAAGTAATGTGGGTAAAACTCTACTACTACTACTACTACTACTACTACTACTACTACTACTACTACCACCACCACCACCACTACTACTACTTCTTCTACTACTTCTACTACTATTATGTTCAAATATCAACACATTTCCTTTTTCTGAGTAGTTCTTTGAATTTTTCACAGAATCATAGTATTTAAGAGTTGAAAGGGAATACTTTTTTATTTTTAAATATATTTTATGTTTAATTTGTGGAATAAAACAAGCTTTTCCCTAATATAGTATAATAAAATATTATTCAATGTGACACTGCAAATCTATTATGTGCAACTTACTATTCCTTTTAAATATAAAATAATCATGTGGATTTCTTTTTTTCGCTTTTCTCCTCACTCTAGAGATGATTGCCATTTGACACAAATATGTTTATTTTCTATACATACTTCTATTTATCAGTTCTTTCTCTGGATGCAGAGAGTATCTTCCCTCATATGTCCTTCGTAGTTTGGGTATTTATAATTTACAATAGTCAAAAAAAGTTATAATTTATAATAGTCAAAATGACTTAGTTGCTGAAAATGTTTCTTAAAACAATATTGCTGTTACTATATTCAATGTTCTCTTGGTTCTGCTCATTTTGCTCTTCATTATTTCATGCAAGTTTTTCCCATGTTTTTCTAATATCATTGAGCTCACACTTTCTTATAGCACAGTATCATTCTATCACAATTATATACCATAACTTCTTTGGCCATTTTCCAATTGATGGACATCTCTGCAACTTCCAGTTCTTTGCCACCACAAAGAGAGCTGCTATAAATATTTTAGAAAATATAGGTTCTTTTGCCTTTTTCCTTAATCATCTTTGAAAATAGACCAGGTGGTGGTATTGCTGGGTCAAAGGGCATAGACAGTTTAATAACTTTTGGGGCATAATTCCAGATTGCTCTCCAAAATGGTTGGATCAGTTCACAATCCTACCAACAGTGAATTATAATCCCAATTTTTCCACATACCTTTCAAAATTTTTGACTTTCCCCTTCAATCTTTTTAGCCAATGTGATAGGTTTAAATGGTATCTATCTCAAAGTTGTTCTAATTTGCATTTCTCTAATCAACAATGATTTAGAACATCTTTTTTTTCCATATGACTATACCTTGTTCTGTTTTTTTTTTTTTTTTGAGAACTGCTTGTTCATATCCTTTGACCATTTATCAGTTGGGGGACGACTTGTATTCTCATAGGTGTGACAAAATTCCTTATACATTTGAAAGATGAAACCTTCATCTGGGAAACTGTCTTTATTTTTCCGAGATTTTCTGCTTTCTTTCTGATCTTGGCTACATTCGTCTTATTTGTACAAACCCTTTTTAAATTAATGTAATCAAAAGTATTCATTTTGTGTCTTACTTTGCTCTATATTTCTTGTTTATCCATAAATTGTTCACCTATCCATAAGTCTGATAAGTAATACGCTCAATTTTCTTCAAATTTTCTTGTAATATCTGTCTTTATATCTAGGTCATGTATCTATTTTGACCTTATTTTGATAAGTTGTATAAGATGTTAATCTATGCCCAATTTCTGCCAGACTGCTTTCCAGTTTTCCCAACATTTTCTTAACCAAATAATGAAACCTTATTCCACAATCTTAAATCTTTAACATTTGTCAATTACAAGGTTACAAAATTTATTTGTGGCTATAAATTACATATCTACTCTGTTTCATTGATCTATATTCCTATATCTTAGCGAGTACCAGATAGTTTTGATAATTATTGCCTTATAACATATCTTAAGATCTGGTACTGCTAAACCTTTTTGGAAGGGAATTCTATGGCCATCTCATCTGACCCATACATTCCTGGAACCTGTTCTGTAACATACCCCAAAAGTTGTCATCCAGTCTCTGATGATCTTTAAGGAAGGGAAAACAGCCTTTCAAAGCAGGTGACTCCATTTTTTGAACACTCCAATTGTCAAGATGCCTTAATTTTACTCTATGCAATTTCTACTCATTGTTCCCATTGTGCCCCATGAGACAAAAAATAATGCATTTAATCCTTCCTTCACATGACAACTTTCCAAATATTAAATGAAAATTATCATGTCTTCCAGGAATCTTCTCTTCCTTAGCTAACAGCACCAGTTCCATCAATTAGCCTCATATGACATAAGCTCTAAACACAGTTTAGCGCTTCAAAGTCCTTCTCAAACTATTGTGCCCAGAATTGGATATAGTCTTCAAAATAAAGTCGGGTGTGGGCAAAACGGTGTAACTATACACTTAAGTTAAATCCCTCTCAACTATTTCAGGGGCATTTTGCATAAGTCTCCAGTAACTCTTCATTTCCTTCTGGATCAACTAGAAAATCTTCCTTTTGGCTTTTAAAGTCCTTCATCCCATTGCCCCTTTCCTACATTTCCAGTCTTCTCACATATTTCTCTTCTCTACATACTCTTCAACCAAGTGACACTGGCCTCCTTGTTTCTCAAACAAAATCTCCCAACTGCAGATATTTTCTCTGGTTGCTCTCTGTGCTTGGAATTCTCTCCTTCTGCATCTCCACCTCCTGACTTCCCTGGTTTCTTTCAAGTCTCAGCTAAAGTTACACCTTCTGCAAGAAGTCTTTTTGGTCCCCCTTAATATTAGTGCCTTCCTTCTGAGATTTCCTCCAATTTATCCTGTAAATAGCTTGTTTGTACATGGCTATTTGAATGTCTTCCGCCTTTAGACTAGGAGCTCTTTGAGGTGAGGGACTACGCTTTTTTTTTCCTGTTTCTTTGCATTCCAAGTGCTTAGCACTGTGCCTGGTGCAGAGAAAGTTCTCTACTCAAAGTCTAACACTTGTCTAAGAAACCACAAGGCCTCCACAGCACACTACTTTCCTGCCATGGAGGTATTCTGAATTTGGTCGAGAAAGAACAAAAAATAGAAAGAACTAATTAATAAAAAATGTTATTATGTAATAAAAATACACTAAAATAATGTACAACTTAATAAACATTGTATAAATATAATCTATTTTATATTCATATTTAGTATAAATATAATATTTTATGAAATTATATGGAACAGACAATATGGCTTATAGGGCCTCAGAGAAGGGGAAGCTTGTCTTTTCTTCATAACATAGTTATTTTGGATTTTCAAGTGGTTCACCTTTGGTTTCCCTGTCAAGCTGCAAGTCAGCTACTTTAGGATGATCTAGAAACCTTCTTTCCTTCTGAGAAAAATTACTGGTCATGATCTAGTCTTTACCACTAACCCACAGCTTAAATAAAGCACCTGAAATGCAATCATCATTACCAAAGAGCTGTAGCTGAGCTGGAACCCCTAACCAATAAGTTCTACTTAAGCTCCGAAATAACTCTGAACCAAATAATAGCCTATAAAAATTCCTACTTCTTCTGTTATTTATGCCCTCTGCCAGGCTGCACATTTACCCACTGTAAATGGGCTATATTTGGAAAGGTTGCTTTATTTGTATTTTATGGCTTATTTTGTGGTGAAGAAAAATCAATAAAGGCATTTTTAAAAAAAACATTTTAAATGTGCCAGGCAAAATAAGAGGGTTAGCAAGTGTGACTGTTGTGGTCTTATTTTTCCAAAGGTGAACTGGTTTAAATAAAATTAAACTTTGGCTTGGAAATGACCCAAGGGCTCTCCCTGCCTCATTCTATTTCATTTGGGCAATCACACCTGAAGGAGGCCTTTGCAAATCCCAAGGTATCCTCCCCTAGTACTCAGACTGCACAGCTATAATTACATAGGCCATTAAACCCTGCTTCTAATTGAGCTAGCCAGATAATCTATATGAAAGCAGTTTGAAAAGTTAGAAGTGCTGTCATGCAAGGTGGTCTTCCTCTTCTTTGTCTTCTTCGCTTTTCTCTACCTTTTCCTTTTTGAACTGGCTACCCAGTTATGTGTGCAGACTGTTGATAGCAGATGAGTTTATATTTGAATTAACCATCTGTAGATCTTAAATAAAATAGCTACATTGTTCTATATCCTGCCCTCTTCCTTCCTTATCATCTATTGTTCCCTTTAGCAAGAGGAATATTAATTTTTCTCACCTGGACTAGGAACCAAAGAGTCTCTCTGATTTTGCAGCCAAAAACCCGTATCTCTGACATATAGACTTCAGAAGTGAAATAATCTGGGGCATTTTCCATAGTTTTGCCTGAATTTAGGGAGACTAGAAGCACATGTCAGGAAAATCTATACAGGACAATCATTACATGCTGTTAGGGCACAAGCTGTCCGTATACAATGATGGCAAAGTTTCTAACTATAGAAAAAATTAGCAAATGCTGTTGTGGCTACTAAATGTCTGATTTATACTACTCGAATTAAGGGGGAACCTTTTTTTTAACCATCAATTAATCAATATTTACTGAGTATCTGCTATTTGATTGAATAATTTGACTGAAGCCGTGTGCAAACAGTAAATCAACAAGTATATATTAAGTGCCTATTATTTACCAGGCACTGTACTAGGCTCTGGGGATAGGGAGAGAAAAATGAAATCATCCCTGCCCTTCAGAAGGTCACACACAAATGTGTATATATGTGTATGTATGTATATGTATGCATATACACACATGTTGATATTGTTCAATCATATGCATCATGTCTGACTCTTTGTGACACCATTTCTGGTGTTTTTGGCAAAGATACTAAGATGGTTTGTCATTTCCTTCTCCAACTCATTTTACAGATGAGGAACTGAGGGAAACAGAGTTAAGTGACTTGCCCAGGTTCACACAGCTAATAAGTGTCTGAGGCCATGTCTGAGCCCGGGAAGATGGGTTTTGCTGATTTCAGGTGCAAATATACACACACACACATATATATGCATATATACATATATTATACATATAGATGTATATGTATACATTCCAAACAAAAATTTTATATTTCAATTTCACAATTCCTAAGACTAAAGTTTAGAAGTGATCTTAGAAGTTTGACAAATCTTAGACTCTGTACATCATGACCTATAATTTTATTTTCCTCCAATTATCTCAGTGGCTCTCTGACTAGAATGTAATCTCCATTGAATCAGGAATACTGTTTTTTAACATTCTTTGTCCTGTGAAGTGCTTTCTTACCTTTTCTTCTTAGAATCCCTAATTTCCTTCAAAACTACATTTCTTTTTACACATGTCCTTCCCCTAACTGGTATCACTCATACAACATTCTGTGTTTCTTATAAACACATGTGTATTGTATGTGCATAGACACACATATGCTAATTTGTACATTCATATAAACATGTATACACATACTGTGTATGTGTATGTAGGATATACAGGGTGATACGTAGATGGTACCAGTAGTTGAGGAAAGACCTAATGTAAAAAATTGGATTTGGGGGGCAGCTAGGTGGAGCAGAGAGTAGAGCACCAGCCCTGGAGTCAGGAGAACCTGAGTTCAAATCTGGCCTCAGACACTTGACATATGTACTAGCTGTGTGGCCTTGGACAAGTCACTTAACCCCAATTGCCCTGCCCCCCCAAAAATTGGATTTGAATGTCTCTTTGAAGGAAGTTAGGGAAAACATAATAAAGCATATAATAGTGCACATAATAATAATAATAATAAGCCACAAAAACAAAACAAAAATACAAATGGCCTGATTCTTCCTTATTTCCTTTCCTTTCTTCACCATGCTATATTTACTCCCTGGAATTGGAGTTATTGGGAAGGTTAATAATATTAACCCTTGCATTATTATTGGTGCACTACTACTTGAGGCAATGAGAAATATTAAATCTAAAAAGTACTATTCTTTGACTAAATGTCACTGATGATTTTAGTCTAAAAGTTCATATAAATTAAGAGTAAAAATAAAGCAAATGAAGAGTAAATAAAGTATCATCTTAGGTGAGGGGAAGGTAATGACCAGAAGACATAGAGATGGGAATATAAAGGAATGATTCTCTTTGTTCATCCTGGAGTCCCTAGCTCTCTATTAGATGGAGTAAAGTGGTGCCAAGGTCTTAGATTTTGCATATTCCTCAGGCAATATGACCGAAAAAAATAGCAAGTATCCATTTTGTTTTGTTTTGTTTTTTAATAGGAATTAATTGGAAATATCAGCGATTACCTTTAGTAATAGTCTTGTCAAGTAAAGAAGATAACAAGGTTAAAATGAGCCTGTTTTTCCCTAGGCTCAGGAGGCCTCTACATTTTTTTTCCAAGCAAATGACTGATTTTTGTTCCTTTCAGAGTTATAAAAATCAATCTTTGTTCATTATCATAGGCACTCAGAGCATTTGAGCCATAAAGCTGAAGCTTGACCTGTGTAGTTCTGTGTTAGTTTTGTTTCCAGTTTTTATGATTCCACAGGGCATTGGAAAAATCTAACTGTAAACACCAACCCATCCATTCTGACCAAATTGAGCATTAGATTTCAGCATCCAGTCACACTGGAAAAAGTACTAGTGGTGAAAGAGTATGCATAAATAATTAAAGTTACTCAGAAAACAAAGATTTATCTCTCAACCTATCCATTCATTCTTCAACACATATTTATTGTCTATTTTCAGCTTTCACTGAGCCTTCCCCCCTCCTTCCCATTCTCCAAAATCAATTGCCAAAACTCATCTATCTCTGTTGCATATCTTCAAGGAACCACCCTCAATTTACTTTTGGCATCTGACAGGGGCTGAAAAATTAATTTGCAAAGGTATTAATTACTAATAATAATAGATTAGTTATCCTTTATAGGAGTATTTGCATTTTAACAAGGTTCAATACTTTTATCCATATTACTATATAAATGTCTAATCAGGGACATTCAGGCATTCCCAAAAGGTAGCTATTGGAGAGATATCTTGACATCAGGCTTCCCCTATGTTTCTCAAATCATACCATATAAATAACTGTCTAGTCTGACCACTGAGCATCTGACTGTAGAATTCTAAGCTTTTGTGTACAAAGGACAGTTCAGTTTTCAGCAGTTTTATTATTTAGCACTGCAGGTTAGGGCAGCTAAAGAAAATCAGCACTTCATTTTCAAGACAAACCACAAAGACTCTGGAGAATGGGTAGTCTTGAGAGCGTAATCATATAGACATTTCCAAGAAATAACTCTGGTTGTCTAAAAGTAGATATCTTTTAAAAACTGGATTCTATTTTAACTCTCAAAGGTCTCTTAAATTTCTTTTTGCCTTTGCTTTTTTTTTCTAGTGATGTTGTCATATCTTTACCTACCTTAATCCTCCTAGGCTACTCAGGGGGCCCCCATTAAATATCCCATATAAATTTTCCCTAGTGGAAATGTGCCTCCAAATCTGAACCTTTCTTTGCACATCACTATATAGGATATTTCAAAAGTCTTAGTGAAGTTTTGAGCTAGTGAAACTTAACAAAGCTATTAAATGTTTTGAAATACCTTGAATTAAAAGATAATTATTTGGTGACTCATTTTGCATGGAATTTCTTTCAGCTATAAATTAAACTCTTTAAGTGCAAAAACTGTATTATTATTTTTGTCTTTGGATCCCCTAGTATACAGTATAAGGAAACAAAATAGGCATCCAATAAATACTTGTGTAAGCATTTATTATTGAATTGCACATTTTGAAATTGTCTGATAAATTAAGTAAGTCTATAGTGTTACCAGTTTAAAAGTGTTTTCCATTTCACAAGATAATGTGATGTCATCACAAGCACCTGTTATTTGCTAGAGAAAGATTGAGGTGGTGATTATTTAATTGGAGTTCAATTGTGTCATATAGTGGAATGAACACTATACTAGAAGTCTCAACTGAGTCTTAGTCTAATATGCTTCATCAATATCTCAGTGAGGGACCTCGTATGCATTACTTAACCTTTCCTGGCCTCAGTTGTCCTACCTACATATTGAGGATATCAGTAACATCCTATAAATATCGTAGGTCTGCTGTAACAGAAAATGTTTTGAAAAACTAAGGAGAGCTACCTTGGTGTTATTATTATTAGTAGTAGTAGTATTAAAAAGAGGGAGTAAGGCTATATGATTTTCAAGCTTCCCATCACTCTGGATGATGCTACAGGAATGTAGCATGTGTGTTGAGAATAAAAAGGCCTAAGGAAGATTATATATTGAATTTAAATTAATAGGGTGCTATTTCCGATAGGGCATAGAAATGTAAAAACTAGTCAGGCTTGTTGTTCATCCTTCCTTTTCAAAGAAGACCAGTGTTATCACAGGATGATGTCTTAACTTGAGTGTGAATTGGATTTAATTGAGGCAAAGTTGTACAAAGTGATTGGCTTCACCCTCTCTTTCAGAGTTATTAGAGTCCAATAAAGACAAAAGTCAAAACATCTAGTGATGGCCTGAGATTTAGTAGATGACCTTGGAATCTTCAACATCTAACCAAGAGCTAAGTGCTCCATAACACCTGCTTCAACTGCTTTCGTGGCCATTGGAACAAACAGTCCTCATCTGCCCATTCTACTTGGGGATGTCTTCACATGCTTGATTAGACATCTCCCTAAGTAGGCAAACCTGTCTGAGGTCTGTTGGTTACCCTTAACTTAGTTTAGTCCATCTGTCGAGACAGTTTACTGAGGTGTGATCATTGCACATGGCATAGCTTTGTGGACCTATAGGTAAGAGTTATGTGAGAAATGGACACCAAAAGTACATAAGCAGAAACCCTCACACTAGAGCTGCTAGTCCTCCCTGAACACCCCATAATACATATTCTTCATTTGATCTTCAAAGAATCTCATGAGAGTAATACATGAAGCATTATTTGTATTAATAATGTAATTAGTATTAATATGATTTTATGTTACCAATCTTCCCTCATACTCTGTTACTGTTAGCTAGGCTGCTAGCTATTTCCCATAACACATCCCATTTCCTTGCTCTATGTATGCACAGTTAGTCTCTCAAATCAGAAATACAGTTGTCCCTCTACCCCACACCATATGGAAGAAAAAACAATTCTACCTTGTTTTCAGAATGTGCTATTTGACTGAATTATAGCCCCCCACTTTTGCTATAGACTGACTAATAAAATCTAACTCAACAACCTCTGTCTGTTTGGGCTGAAGACACAAAATTCTGCTGTAAACAGTACTCTTTAGCTTTACATGACCCCACAAATAAGGGACAGGTAGGTGGAATGGTAAATAGTTCTATGGACATGGAGTCAGGAATATCTGAATTCTAATCCAGCCCCAGACTCCTATTAGCAAGTCACTTAATCTCTGCTTGCCTCAGTTTCTTCATCTGTAAAATGGGGCTCACCATAGCGCCTTCCTCCCAAGGTTGTTGTGAAGATCAAATGAGATAATAATTGGACTTAGCAAAGTCCCTGGCACATAATAAGCTTTATATAAATGTTTATTATTATTATTATTTACTTTGATTTATTTATATACATGTTATATATACCCAGATTATGTACATGTACAAATATTATGTACTTATGTACATGTTATACATACCCAGTACTTCGTTTTTGTTGGGACTGTTTGATTTTTGTCTTTGCATTTGTTAAGTACCAAGGTCATAATAATTTCTTAATGAATTATTGTTTAATTGAAGTGACGTATTTTCCCCATTGAACTAGTGAAGCAACTGATGTACAAAGAGTGACCTACTCAAGGTTACACAGCTGGTAAAGGGCAGGGCCCCAGTTGAAACCCAGTACTGCTGACTAAATCCATTGGTCTTTCCACGAAATCATGGCTGCCATCCTAATTGATGTGCCTCCTCAATACTTTGTTTCCTTTTAGGATGAGCAAAAGTTTCACAGAATTCTCATCTTAAAGACATTTCAAGCATCATCTTGCCACAGCCCAACTAAAGTGGTGATGATTACATTTGCCTAATTGGTATTTAAGTGTTTCAATCTTATTTAGATCATTTGATGATTCTCCTCCTCTCTCCCATCCCTCCCCTCTCCTCCAGCTACTTAATTCTGGAAAAAAAAATGCTGGGCCGATATGATTATAAATACCTTAGAATTAATCTAATTCAGACTTTTCTTATTACAGTTAAGGAGTATGAGAAGCAGAGAGGTTAAGTGACTGGACCTAGGCCAAAGTAGGTACTCAGAAATGTTTGTTGAATTTTATAAGATTAAAGGATCACGAAGGGCGGAGCCAAGATGGCAGCTGGTAAACAGGGACTAGAGTGAGCTCCATACCCGAGTCCCTCCAAAAACCTATAAAAAATGGCTCTGAACCAATTCTAGAACGGCAGAACCCACAGAACAGCAGAGGGAAGCAGGGCTCCAGCCCAGGACAGCCTTGATGGTCTCTGGGTGAGGTCTATTCCACACGGAGCTGGGAGCTGGGAGCTGGGAACGGAGTGGAGCAGAGCCCAGTCTGAGTGGCCTGGACCATCCAGACCAGAAGCCGGGGGAGGGGGCCCTAGCGCCCTGAATATGTGAGCTGCGGCAGTTACCAGACCCCTTGACCCACAAACACCAAAGACTGCAGAGAAGGTTAGTGGGAAAAGCTGCGGAAGTGGAAGGAGTTTGTGGTTCGGCTTCCAGCCCTGGGGGCAGTGGAGGTGGGGCAGCTACAGCTGTTGTTACTTCCCGCTCCAGGCCCACCTGGTGGGAGGAATTAAGTGGCGGATCAGGGCAGGAGTGCAACAGCCTGCTGAAGATCTAAGCCTAGTCTGGACTGGGGGTTCTTGGGGAAGGAGTAGTGTGGATCTGACAGAGCTGGCACCTCCCCCGCAAACGTGGAACATAGAACTCATTAGTCTACAAGCAGTCATACCCCACTGAAAAACTCAAGGGTCAAGTTAGTTGGCTGGGAATATGGCCAGGCAGCGAAAACGCACCGAGATTCAGTCTCAGACTTTGCATTCTTTCTTTGCTGACAAAGAAAACCAAAACATACAGCATAAAGAAGTCAATAAAGTGCAAGAACCTACACCAACAGCCTCCAAGAAAAACATGTACTGGTCCCAGGCCATGGAAGAGCTCAAAAAGGATTTGGAAAAGCAAGTTAGAGAAGTAGAGGAAAAACTGGGAAGAGAAATGAGAAGGATGCGAGAAAACCATGAAAAACAAGTCAATGACTTGCTAAAGGAGACCCAAAAAAATACTGAAAAATACACTGAAGAAAACAACACCTTAAAAAACAGACTAAGTCAAATGGCAAAAGAGTTCCAAAAAGCCAATGAGGAGAAGAATGCCTTGAAAGGCAGAATTAGCCAAATGGAAAAGGAGGTCCAAAAGACCACTGAAGAAAATACTACTTTAAAAATTAGATTGGAGCAAGTGGAAGCTAGTGACTTTATGAGAAATCAGGATATTATAAAACAGAACCAAAGGAATGAAAAAATGGAAGACAATGTGAAATATCTCCTTGGGAAAACCACTGACCTGGAAAATAGATCCAGGAGAGATAATTTAAAAATTATTGGACTACCTGAAAGCCATGATCAAAAAAAGAGCCTAGATACCATCTTTCAAGAAATTATCAAGGAGAACTGCCCCAATATTCTAGAGCCACAGGGCAAAATAGAAATTGAAAGAATCCATCGATCGCCTCCTCAAATAGATCCCAAAAAGAAATCTCCTAGGAATATTGTCACCAAATTCCAGAGCTCCCAGATCAAGGAGAAAATACTGCAAGCAGCCAGAAAGAAACAATTTGAGTATTGTGGAAACCCAATCAGAATAACCCAAGATCTGGCAGCTTCTACATTAAGAGATCGAAGGGCTTGGAATGCGATATTCCGGAGGTCAATGGAGCTAGGATTAAAACCTAGAATCACCTACCCAGCAAAACTGAGTATCATGTTCCAAGGCAAAATATGGATTTTCAATAAAATAGAGGACTTTCATGCTTTCTCAGTGAAAAGACCAGAACTGAATAGAAAATTTGACTTTCAAACACAAGAATCCAGAGAAGCATGAAAAGGTAATCAAGAAATGGAAATTGCAAGGGACTTACTAAAGTTGAACTGTTTTGTTTACATTCCTACATGGAAAGATGATGTGTATGATTCATGAGACCTCAGTATTAGGGTAGTTGAAGGGCATATATATATATATATATATATATATATAGTCATGTATATATATGTGAATGTGTATGTATGTATATATCTATGTGTATAAGTATGTATGTGTATATATATATATGTGTTTATATATATATATATATATATATATATATATATATATATGTAAAAGAGAGAGAGCAGACACAGGGTGAGTTGGTGAGTTGAAGATGAAGGGAAGCTATCTAAAAGAAATAAAATGAAATTAAGGGATGAGAGAGCAACATACTGAGAGAGGGAGATAGGGAGAGACAGAATAGGCTGGATTATCTCGCATAAAGGTGGCAAGAGGAAGCAGTTCTGTGGGAGGAGGGGAGAGGGCAGGTGAGGGGGGAATGAGTGAACCTTGCTCTCATCAGATTTGGCCTGAGGGGGAATACCATACATACTCAGTTGGGTATCTTACCCCACAGGAAAGAAGAGGGAGGAAGATAAAAAAAAAAATAAAAGAGGGGGGGATGATGGAGGGGAGGGCAGATGGGGGTGGAGGTAATCAAAACAAACACTTTGGAAAGGGGACAGGGTCAAGGGAGAAAATTCAATAGGGCGGGATGGGTTGGGAAGGAGCAAAGTCTAGTTGGCCTTTCACAGCATGGGTATTGTGGAAGGGTTGTACATAGTGATACATGTGTGGCCTAGGTTGAATTGCTCGACTTCTTGGGGAGGGTGGGTGGGAGGGGAAGAGGGGAGAGAATTTGGAACTCAAAGTTTTCAGATCAGATGTTCAAAAACAAAAAAGGTTTTTGCATGCAACTAAAGGGTGGGATACACAGGCAATGGGGCGTAGAAATTTGTCTTGCCCTGCAAGAAAGGAAGGGAAAGGGGGATGAGAGGGGAGGGGGGTGATAGAGGCGAGGGCTGACTGGGGAGCAGGGCAACCAGAATATAGGCCATCTTGGAGTGGGGGGGAGGGTAGAATTGGGGAGAAAATTTGTAGTTCAGATTGTTGTGAGGATCAATGCTGAAAATCAAATGTGTTAAATAAATAAATTTAAATTAAAAAAAGATTAAAGGATCACAAATTTATGGAAGCAAGGAAATTTACAAGTTGATAGATGACAACATGAAAGTTTAAGTGACTTGCCTAAGGTCACACAGATAATAAAGTGGTTGTGCTGGGGCTCAAAACCATTTAAATTGAATTGAATTAGCATCACTATTATCAGTAGCAGTTCATTGGCCATATGTAGAACAAGGAAGGGCAAAAAGGGCTAGGACTGAGGGCCAAGTTAGGCCACCATGGCTTGGAGAATAACAAGGTATAGAAATAAGAATATGCTAGAAAGAATAATAGAGCCATGTGCCTTTTACCCATGAAGAAAAACTCAAATTGGGAGGAAGGAGATCCTGTGCTTTGTAGAAACATGGACAAACTAGATAATAGAATAATGTCATAGGAAAGGCCATATGATTTTAGCAAGGACAGTGAGGACTGGGGTGCAGAATTTCTTGAGTGAATAAATTCCAGTTGGCTGTCTATATCTATAGGATAATCTAGTTTAAAACAAGATCAATGTCACTAAGGCAAGTATCAGAGGAATCAGTTCAAACCAACAAAGATACAAAGGTCATGTCTGAGAGAGGCATTTTCAAAAGGCATATATATGCCATCAAGGAAAAAGGGATAAATTAGCAGTGCAGTAATGATAGCCCAGAATTTAGGTGGAGAATCCTTCAGTCAGTACAAGTCCCTAAAGATTTTTTTGCAAAAAAGAAGAAGAAGAAGCTGTAGCAGACAAAATTTGTGGCCTAAGCCTATAACCAGAGGGTTTAGAAAAATTCCCATGGAGATCCTATTAACAAGGTGGTTTCTGGCCAGGGTAGGGATTACAGAATGAAAGCTTAGAGCTGAGAAAAATGAATTCAAAAGAATTTGAGGCATCTGCGGCTTGGCCAAATCCAGCCTATTAGGTATTCACCAAGAACTGAGAAAATTTTCCCTGGCCTTATTACAAAACAATATTAGAGAGACTAAGAGTTGGGACTAATTCCTTATGAGTCTGCATGGAAATCTAGTGTTGAGTGAAAAGCCCCACATAAAATCCCATTTTTTCCATTTTGTCTTAATTATGACATCACTCTATATTTCCTACTTATGCTTAGTAGTAGAAATTTGAAAAAATAACTAAAATTTGGATTATGTGCTCTTTCCCAGGAAATGGGTGAATGAATCTGAATATGAGCTTTTGTCTTTAGGTTTGGGAGTTCCCAGACACAGTACAAGAAGGCAGAACAGTCTCCTTTAAATGCTGTTTAAGTTGCCAGAGGAAAGAGCCCAAAGGGTACCTAGTATCAAAAAGAAGGGATATCCTAAAGATTCCTGTTCTATGTTCTATAGGGTTAGCTGCTAAGACTATTATTTCTATTTCTGACCAATGGCTGATATGTCTAAAGGAGAACACTTGTGTGACTGGGATTCAAAACATTTCAAGATGGAAAACAGTACATGAAGGGAGTTGGTAAAGAGAAAATAAAGCAAGTCACTTTATTAAAGGAAAACACAATAAGAAGTGCTCTCAGACATCATGAAGACAGGTCAGCTCTACTATGGTTCCAGGCTCAAGAGGACACTACAAACTGATAAAGCTCAACAGGTTTTTAGGAGATTATTATCTTGGTCAAACAGGACAAAGTATCAGGGGAGGGAATGAGAACCTGTTTATAGGTCAGGTTGATAAGGTTCATGGAATGGTGCTGATGCATTCTCATAGATGAGAGGGAAGCCTAGGGAACAGGTGCCTAGTTCACATTCAAACTCTTCTCCAGAGGGAAAATAAAATTTTGACTATTACTTCATGTCCTACTTTGACAAGACTCCCCCAGGGACCATTTTAGCATGATGGGGAAAATACTGAGGTCCTTACAATTGCCCAGCACCTCCAAAGAAAAAGGCTACGGTAACTAGAAACCAATAGGAGGAACCATTTCCAACTCAAGCCATTTCCCAGATTTCTCTACTTCCTTGCTATCCTCTAGGTAATTTCATGTGAGGTCTCAGACATTCTCACTATTCCCACCTGAATTCACTCCCAGAACTTCTCTAACTCATTTTCAGCAGCCATGAACCCACAGGTTCCCTCTTCTCCTCCCCTTTTAAGCTTCCCTTTAGGAGTTGTCTTTACCTATTACAGTATAAAATCTCTGAGGGTGAAGACTGCTTTATTTACTTGCATTTCTGTCCCCATCACTTGCACCATACTTGGTATATAGTAAATAATAAATGTGCTCTCTCTCTCTCCCTCTCTCTCTCTCTCTCTCTCTCTCTCTCTTCTGGCTAAAAGAAAGGAGGAGTACCACATGGTAAACCATGAACCTTTCATGTCACAGGCTATCTATCTTTCTGTCTATATCTGTCATCTATCTGGAGGGAGGAAGTCTTATCTGGGCAGCTCCTGAAACTACAACTTGGAATAAATGGTTAAAAATTACAGGGAGGGGAGTGAAACCAGTGACTTACTGGAGCTTTCTTATAAATTCTGTCAGATACCTCTAAAAAGTGACTCTGAACAGATCTGAGAGATGTAGAAGCTACTAAAAGACAGTGTGGAAGATTTCCGGCGAAGGAGAGTCCACAGGGTCGAAGGGAAGGATCTGTGGGCTGGGAGAGAGCCCAGCAGGTGGAAATAACCATACCAGAGTCGTGGTGGGAGCAGGCCCAGGGCTGAAGTGTCAGCTGCAGTGGCAATCCCCAGACTTCTCAGCCTAGGACAGGAGTCTGTAAGAGCTACAAGTGACAGCAGTGGACAGCCTGTGGCTGCAGCAATAACTACTCCTGAGGTTTTCAGGCCACAGTCTAAAGGTATGAAACTCACCCTCTTGAAGTTCTGAGAGCCATGGTAACTGAGTAAAATGGTTCTCATCCCTCCCTTCCTCAACCAGAGAATACTGCCTTGGGAAAAACCCTGGAATAGAGGAGCCAGAAGTGGGGGGGGGGGGATGGTCAGCACTCTTATACCTTGGGAGGCTGGGGAGATAGGCCCCTCTTGTGGTGGCAGAAGGAGACCAGTGCAGGAAGGGAGACATCCCAGAAGGCCCCACCTCAGCAGACCAGCAAAAGCTCCTGAGCTCCAGGGGGATGGAGCCAGCAAGAGCCAACACCAGGATGCTAGATGTGCCTTCACACAGCCAGGGGAATTGGCAGACACCAGCACAGACCTATGGCTGAGATCACCCATTCTATATAGCACAGCCCTAGGGGAAGAGGAGACTTCCAACAGCCAGACCACCCCTGCCCCACACCTCATGCTATGACCCCAGGGAAACTCAGAAAGACTTTTCTGGGCTTCTATCCTTGGCAAACACTAGCCAGTTCCAGCTCAGCACCAGGTGAGCAAAAGCATTATAGCTGACAAAACAAGAGGCCACAGCACACAAAGCTAGTAACCAGCCCCCAGTTCTCAGCACAAGAAGGTTAGGACAGAGCCCCCTGTACCCCAGCAGCAGAGATCCACTTAAAAAGCCAGGAAAAAGGCGACCACCATGAAGAAGCAAGCTGGAAAAGTAAAAAAGACCATTGAATCATATTATGGGGACAGAGAAGATCAAAATCTGAATGCAAAAGAGAACAACATTGACACTATACCCTCATCTGAAACCTCAAAATGATATAAATTGGTCTCAATCCCAAAAGGCATTCCTGGATGAGCTTAAGGAGGATTTTAAAAACCAAATTAGGGAGGTAAAAGAAAAAAATATGGAAAAAATCACTGATGAGAACAAATCTTTAAAAAGTAAAATTTGTGAAATAGATAAGGAGGGTCAGAACAGAACTGGTGAAAATGAAGCCTTGAAAAGTAAAATTATCCAAATGGAAAAAGAGGTACAGAAGCTAAATGAAGAAAATAATTTGTTAAAAATTATAATTGCGTACGTAGAAGCTAATGACTCTATGAGGCATCAAGAATCACTCAAACAAAATCTAAAGAATGAAAAAATAGAACACAAAAATATAAAATGTATCATCAGAAAAACAACTGATCTAGAAAATAGATCCAGGAGAGGTAATCTAAGAATTATTGTTCTACTGAAAAGCCATGATGAAAAAAGAGCCCAAACAGTATCTTTCAAGAAATCATCAAGGAAAACTGCTTCAAGGTCCTATAACCAGAAGGTAAAATAGTCATTGAAATAATCCACTGATCACCCCCTGAAAGAGATCCCAAATTGAAAACTACAAGAAATACTGTAGCTAAATTACAGAATTATCTGGTCAAGGAGGAAATACTGCAAACAGCCAGAAAGAAACAACTTAAATATCATGGAACTACAGTAAGGATCATGCAGGATCTTGCAGCTTCTACATTAAAAGACAGGAGGAATTGGAATATCATATGCTGAAAGGCAAAAGAGCTTGGACTACAACCAATATCAACTACCCAGAAAAATCGAGCATAATTTTTCAGACAGGAGATGGACATTCAATGAAATAAGGGAATTCCAGTCCTTCCTGATGAAAAGACCAGTGCTCAATGGAAAATTTGATCTTCAAATACAAAACTCAAGAGAGACATAAAAAGGTAAACAGGGGAAAACCTGTTATTCAATAAAGGCAAATGGCTTACATCTTTATATGAGATTATATTGGTTTATATATGATCTGTCTATCTATATGTATGTATGTATGTATATGTGTGTGTATGTTAATCCTGAGAATGGTATAGTTATTATGACAATCAAAAGGGATATGCATAGACAGATGGTGTGAGTATAAATTAACTGATGTGATAATAAAAAAAAACATAATTAAGGAGTGCAAAGGGATTGTTCTGGGAGAAGAGGTAAGGAGGAGGTAGAAAAGGGTAAATTACATCACATGAAGAGACAGAAACACATTTTAGAGTAGAGGGAAAGAAGGGAGGAAGAAGAGCAGTGTTAGAGCTTTACTCTCATTGGATTTGGTTCAAGGAGGGAATAAATGTGTTGATAGGCATAGAAATCAAACTTGTCCTACAGGCAGTAGGATGGGAAAGGGGAAAGAATGGGGGGCATTTAGAAGGGAGAGAAGAAGTAGTAAGCAGAAAAGTGTAAGATAAGGACAGGGAAAGGGAGGGAATATGGAGGAAGGCAGTGGTCAAAAGAAAAACTCTTTTGAGGAGGGGAAGGGAGAAGGGAGAAATAAAAACATAAATGGAGGGGGGACACAGAGAGTAATCATAACTGAATTTGAATGGGGTGAACATTCCCATAAAATGGAGACAGATAGCAGAATGGATTAAAAACCATAATCCTACAATATCTTGTCTACAAGAAACTCATTTGAAACAGGGGGATACACACAGGGTAAAGGTAAAAGGATGGAGTAGAATATATTATGCTTCAGCTGAAGTAAAAAAAAAAGCAGGGGTAGCAATCCTAATCTCAGACAAAGCAAAAGAAAATATGGAACTAATTAAAAGAGGTAAGGAAGGAAACTATATCCTGCTAAAAGGCACCATAGACTATGAAGTAATATCATTGCTTAACATATATGCGCCAAATGATATAGTATCCAAGTTCTTAGAGGAGAAGTTAAGGGAGTTACAGGAAGAAATAGACTGCAAAACTATACTAGTGGGGGGCCTCAAATTCTCCCTCTCAGAACTTGATAAATCTAACCTAAAAATAAACAAGAAAGAAGTTAAGGAAGTGAATAGAATTTTAGAAAAGGTAGATATGATACACCTCTGGAAAAAATTGAATGGGGATAGAAAGGATTATCCCTTTTTCTCAGTGGTACATGACAAATATGCAAAAATTGACCATGTACCAGGATGTTAAAAACCTCATAATCCAATGCAAAAAGGCAGAAATAGCCAATGCATCCTTTTCAGATCATGGTGCAATAAAAATTATTTGTAATAAATGGCCATGGAAAAACCAAAACCTATTAGAAAATTTATAAGATAATCCTAAAGAATGTGTGGGTCAAACAACAAATCATATAAACAAACAGTAACTTCATTCAAGAGAATGACAATAATGAGACAACATCCAAAACTTATGGGATGCAGCAAAAGCAGTTCTTAGGGGAAGTTTTATATCTCTGAATGCTTACATGAATAAAATAAAGTATAATGAGATCAGTGACTTGGGCATGCAAGCTGGAAAAAGAACAAATTGAAATTCTCCATTAAATATCAAATTAGAAATACTGAAAACCAAAGGAAAGATTAATAAAATTGAAATCAAGAAAACTATTGAACTAATAAATAAAACTAACAAGTGGTTTTATGAAAAAAACAATAAAATTGATAAACTTTGGTCAATTTGGTTTTAAAAAAGAAAGAAGAAAACCATATTACCAGCATCAAAAATGAAAAGGGTCAATTCACCTCCAATGAAGAAGAAATTAAAACAATAATTAGGAATTATTTTGCCCAAGTGTATACCCATGTATTTGATAATCTTAGGGAAATTGATGAATAATTACAAAAGTATAAACTGCCCAGATTGACAGAAGAAGAAATAAAATACTTAAATAACCCCATCTGAGAAAAAGAAGTTGAATAAGTCATCAATGAACTTCCTAGGAAAAAATTTCCAGGGCAAGATGGATTTACAAGTGAATTCTATGACACATTTAAAGAACAATTAATTCACATACTTTATAGACTATTTGGGAAAATAGGTAAAGAAGGAGTCCTACCAAATTCTTTTTATGCACAAATATAGTACTAATTCCTAAAGCAGGAAGGGCCAAAACAGAGAAAGAAAATTCCAGACCACTATCCCTAATGAATATAGGTGCAAAAATTTTAAACAAAATATTAGCAAAAAGATTACAGCAACTCATTATGAGAATAATATACTATTACCAGGTAGGATTTATTCCAGGAATGCAAGGCTGGTTCAATATTAGGAAAACTATCAGTATAGTCGATCATATCAGCAACAAAACTAGCAGAAATCATATGATTATCTGAATAGATGCAGAAAAAAGCTTTTGAAAAAGTACAACACCCATTAAAATTATAAGAAGCTGTATTAGGAGGGCAGAGTTTATAATCTCAAAGAGGATCATAAACATGTCTGAAACGTTCGGAACCGCCGGATATAAGAAACTCTCAAAGTAGAAGGCAGAAGAATCAAAACATATATTTAGGCTCCACAGTAACCAACCCATGAACCAGCAACCCCATTTTGATATATTGATCAAAGGCTTCCAGGCCCAATAAGTACGCCTTGAAAGAGTAACCAGGAGGCTACAGAGAAGCATGATTGCGTAAAGCAAAATCATGCTTCCCCCTCTATGGTAATAAGATTACCCACTGGCCTGAAGTCTTTGTTCAGCTTCCTCCCGTAGGTCAGCTCTGCTACTGGCAGCTCCTGCTTCAGCTGTGGCTGTGGCTGTGGCTGTGGCTGTGACTGCAACTGTAACTGTAACTGTAACTGTAACTGTAGCTGTAACTGTAGCCGTAACTGTAGCTGTAACTGTAGCTGTAACTGTAGCTGTAACTGTAGCTGTAACTGCCTCTGGCTCCAACGGGAGCTGCTTTTAACCATCCAGCTTCTGCGGGGGTGCAAGGCACGCCGGGGAAAGCACAGGCCCCCCCCCCCAATCTGCCCAAGCAAGGCGAAGGGGTCGACCAGAAAAGCACAGGCCCCCTCCATCAGCTTAAGCAAGGGAAGCAAGGCGAAGGGGCCGACAAGCTTACTCCAATCCAAGATACAAACAGCATTCAGTTCAGGGGAAAAAGCCAAACTAGTCAAGGGCACTTGTTGACTAAGTGCTAAGGAGCCCATTTTTGGTTGCCAATACAGAAGCATCTACCTAAAACCATTAGCAAACATTATATGTAATGGGAATAAATTGGATCTATTCCCAATAAGATCAGGGGTGAAACAAGGATGTCCATTATCACTCCTATTGTTCAATTTGGTACCAGAAATGTTAGCTTTAGCAATATGAGAAGAAAAAAATCAAAGGAATTAGAATAGGCAAAGAAGAAACTAAGTTATCACTCTTTGCAGATGATATGATGATATACCTAGAGAATCCTACAGAATCAAGTAAAAAGATACTTGAAATAATAAATAACTTTAGCAAAGTTGCAGGATATAAAATAAACCCACATAAATCCTTGGCATTCCTACATAATACTAACAAAGCCCAACAACAAGACATAGAAAGAGAAATTACATTTAAACTAACTGTTGACACTGCAAAATTTGGGAGAGTCTACCTGCCAAGACAAATCCAGTAATTATATGAATACAATTACAAAACACTTTTCACATGAATAAAGTCACAGCTAAATAAACAGAAAAACATCAGTTGTTCATGGTTAGGCTGAGATAATATAATACAAATGATAATTTTACTTAAATTAATTATCTTATTCAGTGAAATACCAATCAAACTACCAAAAATTATTTTATAGAGCTAGATAAAATAATAACAAAAATCATCTCAAAGCAAAAATGATCCAGAATATCAATGAAATTAATGAAAAGGAATGCTAGGGAAGGAGACCTCACCATACCAGATATTTAACTGTATTATAAAGCAGCTATCGTCAAAACTACTTGGTACCAGCTAAGAAACAGAGTGTTGGATCACTGGAATAGGGTAGGTACACAAGATGCAGTAGTTAATGAATATAGTAATCTATGATAAACCCAAAGAGTATAACTTATGGGATGAGAACTCACTATTTTACAAATAGTTAAGGGAAAACTGGAAAATAGTATGACAGGAATTGAGCACAAACCAATATCTTACACCATATAAGAAAACAAAGTCAAAATGGGTTCATGATTTAAATATAAAGGCTGATACTATAAGCAATTTGGGAAAGCAAGGAATAGTTTACCTGTCAAACTTATGGAGAAGGTAAGAATTTATGACTAAACAAGAGATAGAGAGCATTATACTTTTGATTACATTAAATTGAGAAGTTTTTGTGTAAACAAAGCCAATACAACCAAGATTAGAAGGGCAGCAGAAAACTGGGAAAGAATTTTTACAACCAGTGTCTCTGACAAAGACCTCATATCTAAAATATATAGGGAACTGGGTCAAATTTATAAGAATACAAGTCATTCCCCATTGATAAATGGTCAAAGGATATGAACAGGCAGTTTGCAGAGAAAGAAATTAAAGTTGTCTATAGTCATATGAAAAAATGCTCTAAATCACTTTTGATTAGAGAAATGCAAATCAAAACAACTCTTAGATACCACATCTCTCCTGTTAGATTGGCTAACATTTCAAAACGGTAAAATGATAAATGCTGGAGAGGATGTGAGAAAATTGGAATACAGTTATGTTGTTGATGGAGTTATGAACTGATCCAGCCATTCTAGAGAGCAATTGGGAACTATGCCCAAAGAGCTACAAAATGTGCATACCCTTTGACCCAGCAATACCACTTCAAGGGCTATATCCCAAAGAGATCATACAAGGGGGAAAGGACCTGTATGTACAAAAATATTTATAGCAACTCTTTTTGTGGTGGCAAGGAATTGGAAATCAAGGGGATGCCCATCAATTGGAGAATGGTTAAACAAATTCTGGTATATGAATATAATGGAATACTATTGTGCTATAAGAAATGAGGAGCAGATGGACTTCATAAGAACCTCAAGAAATGTATATATGATCTGATGATGAGTGAAAGGAGCAGAACCAGGAAAACATTGTATACAACCACAGACACATTGCTTCTGTGATGACTAACTTTGATAGACTTGGCTCTTCTCAAAAATGCAAGATTCTAAGAAAGCTCCAAAAAACTCATGATGGAAAAGGCTCTCACCATCCAGAGAAAGAATTATGGAGTCTGAATGCAGATTGAAGCAAACTATTTGCTCTCTTTCTTTTTTTCAATTTTATTTTATTTTATTTTTGGTTTTGTTTCATCTCTTTCATGGTTCATTTCATTGCTTATAATTCTTTTTTGCAACTTGATTATTGGGAAAATAAGTTTAATGTGAAGGTATATGTAGAGGCTATATTGGATCACATGCCTCCTTGGGAGGGGAAGGGGGGAGATTTGGAATTCAAAAACTTGTGGAACTGAGTTTTATAAACTAAAAATAAAATAAAATAATTAACTTTAAAAATATAGGAGGATGAATTTAAAGTAAAGGTAAATATGTATTCCTGACAATTGGAGATATCCATCAATGGAACAGAAAATAATCCATAACATAAAGAGTTCAAATAGGAGACAGATAACCACCTGTATCATAGAGTACTCCTGTTTCAAATAAATATTAGATGGGCAACTGATGGCTTCTAAGGTTTCTTCCTGTTCTAAATGCTGATTCTATATCTCTTGTTACAAAACTAAAAAAAAAAAGTTGTGTTTACTGCATGACAAGCATTGGGGATAAAAATTGAAAATCTAGAGTTTCTGCTCTTTGTGATTTCACATTCTATATGGGAGAGACAACACATACATAAGATACCAGCTGAAGAGGATAGAAAGGCTCCAAAGACATAAGGTTGCAGTCATAATGAAAATGCTAAGGCCTAAAGGGTCTTCAGTGTACATGGGTAGGTCAGATTACAATTCCCAAATGCTCATTGGGTAGGGAAGTAAAGCATATGGTAAAACCCAAAAGACCTTGGGATGAAGTGACAGGAAATATGATAAGAACTCATGGCCCTCCATTTTAACAAAAGGATTGTATTTGGTGACTTCCACCTCTTCCAAGTAGTGTAAGTAGGCTTGTCTACTCTGCAAAGGAGAAGGGGTCTGGGCCATAACTATTGCCAAGTGAGGAGGCATCCTGACAATTCAAATGAAGCAGAGATTCTGGGTTCCTTCTCGCATAGATGAGAGTTGGGGAGTGTAGTTTCCGGCCAGAAAGGAAGAAAGGAGAAGAGTAGGATGATTGAGGGCGAAGAGACCTGGCAGCTATTCCTACCTGACTCACGGATAAGATTCAAATATTCTGGCTCTGAAAAGAAGGAAAGGGAAAAGAGAAAGGGGAAATGTGCCCCTATAGAGAACACAAACAGGTAGGAATCTCATATATCTGGGAAAGACAAGCCATGGAGAAGGCAAGTCACACCTCCAATGCTGAAGAATTGATGTCTTCTAGTGATGTCCTCATGTTGCTCCAGCTGAGCCTGTTATTCATTGGCCTAATAATTTTCCCTGGATAATGATGGACCCTCTGCTGCATCCATCTTCTTACCTAGCTGAAATATTTGGCTCTCTATCCCCCAAAGAAAGATCAAGTTCTACCACATTCTGTCAGCTTAAAAGCCAATAGGTTTTTAGTGGTCCACTACTACTTATGTGTTAAAATTCAATTTTTTTTCTTTGGTATTCCAGACCTTCCAGATTCTGTCTGCATACTAGTCCTATGTTATCTCCTATTTCTTATGTATATGAACATTCTCTTCCAATCATACTGATATACCCTGAAAATGCCTTGAATATTTTATCATTTATGCCTCAGCACCAAATAATCTCAGCTAAATAAAAAAAAAAACTTGTTAAATAATCAATCAATATTTATTGTTTTCTATACATTAAACATAGTTGTAAGTGTTGTGAGTGATAAGAGGAAAATATAAGACTTCTTCTTCCAAGGAACTTACTATCTAACTGAGAAGACAAGCCTAAGACAGAGGACATAAATTAATTAACAACAGAAGTATAGCTATTGTTTAGGCACAACTATGAGAGTACTATGAGTCAGAGGCAGGAATTATCTGCTGAAGGTAGAGGAGAATATTAATTCCTTGCAGAGGGCTACTGGCTTATTTTTATCCTTGTATGACTAGTGCCAAGAATGTGACCTTCACATAGTGGGTTTTTCTTTGTTGTTGCTAAATTAAATATTTTGGAAGACTTCTTGAAAGAATAAAACCAGCATCAGTTATTATTGTAAATTTAAGGCTGGAATGGATCATAAAGGCCATCTAGTCCAATTTCTTCATTTTGCAGGCCCAAAGAAGAAAAGTGACTTGCCCAGGGGTATACAATTAATTAGTTATGGAAAAAGAATTTGAACCTGATTCTTCTGGATTGGAAAAATAATTATCTACTGCACCACAGTTTTTCTGTTAAATAATAGCAATAAATCAAATAGTGGATAATATTTGGGTAATGGGAAGAAGAGATAGGTTGCTGTGGAATAGTAAAATCTTGAAAGACTGGGGGAGCTTAAATTTTGAGGATGATCATGGCAGTTTATAACCAGAAGTAGACTTGCAAGTAGTACAATTTTCTTATTTTACATATGAGGAAACTGAGACTGATAGATGAAATAAGTTTCCCAAAGCTACTCACCTAGCTCATGGCAGAACTATTATTCAAGCATAGATTTTCTTATTCCAAAACCAGTGATCTATGTATGTATCGTAGCTGTGACAATGAGTCTAGGTTGTTTGAATCAGTGGTCTGTGTCAGGGAATTGTGGGACAGAACCCAAAAGTACTTTAATGGGGCCTTTCTTGTTCCAGGATAGCTAAGGACCCTTGCTGAATGTCTTAAATTTTCAATACTACCATGGAATGATATTGCTTTGAGAGTGAGGAAAAAAGAAAACAAACTGCCCAGATAGCATAGTAGGGAAGTTTTGCAAACATCTCTGGACTCCTTGGAGTTTGGTATCCAGAAAATATGCTGAAATTCTCCTGAGGTGTAAATTAGAAAGATAATAATTGCAAGACTGATAGGTGTAGGGTGTGACATTGCCAAGAAAGAGTGCCAGTCTATCAAGTGCTAGACTTATCGAGGTGATGAGCACCTGACAGCAGGATGAGACCTGAAAACAAATAAAGAAAGAAGCATCTCAGGACAGAAGGAATCTGTGTGAAATATAGTAGTTACTGAACAAAAGGACACAGAGGTTTTCCTATCTCATGTTACTATGGAATTGGAAGGTGACATAAACTCATCTTATTTTTCAGAGAAGGGAAAAATTCCTAGAATTAGAAAGGACATTAGAGACACCTAATTCAGCTTTTACATGAACTATGAATCCCTAGAAAACCAACCCTACAAGTGCTTATCTCATCACTATTTGAACACTTACAGTGGAAGAGAATTCGTTATTTATATAAGAGTGGTGATCAGATGAGTCAACCAATCAATTCCCCAATCAAGTCACTCAAAGCAACTAATAAGATAATATACTATAACCAAATAAGTACAACTCTATTGAATCAATTAAATAATCAAAAGCATTATGTGAGGTGGAAAAATCTTAATCAATTTAGAAGTCCTTGAAAGCCATCAGATGGAATAATGTGATATTTCATAGGAAGTATATCTGGATTGGTTTAAAAGAGCTGGTAATGTTTAGCAGAGATTGTATCAAACCAGCAACTCATGTGTAATCAGATATTTGAGTATATGGCAGATTAGTTGTGGAGGACTTCTAGCCAAGCCCCTGAGAAAGAATCACTTATTGGGGGTAAGGAGGAGCTTCAGCCTTTTTCTGACTCTTTAATCAGAGGAGAATCTCATTTAAACCTAGGAGTTCTGGAAGACTTGGATGTTTTTAATATCTATGTCTTAGCATTGTACCAAGAACAGTAATGATTGGTAGCAGTATCTGCATCAGGAGACAAGGACAAACTGACATACTGAGAAAAGAAAGATTCAAGATTCTCCATTGATCCCAGTTACACTACACCTAAAGGAAAACATGTAAGTACTCTAGGAAGAGGAAATAAGGACTTCCAGCATCCGGGAAATATGTTAGCACTTTGCCACATGTGTTCCCTAAGCTTGAGAATAATTTACTATAATTTCTATATAAACTGGTAGGAGACTATGTCAGATTTTGGGAGAATGTTTTATACCAACTATTCTTATTAAAACATGTTAGTAAATACTCTTTTCTAATAAGCTGGTTGACCTATGTATTTCAACTGCTATTCAAGAAAGGAAACATAAACATTGGGGCTTAGGATATATAGCATTATAAAGATGACCTTCTTCTCCATCACTTTAGGGATAACCTAAGGAGAAGTGTAATAGTCAGTTTCTAAAGACTACCTGCCAATGCAAAGGGATGGGGAGAGTTCCAAACATGTATAAAATTGATGTTGGGCAGCTTTAATTACAAAGTTCTTATGTTGAGCTCCCAAATCTGCCTCTATATTACTTCCATTAATTCTTATTTCTTCTTGAAGAACTGCTAGCCCTATGTGAAAGTAGCAATTTCCATTTTCTGCCCTTTCTTCCCTAAAATTCTTCTACCCAATGGTAAGGAATACCAACAAATACATAGAGAATGAAACCATGATAATAACAAACACTTATATAGTACTATGTTTTACAGTTGCTTTATCTATATTATCACATTTGAGCCTTCCAACAACCCCATGTATCAGTAAGGAAAGATTCACGATATCGATGGTGATCATGATTATGCCTGTATAATTCGGAATCACAAAATATAAGAGATATATGTAGAAAGCAGAAGAAGTAAAACATCTAATTCATATACCAGAGGATCAAATCCCAAAACCCATAACTCCAATTCTACATAGCAACAATTGTTTTCCAAAACTAGTAAGTCCACTTCAATGTAACAGCTAGGAAATTAAAACACAATATCACAAAAAGGAGCCAAGCCATCCTGTAACCTTCCTCTCTGCTGGGCCCTTCCCATAATCACTGACTCACAAACCCTAACTGTCTGCTTGCCTGTGTCCTCTCTTCCCAAAGTTCTGAGAGCTTGCAGTTCCGAAAGCCCTTGCAGGTCTCTCTCTCTCTCCTTCTCCTTGTTCTGAATTCTGACCTTAATTGCTATCCTCAGGGTACATATACTTTCCTTAGGGCCCTAAGGGTTTTACACCTAATCAGCAAAAGGATGTGAGCCTGGGGCCTCACACCTAATCAGCAAAAGAATGTGGGCCTTCCTACAAATAAGTCTCCCCTAATCAAGCTTCCCTTAACTAGCTCTGCCCAGATGCCTATTAAATGGGTGGGGAAGATCTTTAATCACATTAACATTTCATCCTGTGAGGTAGGTGCTATTATCACCCACATTTTTTCAGTTGAGGAAATTGAGGCAGGTGAAGTTTGTGAATTGCCCAGGATCACATAGCTAGAGTCTGAGCCTGGATTGAAACAGCTCTTCCTGACTCTAGACCTTTTGCTACCTAGCTGCCATAGAGTACCCAGAGAAAGACCCTAAAGGAAGTGAGCTTCAGAAAGATGGGAAAATAGGAAATAAAGAGACCTCATGTGAGGGGAAGGGAATTCTGGGCAGAGATACTGGCATGAACAGACAGAAGAGAAATAGTATAGCATATGCTGTGATGGGTAAGCATTGTAGGAAAGGAACACTGTAAAAATTGCTTTGTTTCTCTAAAATAGATAATTTTAACTTTGTGGATTCATAGAGTGTCATATCTGTAAGGGATCATAAAAACAGCAAGGACATGTGAAGTGGCTTGCCTTAGGTTGCACAGTTAATAGTATTAGATCTTGGACTTTAACCCAGCTCTTTAAATGTGTAATATTGGGCTGTTTCTACTTATGATGCTATACCCCATTTAAAAAAATATTAAAACTAGGACACTTCTTCAATACACTGATGGATCTATAATCTCATCAATGTTGTCAATCTCTCCAACAGTGAGATGCAGGACAATATATGCCTCTCATCCTAAGTTACTGTTGTTCCTGCCCTACCATAAATATGCCACAAAGAATCCAGTGAACATTCTGAGAGCCTTCGTTTTTTGGGTCTCTTGATTTACATTGATGCCAATGGAGGGTGGAGATTAGTTATCACTCTACTCATCATACAATTGAACCACCTCCTATTTCAGTTATATAGCTTTTATTGGTAGAGCTCTGTCTTCATCAGATGAAATTGTGCTTTCCCTGGATATTCTCTAATCTACTCACATCATCTATGTGCCTCTCCATTGCCTTTTGAATGATCTGCAACTCAATGACTCTCAGCCATTCTCCATCATCAAAAAGAATACTGTGCTTTTTATAATTAGAGTATTTTCTTTTATTTTCTTCAAAAGGAACGGAACATGGACTTACCCATACACATATTGCCTTCCCTCCCATAGCAGAGTGTGTATTCATTGAAGACAAGGACTATGTCATTGTGGTCTTTCAGTTCTACTACCTATTTTAGAACCTGACACATAGTAGGTACTTGATGAGCATATTGAAAATGAAATAAAGGAACAGAATTATTTAAAAATAAGTGGAACTTTCCTGAGGATGGTTTAGTCTATTCAGGTCAATACAACAACAGGACTTTAAATTTTTAGTTCTCTTTGCTATTAGAGGGTTTAAAGATAGTTCTCTGTGGAACACAATAATCATATATCAATGAAGTCAATGGTGAATCCTGGGATACAAAAAATAATATTGTTGCCCCTTCAGGAGCAAAATAAATGTGTCTTCATAATGCCAAATCATCTGGATGAAAAGTGAAAAACATAGTCCATCACCTGCCTGATCTATCTGCAAAAAAATGCCCAACATTTGGCTGTTTGAAAGCATAGAGATGAGTTTCTTTAATTTTTTTAACTTTTTTATACAGATGTTCAAAACCTGTAGATACAATTATCACTAAGTTCTTTGTGAGTTTTAGGACCAGATGTTTTCTTTCACTACTTTTATAGTAGCCAGGCCTTAAAAATCTTAAAGGAAAGGGGAAAATGAACATGACTGTGATTTTCAAAGCCAAAACAATCATTGGTGCAGATGTTCAATTTTTTTTAGTCAGATTCAGGGTTCTTTACTTGTTCATGTACTGCAATTACTGAGAGGCAGTTTGTCATAATGGAGAGAATAATTGACAAATATCTTGAAGGTCCAGGTTCAAGTACTGCCCCTGATACTTGTCTTCTCTTCTGTAAAATGGGAGAAGTAATGCCTATATTAATTACCATACAAACTGTTGTCTCAAACGAAATAACATATATGAAGTCCTATAATTATATTAATATCAGCTCTTCATATAAACTCTAAGTTATTCTCATATCCAAGGATTACCAAATTTCCTTCCTTCTTTCCTTCCTTCTTTCCTTCTTTCCTTCTTTCCTTCCTTCTTTCATCCTGTTTTCTCTCTGTCTCTGTATGTCTCTGTTTCTCTCTTCCTCTCTTTCCCTCTCTCTCCACTATACACATATGCACACACTAGATTTCATTCCAATGGGAAATATTCTAAAAAATGAGTGATATGGGAGGAGATGGATCGGACATAGGCACACCCTCACTCCCTCCCTAATAGAAAGCAAACATGGATTCCTTATGCAAATGGATGGACTCCTAGGAACTGGAATGGTCAGGATTTGCTTACTAAGAACCTCTGCTTGTCTTATACCCTGATTCTCTAGATACTAATTGCCTTTTCACACCTTTAGAAACTTAAACCAGTTCCCCTGGGCTTGACATCTATTCCATAATAACCTAGGAACACTTAAAAGCAGGGTGTATAAGCTGCTACTGGAAGCAAGTCTCAGTGATAACCAGCATGGATGTCTTCCTTTTTCTGATGCTGTTTTGTCCCTTCCACTCTTAAGGACTATAGCTTCTTATTCCTTGCCCACATCTATCTTTGTGCTTAGTCCTGGTTATATGGCATCCTTCTCCTGTTCTGTCTTTTGTATTATATTGACTGACTTCTGTCTCCTGTCTTGTGATGTTTATACATGTTCTGCTGGCCTCTCACTTGTTGCATTTCTGGCTCTTTGTCTTGATTCGATTCAACTCAATTGCATCACACCATTTAGCATTAATCACATCCTAAATGCAAAGTACTGTGTTGGGTGTTAGGGATATGAAATTAAGAATTGTGCTCAACTCGTGACATAAAAATGAATTTAAGTAATTTTGAAAGGTGAGGCAAAACACCAACACTTTATGGGTAAAATTTTCAAGCTGGAGAGGACTTAAGAATGCACTTAGCCCCTTCATTTTTCTAATTAAGAAACTAAAACTCATAAAAATAAAGTGATTTGATCCCCTCCGAAAAGTCTAACATACCTAATGTGTAGCAGAATCGACTACTGACGTTTACCTCATCTATTAATTTACTATCCCTGCAACATCATATTTAATTACAGTAGCTCAATAATTGATTCTTAGCTCCCACTTCCTCCATCCTACATCAATGACAGCCAATCGCACTGTTTTCATAAGGGTTCAACTTTACAGCACTATGCATTTGATGAATGTAAGACCTTGTCACTGAACAGGAATTTGGGACTTTTAGTAGGTTTTGAATTTCATCCCCTTGGGGACAAGTTTCATTAGTAAAATTCTATACCCAAAAACTTGGCCTTCACTTCAGTGCAAAATTCTGGTGGCTTGAGTACTCAGTGTAGTTCATACTCAGCTTTAGGATGATCTCTAATACTTCATGCAAGATTCTTAATGACCTCTATATCCTCTGAAATATCCTCTCTTCTATATCCAGATGACTTTCCACCCTTACAATTAGTAGGACTCCAAGTCTATGAAATCAACACAAACCAGTTGGCTTCAATATACATCACAATCAACATAGACTGTTCTGTAGCCTGCCCTTGTTTCATACTCAACTGCACTAGGTGGTATTCACAATCCATTTCCAGGGTACATTTATTCTTGGCATCTGGGACTCTGTATTTATATGGAATGGTGCTAATTTTCTAATGCACAAGGGACCAGAAGGCTGAAGCATATTGCAATATATACATTTTTTCTGAAAAAGTTCCTCCCCTGGGGAACATCTGTCTCTTCAGCCTGCAGAAATTTAATAGGCCCCAAACTGCAAGCATCTAGTGGGAACATTGTAACAAGTCCCTCAGCAGCAGCCAGATCAAACTGCCTCTTACTGTCTGGTGGTTCCTTTATCAATTAGTAGGGAAACATTCAATGTGGGTTTCATTCTAGGGTTTGAAATTCCTGGTAGCTCCTCTCCCACCATGTTAGAGTTTGCCGGAGATAGGATGGGACAGAAGATTGATTCTGATTGATTTTTGTTGTGATGAAACACAGTGCCTCCGTAATTTTGCTTTTCTTTATGCTGCTACAAGTACTTAGCAGTTACTTCTTGGCAAGTATGGCCTTGAGAGCAGGTCAAATTTCTCCCCCTTTAATCTATCACAACCAATGATAGATAGAACAGTAAACATATAAAGCTGACAGCACTTGTCTTACATTCTTTTGGTCTTGATAGTTCTCACCCATACCACATGCTGAATTCCTTCTTTTTCTCCCCCCTGCCCCCCAGCTATCTGAACCCCTTTTTTATTTTTTGGTAAATAGTATTTTATTTGTTCCCCAATTACATGTAAATATGGTTTTCAAAATTGATGTTATAAGGTTTTGAGTTTCAATTGTTTTTCTCCCTCCCTCCCTTCCTCCCTTCCTCCCATCTCCCCTCTCCAAGACAGCAAGCAAACTGATATAGGTTATACATGTGTAATCATGTAAACATTTATATATTAGTTATGTTGTGAAAGAAGAAACAGAACAAAAGCAAAAAGGGAAAAATGTAAAGATAGGGTGCTTCAACCTGCATTCAGACTCCATAGTTTTTTCTCTGGATGTGGATAGCATTTTCTGTTATGAGTCTTTTGGAATTGTCTTGGATCATTGTATTGCTGAGAAGAAGTCAAACATGGTTGATCATGACACAATGTTGCTGTTACTGTGTACAATGTTCTCTTGGTTCTACTTACCTCACTCACCATCAGTTCATGCAAATCTTTCCAGGTTTTTCTGAAATCTACCTGCTCATGATTTCTTATAACACAATAGTATTCCATTACATTCATAAACCATAATTTGTTCAGCCATTCCCCAATTGATGGGCATCCCCTCAAATTCCAATTCTTTGCCACCACAAAAAGAATTGTTATGAATTTTTTGTATGTGTAGATCCTTTCCCCCTTTTTATGATTTCTTTGGGATACTGACCTAGTAGTGGTATGTCTGGATTGAAGAGTATGCACAATTTTATAGCCCTTTGGGCATAGTTCCAAATTGTTCTCCAGAATGACTGGATGAGTTCCCAACCCCACCATGCATTAGTATCCCAATTTTCCCACATCTTCTCCAACATTTATCACTTTCCTTTTTCTATCATATTAGCCAATCTGATAGTCATGATGTGCTAACTCAGAGTTGTTTTAACTTGCATTTTTCTAATCAATAGTGATTTAGAGCATCTTTTCATATGAGTATAGATAACTTTAATTTCTTCATCTGAAAACTGCCTGTTCACATCCTTTGACCATTTATCAATTGGGAAATGACATGCATTCTTATATTTTCACTCAGTTTTCTATATTTTTGAGAAATAAAGTCTTTATCAAAAATAGTTGCTTTAAAAAAAAATGTTTCCCATTGTTCTGAAGTCAGAGAGGTAGAGGGAAAATTAGGAAGAGAATTGAGAGTGATGGAAGAAAATCATGAAAAAAAGTCAACAGCTTGGTCAAAGAGGCATAAAAATACTGAAGAAATTAACACCTTTAAAAATAGACTAGTCCAAATGGTAAAAAAAGAAGTACAGAAATGCAATGAAGATAATAATGCTGTGAAAAGCAGAATTGGCCAAATGGAAAAAGAGGCACCAATAATTCACTGATGAAAAGAACTCCTTAAAAACTAGAATTGGCAAAATTAGAAAGAAACAAAGAGTGACAAAACTCACTGAAGAAAATAATTCTTTATATATTAGAATTGACCAAGTAAAAGCTAATAACTATGAGACACCAAGAAACCAATAAAAAAATCAAAAGAATAAAAAATTGAAAATAATGTGAAATATCTTATTGGAAAAACAACTGATCTGACAACAGATACTGAAGAGGCAATTTGAACATTTTGGACTTCCTGAAAGCCATGATCTAAAACAAGAACCTAGACATCATCTTTCAAGAAATTATCAAGGAAAATTGCCTTAATATCTTAGGATCAAAGGATAAAATAGACATTGAAAGAAACCATGGATCACCTCCTGAAAGAGATCACCAAATCAAAATTCCCTTGGAATATTATAGTCAAATTTCAGAGCTCCCAGTTGAAGGAAAAAATGTTGCAAGAAGCTAGAAAGAAACCATTCATATATCATAGAGCCATAGTCAGCATCTAACAAGATTTAGCAGCTTCTGCCTTAAAGGAGCAGAGTACTTGGAATATGACACTTCAAAAGGAAAAGTAGGTAGGATTGAAATATAAAATAACTTATCCAGCAAAACCTCATATGATGCTTCAGGGAGAAAAATGATATTTAATGAAATAGTGGATTTTCAAGCATTACTGATGAAAAGACCAGGGTTAAAAATAAAATGTGACATTCAAAAACAAGAATCAAGTGAAGTATTAAAAAGGTAAACATGTAAGAGAAATAATAGGGGACTTAATAAGATTAAACTGCTCACATGCATATATGGGAAGATTTACTTTTATAATTTATTAATAATTGACTTACTCAGTTCCATACCAAACTATCAAACAATTATTTTATAGAGTCAGAAAAGAAAAAACCAAAATCATCTAGAAGAAGAAAAGGTCAAGAATATCAAGGGAATCATTGGAAAACTGTGAAGGAAGGTGGCCTAGCAGTAACAGATCTCAAATTGTAATTCAAAACAATCTGGTACTCTCCAAGAAATATAGTGGTGGATCATTTGAATGAATTAGGTACACAATACAAAGTAGTAAATGTCTGTAGTTATCTACTGTTTGACAAATTCAAAGATCCACAATTCTGGCAAGAACTCACGACATGGCGAAGCTTGTAGGAAATACTGGAAAGCAGTTTGGAAGAAACTCGGAAAAAAACAACCTCTCCAAATGTATAAGGTCAAAGTATATACATAATAAAGATACAACGAATGATATCATAAGCAAATAGGAGATCAAGGACAAATTTTACCTGTTAGATCTATAGATAAGGGAAGAGTTTATGACAAATAAAGAAATAGAGAAGATCATGGGAAGTAAAATGGATAATTGTGATTACACAAAACCAAAAAGGTTTTCCACAAATGAAACCAATTCTCCCCAAATTAGCAGAAAAGTGGGAAACTGTGGACATTTTTGATAGTAAGTTTCTCTAATAAAGGCCTCACTGCTCAACTATATAAGGAACTAAGCCAAATTTAGAAAAAAAGAGAGCAAATCTCCAAATAATAAGTTGTCAAATGATATAAACAGTTTCATAATAAGAAATCAAAACTATCTATAATCAAATGAAAAAATGTTCTAAATCACTATTGATTAGAGAAATGCAAATTACAAGTATGAGGTACTCTTCACATATCAGAGTAACTAACATGAGATAAATGGAAAATGCAAATGTTGAATGGGATGTGGAAAAATTGGGACACTAATCACTGTTGGTGGAGTTGTGAGAGGTCCAGCCATTTTGAAGAACAATTGAGAACTATTTCCAAAAGGCTATAAAACTGTGTAAACCCTTTGATCTAGAAATTCCACTAGCAGGTCTGTATCCCTAAGAGATCAAATAAAAAGGGAAAGGATGCATATGTACAGAAATATTTACAATAGCTCTTCTTGTGGTGGCAAAGAACTGGAAAGTGAGGGGATGACCATCAGTTGGAGAATGGCTGAACAAGTTTTGCTATATGGTTGTGATAGAAGGGTATTTTGCCATGAAAAATGATCAGCCATATGGCTTCAGAAAAACCTGGAAAATCCCCTGTGAATTTATACAGAATAAAATGAGCAGGACCAGAAGGTCATCACACACAGTAACAGCAATATAACACCAATGATTAACTGTGAAAGGCTTAACTACTCTGATCAATAAAATGATCCCAGAGAATTTCCAAAGAACTAATAATAATAAAAAATACTATCCATTTACAGAGAAAGAACTGATGAACTTCGAATGTAAATTGAAACATCACTTTTTCACTTCCTTTATTTTTGTTGTTGTTGTTGTTTTGCAGTGAGGCTAATATGAAAATGTTTTCCATGATTTGACCTGGATAATTGAGAAAATATTTCTTGTCTTCTCAAAAGTTGGGTAAAGGCTGGTGAAAAGGAGAGAATTTTGAACTGCTAAAATTAAATGTTAAAATAATCAGTTAAAAAAAGAAACTGTAATAGCCATGGGCCTCAATTTACCTCTCTCAAACCTAGATATAATTAAAAGTAAAAGAAAAGCAAGAAATAAGCTAAAGACTTCAATGAATTTTTAATTCGATAGAGCAGCCCTCTGGCAAATAGGAAAAAAAAAGAAATAGAAAGGAGCATCTAGATTTTTCAGCTGTTTGTGGCACTTTTATAAATGTCGTTCATATCTTAGGACATAAAAACCTCACTAACCAATGCAGAAAAGTAGAAATACACATATTCTTTACTTACTATAATGCAATAATACTACAATAAATAACTGGAACTTTAAGAAGCATCAAAACTCAACTAAAGACTGTTTTGTAATATTAGAGAATAGGTGGGTCAAAGAGCATATAGAAACAATAGACAAATTCATGGAAGATAATGAAAACAATAAGATAACATATCAAGATTTTGTGGATGCAACAAAAGTAATACAAAATTAAAAATTATTGTCTCAAAAACGTGTATAAACAAAAAGTATAATAAAAATAAATGAATTGGTAATGTAATAAAAATAGGTAAAACAACAAATTAAAAAGAAATTCGTAGTAGAAACCCTGAAAAACATTGTGACAAAATATTAAACAAATGAAATATTGAATTATTATATAAAATGGAACTGTTTAAATAATAAACCATCTAATAGATGAATGAATAGCTAATTTGATTAAAAATAAGAAAGAAGATCAAATTATCAGGAAGAAATACAAAAAGTTGAATTCATAACAAATAAAAAGTAATTAAATATATTATTAGAAACTATTTCCCCCAACTATATTCCAATAAAGCTGACAACTTTAATAAATTAAATGAATATTTGCTGAAGCATAAGATGAAGAAAAAAATAGAACAAAAATGGAGAATTTGAACGAGCCAATCTCTAAGATGAAACTGAAGAAGCCACAAATATACTTCCAAAGGGGCAGGGGGATCTGCAGCACCATATGAATTCAAAAGTCAGCTAAAGAGTCAGGAGGACTTGAGTTCAAATCTGGCCTCAGATACTTGACACTTACTAGCTATGTGACCTTGGGCAAGTCGCTTAACCACAATTGCCTTCCCTCCCCTCCTCCAAAAAAATAGTAATAGAAATGTTGAAAAGAATATGAAAGAAATATAAAAAAGAAATGTTCCTGAGTTAATAATGGATTTCACAGTTTTAAACAAAGTTTTATTGCATTAAAAATGTAAAAACAATTTTTGGCTCAAGGAAAGTATAAAAACTGGCTTCAGTCCTTGTTTTCAGATGCCCCAGAATAGCACATAGAAGGTAGGAAAGACAATAACTTATTTTGGGTTTGGATGACTAGTTTGGAAACACGTTATGAAGGACATCATAATCTAAAAATTGGTGTTGTATTTTATCTTGGGAGCAACAAAGATCCATTGGGTTTAATGAATATAGAAATGCCATACTAGTGCCTGTGCTTAAGGAAAATCATTTTGGAAGGTATAGAAAGATTGATTGGAGTGGGGTGAGACTTGAGGTAAACAGACAAACTTATGGCTTTTTTTTTGCAGTAGTCTAGGGCCTAGGCTGGAGTAATGAACTCCTGAACAATTAGAGTGTTTGTGGGAATAGAAAAAAATAGGAGGTATACAAAAGATGATATAGAAGTAGAAACTGGAAAAACTGTCAAATTATTGTAGTGACTGTCCCAACTCCCAGAACCACCTTTTTTCCATCTTTAAAATCAGATTGACGATATTTATCCATCTGATTCAATGGTTGCTGTTAGAAAATTTTGTGCTTAAAAGAAAAAAACTTTAGTAACACTTTATAAATGTTTTGTTATTAAAAGGGTAGATATTTTAAAGGGCAAGAAATTTATTCTCCATAGTATATAAATGTTTATTTAGCAGTAAGTCAAGATATATTTATTATAGTAGAAAGCATTCAGACCCTCCATTGGACAGTAATATTCAGTGAGGATAATTTTCATACTCATTAACAGGTTGCAGATGGTTTGTCTCAGTTCTACATACAACTGCCCTCATGTCCAATCTGGAAGGATTAAAAAATAAATCATCTTTTTTTGAATTTATTCATAGAAATTAAATAAAATAATAAAGAAATAAAATGAAATTAAAAAATAAATTTGTTTGAAGAAAAAAAGTATGCCAATGTGTATACCATATATATATATATATATATATATATATATATATATATATATTATTGTTAAAAAGTACTGCAAATGACCTTACAATACTGTCAATATATAACAAAAAAGGGGATTATATAAGCAACCTGGTACAGATTATTTTATGGGGAGTGAGGAGACCAGGGCTTCATTCTTGGCTCAGACATTTACTATCTATATGATCATGGGCAAGTTTCTTTAGCCACCCATCATCATTCACCTCATCTGTAAACTGTGTATAACATATGAACTCCCAATTGCAGGTAGAAGGACTTTGTAATCTTAAAGCACTACATAAATCTGAATTACTATAGTCAGTATTGAAGAAAGCTAGAGATAAGAATTTTTAAAGCAAAATACTAAGGAAGAAGGTAAACTACTATGGACCATCATCATTGTAATTTTAGGCAGAAGTAACTAAGAAGAGACCTTAACATTATATATTTAATTGGAAAGTTTGCATTTATCACACTTAATATTGTAGTTAACCCAAAACTCAGAGCAATCTCCTAAATTTTAAGACAAAGTTAAATTTAAAATATTGATTACTACAATGTTAGCTTGTGTATGTGTGTGCACACATATCCATTCATGTACCTACATCAAGGTGGGAAGGGAATCAAGGTATTGGCTATTACAAAAGAATATGGAGTTTCTCTCCCTGTCTTTCTCTCTCTCTGTCTCTCTGTCTCTCCCTCTGTTTCTCTCTCTCTGTCTCTCTCTGTTTCTCTGTCACTGTCTCTCTGTCTCTCTCTTTGCTCTCTCCTGTCTCTCTCTCTCTCTCTCTCTCTCTCTCTCTCTCTCTCTCTCTTTCTCACACACACATACACACATAATTAGAACAAGTACTTCAATGGATTTTATGTACTGAATACATTTTTAAAAGTCAGAAATAAGAGCTAAATTTAATGAATAAAGAGGATGACAACAGTTTTAGTTTTTTTCAAAAAAAATAAGATATGGACATTGACTGAAGAAAAAAGATAGAAGTGGGAAAATTTTCATTGCTGGTCTGTTAATTTAATTTGGTTTCACCTTGCTAAATAGTAGAGGTTTCACAAAAGTTGCACCCTTTATATTCAAAAGCATTTTTGTTAAATGTATTATTTTATGGGGTATGAATAAAATGATAAATCCCATTTGCTTGCATAGCAAACCTAAAAAGACATTAAAAATAATAATGATGGCATCACTTACCATCTTTCAAGGTAAATGCTTTAAAGGACAACACAAATTTGTGAAATCTCAGCTTAGCCACTAGATAGCTTTGCAACATGGGAAATCACTTCCCTCTCTAAGACTCAATTTTAGTAAGGTCTAAACAGTTGGAAAAATATTAATTGCTCATGGAGTAGGCTAAGTCAATATAATAAAAAAGAGAATTCTTCCTAAAGCAACAGTGACATAGCAATCAAACTACCAAAAAATGTTTTATAGTGCTAGAAAACATAATAACAAAATTTATCTGCAAGAAGAAAAGGTCAAGAATATCAAGGAAATCAATGAAGAAAAATGTTATTGATGGTGACCTGGCAGTAGTAGATCTTATATTATATTGCAAAGTGATAATCTTTGAAACAATCTGGCACTGGATAAGAAAAAATGGGTTTTATCAGTGGAATAGATTAAGTAGTAAGTGTAGTAGTAAAATATATTAAATGACCATTCTAAGCTAATATTTGATGAACTCAAAGATCCAAACTTTTTGGACAAGAACTCACTAATCGACAAAAATTCCTGGGAAAACTGGAAAGAATTTTGGCAGGAATTAAGAATAGACCATACCTCATACTCTATGTCAAAGTAAGGTCAAAATGAGTACATAATTTAAACATAAAGTGTGATTTCATAAGCAAATTGTGAAGCATGGAAACGTTTACCTGTCAGATCTATGGATAAGTTAAGAGTTTATGACCAAACAAGATAGGGAGCATTGCAAGATGTAAAATGGATAACTTTATTACATTTTTTTTTTGCACAAGCAAAATAAATGCAACTAAGTTTAGAAGGAAAGCAGGGAACTGGGGAAAATTTATAAAAAAAAAAAAGAGAGAGAGAACTGAGTGAAATTTAAAAGCCTATGAGTCATCCCCCAATTGATAAATGTTCAAAAGATATGAACAGGTAGTTTATAGAAGAAATCCAAGATATCTTTAGTCATGAAAAAAAATTCTCTGAATCACTATCGATTAGAGAAATGTAAATTAAGACAATTATGAGGTATCACCTCACACCTATCAGATTGGCTAGCATGAAAAAAAGGAAAATAAGCAATGTTGGAGAAGGTGTGGAAAAATTGGAACACCTATATCTCTGGAAACTGAAAGACTCTTCTCGTGAGGGGAAACAAAACTAACTCTTTTCATTAGTTTGATACTGGGTATGTGAAGGGCCAATCTCTCTCACCAAAAAAAAAAAAAAAGTTGAACTCAAGTAAACAACACAAAAGGCTTATAAACTTAAAGCTAAAAGAAAGATCATAAGTCTTGCTTTTTCTATTGGAGGGAGGAAGTAACAACTTAGCTGAATATTCTAGGTAAATTAAGAAGCTAGAAAAAGAGAAAAGATCTGAAAACACATGCCCAATAGATTAATACCTATCAGTGATAAAAAAATCCATGCCTATGAGCAACCAAGTTGTCAATGGAATAGCAATGAATTATAGACTGAATGCCATCCCAGCAGAGACTTACTCCAGATGGGAGTAAACACAGAACAATAGCATGCTGACAGGATGATGTTGCAGAAGATATGTATGTCTCTAGATTACAAAAGTATGGTTTACCTCTCCACCATTTGCTTGGCCCCCTGTTTCAACAATTTGGCTAGCAGCTGTTGTGGGGGTGAAAGACCAACACAAGCCCAACAACACAAATACTACCAAAGCCCAGGTTCTTTTGATCTGCTTTACTAAGGAAAGCAATATTAAGGGGTTAACAAGCTTACTTTAATTCAGCATACAAATACCATTCACTTAGTTCAGGGGAAAATACCAGCACCCTGAACTTCAGAGCAAATACAAACAAATTACAAACATCGACAGACAGACCAAATACAATTCATGGTTACCAACATCTGAGTTCGTCCCGGGAGCTCATAACAGGGGCTGGCCCAGAGTCATGCATGCCACCACGGCTATGGGTAAAAGCTACAAAAAAGAGAAAGCCAACCCCTGGCTTTATATCTTTTTCAGGGTCAAGGGTGAGTCACAAATGCAACTCACTCATGTGACCCAAAATCATCACAAAGATGTGACTTAAACCCATGTGGTCTAAAAGCCTCTGATGTCCCAAACATGCCACTCAAACCCATGTAAACTAGGCCCTCCCCTGAGGCAAGGATATCACCAAGGAGTCCCAATTTCATCAAGGAAACAAATGCCAAACTCTTCAAAGGCACTTGGTTGAACTGAGTGCTAAGAGCCCATTTTGATTGCCAACACATCCCCCTTTTCCTTATCTGCTTGATATTTCACATATATACCTTGGTGACACATGGTCCTTTAATGTATGACTGTCTACACGTATTCTCCTAATGTGTAATTCCTTCCCATTTTGGTTTGTATATTTGTAGGAATCCCAGTAAATGTTTTCTTGCTATTGTTCTTTCACTACTGTACATGAAATGGTTTTGCTTTGAACTATTTGTGTTGTGTTTCTGACTAGTATAAGAAAACACATTGGCTCAGGTGCTATGTTTTTAAACAGATTTATAACCACCAAACTATTTCAGCTTGATTACTTGTAAAATTAGGCTTGGGGATTAGATGATTTCTGAGATTACCTCCAGTCTTAAATCTTATGATTTTTTTTTCAAATTTATGAAAGACTGTATCTATATCTATGATTCATTCCAAACATAGCACTTTAGCCCCAAGTTTTATCAGAGTAAAGGTAGAGTCAATTAGAATTAATCTGTTCCTACAAAAATTCTGGTAAATTCTCACTATGCCTCCAGTTCAGTGTCCGAAAATGAGACTATAGCTTGTGGAAAGATCCCCAGTTTTGTGACAAGATAAGAGATGAAATGCATTGGCTTCAAATCAAAGTGTCAGGACCTTCAGAATTGGATGTCACTGTCAGAAATAATCTAGACAGTCATTTCTGCCCATACATTTGACTCAGGTATAAAGGACAGATATCTGTCCTCCTATCTGACTGATTTCAAGAAATCGAATGCAGGTCAAGCTGTAAGACAAGTGTATCTTCATAGGGTTTGAGGAAAGTTCAATAAAGTTGTATTGATACGACTGTCAAAGGGCTGACTTTTGTTAACATTTCATGAGTCCCTTCTCAGTAAGATGAAAGGCAGTTGCTAACCTGCAGCCATGAGAACAGACTACTTCCAATGATGAATAGAGGCAAAATGAATTGATTAGTTCTCACTGTCTAATAGGTATGTTTGAACCTATTAGTGTTTGGGGACTGTGCTAATAGAAAAAAAATAGCGTTCCCTCACCCTTATTCTTTTTTGCTAGATTATCATCTAAGAATGAATAGAAATCTTGAGTAACTGGCCAATGGAACCAAAGGCAGCTATGTTTAAAGACATCTGTTAACTACAAACTTCACCCTTTTATTTTTCAGGTAGTACTTAATGGAAATAAATATGAACAAAGAGTCTGCAAAGTGAAGTTAAATTTCCATTGAGTTTAATTCAATACATATGTATTGAATTATATATTGTGCAACAAATATTAAGGTTCTGTTACTGGATCCATCAGTAACAAATGTATGCCCTTGAAAAAAGTCATGTAAGTACTCTTTGACTCTATTTCATTATCTGTAAAACTGAGATAATAATACCTCCCCTGCCTACTTCACAGAGCTGTTGGTAATCCAATGAGCTAATGGAATGAGAGCATTTTTAAAACACCTAGAAGTACTCTAAAATGTCGCATAACTCATTATCTTCAGACTCCATAGACTAAGACATATGCAAGTTCTATTTAAGCAAAACTGTTCATTTGTGCTTAATTTTGAAAATGTAGTCAGATGTCCACTTATTTTGTCCAAATAGTGTTAAGTGTCTTCATCAGTGGAACTATGTACATCAGCCATTCAAGTGGGCTTTGTGGTAAGTGCTAGGGATACAAAGAAAGGTAAAATAGGTCCCTGGCCCTTAAGGTACAGCTCACAGTCTAATAGAGGAGGGGAAGGGAATATGCAAAGCTAAGTACAAGTCATGTATACACCCATGTGCATATACATATATGTATATGTATAGTGTTATTATATATAATACAGACACATACAATTATATGTACATACGTATATACATTAATGTACATGCACATGTATGCATGTATATTTGTCGGTATATGTATATATACATATGCTTATGTATAATGAGTTGGAGATAATTGACAGAGGGGAGATGCTAGTATTAAGGAGGGTAGGTTATGGCTTCTTGAGGATAATAGAATTTTAAATGAGACTTGAAGGAAGCCAGCAAACCTAGAAGGCAGAGATGAGGATGGAGAGAAACTTCCAGGCATTGAGGGTACAACCAGCTATGCAGATGATTCACAAAGCTTTTCCTATTACATAAATTTATTTGATGTTGAATTCACAAACTGTTATACCTTGGAATTAACTTTCTGTGTTATATTTTATTTAAGATTGAAACTTAGAGATGCAAGCAAGCTTCAAATCACAGTCTTGGAGTTGGAAATAACCACAAAAGTCATCTAATCCAACAAGATATCCGAACAAGAGTCATGAGTACAGCCTTTTTGGTAAGTAAGACTGTTTGAAGACTTCTAGTGTTGGAGAACTCACTTATCTCTGAATTTAGACTACTACCTATATATACAGCTCAAATTATTAGGAACTTTTTCCTTATATTGTGCGGAAATTGACTACTCTATAACCTCTACATATTTCTCCTACTTCTGGCTTCTGTATCCAACCAAAACAAATTGAATATCTTTTCCACAATATGGTGTAGTTCAATCTCTCATAATAAACCAAAATCCCATTTCTATCCTCTATATGAGCATTTCCAGTTATTCGAAGACACTGTTTAGCATTTCTAACAGGGTATTTTAATTAGGCATAACCAATGTCTAGATCCCTGTAACTAGAGGAAGCTAGGTGGCTCAATGGGTAGAGTGGATACAGTCCTCAACCTTCAAATTTGACCTCAATTAGTAATTGTGTGACCCACATCAAGTAATTTAACTTCTATCTAATTCAGTTTCCTTTACTATAAAATGGGGATAAATTAGCATCTGCCTCCCAGGGTTTTTTTTAGTATGTTATTATTAGCACATAGTAGGGGCTTAACAGAAGTTTATCCCTTTATTTTCCTGTAACTTCAACACATTCATCCTCTCCTGTTTATTACTATGTGACCTTATCAAGTCACTTGTTTATTGGATTCAGTTTCCTAACTTTTAAAATGAGGTGACTCCCAGCACTAATACTATGATTTTGTGATGCTAAAATGGCTTCATATTCAGAGTATAGTAGTTGCTGGTGACATATATGGGTGATTTGTATGGTATCATACCCTTTACCAGCCTACCATGAAAATAGAAATTTTCACCATTTGACCTACTCTTTAGGGGCCTTCTGGTGTAAGGCATTCTGTTTCTTAAGAGGAAATGTGTATATCTATATCTATACCTAGACATATATGTATATATATATATATACACACACATACATGTATAAACACACACATATATACATACATAATATGGGGATATAAACAAATACACATCTATACATATATGCATGCATGCATGCATACACTTACATACAGACATACAGACAAACAGACATCAAATGGGGATAGTTTTGGTAAAAGGAATAGGGGAGGTCCAGATCATTGGAAGTTCCTGAAAAAGATATGCTTGAAAGGGGCATGATGATGTGGGACCATGGGGTTAACATGAAGCACTGAATGGCAGGGGATATAGAAGGGAGGTTAGGGAAAAGAGAGAATTATATCACTAAAAAGAGGGGTAAGAGGAGTCAATTACACATTTTTGTGATTTTACCATTAATTGGTAGCATGGGCTGGTGGTAACTGAATTGTAAGAGCCAGGATGAGTACATGAGGATCAATTCTTTGTATAGAGGACAAGTTTGTACCATGAACTCCTTGAGGGAAGGTGTAAGATTTTGTTTTTGCTTTTATTATTTCCTCCTGGCAAGACCCCACCATCAAGATACTCCTAATAATCACAGGTTGGCAAATACCCTAGGTTGCAAACAGAGCAAAAAAACCAGAATTTTTACTTTACTTTTTTTTTAAGGCTGCTGCCATATTTTGGGGGGTGGGGTGAGGGGGCTTCACCTGAAATGGAAAGTTGATTGATACATTTGTCCCATGAAGGAGGGTGAACTGTTTGGGAATCTGCATCTACATGAAGAGGTGGGGGTGGAAAAGTACTTGCTAAATTATGTTTATTAGGGACTTTTGCTCAAGGGATGATTGGCAGGTCAGTTAGCCTTGGTCTCCAGCACCACTTACCACTTCCTTAGAAATCTGGTCTTGTCAGTGCTTAAAATTCTTTAATGGCCTCCTCCTGCGTGCTAAGGAATCATCAAACACCTTTGCTTCTCTTTCAATGTCCTTTCACAATGTGCTACCACAATCTTTTTCCAACTTTATATTACATTACCTCCCATTATGCACTCTATATTTTAGTAAAAATAGTGTATTCCCCGTCCCCTCAGCTTTCACAATGATTTCCTGCCTTTACATTTCCTCAGGTTTTAACCTGTGCCAGATGTTTCCTCCTTCTTTTCTTGATACTATTGAATTATGACTCATTCTTTAAGGTCCAATTCCAATGCCACTTTCTCCATGAAATTTTCCTTGATCCATCAGCCCAGGGCAAACAAGAGCCCTCAGACCACATTCTGGACTTTCTTTGGTAACTTTCTCAGGCACTTTGTATATCATATGGCAAGTTAGCACTTTTCATGTTTATATGTGGACTACAAGTTCCATGATTACAACAACTATGCATTGTCCAAATTTGGCATCTCCCTCTGCCCTTGGGCATAGTGATTTACACATAATGGGCTTTTCATACATTTCAAATGAAACTGAAAATATTGAATAAATTTAATAGATAAAACTTAGAAAATTAATTGTGAACATGACAGTGAGATCTTCTCATGAAGTGAGAGAGAAGTACAACTAATCCTTGACTTAGAAAAATACAAACATCCAATCCAAAAAGTTCTTATTAGGTTCCAACTATGTGCAAGGCACTCTGCCTGAGGCTGTATTTACAAAAAAAAGAAAATAGCAAAAGCCCCCTCTACCACTTTGATTCACAGTCTTAAATTAATTCCCAGACACTAGACAAATTTGCATTGACTCTATAGTGTCTTGTCTCTGATCAGGAAATGTTGATTCTTTCTCCTTTTCCTCTTCTCCTTCCATGAATTTTCAGAAAAGTAAAACAACGGCCCAGTTATGTTGGTCAACATTTTTTTATCAGAGCTAACGACTTACAAATCAGAATGTATATTTCTTTCTTAAAGGCTACATTTACCCGGTTTAGACTAAATCATAGATGTTAAATGGAATAACTATTCCATGGGGACATTTAGCTTCTTCCCACGAAAGCAAAGGAGGAGATGGGGAAATAATATATTACTAGTGTTTCATCCTTTCCACCACAACACTTCACATTACATTCACCTTAGCTGGAATTCCGTGCCTACTCTCTATGACTCTACATTTGCCTCTTGCTTGTGATAAGATTTATTCCTCCTGCTTCTGTCTCACCTGTGACTTGTAATAGCCTCAACTTCTTCCTGCTTGCTTGGCTTTTTCTGTCACTTTTGTTTCTGCATTCACCTACCTAAAATCTCTTCTCTTTGAAGTGGACACTGGATAGTCAACTTCCCAGTCAATGTTTGGAACCACCTTGGAACTTAGGGAATAATGGCAAGGAATACTGTCTTCTAGGAAATGGTCTCCATCTCCCCTTGCTCCATGCTTCAGATTTTGATGGTGCTCCTACATAAGAAAATGTATCCTTATAGTGGATGGTGCAGAGAGTGAAGCTGCAAAGATCTATTAGGAGGCTATTATAGTACACCAGATAGGTGGCAAATGAGGGGCCATACTAGGTTGGTGGTAGTGGGGATGTAAAGACAGAGACATATGTCAAAGAACTTGTAGAAATACAATCAACAGCAAGATTCATTTTTGAATATTCCTATGTAGCAAATTTAAAGGAAAGTGCTGGTTTTTGAACTTTCTCATTGTCTCTATCTCCTATAGTGCCCAGGATGCTCCTTCATCAATCACATCCACATGGAACATAATAGATCCATTCTCCCTGACTCTGAGGTGAGGGAAAGAAATGTCACTCTCAGTCTTTTTCTCCCTTTTAGTTACTTGGGACCTTGCATTCTGACTTCTTGACTTCTTTTCTTTCAGAAATTACAAATTAATGAGATTGAACTTAAATGAGATCAAAAGGGGAATGAGTCTGTAATAAAGAAGGAAGAAAATAAAAAAAGATATGTAAATCCAGTGACATGGTATTAACTTCATAAGTAATGAAAAGCACCCCATCTGAAATATGTAACAATGATTAGAGAGCTGGTTATGATTTCTAAATACCATTGCAATCTTGGCATAGTTTAAAAAGCCTCATTTTTGACATCAGAGGGCCCTAGTTCAAATTCTGGGTCTATTACTTACTATCTGTGTAATCAGGGACAAGTCACTAAAAACACTGGGATTATTACATTATCTGTATAATTAGAGGGTTAGATGAGATGATCTCTAAATACTTTTCAAGCTCTAAATCTCTGAGCCACAAAACTCATTTGTAAAATTTTAGAGAAAAGGATAATAAAAAGTTATGAGCAATATCATCTCATAAGTAGTGGTAGCAAGACAAAAACAAATTTAAGGAAGACTTGGTGAGAGAACAACTAAGCCAGGTTGTCATAAGGACATTAGAATACTGAAATAATGACAGCTGGCCTTTATGCAGATGCTGTCAGTTAATAAGCATTTATTAATCATCTCCTATGCATGAAGCACGGTGCTAAATACTGAAGATAAAAAGCAAGGCCAAAGTCAGTCCCCACCCCCAAGAATCTCACAATCTAATGAGGGAGACTATAAGAAAAGAAATATGTGCCAACAATCCATGTAAAGGATAAGTAAGAAACAATTTACAGAGAAAAGACACTAGAAATAAAGAGAACTGGGAAAGGTTTACTATAGAAAATGAGAATTTTCTTGAGATTTGAAGGAAGATATTCCTAGCGAAGAGATGGAGAAAAAGAAGGAAAAAATCCCAAGCATGGGAGACAGCCATAAAAATTGTCTAGAGGTAAGAGTGACTTATTTGTGGAACTGCAAGGAGGCAAATGTCACTGGATTGTGGTCACATGAAAGAGCTTTTACAATGGTGTGGAAAATGGAGGGGAATGGAGCAATACTTGAACCTCATTCTCCACTGAATTGGTTCAAATAGGGAAGAATACATATATACTCATTTGGGTATAGAAATCTCTCTTGCCCAACAGAGAAATAGAAGGGTAAGGGGATAATAGAAAGGAGAGGGTGATAAAAGGAGATGATAATAGGGAGGGCTGATAAAGGAAGGCAGGAGTCAGAGGCAAAACAGATTTTTGAGGAGGGACTGGATAAAAGGAGAGGGAGGAAGAAGAGGGAGGAAGAGAGAGAGAGAGAGACAGAGAGAGAGAGAGAGAGAGAGAGAGAGAGAGAGAGAGAGAGAGAGAGAGAGGATAAACAGAACAAAATAGGATGGAGGCAAAGGCACAGTTAGTAATAATAAATGGGAATGGGAATGAGATGAACTTACCCAAAAATCAGCAGCAGATAGCAGAATGTATTAGAAACCAGAATCTTACAATATGTTGCTTAAAAGAAGTATACCTGAAATAGAGAGAAAGTTAAAGAAGGAGATGGAGCAGAATCCTTTATGGTTCAACACAAAAAATGCAGGAGTAGCGATCATGATTTCAGACAAAGCAAAAATAAAAATAGACCCCATTTAAAAGAAGATAAGAAAGGAAATTATATCTTACTAAAAGGGACCGTAGGCAATAAAGTATATATACAGAAAATGGCATAGTATTCAAGTTGTTTTTTTAAAAAAATAGTTAAATGAATTATAAGGGAAAATAGAGAATAAAACCAAACTACTGGAGGCCCTCAACTTCCCCCTCTGAGATCTAGATAAATCCAAACACAAATAAATAAAAAAGAGATAAATAATATTTGAGAAAAGTTAGATATTAGAGACTTCTGGAGAAAATGAAAGGTGAATAAAGAGAAGTGTAAGACTTTCTTAGCTGTACATAATACTTTCACAACATTAACATGTATTGGGGTTTGAAAGCCTCATAACTAGGGGTGGAGTCAAGATGGCGGCTGAAAAGCATGGACTTGCCTAGGGTTCTCCCCCAGGACCCTCCAAACACTGATAAAAAATGGCTCTGAACAAATTCTAGAACTGCAGAACTCACAGAATAGCAGGGGGAAGCAGGTCTCCAGCACAGGACAGCCTGGATGGTTGCTGGGTAAGGTCTATCGCATGGACATGGGAGCGGAGTGGAGCAGAGTCCAGAGTGGGCTGTGCCCGGAACAACCAGACCTGAACCCAGGTGGAACAGGCCTTAGTGCCCTGAATCAGTGACCTGTGGCAGTTACCAGACTTCTCAACCCACAAACACCAAAGACCACAGAGAAGGTTAGTGAGAGAAAACTGCGAGGCCAGAATGAAAGGAGTTCATGGTTTGGCCACCATCTTGGGGGCAGCAGAGGTTGTGCAGGTACAGAACTACAGCCGCAGTTGCTTCCATCCCCAGGCCCACCTGGTGGGAGGAAATAAGTGGCAGATCTGAGTAGGAGTGCAGAGCCTGCTCAGATCTGAGTTGCAGTGTGGGTTGGCAGTTCTTGGGGGAGGAGCAGTGCTGGAGTACTTGCTTGCTGTGTAGAAATAGCTCTGAAAATAGTGCAGCTGCTTAAGCTTGGGACAAAGTACTATATACTCTACAAGCAGTCATACCCCCATGAAAAACTCAAGGGTCAAGTAGTTGGCTGGGAACATGGACAGGCAGTGAAAATGGACTCAGATTCAGACTCAGACTTTGGAATCTTTCTTTGGTGACAAAGAAGACCAAAACAAACAGCCAGAAGAAGTCAATAAAGTCAAAGAGCCTACATCAAAAGCCTCCAAGAAAAACATGAACTGGTCTCAGGCCATGGAAGAGCTCAAAAAGGATTTGGAAAAGCCGGTTAGAGAAGTAGAGGAAAAATTGGAGAAGATGTGGAGAGAATTGAAACACTAATGTGTTGTTAGCAGAATTATGAGCTGATTCAACCATTCTGGAGAGCAATTTGGAACTATGCCAAAAGGCTATAAAACTCTTCATATCCTTTGAAGCAGCAATATCACTACTAGGTCTGTATCCCAAAAGAGATAAAAACCAAAAGGGCCTATATGTGCAAAAACATTTATAGCAGCTCTTTTTTGAGGGAAAACAATTAGAAATTGAGGGGATGTCCATCAATTGGGGATGGCTAAACAAATTGTGGTATGTGATTATAATGGAATACTATTTCTTATAAGAAATGATGAGCAAGATGCTCTCAGAAGAACCTGGAAAGACTTACATGGGCAGTGTTAAAAGGTACAGCAATATTGCAAGATAATCAGCTGTTAATGACTTAGCTATTCTCAGCAATAAAACTATCAAGACAACTCTGAAGGACTAATGATGAAAAATGCTATCCACCCCTAGAGAAAGAACTGATGGTGTCTGAATACAGACTGAAACATACTTTTTCTTTTACTTTATTTTTCTTGTTTTTTTTTGTCTATTTTTTTCACAATATGACTGTGATGGAAATATTCTGCATCACTACACATGTTTAACCTGTATCAAATTGCTTGCCTTCTTAACAAGGGGGATAGGGAGGGAGGAAGGGAGAGAATTTGGAAAACAAAATTTTAAAAACAAATGTTAAAATTGCTTTTACATGCAACTGGGGCAAAATAAAATGCTATTTTTTTAAAAAAAGAAAGAAAGTCTGGGTTATGAGGCAGCCAAAGAATCCCAAGTATTATTAGATCTGCCTACCATTTTATCAGGCTGGGTAGAGGGGAAAAGGAGCCTAAAGGATTATTCTGGGCATGTTGTCACTTCAGAGCTTGATTAACTGCTTCATTTATATGAATCTCAAAAGATTCCTATTTTAGGTGTAGACTTGTCATGCCTCTTCTTTTTCTGTTCTATAAATAACCTTCCAGGCAGCACTCCCACATCAAAAGACATCCCGCTGCAGTCATTTCCAGCATCTTTCATCCCAGGACCTCAAAAGGATGCTACAGACAAGCTTGTGCTCTTTTCACAGTGGGGGCCTATGAAGGAAAAGGCTGAGCTCAAAGTCACATATCAATGATGGAGACAAGAAAGGAGATTCAGGGAGCCTTGATTCTTAACTCATGACTCATGGTTCTAAAAACAAAGGCCACTGTCCTTTTTATGTGTCAAATAAAGAACACACAAGGAGTTGCTGGTGGGGAGGGGGAAGAGTAAGAAAAGGGAGGAACTCAAGAAAACTTAAGTGAGACTTCATTTCTGCAAATTCATAATGTAATAAAATGCATGCTTTAAAAATAAGACTTGAATAATATTGACCTAGAATCCTCTGAATGTGATGATTAATATTGTATTTACAGAATCCCAAGGACTGGAAGAAATCTAAAGGTCATATCATCTAACCTTCTGCTAGATCTGGGAGCAACTGAACTATTCTAACATATTCCATTCTAACATAACTCCTAGGTAGGACAAGGGGGACAAGAAAGGGAGGTTCCAATATTTCTCTGGGCAAACAGTTCTGTTTATTTTTCTTTTAAAATTAACCTGATTCATTTAGTTGAATTTGTTATTTTAAAGATTTAAGTTGTAATAGCAAAAATATTTAATATTTAGCTTATGTATAGCCCTTGAAAATCTAATTTCCACCAAACTTTATAGTCATTCTATATACATATGTATATTGGATTAAATTTGGGGAGAAGCTCTTGCCTTAAAAATCTTTTCTCCTTGCTTTATTTTGTTCTTCCTTCTATCATACCTGCTATTTACTTTAGGATCTGAGAATATAGTTTATGACTAGTTTTCTACTACTATGGATAACAATGTCCCCAGTGTCCATGCAAGCACTCAAGAAAACAATGGATAGGTAAAAGACAGTCATTTCACCTCATATAATTTTTTAAAGCAATACACATAAACAAACCATAAGAGCTAAGTGATCAAACTTATTCTCTGTGGTGCCAGAAGCTAGAATCAGAAACAATACTGGGAAGTTGCTGGGACAGAGATTTGGGATCATTACAAAGAGCATTCTAACAATTAAAATGTCTGTAGAAATAGTGGACCTTTACAGACTGGGACATAATACCAGCTAAGACAATTTTATTTAAACAAGAATTTAGATTTGAAAACTTTCTTGTTTTCCCATCAAAAATAAAGAAAAATATACTATAAAAAGAGATTGTAAAATGAGGTATTTAAGGACAAATTCAAACCAATAAGATTTTGTGACATCTCTTCCCCCCCACCACCCCAGCACAAATACACACACGCACGCGCACACACAGATATAAGCATGCATACATGTACACACTGCATTGATTTATCATGGTGAGTAATTATATGTAGAAAGAGTAAATACTTTTCAATGTATCTGACCAGATGGCATTTTGCAGTGAGGAAGCACAGTTGAATGGGCAATTAGGAATGCCAGAGGCTCATGAAAATCATGTTGACTTTCAATTATCTAAGTGCTTTGGAAGTGGTAAGTGAAGTTGGATAAATATAGAACCTGTTGAGGTCTTAGCAGAGACATTTTTAAAGGCTTCTTAATGCATGATCCTGATGTTATACTGGAGAAGAAACTGGCTAGTTAAACTTTTCCCTTGGAACATCAGGGATTCATAGAATGGTATAGTAGCAAAAACACAGGATTTGGAGTCAAAGGGCCAAGATTCAAATCCTGTTACATTTACATATTCATTTTGGGAAGTTGGTAAGGAAAATTAATCTCTTTAAGTCTCAAATTCCTCATCTGCAAAATGAGAGGTTTGGACTATTTAATCTTTAAAATTCATTTTAGGTATAATTTGTATTGTTTGAAATCAATATACCAAATCCTTCCTGTTCCAAAGTGCCCACTATACTATCTAGCATAGTATTTAGCACAGTGCCTGGCACCTTATAGATGCTTAATGTTTATAGATGTTAGAGTCTTGCAAATTCTATTTTACCTTTGAGTTCTAGGATATTGGGGAAAATTTCTTGAAATATATTGTCTAGATTTTCTTTGACAATAGCTTTCAGGTAGTCCAATGATTCTTAAATTATCAGTCCTAGATGTATTTTGCAGGTCAGTTGTTTTTCCTATGAGATATTTCACATTTTCTTCCATTTTTTTTCATTCTTTTGACTTTGTTTTATTGTTTCTTGATATCTCATGGAGTCCACTTGCCCATTTCTCATTTTTAAGGAATGATTTTCTTCAATGAGTTTTTGTACTTCTTTTTCTATTTGGCTAATTTGACTTGTTATAGGGGTCATTTTTATCAGTGAAATTTTGTACTTCTTTTTTCCATTTGGTAGTTCTGTTTTTTAAGGTATTGTTTTTCTCACTAATTTTTGTACCTCTTTTACTAATCTGTTCATTATCTTTTCATAACTTTTCTCCCTCACCCTCATTTTTAAACTTATTTTTCCTCTACCACTCTAATTTAATTTTGAAAATGATTTTAGCTCTTCTAGGAATTCTTTTTGGACCTGCATTCAATTTCTATTTTTCTTTGAGACTTTGCTTGTAGCTATTTTTGAACTTTATTGTTTCCTTCTGATTTTGTCACTTGATCTTCGTGTAGTAGATTTTTTGTGGTCTGGTTCTTTTTTGTTGTTGTTTGCTCATTTTTCCAGCCTATTTCGTGACTTTGAATTTGTGGTAAATTTGGACTCTGTTCCTGGTTTGAGGGGGAAAAGACATTATACCAAGCTTCAAGTTTTTTTTTTTCTGCACTGCTGTTTTTGGAGCCTTTTCTGGTGTTTTGGAAGTTTTTGGTGCTTCTGAGGATGTGGGAAGTAGGGAGAGGTGTATTCACTGATCTTCTTGTCTTTACTTTGGACTTTAGCCAAAAAGAGTACAGATCCCTTGAGATGGAAACCAATACTGCTCTTCAGGGATCTTGCTCCCTTGGGTCTGGAAGTGATTTTAATCCTGCTTCATCTTGACCAAAAGTATTTCTCTCTGCTCTTGAACTTTGACATACAAAAGAGTATAGGGAATGGAATTACCAAACTACTTCTAGTCCTATGTCCAGTTCTAGCACAGAGATCCCCTGTAATATCTTTCTAACCAGTTGCCAGATTCTCTTCCCATTTCTGGCTTGAGAGCACCCAAAGTTGTTGCTTCTTCTGTCACCACCACCTAGTCCCAACACTGGTGTTGCAGCCACATGGGCTCGGAGCCAGTCTCAGCCCCTTTGTCACAGCTCTCTCCTTCCAAACTCTTCAGTTGTCTTGGTCTGGGAGAATATCTCACCTGGACTTTTTATGGCCTGTGCCACTCCAGAATTCTATTTGAAGGATTACTTTAAAGTTGTTTGGAGAAGAATGTTGAGAGAAGTCAGCTTATGGCTTCTTCTATTCAGCCATCTTAACTCCACCCATGGAAGTCCTCTTTTTTTAAACCAATGAGGAAACTGAAGTTCTACCAGTATAAATGACTTGACCAAGGTCACACAGGTCCTAATTGGCAGAACCAGGACTGCCACCAAATTATTTGCCTCAAAGTTCAGTGGTCTTACTGATTTTACTTATATATGCTCTTAGATCTTTATCAAAGAAGATATATCTTTATTTTAGATAAAGATTTTTATCTTCCCTCTTTATCTTTATCTTGAAGATTCCTAAGATATTTTCTAGTCCAACCTCATTTTACAGATAATGAAACTGATGACACAAAATATCAAGTTTTAAAATGTTAAGATCCAAAATCATACAAATGACTAAGTTGTGGAGCCAGGATTCAAAGCCAGGTATTCAGAATCCAAATCCATTATTCTTTTCAATGAGCCATTTTGAAAGCCTATATTTGTTACATAAAGACAAGGAAGGCTGGGCAAAAAGCAACAACAAAATTAAGTGGTGAGGTGGTCGAATTGGTACATTTACCTCAGAGTCTCATTTAAATTATTACTGAAAATCTAGGGATACTAACCAATAAAACAATAAACATGTATCTCCTATACTTCTATATTGAGCACTGATGCTGCAGGGAGCTCAGAAACACAAGCTGTCCTCTGCCCTATAGAAGTATAGGTTGAGAATAGTCAATCAGGTAGTTCACATTTACTACACATCTACTGTTGCTCATTCCTAGACTAGATACAGTGGAGGGTACATAAATGTGAGAAATGATCCCTTCCCTTAAGGAATTTGCAATACTAGTTCAGGAAGCAAATCTAGCAAACATGGCATAATTCAAGAATAATACACAGAAGTCTATAATTAAATACTACATGGTGTGATATGGCACCCCATGGCTTCACTTATCACTTACATGGAGATAGTTCTGAAATCTTCTCTCCCTAGATTGAGTTCTATATTTCCTTATGTCTCTTCAGCAGTTCTGCTCAGACATCCTACTGTCACTTTAAACTCAATATGTCTAAAATCGAGCTCTTCATATTGACTTCCAACTCCATGGTTACCTAGAATGAGAACCAGAAAAACAGCAACGATAGTAACATTTATAAAACACTTTGAGGTCTGCAACACATTTTATACATATGATCTCATTTGATCCTCATTTGATCCTATTGCTATTTTACAGATAAGTAAACTGAGGCTAATAGAGGTTAAATAATTTCATCAGGGTTACACTAGTAAGTATATACCTAGTAAGTGTTGGAGGCAGGATTTATACTCAGTTCTTCTTGACTCTCAAGTCCAGCACTCATTGGGCAAACTAGCTACCTGGATAAGGATAGTAACAAAGCAGTTGTATATCCCCAAGGCCCATTTTTACATTTATTTCCCAGAGGTGGAATCAAGTTGGTAGAGAGTAAGTATTTTTACCTAGTTCATCCAGCGCACTTCTTCCATAAAAAATAAAATAAAATAAAAAACACACCAAAAAAAAGAAAGGAAAACCTAGACAACATATAAAGTTGAATTCTTATTGGGAAAGCAAAATTAAAAAATAAGGAACAATAAATCATTGTTTTTTTCAGACCAGGGCAATTTAGGAAGGCACAAAGAGACTTCTGCAGATACTGGAGCAAGGGCTGTACATGAGCACAGTGCAGTAGCAGCAGTGCAGAGCAGGGCTGTCCAACCTTAAGTTATCTTAATTAAAATAAAATAATTATTTGAGGGCTGCACCCAGAATAAAAAAATATAGTACACTAATAGAAAGTGGGGAATGCACATCATCAACATGACAGGTGAAGGTGCAAAGCGCAAAAGCAAATACAAAACAACAAAGCAACAACACAATGGTATAAAGGTAGGTGCATACTGACTAGTCTGCATCGTACAGGCAGAACGCATCCCGCAGATCGATTGAAAATTCCATGCAATATGTTCCATCCTTAATACTGCTTAAAAACACCAAAGAAAATTAATGTCAACAAGATTATTTATTCTTGATGGAATTAAAAAATCTAATACATGTTCCATGCAAATTATTATTTTATTTTTTTTGCTCATGAAAATTAAAACCCACAGGTGGACTGCATAAAATCGCACTGTGACCGTGTGGGCTGTATTTTGGACAGCCCTGGTGTAGAACATTCTAACATCCAGGGATGATTACAAGGCTGAGAGTGAATACCAGGGCAGGAAGCACTTGGGCTAAAAGCTAAAAAATATCCCAGGGGACACCTGGATTTACCCTGTGAGTATTTGGCACACTTGCCAGGTCTGTTTCCCATTACTCAGTTCCAGGTCACAGTTTCAGGGCAGAGAGGAACCGTCGCAAGTGGGAAAGACCTTAACTGTGTATTAAGCAAAAGAAAATTTTTGGAAACATAGTTGTGTTACCCTGTGACCAAGAGCAGACTAGGGATCATTTCTGACCTTTAGTTCTGCATCTAAGCCTACGTGGAATAACCAGGGCAGGAGAGCTAGACCAAAGGGGATCTAACAGTTCAGTTGCTCTGAATCTACAGAATAATGATGATTGAGTCCAGCAGCATTCTACTAAAACTCAGTCACATACAAGGCAACAGATGTAAATCCTGGTCAAAGACCTGAAGAATTCAGAACAGGAGGGCAGTGAAAAGGCCTTTCTCCAGATCATACAACTTTGGAAACAATGAAAACTTGGAGGTCCCCAGAATGAGCTGTGAAAGCAGCAGAAGGGTATAAAAATGTAGAAGCACAGGCCAGATATCCACATACCACACCCCAGAAGTGAGCAGAAACTAACACTAACAAGAAGTTCAAAGTCCAGAAAGAGGCTGGCAGAAAGAGTAAGAAAAAAAAATCTGACCATAAAGAGCTACCATGGTGACAAGATAGTCAAGACACCAACATAGAAAAAAAATGACTTAAAAACATCTACAGTCAGGGCAGCTAGGTGGTGCAGTGGATAGAACATTGGCCCTAGAATCAGGATGACCTGAGTTCAAGTGTGACCTCTGATACTTGCTAGCTGTGGGACCCTGGGCAAGTCCCTTAACTCTAATTGCCTCAAAAATATCTGCAAGCAAAGCCTCAAAGAGAATTATGTCCATTCTGAGTTATTTTCCACTGAAGATTTCGAATCTTCATTGAACTACCTGTAACACAAGTAGTTACAGTATAATACTTGGGTCCTGAAGAGTGGAAATTTCTGACATCGATAAATCAATAACCATTTATTAAATATTTTCTGTGTGCCAGATGCTGTGCTAAGTAATAGGGATACAAAAATATGTACATTTAAAAATATTTAAAAGTGTCTCTTGTATCTTCCTTTATGTTCAGTGACTATCTGCCTTGTCCAGTTCTAGTCCTAGCTCTGTCTATCCTGGTCACTATTTATCAATCAATATTTCTCCAAGGGTATATATTGCAGCACTATTATTTCAGACACTCAGTCCTGATCCTTGTCTTATCTTGATTCTGTTTCTTTGTCAACACTTCATTTCCTTCCTTTTACCACTACCTCCATCAGCTATCCAGCCTCTTAACTGATCTCTCTGCCTCCATTCTTAAAAAAAAGCACTACCAGAGTGATAGCTGAATACATAGTTGTAACCATTGCACTCCCTTATTCCCAAATCTTTAGGGCTTCTCATCTTTGTTTTATTCCTCATGTTATTTCCTACACATGAAATGTCAGCTTCCACTTGCTCTTTCTTTTCTTGACAAGATTTTACTCACAGGTCATGGAGGGTTGGGTTGGAGAAGAGGCTAATTGGAGAGTTTCCTGAAAATCATATAATATGTGATCTCTCCCAATGTGATGAGCTTTCCAGGCATCTCTGTTGGACCCTTACTATGAAGACAGTGGACTGTTCCTGACTAGTTTACAATGATTAGGGATGCTTCCAGATAATTGACAGGTTGATACTCTAGGGATGGTAGACTATATTGTTCAAGTAGGCATTAATTTGGGATGATGTCTAAAAGAGAACTGAAATTTTCACCCTCATTCTTTTGTACCATTTCCCCTCAGTTCAGAGAACAAACCAGAGTACAGCAGAGAACACTTGTATTCTGGGATTGGTATTAGAGAAATGGGGAGAGTAGTTTCCTGTGCATGGGTGTAGTCTTCCCCCTTCTCTACTGTGGATGGTGGCCTTGGGCCAGAAGAACATGGAAGTTAAATGTTCTCACCCTTAGCTTTATGAGCACAGATTGTAACAGAGACTAGTAACCTTATAGTGGATTTGACCAGCTCAAGAGATGATGGTAGACAAACAAGGATAAAGTTCTTGACAAAACATATAGGAAAGTGACCTCTGAATACACAGTCCTGATAATGCCATTACCTCATTCACAAACCTTCAGGACCTCTCATCTTTGTGTTATTGCTCCTGCTTGCCTATTCTGCCTGAGATAGGAGTTTACAGGTATGTTCCTGAACCTTATTTACCTCTATTGAGGGGGGAAGATTTTAATTTCCTAGACTTATGATACTTGAATCTAGCCTTCCAAATAAAGAAGGGGGGATTTCCTGGGTAGTGCTAGCTTTGGTGGTTACTCATGGGTAACCAAAAGTTTAAGAGCTTTGGAATACAACCTATTCAAAGAGGAGGGGGATTTTTTAGTGATATGCTAACCACAAAGGCAAGATTTCTTGGTCAGCATGAGCCTTGAGTGTTGCTCCAAGTTGAAAAGAACTGGGATTTGATCTTCTAAAGAAAAAAGTGGAATTTAATTAGCTTATGAGCCTTTTGCCACTTGGAGAAAGATTGCCTGCATGCTCATTCTTTCTCTGTCTCTGTCTCTCCCTATCTCTGTCTCTCTCTCTTTCTCACCCCCCCACACACTTACTTATTCTCCCTGTAGTGACAGGAGCATCAAGGGATAAAACTATGTTATTTATGCCAAGAAAATGGGACAGTACTACATCCATGCTATTATGGTGTATTATAGTCAGTTATTTAGGCAGTGTCATTCTGATGGGAAGGAGGCTGCTTGTTCAGAAACCTCTGCCTTCTAGGGACTCTGTGGGAGAGAGGAATTTCACTGGCATGTCAAAAAGTTGCCTTGAGGGAAGCTTATGAATTGAAATGAGTTGGCTTAGATGTTTTTTAGTACCTATTTGGAAGCTCCTATGCATCTTTATTATCTTACTCATTTTTTGGAGGTGAAATAGGGGTGGTCCCATGCCCACTATGCATTTGTTGTACTTTGAATACTTGTGCAAGATATGGGGGCTCCTATTAACGACACTTGTGGAAACCTAGATTAGAGTAACACTACACCTGGAAATGTTTCTAGGGTTAACCTTGGTTTGGGAAAATGAGCTAAAGAGAAAAAGACCCTCTGGGCTCAGAACAGAAATCAGATCCTATCCGTGTGAACCCAGAGTTTTGGAGGTCCTAGTACCATGGATCATACTTTGAAATCTAGCACAGACACTTACTTCCCCAAATCTTTCCCAGTTCCCAAGTTCCATGTATTTCTTCCTTTTCCATAATCCTATGTATCTCTTGTACTTAACCTGCACTGTTTAACACATTCTGACTTATATTTATTTGTGTACTTGTCATCTCTCTTCTACTACAGTACATTGTATTCCTTCAGGACAATACCTATCATAGTGCATTGCACACAATAAATTTTTATTGAACTGAAGTGAAACTTGAAGTCCTGTCAATTCTTGCTTTTTAAAGATCTGTTTATCCATCTCTTCATTTTCTTCTCTCCTCCACCAACCTTTAGGTACTTTCAGTATTAACATTCATCTGGTCATCTTTCCCACAATATCTTCTCCCTCTTATCAATTGTATTTCATCACTGCTTGCTCAAAAAAAAATATACACACACACACACATACATATATACACACACATATATACATATACATATATATGCACACATGTGTATATGCATGTATGTGTATGTGTTTATGTATGAATATACACACATATATATGCATATACACACATATATGTATATGTGTATGTGTATAATTGTTTCCCTCTGTCTGTCAAAGAAAATTCAAATTCAAATTCTTTAGACTTCCAGTTGGAGTCATTCCAGCCCAACTATTCCTTAACCATTTTTTGTATACCTATGTCTTTGTGCTGTTGCCTATGTCATCCCCACCAACTTTAATGCCCTTCTACCTGCCATTCAACCTGCATCTCTATCAGTTTTGCTCATGTCTCAAAGATTAGCTAAAACCACATTTCCACTATGGAGAATTATTTGAAGTAATCTCCCTAAAATCCTAAAACATCTATTGTCCACCTAACTAATTTGGAGCCTTTAATGCCTGTGCCATTTTTGATGGAATTGTGAACTGATCCAACCATTTTAGAGAGCAATCTGGATTTATACCCCAATGATTATTAAACTGCCTATATCCTCTGACCCAGCAATGCGAATTCTAGGTCTGTTTCTAAAGAGGATTAGAGGAACAGGAAATTAATCTATACATTTTAGAATATCTACGGCAGCTCTCTTTGTGGTGGCAAATAATTGGAAATTGTGAGGAAGCCTATCAAGTGGGGGATGAACACATTGAACACATTGTGGTATGTGATTGTGATAGAATATTATTGTTCTATAAGAAATGATGAGCTCATTGATCTTGGAAAAACATGAATAGACTTGAATTAAATAATGAAGAGTGAAATGAGCAGAACCAAGAGAACATTGTATACAGTAAAAACAATATTCTTTTAAGAAAAACTTTGAGTGAATAAATCATTTCATCTATTTTATATACCCAAATTAACTATAAAGGACATATGTATAAAGATGATATCTACATCCAGAGAAAGAACTGATAAGTAGAAGTATGTATAGAATGATTTTACACACACACATACACACAAATGCACACAAACATTTTGATCTAATGGTAGCCATCTCTTGGTGGGGGGGGAAGAAAAAAAGAAATATACATAACTTTATTACATATTTAATTGGAACAGCAAGTCATAGACAATAGATTTGCAGTTTCATGGGAATTGTCTCTTTTTAAAATTATACTATATTATGGAAATGCTTGTTTTATTCCATGAATTAAAAATTAAACAAAAAATAGACACTAAAAATAAAAAAGGAGAATTTGTTGATTGATCTAGAAAAAATGATTCTCCCTCTAAAGACCTCTTCTCAATAACTGCTGGGAGCCAAGATGTGTGAGTAAGAAGTAGATCACTATAACTCTCCCATATTCACCTCCAAACAAAGTGGTGCCGCAAAACAAATCCTGAAAGAGTAGAACCAGGAAAACGATCAGGTGAAACAGTCTTTTAGCCAAAGAAACCTGGATGATTGGCAGGATATATTTGTCTCACTCAGCTAAAAGGGGTGGGCAGTCCAGAAGAAGAAGCATCCCAGGAAGCCAGCAGCAAGCTTGACCTCAGAAAACTAACAGAAGGACCTGAACCCTAGTATTGTGGAGCAGGCAAATTCCAACACCAGGACCCCCACATGCTTCAACATAGCCCCAGGCAAACAGGCAGCTACCACACTGCCACATGCTTCTGTGTAGCCCCTGTGGAAATGCAAAAACATTCCACCAGCATCAGCATACATCAGACACCAGCTCTAGTGCCCTGCCACCAGGTAAGCTGCCAGACCCTTATGGCCTCTAGCCTCTCCAGCCACCCCTAACCCACCCCTCAGCACAGCACCAGATGTGAGGGTCCACAATGGATCTTTGAGAAACATCAGTGGAGCACCAGGTAATCAGTCATGGCCTGCAGCCCTGGAACAAGAAGCCTGAGACAGTGATCCTTCAACCCCAGGAGCAGAGCTCAAATTTGAAAGAAAGGTATTATTACAGTGGAGGGAAAGCTAGGAGGGTAGGTGATGGACATCACTTGAACCTTACTTTCATCAGTACTGGCTCAAAGAAGAAATAATATACATAATAAGTTAAATACAAAAATACATCTTACCTGACAGGAAAGTAGGAAGGGAGGGAATTAAGTAATGGAGTGTGGGAACTAGCAGAATATAGGGCAGAGCAGGGGAGAGTCAGAAACAAAACAGTTAAAGAAGGAAAGGGTGAAAGGGGAGAGGCAAGGGATAGTCTACCTGTCAGATCTATGGAGAAGGGATGAATTCATAACCAAACTAAAGATAGAGAATATTATGAAATGTAAAATAGATATCTTTGGTTTTATTAAAATAAAAGCAAGCTTTGCACAAACAAAACAAATGTAACCAAAATTAAAAGGAAAACAAAAACCTAGGAAACAATCTTTACAGCAAGTGTCTCTGATAAAGACTCCATTTCTCAAATATGTAGAGAATGGAGTCAAATTTTTAAAAAAATATGAACCATTTCCCAATTGACAAATAGTCAGAGGATATGAACAGGAAGTTTTCAGATGAAGAAATCAAAGTTATCTGTAAGCATACGAAGAAGTGCTCTAAATCACTTTTGGTTAGAAAAATACAAATTGAACAACCTTCAAAACTATTGGATTGGGTAATATGACAAGGAAGAAAAATGATAAATTATTTTTTTATTATTATTTATTTAATATTTTTAGTTTTCAGCATTGATTTTCGCAAGAGTTTGAATTACAAATTTTCTCCCCATTTCTACCCTTACTACCACTCCAAAATGGCATATATTGTGGTTGCCCTGTTCCCCAGTCAGCCCTCCCATCTGTCACTCCCCCCATCCCCTTTTCCCTTACTTTCTTGTAGGGCAATATATATTTCAATGCCCCATAGCCTGTATATTTTATTTCCTAGTTGCATGCAAAAACTTCTTTTTGAACATCTGCTTTTAAAACTTTGAGTTCCAAATTCTCTCCCCTCTTCCCTCCCCACCCACCATCCCTAAGAAAGCAAGCAATTCAACATAGGCCACATGCATATTATTATGTAAAACCCTTCCACAGTACTCAAGTTGTGAAAGACTAACTATATTTTGCACCTTCCTATCCTATATCCCTTTATTCAATTTTCTCCCTTGATCCTGTTCCTTTTTTGAAAGTGTTTGCTTTTGATTACCTCCTCCCCCATCTCTCTTCCCTTCTATCATCCCCCCCTTTTTATCTTCTTCCTCCTTCTTTACTGTGGGGTAAGTTACCCAATTGAGTATGTATGGTATTCCCTCCTCAGGCGAAATCCGATGAGAGCAAGATTCACTCATTTCCCCTCACCTGCCCCCTCTTCCTCTACTACAGAACTGCTTTTTCTTACCTTTATCTTGCACATTTATGTGAGATAATTTACCCCATTCTATCTCTCCCTTTCTCCCTCTCTCATTATATTCCTCTTTCATCCCTTAATTTGATTTTATTTTCTTAGATATCATCCCTTCATATTCAATTCACCTTACGCCCTCTGTCTCTCTATATATGTATATTCCCTTCAGCTACCCTAATACTGAGGTCTCATGAATTATACACATCATCTTTCCAAGTAGGAATGTAAACAAAAGAGTTCAACATTAGTAAGTCCCTTATGATTACTCTTTCTTGTTTACCTTTTCATGCTTCTCTTGATTCTTGTGTTTGAAAGTCAAATTTTCTATTCATCTCTTGTCTTTTCACTGATAAAACTTGAAAGTCCTCTATTTTATTGAAAATCCGTATTTTGCTTTGGAGCATGATACTCAGTTTTTCTGGGTAAGTGATTCTTGGTTTTAATCCTAGCTCCATTGACCTCCAGAATATTGTATTCCAAGCCCTTCGATCTCTTAATGTAGAAGGTGCCAGATCTTGGGTTGTTCTGATTGCGGTTCCCAATACTCAAATTGTTTCTTTCTGGCTGCTTGCAGTATTTTCTCCTTGATCTGGGAGCTCTGGAATTTGGCAACAATATTCCTAGGAGTTTTCTTTTTGGGATCTATTTGAGGAGGTGATCGGTGGATTCTTTCAATTCCTGTTTTGCCCTGTGGCTCTAGAATATCAGGGCAGTTCTCCTTGATAATTTCTTGAAAGATGATATCTCGGCTCTTTTTTTGATCATGGCTTTCAGGTAGTCCAATAACTTTTAAATTATCTTTCCTGGATCTATTTTCCAGGTCAGTGGTTTTTCCAATGAGATATTACACATTGTGTTCCATTTTTTCATTCTTTTGATTCTGTTTTATAATATCTCGATTTCTCCTAAAGTCATTAGCTTCCACTTGCTCCAATCTAATTTTTAAGGTGGTATTTTCTTCAGTGGTCTTTTGGACTTCCTTTTCCATTTGGGTAATTCTGCCTTTCAAGACATTCTTCTCCTCATTGGTTTTTTGGAGCTCTTTTGCCATTTGAGTTAGTTTATTTTTCATGGTGTTATTTTCTTCAGTATTTTTTGGGTCCCCTTTAGCCAGTCATTGATTTGTTTTTCATGGTTTTCCTGCATCACTCTCATTTCTCTTCCTAATATGTCCTCTGCTTCTCTAACTTGCTTTTCCAAATCCTTTTTGAGCTCTTCCATGGTTTGAGACCAGTTCATGTTTTTCTTGGAGGCTTTTGATATAGGCTATTTGCCTTTGTTGACTTCTTCTGGCTGTACATTTTGGTCTTCTTTGTCACCAAAGAAAGATTCCAAAGTCTGAGTCTGAATCTGAGTCCATTTTCGCTGCCTGGCCATGTTCCCAGCCAACTCACTTGACCCTTGAGTTTTTTGTCCGGGTATGACTGCTTGTAGAGTTTAGTGTACTTTGTCCCAAGCTTGAGGTGCTGCACTGTTTTCAGAGCTATTTCTATACAGCAAGCTCTGCCATGCCAGCGGTGCTCCTTCCCCAAGAATTGCCTACCTGGACCAGACTCAGATCTAATCTGTCTCTGCACTCCTGCTCAGATCTGCCACTTAATTCCTCCCACCATTTGGATTTGGGGCCTCAAGCAACTGCAGCTGTAGTTCTGTAGCTGCATCTTCTCCTGTGCCCCCAGGGCAGTGGCCAAACTGCGAACTCCTTTCACTCTGGCCCCCACAGTTTTTCCTACTAATCTTCTCTTTTCTCTTTGGTGTTTGTTGTTTGAAAAGTCTGGTAACTGCCACAGCTCACTGATTCAGGGCACTAAGGCCTGTTCCACCTGGCTCCTGGTGTGGTTGGTCCAGGTGCAGCCCATGCTGGGTGCTGCTCTGCTCTGCTCCTAGGTCTGTGTGTTAGACCTTACCCAGTGACCATTCAGGCTGTCCTGGGCTGGAGACCTGCTTCCCTCTGCTATTTCATACATTCTGCAATTGTAGAATTTGTTCAGAGCCATTTTTTATAGGTATTTGGAGGGACCTGGGGGGAACTCATGCAAGTCCCTGCTTTCCATATGCTATCTTGGCTCTGCCCCCTGACTACAAAAATGATAAATGTTAAAGAATGTGTGGGAAAATTGGGACACTACTGCATTGTTGGTAGAGTTGTGAACAACAATTTGGAACTATGCCCAAAGGGCTATAAAATTATGCTTACGCTTTGATCCAGCAACACCACTACTAATTCTGTATCCCAAGGAGATAATAAAAAAGGGAAAGGGACCCACACGTATAAACTGCCAAACTCTATTTACATTTATGATCCTATTAACTAATTTAACCAAGTTCCTGGTTAGACAATAAAAAGGGGATATTTTTTAAACATTTTAAACATTTTAAGTTCCTTTCACAGAAGCCTTGTTCTATATTTGTTTACATCCCTCAAAACATTTATCACAGTGCCTTACACTTTCTAGGTGTTCAATAAATGTGCTAATTAATAAATTAATATGATTGAGAAGGGTAAAATTGGGCAGGGGAAGTGTTAAACTTGAAATCAATAGATCTGTGTTGAAATCATTTATTTTACAGTTATTGGTTGGATCACCATAGATGTTTGACCTCTGTCAGTGAGTTTCCTTCCTTGCAAAATGGAGACAAAAATATTAGTACTGATTAGTACTCATTATATTATAAATAGCATGCAATATATGACATGTGGCATAATATATTATTGTAATATCATAATACTAATCAATAATATTAGGTACTAATATTATTACCTAGAGGTGTAGCTTCAATGTTGTTTCATTAAAAGCCCTAGGGATGTAGCCTACAGTAGATCTGGGACTTTAATCGTGCTATCTACTCTTCTCATCTTTGCTTTTTTCTTGCCTGGTGTTTGTCCTTTCTTGTTATCACCAGAACTGTCCTTAATGAGTTGGACTTCTTTAAAGATTACTTCCATCAATTCTTCTTCACCAAAGAAGAATCCAGCACTATACTTTGGAGGATCAATTGTGCTTCTTGCAGCATTTCTTTACACTGGAAGAAACTGATTGGTTGGATGAGCCCACAAAGGCCATCTTAAGGCTGCCTCAATGTGGGGTTCGAGATATTGCTGACTACTCATTTTTTCGTGGGAAGCCCAAAGTTGAAAATAACCCCATAACCTACAGTATCATCAACTATCCAAAGGGCATGAATCATAAGACAGTTGAAAAGATCTTGCAGAAGGCAGCAGAAGTCTGGAGCTGTATGACACCCTTGAAATTCGAAAGAGTGCATAAACAAGATTCTAACATTGAGTTTGCTTTCCTGGCTGGAGATCATGTAGATGCCTACCCCTACCTCCTACCTCATGCTTTTGCCCCAGATCCTGAATACCAAGTTGCTGTCTGCTTTGACAGTGATGAAGAATGGTCATATTCTGAGGAGGTAACCAACCTCTTCCTCATGGCTGTTTATAAGAAAGGCCTGGGCCTAGGACACTCTCAGGATTCAAACTCCATCATGTTCCCCAACTATCAATATCAGGAACAAAGACTCTTCAGGCTCAGCGATGATAATGTAATAGAGATCCAGAGCCTTTATTATTAAGGGATAAAGAATATGCCATATCCTGAATATCTTGAAGTTCTAGACTTGGTACATATGAATCCTATTCCATAGAAAGTGTGAATTTCCCTGACCCAGGAAGCAAATCAATAACTCATGGGGAAATGTTTCCATTGTTACATTTGAGGCCTGCTGGAGCTAATATCCAAAGTATTGGGGGGAGAGGAATGGTCTAATTTAGAATTTGGACTCTGAAAACAGAACACAAAAAGGAATATTTTAAATATGAAACTGAATGCTCATTTCCTACTGCCTTTTTAAAAAAAAGTATGTATATAAATTGTACATATTATTTCTAAAAATAAAAAAAATGAAAGGCCTAGGTAAACTTATTATTATGCAAGAAATGTGAATTAGTGTAATTAGGGGAAGGGAATAAGCTTTTATATAGTGTCTGCTTTCTTCCAGACATTGTGCTAAGTGCTTTTACAAAATTATCTCATTTGATTAGTTCAGAAAAGCTCCATGAAAGAGGTTGTCCATGAATTGGATTTTATTCCATTGCTTAGCACAATGCTTGACACACAGTAAGCACTTAATGTATGCATGCTGGTTGACTGACTGATGGAGATTTCCATAGGGAGAAGGAAGAGGACAGGATATTACAGCTGAGTGTGAGGTACCAAAGTGGGAACAAATACATTCTGAAGTGTTCCCATCTTCAGATGTCCTTGTCATCATCATGTTTAATGATCACAATTCAAAAATGGCTTCAAGAGGAGGCAACTCTTCCTCATCTAATTCCTGCCAGCAAAAGTATGGCCACTTATATGGGTCATAGGTTTGAGGGGGTGACTTTCTGGTATAAAATGGCTTCCTGAACCCCTAGCCCTTCACTTTTTTCAAATTGGCTGCTTCTATGCAGGGAGTCTGAGCATTGGCACAAACAGAGGACAGATTGACTTTAAGAGGATTTCAACCCAGCCCATCCATGGCTCTGTTGTCAACAGGCAGTCGGCCTCTTATATGCTCTGTCTGCTTGGTACTGGGTAATTGTGAAATAAATGAGGATCATGACAGAAGATTATTTAGAAAATTTAGTTTAAAAATATGAAAACCTTAATGTGGCAGTGCACATTTGAAAATTCTAATTGTGTCTGACCTTCAATCAATTCCAGGAATATCAGCTGTGGTTGCCCTGCCTAACATACTGAGTGGGGAGGTTTATTGTCTCCACATGGGGACCAAAGAGGAAAGAGTGGTAACAGATTCAGCAGAAGGAATTTTCATGTTCCCATCCAATTAAAAATATAAATAAAATAGTAGTAAAAAACATTTTTAAATGGCACATGTGCCTTCTAATTCAATACTAAAGTCATCAAAATGCCATTCAGATTAGATTAGGAAATATTTTTTGGTTATCAATTGGGGCCAGATTCTTCTGTTTCCTGGTTATTCCTTTTGCTAGCAAGTTTACAACATGGTTAGACATTGTCTCTCTCTTGGGAGGAGGGCCTGAGGAAGCAATTTAGAGGTATCTCACTAAAAGAATGTCATCTAGCAGGCCAATAGGAAGTCTTAAGAGCATAAGGGCACGTGATCATTCGCCCTTGATTATTCCTTCTTGTTTTCTTCTTTTCCTATGAGCTATGAAGAATTAGTGAATAGTCAAGCTGGGTAGTAGAGTCTTGAATGTTTTGTGATAGACAAAGGGAGATAGATGGCTCTCTTCTGGGTAATATAGTGTATTTATCTTTTCACAAAGAGTTGAATGATTCAAATTAAAAATAATTTATTGTTTATTATATAGAAATCATTTTGATAGATTTGTACCCTATTGTGTTAATAATTTTGGCTTAATCTCACACAATGCCATGTATGTTTGGTAGTTCAACTTTTTCTTGTTTTAGATTTCCTTTTGCTCAGTAGCTGCCATTTTTGTATAAAATAATGTTTGTTTTATAAAGTTCAGCATTGCAGATGCAGCAACTTTATTATTGAGCCCTAAAGATCCCAGCAGATTGGGTTAGTCCCTAGTTAACAGATGTAGGAATATATCAGATTAATTAATAATTAAAGTTGGGCATTCCCTTTCTTCTACCAAGCTGGTTAACAATGAGAGAGAGTATGGGTTGCTTTCTGCATTTACAAGTCTTAGGTTCCTTGATATCACTCAGACCCTCTGTTAGACATGTGAATTATGATGGTGTGTTATGGCTATATTAGTGAGCAGGCAAGTTGAACATATTTAGAAACAGCTCTCATGTTAGTTCAGTATATGCAGCTTCACTCTAACACATTAATAATAGACATTTGCATTTTGCTGTTCTAGGATCTTTTTTATGTTGACTGTAAACTTTTCCTTGAAATTATTAAGTGGAACCATGAAGTTATTTTTTTAATATAATATTCACATATGGCATATTTCCCTTTTAAAAAATCTGGGATGACCTCTGTTGGCCCACAGATCTCTGTTAGCCAAGAGCAAGGTTACCAAACCCTGACCAATCAGATAATTGCTTCAGGCAGGAATGCTGCAGCCCTGAGCTTGAGAGGAGAGAGCATTACAAATGAACTGCTGGTGGCCTCTGATTCAAAGCTTTGACCCTGAACTTGAAAAAGCACAATGATGTATGATAGAGGAACCACAATGGGCTTAAAAAAAGAAGTAGAAGAAAAGAAAAATCTTTTGTTTTTCTTTTTGAGCCAGAACTAGCCTTTCTCAAAATCTACTGTTTGTGTGTAGTTTTTCTCCACTGTTATACTGAAGGCAGGGATGTTGCCCTTCCTGTAACAACAGCAAAAAGCCAGAGTGAAATGCTTGTCATATTTGCTGACATATAGTATAGGTGAGGAGAATGATCATAGTTGGATTTAGGTTGGTTCACTCTCTAGTCCTTTGAAAATGAGGGTTCCTCCTTATAGGAGTTCAAACAGATGAAAGTTCCAGTGGGGGCAGGAGAGGAGTCAGGAGGACTTGTTCATTCTACTTCTAAATCTAGGATACTATGAAATCTGAATGGCTATTAATGAGTTCCTAGTTCTGACCTTGAAAACCCACAAGCTAGAGGATTCTCCACTCCACCAACCAATCCTGGAATATAAATTCTCCTTTTCTCAATAGAGCCGGAATTAGCATTACAAGTCACCTAATCCAACTCCCTTGTTTTGTAAATGAGGAACCTGAGTAATAGAGTGGTTAAGTGACTTGTCCAAGGTCAAACAACTAAGGAGTAGAAGGACCAGAATTTGAAATCGGATCCTATAGCTGAAAGGTCAGTACTCTTTTACTTTTACCAGGATTCATGGAAGCTTGTAATTCATTTTATTCAAGAACCTAGGAGCTAGGCAATAGAAGTATTATTAGTCTTATTTTGACAGAAGAGAAAAGAAAGCCTCAAACAGATTTAGTGACTTGCCTTTGATCATACAACCAGTGTATGGGCCAGGTTTCTAACCCAGTTCTTCTGACTCTCAAGTTCAGTGCGCTTTCCCTATATAGTGTTCCTCCCAGGAAATAACTTCTTTCCAGCGCTCAGATTACAGAAAATCCTTTAATATGAGGCAAAGCCTCTCATCCCAAAGTTAAGAATTAAGTTTGAATATATAGAGGGAGGAAACGTAGTATAAATACTGACGTCTAATACTTCCTGAGAATAGGTTCCAAAAAGGAAGAAAAAATGAAAGGCACTGGCTTCCTAAAAGAGAAGCAATATAGACTGGGGAACTACAGGAGATGGGGTTGGGGAAAAAGTAATGAGAAAGGGAAGCTGGTTAGTAGCCTAAAGGTCACTAAAGTAAAGCTTCTCTAACTTCACAATACCTTAGTGAACATAGCTACAGGCAATCCTAATGATCAGAAAACTGGGTTTCCATTTGAGGTTTTTAGTGGTAATAAATGCCCTAAGTAAAGTGAAAATTGTTAAGCAGGGCCTAGCTTAGCTGCTGTTCCCTGAATCCCAGAGATCATTTTAGACCCTAAATTAGTGGCCAGTGAGTCTTAGGATGTTCAGTGGAGTTAAGATCCCAGAAGCTGGACCTCCTCCTGAATTATTCATGCCTTTTCTGATTCCCACTTGGGCTTTCTTTCTATATTCCTGCTGTATAGGAGATGAGGGTTAGCTGATGGCTTGGGATTTAATAGGCCCTTATCAAGCCTTCTTGTATTCCCAGTCCACTAGAAAACCAGAGGTGGAAATCAACAACTCCAACTCACATCTGAGTAAGTATCCCCTCTCCAAATGTCCCTGATGAAGGGCCATCGGGCAGCCTCTATTTGAAGATTCCAGTAAGGGGAAGCTCACCATCCCCCACAGCAGTCTATTTCATTTTGTGATACTTTTATTATAACAATCTCCCTTAAACTGATAAAAATAAATCTGTCTCCCTATCACTTTTACCCATTGATCCAAATTCTGTCCACCGGGGAGGACAAAAAAAATTCTAATTCCTTTTTCACCAAATGGCTCCTCAAATACTTGAAGACAATTACCTTGTCCTCTTTAATCTCCCTTTTCTTCAAATGATCTTCACATAGAATGGTTCCTTACTGTTCTTCATCCTGATCATACTCCTGGATGTTCTTGATTTGTAAGTGCATTTTCTAATTATGGAATCTATAGTGGAGAATAGTAGTAGTGCAGACATAGTCTGACCTTACATTTATTGACCTCACATTTATAGAACTCTGCTTTTACCCTGAACTAGGTGAAAGATGAATAGGTGTTCTTGGCAGGATCTGTGATTATCTGAACAAACATACCAACCCCCACCTCCTCCAGTTACTGACTTATCTCCTTATTAAATCACTTTGGGTTAAAAAACTGTTCAAAGTATGGCTATCTCAAAGACTACTTACAGTATAGAAATTCTCTTTCTAATCAGTTCTCCCTGACCAAGGCCTGCAGTGAGGAAAATCATATGCTTTTGGATGACCTTCCCCTCTTTGAATCTCAAGCCATATACTTTCTGGCTTAGCATTAAGTCATTGTAAATGATCATATGCTTTAATAGCAATCAGTTTCAAAGAACAAAGGAACACAAATAAGAATTTAAAAGAATACGTTTCTATTGTAGTCAATGATGGCCACAAACACAGGGTTGAACCTTTCCCTCTTCCCCATCTCTTCCCTCCTAATGGAAGCTAAATTGTAAGTGATTGCCTGGATAAGATGACTCAGTATTTTATTTTCCACCAGTGAGCAACAAGACACTCAATGACTCCACGACAATATTTCTGGGGGGAGATGCCATGACCCCATTACATTTTGCTCTTGTAGCTTTCTTATTTTCATATGTGATGCATCATAGTCTATATACTTCTTGAGGGTAAGAATTGTGTTGCCCGTGATCACCAACCTTCAAATTCTACTAACTTCAAGTCCAGGGCTTTTTTTTATTTCATCATGACACCTTGATTATGATAAACCAAAGGAGTTTGGATTTAATGAGCTAGCTAGTAAGGAATTATTTTAAAGTCTAAAGCAGGGAGTTGGAATCATCAAAAGCAGTCGTAGTGGCAGATGAGATATTACCTTCACTGAAAGGTTGTGCATAAAAAGCAGAGGCAAGGCAATTCATTAGCCACTATAACATATAAAGTATCACATTAAAGCATTCTTAGAAAATAAAAGATTAATTAACACTGAAAGTGGGGCATCAGGAAGATGACAACTAGGCAGCAAAGTAGATAGAGTCTTGGCCTCAGGAAAACCTGAGTTTTCATCCTGCCTCAGACATTTACTATCTATGTGATTCTGGAGAAGTCACTTAAACCATCTTAACATCAGTTTCCATAACTGTAAAATTAGAATGATAATAGCACCTGCATCCTTGGATTGTTGTGTGGATGAAATGGTGCAAACCTTAAAGCTCTCTTTATTAATAGAACCATTTTAGAATCTTATGAGATTTAAGGTATGGGAGTTTTATTTGTTATTTGTTGCATGGCTAAGTGATGGCAGGTGTCTACAGAAAAAAAAATCTGTAAACATGCCAACAAATGCCTTTCTTGCTAAATTTAAGCTACAATTAATTTTCAAGGTTGTAGGTGTTCTCAAAAGAATTTTTTTTCAGCAATGACATTCATGGCTCAATGAAATCAGCACAAATGATTCCAAGCTGCTTAATGCTGCAAAGACTCATCTTTTTAATATCAGTATTCTCCAGGTGATGCTACCTGACTATGAATCATGCTGTATCATGGTCTCAGAAGGAACAAAACTGCAGGTGACCAAAGGGGAATGGAAAGACATATGCATGAAGTATGTACTATATTCAAGGCTCTGAGCTAAAAGCTGGTGAGAGAAAAATAAGGCAATCTCTGATTTTAAGGCACTCACACGTTAATGGAAGAAAAAACACATATGGAAGTTTTCTGCTATAAGTAAGATGGAAAGGTCCCTAGGGTTTACTGTCAAAGGAGATGGTAATGCCTCTTCTTTGATTTCATTCCCATTGATAAAATATTGATTTGTAATCTTGAAATATTTGATAGTTCAGAGGACTTCACTGGAAAGAACTTTCTTCTCTGGGTCTTCAGTAGCTGTGGCTATAACATCTGTGGAAACAGTTGCCGGACTGTATGTCCACAGATGTTGTTGCCAAAGATGATAGATGAGAACACTAAACTAAAAGCAATAGTATTGTTTTTCTTTGATCTGGTCACTCTTTCCCTTCAAAATCTTCCATGGCTCCCAATCATCAAATCAATAAAGTCCAAACTACTTGGACTGTCATTCAAATTACTCAGCAATCTCAACCTTTCCATTTTATTTCACCCTGCTCCAACGCACATAGCAACTTTCTACTCAAACCAAACTGTTCCCTAATCTTCACTCTCTCTATCAAAATCTATCTAAGCTTCCCAACTCAAATGCTACCTTCTCCAAATCATTGCAGTCAAAATGGATTTTAATTATCTCTGCTCTCCTGTAGCTAATCATTTGTACTTATCAGGCTGTTATTTTTTTATAATTCTGTTTATGTACAATAGCATCTCTCTTCCTTAGCTCCATACTTTACTAGAGCTGACATTCTGCTTTGCACCTAGTAGGATCATAGGTTTAGAACTGGATACAAACTTAGAAGTTATAGAATTCAACTTCCTTATTTTTATAGTTAAACTGAGGGCTGAAGAGTCTAGAATACTTTCATGCCGTCACACAACTAGGAAATGTCAGATGTGGTACTCCACAATTGTTTTTAAAAGTTGTATTAAGGAGTGGGTGAGTAAATTAATAAGTATCTGGCTTTGTAAATGTTGTGATATGTGTGTGTGTGTCCATACACATATATATACACACATACACACACACATGCACACACACAGTATTTCTCCAACTGGATTGTGACTGTGTTTCTCTTCTGACCAGATGCTCCTCTAATGGCTAGTACAATGCTGGGCAATCAGTAGTTGCTCCATAAATGCTCTCTAAATCACTGATTAAATGAAGCATAACCTCTGTTATTACTGGACTGCTCAGAAATTCATGTCTGTCTGTTCTATAATTGTTGAAGCTATTGGCTGACCTTGTAGCTATACAGAAGGACTGATCTTTAGTTCTAGGCAACACGTTTTAAGGACATTGACAATGTGGGAGTACATCCAAAAGGAAGGGGATCAGGAGTAAGACAAGATTAGAGAACATGTGATACAAGGAAATGAGGATGTTTTGGCTATAAAATAGAATACTTGGTATTAATATGATTGTGATGTAAATACTCGAAGGGCTATCATATGTAAAAAGAGTTAGATTTATTTTGGTTGGCCACAGAAAACAAAATTAAAATCATTGGATACAACTTATGTAGGGGGAAATTTTGGTTTTATTTTGGTTTCAACTACCTTATAATTAGAGTTATGCAAAAGTAAAATGTGATACCAATGGAGGTAGTCTGTTAACTTTGACCAAAAAGCTTCAAGCAGAGGCTAGAATGCCACTTGTCTGGATTGTTGCAAAAAATAATTCTTCTGGGTTGGAACAGAAGACCTTTGAGGTATCTTCCATCTCTGTGATTATGGTGTACTGATAAAGGCTATCAAGATATTTTCTGTGTTTAATTTGTGGTTAGTCTGCCATCTAAAAAGAGTGACAACTGAAAACAAAATTTCAAATAGCACTACCTTTTATAATGATTGTTGTCAGTGAAATTTGGGATTTCTTAAATGTATTATTTGTCTGAAAAGCATCTATAGATCACAGGGGTGCTGATGCTTAGTCCCCATTATCAACTCTAAAGATGTGTGTGTATGCAAATGTTGGTGTCACTGTCTGTTGGTTCAAATTGTGTATATCTTGTCTGTTGTGGGCAGCTAGGTGGAGCAATAGATTAGAGCACCTGCCTGGACTGAGGAAGAACTCAGTTTAAATCTGGCCTCAATCAGCAGCTGTAGGCAAGTCAATTGACCTCTTTTTGCCTCAGTTTCCTTGTGTGAAAAATGACGATAATAATAACACCTACCTCCCAGGGTTGTTGTGAGGATCAAATGAGATTCGAAGACTAAATTAATTTTTAAAGTACTTAACACAGTGCCTAGCATACAATCAGCATTATACAAATATTAGATTATTATTATTATTAACTAATGGCTTTCAAAGGGGCAAGAGAAAAAAATCTCCCTTTAGGAAACTTCTAGCATGAGGGAGTTAAAAGATGTAGTGAACATTCTACTGTAATGGGTATGCTAAGGGAGTCTTAGAAGTCATTCTACAAAGACATAGACTTGACTTCTTTTCCTTTTGGGAGGAATTCCATCTTTTATAGACACTTTGTAGCAAAACCTGAGCAAACCACTTCATGGGAATGCAGTTTTTGGATAACCAGATGGTAGGCCATAGATGGTTGTTACCTGGAGCAATTAACAGCAATTAGGGCTCAGGGAGGTGTTGAGAAAGTAATTAACAAATGTACGCTGAAGAGCAGTTGAGAACTGGAGGGCACAGATGGGCCAGGGTTGTGAAAATAGCCTGAAGCATCCTGTGGGTAACTGAAAAGATTATTTAAGTACTGTTTAATAACAGTAAGGTTGGTGATAAGAATATTCAATGTGTACTTCAAAGTTTGTTTTCTTTTTAATTCTTATAATTATTGAGTTATTAGTTTGGAAGTTTTGAACAGATGTTTTGTTTTTGAAGTGAAGATTATATACACATACACATACACACATATAATGCTAAACATCCTCAGTTCCTTATATTGCATGGTTTCTATTCCTCCCATTACCCAGGTTCTGGGGACCCATCCAGCTTGTCAATTACCAATGTCTTGCCCAAAATATGGTAGATACCCAGAGTTGGAGAGAGTTTGGGAGAGTGGTGATTGTATTTTTTCTGGCTTCTAGCTTCAAGAGATAGCACAAAGAGATCTTAGAGTCTCTTTAGGTAGTGTTTCCTGAAGAGAGAGAGAGAGACTCCTGAAAGAATCCAACATGTGGAAGAGTCAATAACCCAATCATATCTCTATTCCAAGATTGTCACACTAGAGACTTAGGAGAATTCCCACATGGGTGAGATAAGAACTATTTATCTCACTTGGTTGAGCTGTAATAACTTGCATAGCAGAAGGGCTCAATTGCTCCTGTGTTTTTTGGTATATTCTCATTTGCATAACTTCTTTGATTTCTTTTTGCTATCAGCTTACCTAAGTATGTTTATTTGCTATTTGCTGTGTGTGATGGTTTTAGTGTAACTGGTACTTGGTTTAATGGGAGGCATGCCTTTGGATATAGCTTAGGGCAATCTTTCCTCATTAAAGGGATAGTGACCAGGAGCACAGCTTGAATTTCAAATTATTCCCACTAGACTAATAATTTTGGAAGGAAGGGGAATATATATAATGTTGGCCCAATAGCCCCATCTTCAAGGAGAAGACAGTGGTTAAAATCACTTCTCATGGACACTAGCAAAAAATCCAATGCAATAAACATTTGCTAAATGCTTACTTTATGCAAGGTGTTCTGCTAGAGCTGTGTATGAATACAAAATTAAAAGTTAACACCTTCAGGGAGCCTACATTCTTCTGCAGGGGGTGGGCTGATGAGAGGAAGGAAGGGTAGATACAACATGCATATAGCTAAGGAAATACAGTATCATTTGAGGAACAAGGAAACACTGATAAGTGGGAGAGGGAGTGGGTAAGGAAAAGATTGACAGAGGAGATGGCACCTGAGGTGAATCCTGAAGGAATCTAAAGATTCTAAGAGGAAGAGATGAAAAGGGGGTATGTTAAGCAATGGATGGAATGACAAGTTTGAGGAACCATAATTAGAACATTTGGTCAGAATGTGTATTTTTTAAAGGAGGGAATAATTAGAGATGAAAATGGAAAGGTAGGATAGAGTAGGCTGTGAAGGCTTTGAATGCCAGCTTCAGGAGTTTGTATGTTAATAGGGAAGCAATAGGGAGCCACTGAAGTTTCTTGAAAAGAGAAGTGGCATATTCAGACCTGTATTTCAAGAAAACACAGGGACTTTTGGTACCTGTGTGAAAGCTGAATTGGAGAGGGAGGAGATTGGAAGCAGGGAGATCAATTAGAAAACTACTTTAATTGCCCAGGATAAAGGTAATGAAGGATTCAGCATAAATTATAACTATATGAACAGGGAGAAGGGGACATATGAGGTTGTTACGGAGGTATAAATATAATTCTCAGTGACTGATTGAATATGGGGTATGAGGCAGAGTGAAACCAGGATTGGGAAACTCTGCTAAGTGTTCTTAACAAAAATGAGAGAATTTTGAGGAAGGTTGGATTTAGAAAGGAAAATAATTAGATTTATTCAAAGCATGCATAGCTATTTTCTTATTGGGGTCCAGAAAGGGAAGTTGAACTACCTCTTCCTTTGTAGGTTCTGCCCATTTTGACACAGTAGAAAAAGTACTTGGCCTGAAGTCAAATGGTCTGGGTTCAAATTTCTGCACCAAAACTTATTGCCTTTGTAACCTTTGTAAAATCACTCTACCTCCCCTGACCATCTTGTTCCTCATTTGAAAAAAATGAAAAGGTTGTACTTTATGACCTCTGAAGTCCTTCCCAACTCTATTTATATTTATGATCTTATTAACTTATTTAACCAAGTACCATTTTAGACAATCAAAATGGAAGATGGGGGTTATAGTCTTTACCTATGATTAATGTCAGCTTGAGTTACTCAACCCTACCCAGCACCCCACCTTCCCAAAGTGCCAAATGATCTCTTTTCTCCAGCTTACAACATAATGATGTACTATGTGGGTAGGGAATAGGTATTAATTCTAACACCATTTAGATGTCATTATCCTTTGTGAAAGCAATGTGTATTTTAACAGAAAGGGTGAGAGCATTTCACTCTCAAGGCAGCTGTCATTGCCTACACCTACCTCCTCCTTTCCTTTGGAGCACCTCATTTTGTGCTGCACCCACCAATTACATTTCCATGTGTCCAGGCTCAAATCCTGCAAAAGCTGAGTAATAAATAGTCAGTATGTCAGGAAATTAGTGAGTAGTATTACTACAAAATCTCGAGGGAAGCATTGTTAACTAAGTCTCAAATCCCACCCTTCCCGCTTCCATCAGCAAACCTCCTCCCTATTTTTTTTTCTGGGAAAATATCCAATAGAAGATGAATATACCCTAGGGGAAATATTTGACTGAAAAATATAGAGGTCAAGAAAGATGAGAAAGCTGATGTTCCAAGATTTTACCTGCCCAGCCTTAGGGAGAACTACTAAGTGAACAAAGTTTGTCCTTAGCAGCTTCTTAGCTGTATTTTCAATGCCCTCTCCTGGTTCTTTACTTCCTTGCACCATCTTGCCTATCACCTCACCCCTCACCTACTGTCTTTCCCCACCTTTAGTGATTACTGTATCCTCCGACCCCTCTTTGGGGTCAATCGCTCTCTGAACCACTACTCTACCACTTAGTATTCTTGCCTTACAGTTACTTCTTTTAAATGTACGTTAGTCATCTCCCCCAGATTGACTGTAAGCAAAGACAGTCATTGTCTTACTTCATATTCCATTGTCCATGGTTCCTAACCCATTGACAGGCAAACAGGCAAACAGTGGATTCTCCAGCAAGTAGTGTCATGAGTTGAATCATCAAGGAAAGAGAGGGGTGAGAGCAAAAAGGGGTGAATGTCTGGGGGGGGGTAGATTTTTTAAAATACTATTTCATTTTTCCAAATACATGTAAAAACAATTTTTAACATTCTTTTCTTAAAATTGACTTGCATTTTTTTCCTCCCTCTCCTCTCAATTTGATATAGGTTATATTTGTGTGATTAGGTAAAACACATTTTAAGGAAAGTTAAAGAGAAGGGTGCCAAAGTGGTCTCAGGGCTTGTTAGGACCCTTGATTGTCATGGTATAGGGTATCAGAGGGGCAGCTAGGTGGTGACATGGATAGAATGTAGGGCCTGAAATCAGGAAGACCCATCATCCTGAGTTTAGATCTGGTCTGAGACACTAGCTGTCTGATTCCAGGCAAGTCACTTAACCTTGTATGCCTCAGTTTCCTTGTCTGTACAATGAACTGGAGAAGGTAAAGGTAGATCACACCAGTATCTTTAAATATCACATTATGGCATTAAGTGTATTCCAGAGTGTTTTTGATCTCCCTCTGTACTGCATTATGCACATTTGTGGGGTTTGAGGGAGAAAGGGATAATGGCAACCTACCGTCCTAGAATGAAATATAATTCTAGGGGCAAGAACTGAGATACAATACTGTATCACCTTTATTTCCAGTTTTCCTGCTCTAATTTGTTTATCTTGCCAATGACCCCATTTTATTTTACTGTCTTCTACATAGAAGGACCTATTACTTCTGCTTAGCATCTGTCGTGGAACCATTGCTGCTTAGCTCTTGCAAACAGATAATGACTACCAAAGGGTAGTCAGAAAGAAAAGTATTCAGCAGTCCCTGGTCATAGGAGACAAACCAGAGTGGAAGTTAATGGTATTTAGGGGAGAGAAGCTTCATTATAAAGATTTTAAAAACCAGGCATTAAAGTGTCAGATTGCCAAACTTTTTTAACTTCATTTCTTTTGAGTTTGTTTCAATTTATGTTTTCTTTCACAATGTGACTGTTATGGAAATGTTTTGCATGACTACACATGTACAACCTATATTGAATTGCTTGCCTTCTCAATGAAGGGGAGGAGGAAGGGAGAGAATTTGGAACTCAAATTTAAAAAAAATGTTAAAAAAATTTTACATGTAACTGGGGAAAATAAAATACTGCATAAACAAAGAATAAAGAAAAAAAGTCTTATAGCAAGCATAAAGTACACAACTTTTTAAGCATTCTAAAAAAAATAAAAAGTCTGTGCTTGAGCTGACAGAAGAAAAAATAAGGAGCCACTGTTGTAGCTCATCCAAGCACTCATTTCCTGCCCCCCAAAACTGAGCCAATGTGAGAATAGAATTTGTAAAAATATTCAATTGTAGGTTGACAATGGTTCAGAGAATTTTATTCCATCAATCAACATGTTCTCAGAAAGTGTCAGATTTGGAATTCCACATATACTTTCTGTGTGCCAGCCCTATCCTTCTCATATGTACTGTTAGGAGAATTAAAAAGAGAAGGTAGGAACTCATGCCCTATTTAAAGATTGTGCTTAGTAAGCTGCATCAGGAAATATTCATACAAATTCTTCTGATGACAGAGCTGGAATCCTCATTTACCCTTCATGAACCTCATCTTCCTTGTGGATTACATAAGAAAGTGCTTTGAGATCTTGTGGGAAAAGAGATTGATGGATATTTTCTTTGGGCTCTAGGGCCAGAATATCTCTATTAAGATGTTTTTGACAAAGAAGTGAACTTGTATCACTCTCTAAATAGAAACATGCTTGGAAGCACTTTAAATAATGCAGAATTATAGTCCTCTTTTTAAATAGCTAAATATATAACAGCAGTACAAGTTCACCTTGAGAAGGAATATGTTATTGCTATCCAGATACAATTATCAGATCTCTTAAAACATTATTTCATCTCATTACTTTTTTTAACTCATTGGTAACCTAACCTATGCTGGATACCATCTATGGTCTGCAAAGAGCTGTGCCCTGAGTCTTGCTCTCCATTTCCATAAGAGGAATGTTTGGACTAGCTATGAGGAAGCAGTTGAAAAAGTCATGAGTGACTCTCCACTGGACCACTCCTTAGCTGAGGAACCCTAATTGAGTCATTTAATCTCTCTAGACTTTCAAACATCCATCGGCAGAATAGGGTGGTGTGACCATTTGTACCCTGGGAGAATCCATTTATCTCAGAGAGGCAAGAATTTTATTTCCATAATTCTTTGAACTGCGTCAAAGATGACTATTTAGTGTTGCTTAATATTCACAATATGTCGAATTGCAAGAAACTATTATTGCGATTCCAAAACTGTAAGAATAATTAGATAGTAAATTACATTGGCATGGAACCATAGCTTGTGAGAATATTTTCTTCTGTTTACTGGACAGTAATGCCACTAAGGCAAAATTGACAAAATTTGTTTTGAGGGCTCTTATACTCCCTCTTCTGAGCCACTTTCAGAGGTGTAGGTGCTTATTCTCTCTTCTGAAAACCCAAAGAGCTTGAATGTTGTGGCTCAGTGAAAGCTACCATTTCTCAAAGTGTCATACATTTAAATATTATCAACCTCATCTCTCTTCCATCAAAATGCTATTTCTGGGGGGCAGGGGGAACTGTTTTCAGTTGCTAGTGGGTCAAAAATTTGAGAAGGCAGTTTGGTGAAATGGAATGATCATTAAACTTAGAAAAGGACCTGATTTGTACACCTCTTTCTGACATTTATTACTTAACTGGTCGTAGGCAAGTTACTTAACCTACATGAGCCTAAGTGTGCCACCATGTAAAATTAAAAGGTTAGATTACATGACCTTTCAGGTCCTTCCCAAATCTAGATCAATGCCTACCAAATATGTTTACCAAATATGATTTCAGTAATTCACACTAAGGTATAATTCTCTTAGAAGGTACATTAAAAGAGAAGCTTATTGAATTCACACACAAGAAATGTCTAATTGGTGGAATATAGGAAGAAATTCTTTCAGTAGTAAATGCTTTCTAATATCCAATACCTAAAATTAAATAAATGTTGTTGAACTAAATTACTGAATTTCTTCTTCTGGGTCCCTCTCCCTGAGAGCCAGGGAAATATGCAGGGACTTGATACTAATGGTATTCTAGAAATAACTGTGAGGTATATAAAACGTAAGTAGAAGAAAAACAGCCACCCTCTCCCCTTTTAAATAATGTCATAGGTGGCCTAAGCTGACAGTCAGCAGCAGATCATTCAACAACAGCTCTAATGAGTCTTATACCATAGCTGAGTGGAGAAGCAATGCTAAGTAATCACTCAGTCAATAAGGGGCAGGCAAAGCAGGAGTTGTTAGATTTTGTTGGACACTGAATCAATACAAGAAGAAAGTTCCAGGAAGTAGTTTGAGAATAAAAACTGTCTGTTGCTATATTACTAATATCATTTGGGACTGGAATATCTAAAATGAAGATGTTTCTCCGATACCTTTAAAGAGCAGTGCCATAAATACAGGGCTCCATGGCCAAGTCTTTGGGTGTTCAAATACTTAAATGTTAGTTGTGAAAACTCTAAGACACAGAACATCAAAGAGCCTGGAAAACACAAAAGTACAGTATTTGTTACTTGTTGTAGAGGAAGAAGAAATACCTCTGAAGGTAAAATGATAAAGTAATAGTAGTAGTAGTAGTAGTAGGAGGAGGAGGAGGAGGAGGAGGAGGAAGAGGAGGAGTAATCAGTCAATAATAATAGTGACAATCACTTAATAATAATAATAACTGGCATTTCTGTAGCACTTACTATGTGCCGGACACTGTGCTAGTTACTTTATAAATATCTCGTTGGATCCTCATCTTGGGAGGTATGTGCTATTGTCATCCTCATTTTGTAGATAAAGAAATTGAGGCAAATTGAGGGTAAGTGAATTTCTTAAAGATACGTAGCTATTGTCTAAGGCCAGATTGGAACTGAGGCTTCCTGACGCCAGGCCTAGCCTTCTATCCATTGCAATACCCAGCTGCCTTTGTGAATGAACAAAGGAGTGAAAATGTATTAAGTTTTTACTATGTGCCAAACAATGTGGTAGGTATCAGCATATGAATCCAGAAGTGAAAAAGTTTCTCCCTTCCAGGAAGCTTACATTTTCATGGTGGGAGACAAGCATAGGGGAGAATGGTATCCATGGAAGGGAGTTTGGTTCTAGAGAGTCACAGGAATGGCAAATGGAAGCAAAGGCTAGTTAATTATCACATGGTTTCTAATATCTATCTGATTACTATTTGTAGAGCAAGAAGTTAAATGGAATTAGAGAAGGGAAATAGTTATTTAGAAAAATAAATCTTTGCAGCAGTTTTCTCTGATAAAGATCTCATTTCCATTATATATAAGGAAATGATTAAATTTTATGAGTCATTTCCCAATAAATAAATGGGCAGAGGACATGGACACACAGTTTTTAAAGACAATAGCCTTATGAAAAAGAAAAAGTTCTAAATTGCTAATAATTGAAATATATAAATTAAACTAACTCTGAGATGCCATCTTACACACATTAGATTAATGAAGATGGCAAAAAAGAAAATGGAAAATTTTGGAGCAGCTGTGAGAAAACAATCAGCTTAATTCTGTGTTTGTAGGGCTGTGAATTCTTATAGCCTATCACTTCCAATTATCTAAAACAATTTCAAACTATACAGAAAAAGTCCCTAACCTATATATGACCTGGGCCTATAGATATCCTTACCAGGGCTGTACTGAAAGAAAACAAAGAAGAAAGGGATCCATAGGTATAAAAATATTTATAGCAATTCTTTAAGTAGTGGCAAAGAGCTGAAATTTAAGGGGGTGGTCCATAAACTGGGGAATGCTCGAACAAATTATGGTATATGAATGCAATGGAATATTATTGTGCTGTAAGAAATGACAAAAGAGATCATTTCAGTGAAACCCAGAATGACTTTTACGAACTTATGAAAAGTTAAGTGAGCAGAATCAAGAAATAGTGTTTACAGTAAAAACAACAATGTAATGAAAAACACCTTTGAAAGACTTAAGAACTCAGATTAATGAAATGATCAGCCATGATTCCAGAAGAGTAATGACGAGGAATGTCACCCATATCTTGACAGAGAGGTGATGGGCTCAATATGCAGAAGAAGACATACATTTTTGGACATTATCAATGTGAAGATCTGTTTTTCTTAACTGTGCATATTTTAGAAGGTTTCTATTTTTTTTTCATTTGGAAATTTTGGGGGAGTGGAGGAACTAGGGATAAAACTTCTCCACAAAAACAAAACAGCAGCAGCAGCAGCAGAACAGGAAAGAGAACAGAAGGAAGGCCAGAAAGAATCACAAGCAACACACTTTAAGGACTAAATGTTGGATTTCTTAGATACATAAGAGAAAAACAAGTTTTACATTATGAAGTTTCAAATTTTATATATAAACCTCTCCTTTTCTACAATGATATACAAATACTCAATTTAATATTTCTTCAGTTCACAACATTTTAAAAATAAACTTTTAAAAAATGAGGGTCCATGGAAGTTTAGTTGGCTAATAAAATATTTTAGCCTAACAGGTAGCCAGATTTCTTGGATAGATGGGATTTGAAGTATGTTATTGTGCTACCAACTAGATATAGCGAGCTTTGTAAATTTGCATTCATCATTCAACAATTAGGACAGTTCAAACCCAAAGGCAGAGTTCCAAAGCTGAATGGATTAAGGGGTGGGGAATTAAGGGGTACATGAGAATAATCTCTGGATGCCTGGTCCTGAGGGTGCTATTCTAAGTGAGAGGTGGCATTTGCAATGACAGGGTAGATGTGAATTCATATTTCCTATGACTTCCAATTTGTTCAGAGGTCATGTGTAAGAGAATGTGACAAAATCACTATCCTTTATAGTTTCTGTCCCAGTACTTCCAGAAACTTTAAAGGTCAGCTATTCTGCAAGCCTGCTCTGCAGCATCTCCCCAGAGAGCACACATAGGAAACTACACTATCTGCATTTTAATCTCTATGGTATCCAAGATGATCATCATGATCTGGGGATGCATCATACAACATCCAGATGAGTTCAGAAAATAGCCTAATCCATTTAGAGTGACAAGTCATGATCTTAAACTCTCCTCTTTTCCCCAAAGTACCCTTCTCTTAAGAAATTTTTCTTAGAGTTTTTAAGGGGAGGGAGGGGGAAGAGAGAAGGGCAGATGTAATTCTTTGCACTTTGTGATGCCCTTTTACAAATCTGGACTACAAGGTGACTGTTAATGACAACAATGCTACATTTGATATTTAAGCAGACAAATGTGCTAGATTACACAACAGAGATGTCAGAATTAGAAGCAACTTCACAGGGTGTTACAAATCCTCACAGACGGATCCAAGAACCACTGAGAGTCCAAAACACACTTTCAAGAGTCCCAAGAGATCAAACCTATTTTATAATAATTCTAAGATATTATTTGACTATTAAAACATATCCTCTTTTCTAGGTACAGATGTTTGAGATGATAGATTTTCTTCATACACTTCAACCAAAACAATTTGTCACTTTCAACAGATTGAATATAAATTCATATTTGAGAATCCAGCTGCCTTCTATTCAGCCAGAAGTTATAGAGACTTGCAAAAATCTGTAAAACAATGACATAATTTTCAATTAAAAAAATAATATTTTAATATTATTTATATTAATGTATAATGGATGCATCATTTTAATAAATGCTCACCTTTAATATTAAATCTGTATGTAAATTTAAATTTCATATTATTCAATAAAATAAATTATTTTATGTATTTATTTTATTTAATAAGTTAATAATCTGTCAGTTTTTCTTTCTAGGGAAAGGGAAGGGGGGAGGAATGAGGAGCAGAAGAGAATGAACATTTATTAAGCACTTATCATGTACCAGACACTTTACTGGGCACTATAGATATTTATTTTTATCCTCACAACAGCTCTATGAGATGGTTGCTATTATGATCTGATTTCACTATTGTTGGGGAAACTGAGGTAGGTAGTGATAATGTGAATTGCCCTTTATCACATTGCTAGATCAGATTTGAAATCAGGTCTTCCTGAATACAGTGTCAGTACTCTATCCATTGTGCCACCTAGTTGATTCTATTATTCCATCTAACTGCATCTAATGTCTAATATGGTAAATATGAATAGATATCAAACATAAAAGCTTGTTGGGATCCTCAATAATTTTATCATGAAAAGGATTCCAAAGGCCAAAAAAAACTTGAGAACTACTGGACTAAAAGCCCTTCATTTTAGAGATTAAATAAGTGAAGGTCAGAGAGTTCAAGTAATTTGTACAAAGGAAATAATTGTCTAATTCCCAGGTTCTCAGACTCCAAATTAATGGATTTTTCTACCTCACCACCTCCAGAAATGCCAAAACACCAACATAGGCTACTGGGTCCATGATCTGACGTACACAAGTATAGATGTATATGTATATGTATATAATATATGTGTGTATATTTTGTATGCCAATGTGTAAATATATACATACATATCTATGTTTCTGCATGTGTGCACATATATAAACACATACATACACACACATCTATGTGTGGGAGAAGGGATTATGTCTTTTGCTTTTATATCACCTTTGTTTCCAGATCCATGCTCTTTTCCCATAGTCTTCTCTTGTAAGAAAAGAATAAAAAAAGAAGGGGGGAATGAAAGCAGTTAAGCAAACAAACAAACACTAATATGGCAAACAAGTTTGGAATGTATATAAAAATTGTTTCACATCCATAGTCCGCTACCTCTCCAAAGAAGCGGGGAAAGTATGGAACTCTCATATTAATGGTCAAGGTTAATCATTATGATTATGTGTTCAGTTTCACTTTTTATAATATAGATATAGATATATTTTTTATCCTCAACACTTAGTGTGGTGGATGGCACATTGCAGGTACTCAAAACATTTCATTCATTCATCATTTTGATTATTCTATTTGCATTCTTGTATTTATTATGTACATTATTTTCCTAATTCTAACTCCATTTTGCATCAGTTCATGTCATCCCATGCTTCTCTCTATTCTTCCTAGTCATTATTTCTCATGTGTTAGTGATATCCCATTACTAGAAGAGTGTTGTTTGGCCTTCCACACTTGCCATTACTTAGTGTCTCCTTAGCCATCTATTTGAAAAAATATTGGGCTTTTCCAGCTGTAATCCCCGAATGCTGCAAATCCAGCTGTGATTATAGACTGACACTCTACTTTTGAAAAACTTTAACATCTCTTTTCTAGACAAGAGATCACCGGGGTGACAGCGAATCATAGAATCATAGATTCAGAATTTGCAAGTACTTTGGAAACCATCTTGTCCAACATGCTCATTTTATAGATGAGAAAACTGAAGCACATAAAGGTTAAGTTACTTGCCCATGGTCACACAGGTAATATGTGGCAGTCAGTATGGTTCCAAGCCCAGTGACAAAGGCCCAGGTGTTATAATTTTCATTTTGTGAATGATTTTTCCAACATTGCAGAAAGCAATAGCATTTACATGAGGCCAAATTTCTTTTGCATTGCTCCTGTCATGTAATCATACAGAAAGCTCACATAGGTGGGAGGGGAGCAGCACAGCCTACACCATTCCACTTTGACATTTTGATCTTATATCCCTTTAGGTCATGGCCAGCTACTCTCCCTCTCTAGCTGAGGGTCTCAGCAGCTCCATTTGATCTAACTTCTTCTTGACATATTGACCTATATCATTGACTATAGGTGACTTGTTGCTTCTAAACACCAAGTATAGTTAGAAAATGACTGCAAGGTTGTCTGGTGACCTGTGCTCTGCATGAGGAGAAAAAAATGTATCAAGTTGCAAAATGCTTCTGCAGATACTTGGTATAAGCAGTGATAATGACCATTGAGCACATTGGCTTCAGGCCTTGTGCTAAATGTAAGTAACAAACACTAGAAAGAAGAACATTAATGAAACCAGAAAGCAAAGCTTCCTTTCTCCATATCAAGTCAGCTAGAATTTTGAACTTTTAATATGTTGGGTCTAATCACCTCCTGTCTGGGCTGTCTCCTAATTATCCTCCATAATTTCAGTCTCACCTTCCGATTATCAGTTTCAATTTCAGCAGATAAAACAACCTGAAATGTGGCTTTCATCCTTCCATTTATTCCTTTGTCAAAAATGGACAATGGTTTCTCATAGTCTGCAAGTTAAAGTCCAGAGTTCCTCCACCTGGAATTCAAGGTTCTCTCTATAATCTAGCCCCCAACCTGCCTTTCCATTTATGTTTCTCCAAATGTCCTACTTGTGCTGTTTGCAAAGTAGACTGTTATCTTCTGAACATGTTTTCATTGTGCTACCAATATGCTTATGTTCATGGCTAATGACCTCCCCCTTGACTTTGCCACATATTGAAATTTTCAAGGACTAACTCAGGTCTCATTTTCTCATTAAAGCCTTCCTTGATCCATCTAATGCATAGCATTCTCTCCCTCCCACGATTGCTGTAGAATCTATTTGTTCTAGAGTATAGTTATGTCTATATTGTGTAACAAGTGTGTACATGCCCTAACCATTGTATATAGTTGAAAGGTCATTGGATTGTGAATCAGAGGACCTGGGTTGAAATCTCAGGTCTTCTGTTTACTTTCATTTGGCGTTTCATTTGGTTAATTGCATCACTTGCCTGGGCCCCAGTTTCCACATCTGAACAGTGAAGGTTTAAACTAAATGTAAATTTTTCAACAAACATTATTAAGTGCCTACTATATACTAGTCACTGTGCTGAAGCAAAAACATGGTCCTTCCCCAAGCCTCTGAGGATCTAAATCTATGATCTCTAAGATCCTTTCCAGCTACCAGTGCTATGATACTATGATCTCGACAAAACTCTCCCTCCCCTACCTGTCATTATCGCCTTCTTCAGGATTTAGAGGGAAGACAAGTATCTTGGTGATCATGTATGAAGTTGAGGATTCAGGAAAGGCCTTTTGGATACCTAGAGTGATTTCCAGACAGATAGTTGAGAAATAAATCTATATGCACACACATACATACATACACACATACGTATATTTATATAATTCTTTGCAAACTTTGAAGTGAAATACAAATGATATTATTATTTGATTATCATGCTATCTATATATCTGTATCTATGCACTAGAAAACAGTGATGGGGGAGAAAATTCAATGAGACAGTTATGCATATAAAAACTGGCCCATTTTTTTCAAACAGAGTAGACAATAATTTGCTGGGATGGCAGATTCTTAGAAGTGGGCTATTAAACACTGACAGATGCAATTCACTGTAGGAGGAGGGACAGAAGAAAATGCAGGTAGCATAAGAATATAATAATAATAACTGACGTTTATATAGTGCTTTAAAGTTTGCAAAGCATTTTACATATATTATGTCATTTAACACAGTTATAACCCACAAACAGGCCTAACAATCTATAGCCGATGGGAGCTTGGAGCACTCAGAGAGAACCAGGCTGATAGGAAAGTGAGTAATGTTATAATGCCTTTGGTTAAAAGGCCCATAAATGCAGAATGAGCCCCTACTTCAATGTAGGTGTTCATTACTTCAAGCCTATATTACTGGAATGTACTCCTACCTGAACTGCCAGTTTTCAGTCTCTTCCATCGTTACTGTGCTTTTTATATCACTTTCATATCAATTGTCCCTAAACACCACATTCATTACATCACTCCTAATCTCAATTTTTTTAATGGTTTCTTGTTGTCCATTGAGCTAACTTTTCAACCTCTCCATGATCAAACCCTATTTCCTTGTTCACTAATACTAATTTCCCTATATACACAAATATATAATTTCATAGATCATAGATTTTATAGACTAATAGAAGTGAAAGAGACCTTAGAAATCACCCAGTTCAACTTTGAAGATGAAGATGAAAACTGGGGCCCAGAGTGATGAAGTCACTTACTTAAATTCATGCAGTTGGCTAATGAGGGAACTGGAACAAGAATGTGGATTTTCTGATATTCATTCCAGAGCATTATTTTCCTTATATGTGCACATGTGTATATTTATGGATATATGCATATGTTCATGTGTATATGCATATGCACGCACACATGTGATACATGTTACAATGTTGTTTGTCATTTGATTTCAAAGAGGACTAATGACATCATGGCATGATATTTTGACTCCTGTTTGAATTGGTTTCAGGTGAGGCGGAGTACAGAAAGTTGTCAGTTTCTCTTCCAGTCATCAAAGTCCAGTAGCAAGTCAAAAATCGAGAGGACTAGTGATGGTCTGAAATGCAGTAGATATATTTGATGGCTGACCATACTCTAAATGCTCCACAGCACCTGCTTCAGCCATTTCACAGGCACTGCAACAAATTGTTCTAAATTGTCTATTGCAAAGGCGAAATCTTCACGTGCTTAGGGTAGACATTCCCCTAACTGAATGTACATAGATGTTTTACAGATATGTTCATAGATGCATTGCATAATTTGATATGTCATGAGCTGTATCGTTTGACATATTTGCATACATGCACATATATGAGAATGTATGTATGTGTATATTATATGTATATATACAAGTTTGTGATGTTATGTAAATAAAGTGGAGTGTCTTTTTTGCCTCTGGGCTTTTGTTCACCTTTTCCCATCTACTTTCTCTCTATGCAAAGCAAAACCTGCCCTTGAAGGGCTTCGCTTCAGTCATATCACTTCCATGTAACTTTCCTTGACTAATTAAACTCACGCTGAGTTCCCCCACTTTTGAGGTCCTACAGAACTTGAAGTCAAGGCAAGTGAGATGCTTCATTGTCTTCTAAATCTTCTACAAATAAGTCTCTTCTCTTCAATCAGATTATCATTTCATTGAAGGCAGTGACTATATTTCATCTGTCTTTTGTATCCTGCATATCAGGTAGGACAAGGCTAGAGACATAGTATGTGATTGGTAAAACCCTTTGGATTTATTGACTGAACATCAGGTAGGACTCAATATAGACTGATTAACTGAATGAACCAGGAAGGAAAACTAGAGGAAGCAAATTGTCTAGACAATCAAGTATTATCCTTGGAGTCTAAGATTTACTGTGAACTTCCTGTTTGGAAGGGAGATGATTTTAAATGTTTTCTGCTTTCCTTATTGGTAGTCTGAGATTAATACAACTGACCTGTGTTCTCTTCCACATGGACTCTGGGAGAATTACTTAGATCATATCCAGAGAGTTCAAATCAGCCACTTGGAGGAAGCAGGTTTTATAAATACAAGTTGTTATTACTTTGTTGTGACTATGGAAGAATTAGGATAGATTCTCAGGATAAAAGACAAATTCTAATTCTAGGGGGCAAGGAGTTCAAGGCCACAAAGAAGCCAAAATATTCCAAACAAGGTGAGCTAGCATGATTCAGAGGGGACTGCTCGTAGGTTATGAGGGTAAAAATAATCCTCTTTGGAAAGAAAAACTCAGTTTGGTAGCCAAATAAAGCAGAAAGAGTCCACAAAGGGAAAGGACAAAAGCAAGTGTGTGATATACTAGGGTGGATAAATGGGAATATAGAACATTGGAGCTCTGAGGTCATCTGTCCTAGCAGCAGCCAGACATCTATTTCATACATGTCCTATTTTAGCATGTAAGGAGAAGCCACAGAAGGCAGAAAAAAGAGCAACATTTGTGCTGACAAGTATTTAGAATAGGGTTCTGAGTATGGGGTATAATTTAAAGGGTGTTGCTGAAATTACACCTTGTTCCCAAGCATTTTCTTCCATCAGACTGGGAGTTAATTTAGCTGTGAATCAAAAATGCTGCTTACTACATATGTGAATTCTAAAACATTGTTCCTCTTTTCAAGAAGTTTATAGTCTACCGTAGAGATGAAACATTATTTAAATTCTTCAAAATAATAGTGATTTTATCACCATGTGTATTCTTTGCACCAGACCCCTCTTCTTTCACACCTTAAAAGCCAGTATTCAGGAATTGCTGTGGCCAAACAATAAAAGCAATGACAATAACAATACCTAGTGGCTGCTCTTTGAGTGCTACAGCTCCCTACATTCAGCTAAGCTTGTGTTTGGACTACCACGCAGCACCTTGAGCAAGTCACTCCCCTGGCCTGAAACCTCATTTCCTCATTTTGAACAATAGGCACCATAATATTTGCACTACCTGCTTCATGAATGAGGAAACTGTTTTGTGAGTGTTAAAATGTTATGGAAATGTGAGAAGTTTATTTCTTTGTATTGTCTTTCTCAGTGGATATATAAGTAAATCCCTTAGGGGGAAGGGCTAGTTTACACTTGCTCAGTCACCAAAAATTACTGTCATTAAAGCTCCCAAGATGAGTAGATTTGACTTCCTGGACACTGAGGATGTACTTTTCTAGTTCCAATGTTGAGGGTGCTAGTTTTATGGTTGTATGATCCAACTGAGGTGGAGGAATAGGATGGGTGGCTTTAGGTAATTTGGAAACTCAGCCAGAATAGCTGATTAAGAAATCATAGAATCAATTCATATGAGGAAACTGGCAGTAAAGGTTTAAAGTTTATATATATATATATATATACATATATATATATATATATGTATATATATATATATATATATATATATATATCTGCCAAAAAATGAATTGCTAAATAGTTCTATCTAGTCCAACTTAGAAGAGAAAAAAGCCCAATAATCCTTTGGCAGCTAATTGGAAAATCATGAAGATCTAGTCAGTATAAACTCATCGTGGAATGTAGGTGATAGAATACAATATAATATACCCTTTAATCTGGATGTCTCCCTGGGAACTTATTTAATTTTAATGACACTTAATGGGAATAACTTCTGCTTAATTGGGGGATAGTTAGATGTCATAAACAAGAGGTTTAAGGAAGCAAGGCTTTTCTATGGTTCAAAATTTATTTTTAATTCTGAAGGTTATAATCACTTGCACTATGAAGACTTTTCATCCATTCGTTTATTCATAGTTAAAAATAATATTATAAGTAGCCATTAATGAACTTAGTGCTAAAAAGAATGCAAGAAAAAAATATCATTTTGTATTTTCTTAATTGTGAAAATTTGTATTCTCTGTCCCACACATCCACTGACCCCACAACTTAGTAAGCAACTTGAGGACAGACTCAATTTTGGTACATAGGACATTTCTTATCATGTTATGGGCACTTAAATATAAAAGACAACAAGGTACATTGGAAAGAGTGACATAGAATCTGAGTTTGAATGTCAGATCTTCCATTCCCTGCTTGGGTGACTTTGGAAAATGTACTTCAGTACTTGAAATTTCAGAAGATTCATCTGTAAAATAATATGGAGGGTGAGGAAGGAGAGGATTGAAGTAGTTGACCTCTGAGGTCCTTTTCTGATCTAAATCTGTGATCTTATGATAACAATTGGCTCGTTGAATAAATTAACAAACACATTAATGAATATATGGACGAAGAAGGAAATGTTCTTGACCACATAAATTGTTGGTCCCACAATGAAAAAAAATTATTTTAATGTGAAAAAGCTAAAGAAAATTCTGAAGCAATAATAATAATTCACATCTATATGAAGCATTATACTTGCAATCCCAGTCCTTATCTTCGCTGTAAGACAAGTCACTTAGGCCCTTGTGGGTCAGAAGAGGACAGAGAGAGAGAGAGAGAGAGAGAGATTAGATTCATGACCCAAGTCCAGTGACCTCCAAGTCCAGTTGCATTCAAGTGTGAGTTTATTACATATTCTAGATGTAATAGTGAATGGGAGATAGAATTTTCTCATCTCTTCTCTGGGGGTAGACTTGTTCATCATAATTATTCAAATTAGAAATTATGCGAATCAGAAAACTAATAGCTTAACTACTTCTAGTTGAAAGTCATGTTTCAATTAGCCCCTATATATCTAGAACATCTTGACAAGAGGCATTAAATAATTGACTTATGTACTGCCCCTAACTGTAGGTATCATTCAAGGTTCTGCCATGGACTCTTTTCCTTTTCCTCCTTACCCCTTCCCTCTCAGTGCTCTCACTAGTTCACGTGGGCTCAATTATCATTAATAGATTATTCCCCACATGTTCCACCATCACCATCACCATCATCATCATCATCATGATCTTCTTCTTCTTCTTCTCCTTCTCCTTCTCCTCCTCTTCCTCCTCTCCTTTCCCCTCCTCCCCTCTTTCCCTCTCCTTCCCCTCTTGCTTTCCCCTCTTTTCCACTTCTCTTTCTCCTCCTCTTTCTTCTTGTCTTCCTCCTCCTCTTCCTCCTCCTCCTTTGCTTTTTCACTCAGCCTTAATTTCTATTTTAGTTTCTTTTATAGTATCATAGTTGCCTGCAAGCTATCTCTACTTGGATGTCCCATAGATATCTCAAGCTTGTCATGTCTAACATTGAACTCATCTTTCTTTCTAAATCTGATATGACCCCAAATCTCCCCATTTCTGTTGAAAACTCTACCATCTTTTCCCATATTCTTGACTCTCTGCTCTCCCTCATGCCCCATTAATGATTACTGGTGGTAAGGTGAAGGAGGGTAAAGAGTCAAGCACGTGTGAAATATCTTCCTTAAATATTTATAGCAGCTCTTTTTGTGGTAGCCAAGAATTGGAAATCAAAGGGATGCCCATCAATTGGGGAATGGCTGAACAAGCTGTGGTATATGAAGTTGATGGAATACTATTGTGCCATAAGAAATGGGGATGATGCAGACTTCATAACAACCTGGAAAAACCTACACGACATAATGCTGAGTGAGCGGAGCAGAGCCAGGAGAATGTTGTGCACAGCCACAGATATATGGATTCCATGAGGACCAACCCTGACATACTGCGCTCTTCTCAGCAACCTAAGGTGCAAGGACAACTCCAGGGGACTCACGATGGAGAATGCTATCTTCATCCAGAGAAAGAACTGTGAAGTTTGAATACAGACCGAGGTGCACTACATGCTCACCTTTTTTGCTTCTCTTTTGTTTTTGTTTTTGGGTTGTTTTTTTTTTTTTGGTTCTGTTTCTTCTTTCTCATGATTCATTCCATTGGTCATAATTCTTCTCCACAACTTGACTAGTGCATAAATTAATTCAATGCGAAGTTATACATGATAGTTATATGAGATTCCATGCCGTCTTGGGGAGGGAGGGGGGAGGGAGGGGAGAAAATCTGGAACTCAAAACTACGTAGAACCCTGTGTGGTAAACTAAAAATAAATAAATAAATTTAAAATTAAAAAAAAGAAATATCTTCCTTAAAACAGAATTATGATCATTTGCTCCTTTAATGGGAAATCTTAAGTGGCTCCCTATTGCCTCTAAAATGAAACATACACTCAGTATGTTTCTTACTTACAATCTAGCCCCAGCCTATCTTTCAAGGCTTATTTCACAATACTCCCCTTCATATGGTCTACCCTTTAGCCAAAGTGTCCTACTTATTGTTCCTCAGACTCAGTATTCCATCTTCTGTCTTTGTGCCTTTGCATAGGTTTATACCCATCCCTGGAATGCACTCTCTCCTCATATCTATCTCTTAAAATCTAGTTTCCTTTATTTCTTGGATCAGGTACCAATTACTATGGGAAGCTTTTGCTGATGTGCTTAATTTTCAACCTGAATTGTTCTCTCCTCATCAAGTAATTTATATTTACTATTTTGTTTACACCTGTTCTGAGGACCATTGATTTTCATTTTTATTCTTGTATAGTCAAAGCCTAACACAATGCCTTGTACATGATATCCATTTAATGATTGCCTTTTGCCATTGTATGCTTGAATTTAAATTTCAGTGCATGATTATGGTCAGAAATCTAAGTAAAATATTTCTATTTCTCTCCATTTTAGCTACAAATTCTCCACTTACACATTGTAGAAATTAAAGGAAGATGTAAGACCTGTAATGAAGATAGGGGGTATGATTTCAGGATTCCACAATTTATGGATGAAAAGCATACATTTCAAAAATCTAGATATTGTCTGCACAAAAAAATCCAGATGTTTGTTAGTGCATTTGAATAAACTCTCATTTATTTTAGCATGTTTTCATTCTGCTCTTGAGAAAGAATGATGAATAACTTCCCATTGTCTTTTGTATCATATCCAGGCTTCACATTCTGTAACTCAAGAACCCCTATAAACTGCACTCACCCTAACCAGCACTATCACTCGTAAAAAGTTTCCTCTGCTTCTGTCAAGATGACTTCCTCAGTACCCTTAGACATACTATTTTCATTCCATACTCCAAGCTTTTGCTCAATCTGTTTCAACCATTTTGTTTCTTCCTTCTCTCTTATCCAAATAGTGGCTATATTTCAATGCCCAGTTCAAGTCTTACATGTTCCATGAAGACTCTCTCAGACTTCCCACCTCCTATTGATGTTTCCTGTTCTTGACTTCCCATGTCCCATACTTGAATCAAGGATATGCTGAGGAAAGTGCTTTATAAAACATAACATAAAGGATTATGTAAATCTGAGTTATTACCTACATGAAAAATTTTAGCAATTGCCTATATTAAATCTAATGCCTGAATATAGAGTTTTCTGCCCTGTCCTCTAATTGTTTCAGGTATTTACAGCTTATCTCACCAACCAGCATATGTATTCTGTATAAAGGGACTGAAACTTTTCTTTCTCTTGGATCCCTCAAAACACCTAGCCATTATGACCTCAGTAGATGCATGAAGGTCATGGAATACAGATCCATTGTGAGCTTGCAGTGCAAAATGACTGTCTTTTCTTCATTCTCAGTACAAGCAATGCAGCATTAATTTAGATTCAATGAGTTCTTGAAGATTTTAAGTGTCCCATAACCTTTATGATTATCTATCTTTCTCATGCCTTATACATTTGCTTTTCCATATCCATCCTCAGCTCATAGTCCAGATGCTGCCTAACATAGCTGGCATGTACTAGGCACTTAATAAATTCTCATGTAATTGAGAGCATGATCTATTTAACTCATATTTTGTTGAAAATGATTTAGACAGTTCTATTCCAATTCACTATCTCCAAGATGTTGGGTCCAGGAACTCAGTATTATTTCAGAAATTCTTTGTTGTTCTTCTACTGCCTACAGCCACAGCCTACAGATGTAGCCACCAAGAGATTTTTCTACTCCCAAGGACTCATGATCCTTTGGAGAATATGACTCCCTCAAGGAACTATGGAGAAGTGTGGTTTTAGGAGTTTTTCTCCAAGGAACCAGTCTATATATCTATGTCTCTCCCTCTCATTTCTGCACTCATACATTTTATTCTTTTCATCTTCTAGCTCTATGTGCTTTTGTTTTATTTATTTATTTATTTTAAAGTTTAATTAAACTTGGTTTTTAATCATGGAATTGTCTAAATATATCAACCTCACTCCTTCAGGTCTGAAGAATTCATAAAGAATCCTCCGTAAAGAAGTAAAGAATGAATGAACTTTCTTTATAATAAATTCTATAGTAATATTCTGCCACATGCATATGAGAGACATTGTGATACAGTGGATAAAGAACTAATTTTATTTTTTATCTATAATTTTCTTTTTATTATTATTATTATTTAATAATTTAGTTTTCAGCATTGATTTTCACAAGAGTTTGAATTACAAATTTTCTCCCCATTTCTACCCTCCCCCGCACTCCAAGATGGCATATATTCTGATTGCCCCATTCCCCAGTCAACCCTTCCTTCTGTCACCCCACTCCTTCCCATCCCCTTTTCCCTTACTTTCTTGTAGGGCAAGATAGATTTCTATGCCCCATTGCCTGTATATCTTATTTCCTAGTTGCATGCAAAAACTGTTTTTTGAACATCTACTTTTAAAACTTTGAATTCCAAATTCTCTCCCCAATTCCCTCTCTAAGCCCCCCAAGAAGACAAACAATTAGACATAGGACACACGTATATCATTATGCAAAACCCTTCCACAATACTCAATGTTGTGAAAGACTAACTGTATTTTGCTCCTTCCTATCCAGTCACCGTTTATTCAATATTCTCCCTTGACCCTGTCCCTTTTTGCAAGTGTTTGCTTTTGACTGCCTCCTCCCCCTATCTGCCTTCTCTTCTACTGTCTGCCCTTTTTTATCCCCTTCCTCTTTCTTTCCCGTGGGGTAAGATACCCAACTGAGTGTGTATGTTATTCCCCCCTCAGACCAAATTCGATGAGAGCAAGATTCACTCATTCCCCCTCACCTGCCCTCTCTTCCCTTCCTACAGAAAGGCTTTTTCTTGCCACTTTTATGGGAGATAATTTACCCCACACTAGATCTCCCTTTCTCCCTCTCTCAATATATTCCTCTCTCATTCCTTAATTTCATTTTATTTTTTTAGATATCATCCCTTCATATTCAACTCACCCTGTGCGCTCTCTCTCTCTCTCTCTCTCTCTCTCTCTCTCTCTCTCTCTCTCTATATATATATATATATATATATATATATATATACATATATATATACATATATACATATTTCCTTCAGCTACCCTAATACTGAGGACTCTCATGAATTATACACATCATCTTTCCATGTAGGAATGGAAAAAAAAAACAGTTCAACTTTATTAAGTCCCTTATGATTTCTCTTTCTTGTTTACCTTTTCATGCTTCTCTTGATTCTTGTGTTTGACAGTCAAATTTCCTATTCTGCTCTGGTCTTTTCACTGACAAAGCTTGAAAGTGCTTTATTTTATTGAAAATCCATATTTTGCCTTGGCTCATGATACTCAGTTTTACTGGGTAGGCGATTCTTGGTTTTAATCCTAGCTCCATTGACCTCCGGAATATCATATTCCAAGCCCTTTGATCCCTTAAGGTAGAAGCTGCTAGACCTTGTGTTATCCTGATTGTGCTTCCACAATACTCAAATTGTTTCTTTCTGGATGCCTGCAGTATTTTCTCCTTGATTTGGGAGCTCTGGAGTTTTGCAACAATAGTCCTAGGAGTTTTCTTTTTAGGATATTTTGAGGAGGCGATCAGTGGATACTTTCAATTTCTATTTTGCCCTGTGGCTCTAGAATATCAGGGCAGTTCTCCTTGATAATTTATTGAAAGATAATATCTAGGCTCTCTTTTGATCATGGCTTTCAGGTAGTCCAATAATTTTTAAATTACCTCTCCTGGTTCTCTTTTCCAGGTCAGTGGTTTTTCCAATGTGATATTTCACAGTCTTCCATGTTTTTCATTCTTTTGGTTCTGTTTTATAATATCTTGATTTCTCATAAAGTCACTAGCTTCCACTTGCTCCAATCTAATTTTTAAGGTAGTATTTTCTTCAGTGGTCTTTTGGACCTCCTTTTCCATTTGGCTAATTCTGCCTTTCAAGGCATTCCTCTCCTCGTTGGCTTTTTGTAGCTCTTTTGCCATTTGAGTTAGTCTATTTTTTATGTTGTTATTTTCCTCAGAAATGAGAGAAATGAGAGCGATGCAAGAAACCATGAAAAAATAAGTCAATGACTTGCTAAAGGAGACCAAAAAAATACTGAAGAAAATGATAATCCATCTTGCCCTACAAGAAAGTAAAGGAAAAGGGGATGGGAGGGAGTGGGGTGACAGAAGGGTTGACTGGGGATCTGAGCAATCAGAATATACGCCATCTTTGAGTGGGGGGAGGGTCGAAATGGGGAGAAAATTTGTAATTCAGAATCTTGTGGAAATCAATGATGAAAACTAAAAATATTAAATAATAATAAAATAGAAAAAAAAAGAAAAACCCCAATCATGTGAAATGGGGCCCCCTCTGACTTAGATTTCTCAAGACCACAGAAGTTGCCATATATATCCTTCCATCTAAACAGGTCTATTTCCACATAAAGACGACAAGGACCATATCCAGAAAACATAAACAAAAACAAAAATAAAAACTAAATACCACTGTAATGTTGTTGCACATCTCTGCTGAGTCAGCACAAAATAAACTTCCTTTTGTTAGCTGTACAATGACTTGAATTCCTCATTTAACCTGAATATTGAAAATGAACAGTGTCATGGTATTAAGTCTGATTCTAACAGACAGAAAACCCAATTAGGAGTCTATTGAAATAGACCAGGCAGATGGTAATTTCTGAGTACATATGTATTACTACGAGAAACCAAGTATAAGAGTTAACACAGGACATTCATATGAGCTACCCAAAGTTAAAGAAAAAAAAGCTTCCCTCTACCAATGATGATATGAACAAAATTACATATCTCTTACTAGAAGAGGTGACAGACAACTAATGAACTCTGAGTACAGATTGAAGTGTACATATATATATGTATATATATTAATTTCTTCCTTTCTATTGTTTTTGTCTTTTCTTTTGTAGCATGACTATTATGGATATATATTTTTCATGACTTCACATATATAATCAATGTCATATTGCTTGCCTTCTTAAGGGGTGGGGGCAGGGTGGGAGGAAGGAGATTGCTTGAAATTTAAAAATTTTTAAAAGTGGTTGTTAAAAATGTTTTGTTTGTAATTAATTGGGAAATACTTAAATAAATAAATAAAATATACTTTAAAAATAGAGATGTCTGCTGTTTGCTAGGGATATGAGATTTAGCTCTAGTACATATGACTCAATATCATGCACGTACACACACACATACACACACAAATCCATCATTGCCCTGGGAGAGTGACATTGAAGCATAGTAATAATTAATAAAACTGTGTTCATTAAAAAAATCCTTAAAAAAATTCTTGTGCTTCCTCTCTCCTGCAGCCCCATTCATGTGTGCCCTACTAGTTGTCTACTTTGATTACACATAATATAGGCTCTGTATAGAGGGGCTAACAGGTACTAGCCAGGGAACACTACACATTTATATACTCAAAGGCAAATGGGGAGGAGGGAGCAGTGTATAGAACTTTTCAATCATGGAATCTCTTCAGGGAAGACACATGAGATGTTTCACTTTCCATTGTTCCCATGTGGATTATCTAAGAAAATACAATCAACCTAGGTCTAGCAGGGGCACAGCTCCATCCACAAACAAATTCCCAGGAGCAAACTAGACACAAAGGCAATAAAGAAAGGAAGAACAGAAAATCCTGCTTGTTTCCATCACTAAGCTGGTGGTTGTTCAGTTGTATTCACCTCTTCATGACCCCAGGGACCACAGCACACCTATGGTCCACGTATTATTCATACATATGGTCCACACATACTATTCATAAGGTTTTCTTGGTAAAACCTTGGAGTGTTTTGCCATTTCTTTTTCCAATGGATTAAGGTAAACAGCAGTTAAATGACTTGCTCAGGGTCAGACAGCCAGTAAGCAGCTGAGGCCATATTTTAACTCAGGTCTTCTTGACTCCAGGCACTGCAATCTCTTTGCTCAGCCCCCAGCTGACTCCTAGGCAAACAGAGGTTAAGTGGCTTGCCCAGGGTCACATAGCTAATATGTGTGTGAGGCTGGATTTGAACTCAGGTTTCCCTGACTTCACTCCCAGCACTCTATCCACTGAGCCACCTAGCTGCCCCAGTAAGCAGGTAGTTGCATAGCAATTGTAATGTCTCTTTTGACCTTCCATCTCCTCCAAATCCTATTGATTCTTCAAGTCCCAGACCAACTCTCTTTTCCTCTTTGATGTCTTCCTTGACCACTCCAATCCAGTATGGGACTTCTTCCTCCTTTGAACACAGATAATTTATTGCCCAGACTGTCTTGTGTCATACAAAAGCTGTATTTTGGGAAAATGATTTTGGCAGGAGTGTGTAGGAGGGATTGAATGTGGGGCAACTTGTAAGGAGGCTATTTTAATAGTTCAAGGGAGAAGTAATGAGTTATTGAATAAGAGTCAAGGGAGTAGAGAGAAGAGGGCAAATATGAGAGATACTATAGATATAAGCACAGTGGGCCCACAGGGAGAAGTGAGATGTAAAATTTTATGACTAGATTTTTTAAGTAAGTTTACAAAGCCAAATCCTGATGCATTGCTCAGAGTACAGAAATTTTGTTGGTAAGATAATCTCTCTTTTGTTAGCACCTCGGGATGCTAATGTTGAGCTTCAGCTATGACCTGGCTTGTTCTTAAATGAATCCACTCCTGTATATAACAGAAAGAAAACTAGACTTGGAGATAGATCCTGGGTTTGAATTCTGATACTGTCACTCACGTCTTGTGTGACTACTCTTGCCTCTCTGGGCCCCAGGTTCTTCTACTAAAAAACAAGGGGATTGGTCTAAGGTTCCTTCCAGTTTCAAAGCTGTGATGTCAGTATAGTATGTCCCTAGCCTTAGTGCAGCTTTTAGGTTTATTAGCTTAAAACTGCACTAATATTTTTAGGGGGGCTTTCTATAGAATGTAATATTCTTGAGGCAAAAACTATGCCATATCAATCTTTTAATATTTAATCCTTAGGAGATAGGTTTACATGTAGTAGGCACTTAATACATATTTGTGGAATTGTCCTATGATCTTTTCTAATGTCTTCTTTATAGTGAATCTATGTATATATTATTTTTTTCTGAAGTAATTGCAAGTTTGAAGAGGACAAGGATAATGTCTTTGGTTTTTGTAGTGCCATTTCTGTCTCACTGCCTCACTTTCCCTGTACTCTCCCAAATTTCCCACTCTACACAGTACTAATCACATACCTTTCTGGGATGTTGTGGGATCAAATGAGTTAATACCTGTAAGGCACTTTAGCACAGTGCCTGGAAAATAGTAGGTACTATAGAAATGTTGTTACTATTATTATTAATATTATTATAAGTGTTCAACAAATATCTGTGAAATAAATGATTTTTTCTCCTGCATAATCTTCACTAAAGGAAAGAAGGAAAAAAATAAGATAAAAAAACAGTCACTTGGCATATAAATAAGTATTCTGTTTTTATAGCACCTCAGAGTGCTTTTACAGCACAGAGATTAAGTGGCTTTTGACATAAGTTAGCAGAGTAAGTTTATGACTAGAATCTTTCCTTCCCTTCTCCTGGTTGCTTCTTCAACCAAGCAAACTGACAAAAAAAGAAAAGAAAAATTCTTCCCTGGGAGGAACTTGCTGGATAATGCACCAGCATCTAACATTCTTTGCAACTCTGAAGATCCCCCAAAGGAATTGTCTTTCCTCTTGTGCCGAATTTAGGCAATTTTGGTCTCTGGATGAGAGTGCCACATTGTAAAGAGGAAAGGAATGAAATCTGGTACTTGCATTTTCACAGGCCCTTTCTTCTGGGTTGTTTGGTGAACCCTTACTTCTATAGACCTTGGACTGGAGCAGAAATGCAAAGTGCATCATTAGTGGTGCAACATGCCACAATGACTGATGCTTTCAGAAAAGCACTGCCCAGAAAATATTAAGTGGAGTCATCAAACTCCCTATTTCTCAGAGACAATGTTAGGGTTGGTTTCTAAGACTTCTAAAGTTCTTTGGCTACATAGAAGGTACCTGACATGATTTCCACGAAAGTTACTTTATGGAAAACTTAATAATATGTAGTTAAAGCTGGCATACAATGTTTTGCATCACAAAATTCATACATTACATTTTCAACTCTCTTCCCTGTCACAAAGATTCCCACAAGGTGGAAAGAGCAAGTTGTTCCATATTCACTACCAAGTTACTGGGATGACAGATGTTTTCACATCTGTCTGAAAAGCTCAGGTTTACTCCAGGACTGCTTAGAATCACACCTTAGAAAGGAAAGCAACATTAGAGAGCATTAATTAGAGAACAACGAATTAGAAGTTGCCCATTTTACATATAGGAAAACTAAGGCTTGAGGCTATTATCTTCCTGACTTTCCTGTAGGCCAAGGGTTCCTCATCTTTTTGTGTGTGGATTGTTATGAACTGCTTAAGCAGGCTAGTGCAGCCTATGAACTTCTCAGAATACTGCCTTTCTTATTAAATAATTTTTAAAAATACTAAATTACAGTTAAAGGTTAAGGAAAATAAAGTGATTTTTTTTTCTAACAAGATTTGTAGAATACCTGAAATCTTTCCATAGAATTAGGTTAAGAACTTTTGCTCTGGGATTTCTCTTCTCTAATCCATCCTTAATGTTGCTACCAGAATTATTTTCCTAATGAAGAGTTCTGATCATGTCTCTGTCCTATCCAAAACCATTTCATTGCCACTTTTTGCCCTCCCTACACTGCGCCCCCCAAATAACACATTAGCTATAGTGCAATTCTCAGACTCCTTAGTCTGGCGTTCAATGCCTTACCCAATCTAGTATGATCCTCCCTTTTCAGTCTTATTTCATACTACTTCCTTTGGTGAGTCCTATTTTCTAACCATACTGGACAACTTGGTTCTTCCAAATAGTACTCTGCCCTTCCTACTTTCAACCCTATTTCCTAAAACAGAGATGAATTTCTCAATTCCCAAGACAATTAAGTCCTATCTAAATTTTTCCTTTTATCAGAACTTAATCATGTGTATGTCTAATAGTGCAGGGGTATAGTAGGCAACAGGTTAAAAAGGGGAAAAATCACTTTAGAGACTAGCAGAGAGGGGTAGCTTTAGGGACAAATAGAACACATTTTGGGCTATTTTTGGAGTCAGCAAGATTTACTAAACCACAGAGGACCCAGAATATTAGATATGCTTGCCAGAGCTTATGTTCTCATCTAGAAGAAAAACCAAGGGAAACCAAAGCACCAAATCCAAAGGCCAAAAGGGCAACTTAATTTGAGAGTATGATTTGAACAAGTCCTAGCATGAATTTTGGGAAGGCCATGAAACTGAATGGCAAGAGAAAAGAGAAAACTGTAAGTAAAGGAATAGTAGGTAAAGATCATAGAAAAACAAACAGGAAATTGGAGTTCAGTTACAGTAGGGCAAAAGTGTCTTGGCATAAGGTGGAACAGGGAGCAAGTTCCTTCTGAGGAGGTACCAGCATGGGAGTACTGCCCCTACAAATGTCTCTAAATAGACATGATTCAGTGATGAATGAACCTGATGCTCATTCTTCAGGGCCCAAGACAGGCATTGCCTCCTTTCTGAAACTTTCATTAATTACTCCAACTGAAAATGATCTTTCACTAGTTAAAGATTTAATAGAACTACAACTCTTTTGTGTAGCTATGATGTTCTGATTTGTATTAGTTACTTAAAGATGTTTCTTATCTCCACTTGGACTGATAGCTTTGTGAGAGTTCATGGAGCAGCCTTTGCAAGGCTCAGTAGAGTTCTTCTCACATAGTAGGCATTCCATAAACACTTGCAGAATGAATGAATGCATACATTTATTTTTAGCAATTTCTTAAAAATTTGTTTCATCCAGGATTTAAAAATTTAATCCTCTCAAAAGGGACAAGTACTTTAAATGTGAAATATGTGAATGTGAAAATGAGAGCTATTCCTGGAACTGCTACACAACATCAACCCTCTGTGTAACCTTTGGAAAGTGACATGAGCATTCTGGTCCTTAGTTTCTTCATCTGTAAAATGATAGGGTTGAATTAAAGGATGTCTAAAGTTCTTTCCATCGATAAGATTCTATGACATGTCCAAGTTTTCAAAGCCTAAGTTCAAACTCTCCTTTATAATGGGCGCATCTTAGGACTACCTCCTTCCAAAAAGGTGAAAAAAAGAAAATAGGAGTTTCTAAAAATATTTGACTGTTTGTACACTGAAGATATTGGCATACTGCAAAGCAGATGTGTGGGAGGAGGAGAAAGGCCAATGAAATGTTGAGATTTTCAGAAAAAGAATATGAAAATCCTACCCTTACTCTCATCAAATTCTTCCCTCCTTTTTTAAAGCAAAAGTATATTATATATTCATAAAAAATTCTGAGGTCTGTTTTGATCTGGAGAAGAATGAGAGAGGCTTTAAAGTTTTGAACAATGAAGGCTGAGAAGATGATATTATCCAAATCTTAAAAATCATGTTGAAGATAGGAAAGGTCTAGAATAGTGCCACCAGGATGGCGAGGAGACTAGAGATAATGGCAAACAATGATATAAATGGCTGAAAATGTTTAGAAAGGAGAAGAATTGAGAGGGAGGGGTCATGGCAGTTGGCACCTAGATGGCACAGTGACCAGATCACTTTCCACAAACATTGTAAAAATGCAAGTTATCTGTTGCGGGTTACTTATCTCTGAAGGTCTTCAAATAAATGTTAGAGAACCACCTGTCAAATATCAAAGACTCATGAGAGCTGGAAGGGACCTTAGAAGTGATCAATTCCAATCCCTTAATTTATAATTTAGGAGCCTGAAGCACAAAATAATTAAGTTGCTTGCCCACACACACACCTATCAAGTCTCTAAGAGGCTGGGTTTGAGCCCAGGTCTTCCTGACTCCAAGTCCATACCTCTGTCCATTGTGCCATTACTCCTCTCACACATACATTGATTGTTGCTTCAGGAATAGTTCAGACTACATGACCTTGGAAATCCCTTCAAATTCTGTGAAGAGCCCCAAATCTGCTGCCAAATCTGAGAATAATACAATGAAGACATGTCCTTTGAAATGTGAACACTGTAAATTTGGTGACAAAATATAGAAAATTCTATATACCAGGTAGGGTGGGGGGCAGTTATGAAACTCATTACCAAAGAAATGGTTGAGATTGATAATTTTAAGAAGAAATTCAAGAAGTGCTTAGGTCAAGTCATGGCTCAATTAAGAGAAAATAGAGAAATATTTGGGATGGGTCACATCTTAATCTTTTGAGTTTGATATAATGGAAAATAACCTAAGTTGTCTAAACTCTGTTCCTTAATGCTCCCATTAGAGACAGAATATAGGATTGAAATAACTGTGTGGTAATAATGAAATTTTGAATAATCAAATTTTAAAACTGGATCTGTTTCAACAGTCCAGCTAACAGCTGTTGTGGGGGTGAGAAACCAACACAAGCCCAACAACAAGAATGCTGCCAGCATAGGTTCTTTTGATCTGCTTTACTAAGGAAAGCAACATTAAGGGGTTAACAAGCTTATTTTAATCCATCATAGAAATATCACTCACTTAGTTCATGGGGAAAAGCCAGCACCCTGAACTTCAGAGCAAATACAAATTAAAAACAGACCAAATACAATTCGTAGTTACCAAGAAAACCAAGTCCGGACATCCAGGAAAGCTGGAAGACTCTTAACTACAGCTGCCTGGAGTCTCCACATCAGTGGGCCACCAAGAGTGAGAGCCCCCAGCAAATAGCTCTGTCTTCTCCTTTTGTAAAGTTTCAGACATCATCAAAGGACATCTGAGTGACCAGAACTTAGGCTCCTATGATTGGCTCTTGAGTTAGCACCTCCCCTTAGTACCCTGGGAGCTTCACACCCACATAGGCTTAGCACCTACTAATTAGGTCTTTGGGAGCAAAGATCTAATCAGGCTTTCCTTAGTTAGCCCCACCTGGGGCCAATTCACACCCACATAGGTTTAGCACCTAATAGGGGTTTGGGCCTGTGGCTTAGCACCTAGTAAGAAATGAACCAAATACACTGAATTAATCAAAGGAAACAAAAGCCAGACTTTTCAAGGGCATTTGGTTGAACTGAGTGTTAAGAGCCCATTTTGTTTGCCAATGCAGAATCCAAAAAATTTCTTTTCAGAATTGAAGGTCACACCTTCCAGAAATCTCTTGTATCTAATCTGTAGTTTTACAAAGCATGGATGCTAGGCAGAATTATGGAGGTACATTTGCATGCATTTCATGGAATAATTTCTTTCCTATCCCAATGCTCTCTTGAATGATTTCTTCATAGAGAATTAGAAAATCTCCATAGTGAAACACATTTACAATTTAGTAATCGTATTCTCTCATATATTCTTACCATACTCCTGGGTAGCTCAGGGTCATTCAAAATCCCCATTGTCCTTGCAGATGACTTCCATCTAAGGCAGAGTGAAATCTCTGGCAGATTCTACCAAGACAGAATGCCTTCCATTGTATGGCCGAGGGACAGATTATATTCTGTCATCCTACGGCCAGGATATTTAGTGTGATACCTCAAGGAAATGTGCTTTCAACATTCTGAATATTCCCTTTAAGGAATCAAATTTCAGCCTCTCTGTGGCTTAGCAGATGATCTTTGAAAATTGCTGTATTTGAAAAATTAATCACTGTACACTCAACCTGCCAGTCATGGCATGACAAAGGAGATTATATGAATATATACACATATGTCTATGTATGCACATGTTTGTGTATGTGTATCCATGAATAGAGAGAAAGGAAAACATACAAGACATCATGGATATAGAGTCAGCAAGATGTAGCAAACAATTTTAATAGGAAACCTTGGGGAGAGTAAAGAATGAAAATCACTCTAGTTTATAAACCTTGTAAGGATATGATATCTTTCAACCTAAATGGGAAAAATAGATATTAACGAGCAATTATACCTTCATGTGTTACCCTTCCCAGTTTAATTTTAACGCGACTGTTTTTCAAAAGCCATTTGAAATCTACACTCAAAGTCATTGCTAAAAGATATATTCTCCACTGGGTAAGGAACACAGACTCTTTCAGAATATGATTTCTAAAGATCTTTCTTTGTGAAACAGTCTGTAAAAGTTACAGATTGCTAATTGTTGCCAGGGCTATTTAGCTGAGATCCAGCTAACCAAATGAATGGAAATTAACTTGAGCAAGTTAATCCCAGTAGGCAGCTCTTACTGGAAAGAGCCTGGGGAGGGGATGTCTGGGGGATGGGTAACAAGTACACAATGGAAAGTTACTTTTGACTGTACTTGTTGTGAAGGATCCTCAAGGGGGTGTTTGGCCTTTAAATCAATCAATTTTTGATTGCATCACTCTACTCTCTAGCTTTCTTTTCTCTTTCCCTTTCCATCATGTGGAGGTAAGAAAACTTGAAGAGAATTAGAAGAAAACCAGAGAAGACAGTATGTGTTTTATGAAAACCTTCCCTTCCTCATTCTATTTCCTGCTGTAATTCATAAGAAACCAAGTGACTAGGGAATAGAATTCCAGCATCTGACTGAAGCAACTCAGATATATTTTGAAAGCAAATGAATACACCAGCAGAATAAAACAAATGAAAGAAACCAAAATAAAAACACTAAGATGTCTGGGACTTCCTCTTTTGGCAAACAGGATGAATTTGTACATGACATTCTAATCTTAGACTTCCTAAAAAAAATTAGGGTTAAATTGGCTTTGGGGAAACATTAAAGAATTAGGTGGGTTTTTTTTGCTGTTTGTTTACTTCAGTTTGAATCAACAAATATTTATTAACCCATTCTATAAGCCTGATGCTCTTCTAGGTTCTGAGGAAACAGACATACAAATTAAATAACCCCTGTCCCCAAGGAGCTTATATTGTAATTGAGGAAAACAACATGTACATAGAGAATTAAATGCAAAATATGAACAAAGCAATTTCCAGAAGGAGTACACATATTTAAAATAAAGAATAGTTCCTTAACAATAGAACTGGAGTTCCAGAAGTCACAACAGGACAGAGCAGAGAAAAATAGTGATATAGAATGCATAGGATGGACATGGATGGGTATGAGCATGTGACGAGTAGTAGCCAGGGAAGAGAGCTTTGGATTAGGCAGCCAAGTACTCAGAATCACAGAGATTTTGAGTGGAAGTATAGAGTAATGAATTGTCCTGTTCTTCACAGAAGCAATAGTAAAGATGATTTGAGCATCAGTCTTTGTTTGAGAGGTAGAAGGCAGAGTAGAATAGCAGAGAGGTTACAGGGTAGAAAATGAAGAGTCCTTGGTACTGATGAATGGTTTAGGAAAGGTTTGGTGAAGTCCTAAAATTTGACTGAGGTAAAAGAAATGAGGAATTTTGGGGACACTGTCCAATCACCAGCTAAATTACATCTGCCCCATGGCTTACTCTAGGAGGAAAGAGATTATCTAGCCTGGAGTTGGATTCTCAGGAAGTTATTTAGTTTTGGGCTAATGGGTAAGAAAGGGAAAGGATGGCAGAGCTGATGATAGCTGTTGTGGTTACCTTGCCTGCTCATCAATGAAGGCCTTCCTTCCCTCCTCCTCTTCCTTCTTTTTTTCCTTCCTTCCTTCCTTCCTTTCCTCCTTTCCTCCTCCTCCTCCTCCTCTTCTTCCTTCTTCTTCTTCCTCTTCTTCTTCTTCTTCCTCCTCCTCTTCTTCTTCTTCTTCTTCTTCTTCTTCTTCTTCTTCTTCTTCTTCTTCTCTCTGCCCCCTATTTTCCTTTGTCGCTTTGAAAGATATGAATGATTCAGTCAATCAGTCAGTAGATACAAGAAAAACCAAAGAGGAGAGGAGAAGAGAGGGGGGCAGAGGAAGAGAGAGGAGAGAAGAGGAAAAATAAAGGAAAAGGAGAGAAAGAAACGAAGGGAACAAAGGGGAAAGGGAGATGAGAGAAGAGGAAAAAAAAGAGAAATCAAGTAACACGTGACCTCAAGATGTTTACATACTACTGGCATAAAAACAATATTTACACAGATAAATAAATAAAAAATATAAAAATAAATTGAAAATAAAATAATGGAGAACAAGCAAGGCTCCAAAGAAGAGATGTAAACACATTCCCACGCTGCTCATCTGGAGCAATGAAAGATCCAAAGGTATGGTACATTGCACATATTTTCAGATTGTTTTCATATATTGATGAGTTTTGTTGATATTTTCCCTCTTTTTTTCTTTTTCTTTAAAAATATTTGTTATATGGCATGGTTCTTTAGCAGTATGAAGGGAAATCAAAATGAAGGAAATTTTGGTTATAGACAAACAAAACATATTAATGAAAACTTATTTTGGAAATAATTGCAAAGTGATCCAGGGATGGGGAAGGCATTTAAACATTTGTGATCATAAAGTATATGTAGGATGTGGTTATTTAGCTGAGCTTTGAATTGGCATAAGGATTTTAAAAGATAATATTTAGGAGTGGGGAATTCCAAGTACTGGCATAGTCTGCGCAAATGTATGGTGGTGGGAGATGGGAGGTCCTGTATGGTGAAAGGCAAGTTTACCTGGATCACCTGGTGCACTAATTAGTCAATCCTGTAAGCAGGCAAACATTTATTAAACCCCTCCTATATTGCAGAAGCCATTGTGCTAGGCTCTGAAAGTACAAAGACAAAAGTAAAATGGTCCTTTTCCTTGAGTAGTTTATACTTTAGTTGGAATGATAATGTCAATCAGTTTGGAAAGACACGATGGAGCCAGATTGTGAAGGGCTTTAAATTCCAAGAAAAGGAACTTAAATTTTATTCCAGAGGGAAGAGAGATACCCTGAAGCTTCTGGAGCAGAGAACTGATATGGTCTGTTTTAGGTATATCGATTTGACAGATGCATATAGGATAAATTGTTGAGGAAAGACATGTGAGTCAGTGAGGACAGTTAAAGGACCATTGAAATAAGCCAGGTGAAAGGTGATTGCTAATTATTTAAAAGTTACTATGTTCCCTTTTCTATGTAGCAGTTTCTGTTCCTGATGTCTCCATTACTGTGGCTGGATTTGGCCTGACTTTGCTGGTAGAACTCTTGGGTCATGTTGGATTAAATGAAGTTAAATCTCTTTCATTGGATTTAAGCCTCTAGTTCTATTGTGTATTGATGCTTTTGCCTACCTATTTAAACTACATCCCATATTCTCAACCACAAAACTGGCTTTGCCTGTCTTTGTCTTTAGTCCCACTAATTTAATTGTTCAAAGCCTTGGTGGCCTCAAGTGACTGCATCCAACTCTATCTGATAGAGGATTCATGATCCTACCCTGGATGTCTCAGTTTCAGATTACTTCACTGTCATTGATCTTCACATAAAGGCCTAGAACACTCTTTAGATGTTTGATCTGACAAGGCTCTCTATCATTTTTGTATCCCAGCCTCCCACAGCAATTCCACATTGATGGCTGCCCATGATCTAGGTTATTTGTCAGGTCTGAGCTTCCATGAAAAGAAAAAAAATGCTGCAAAAATGAAATACCCATTAGGAATTTTACAGAAACATTATGTCATGCCTCAAAGTATTACTAAATGCAGCACATTTTTAATGTTTGCTGATTATTCCTGAAATTGGTAGCACTTTCTATATCTCAACAAAATTACGAATTCTACAAAGTTGTATTTGGTGACCCTATCTCCCTTTTCTGAGATACATCCTTCTTCTTCTTGCCCATCAATTGGAGAATGGCTGAACAAATTATGATATGTGAGAGTTCCAGACAAAACTTGGGAAGACTTACATGAATTGCCTCAGATAAAGGTAAGAACTTATACAATAATGAGAATATTGTAAACCCAGACCACTTTGAAGCCTTAGGAACGCTGATCAATACCATGTCCAACTATCATTCCAGAAGAATCAAAACTGAGACTTTTTTTTCTTTTGGACCTGGACAATCCAGGAATTTGTATTGCTTTAATACACATGTTTGTAACAAGGTGGTTTTTGTTTTTGTTTGTTTGTTTGTTTTGCTTTCTCAATAGAAATGGGGTGGGAGGGAGAGGGCATGCATTTTTCTGAAAATAAAATAAAATTTAACATAAAACAACAAAAACAAAGTCTTCTACAAAGTTGCCAAGACAGCTCTATTGTTTCCCTCTATCAAAGAGGAAAGTGATATGATAAATCGATTCACATTAATATGTTAGGATTTTGTCTATCTTTCTTAGCAGTGACTTGTATTTTGAAAGAGAACGATATTCAAGTCAAATGGTGAAAGTTAATGAAACTGCAATGGAGGAGAAACCTGGCTTTGGATCAAGCATGAGTCTTCCCAGTGCTGGTCACCTCCCACACCCCAATAAGTGATGGTCTGTGCTGCCTACACCTAATGGCAGCTCTGTCTGAAAGAATGCAATTATAGATAGATTTTTGTCAGTTCTCATGTTCCCTTAGGTCTCCAGATTATCCTAAAACCAGACACCTCAGAGCCCAACACCTCAGACTGAATACCTTAGGCAGAAAATAACAGAAACAGAGATTATGCTGCAGGCGGACATTGCCATGCTTACAGTCAGTGTTTATTGTCTGCTATAAAAGTTTCCGATGGCAGTCAAATTTTATTTCTGTGTACTGATTGCAACCCCAACTGCAAGAGCAGGTTAGCACACTGACATTCACAAATATTTATGGACTAAAGGATGCTGTAAAGTGTTCCTCTTTCTGCAATCCCTGTTTCTGGCTAAAGTTGCATATTCTTCCATTAGGCTGCTCTCTGTATTTCCAGAAAGACAACCAATCTCCTGTACATTTCACTTGTACACACATAAGTACTATGAGATAATTGTCAGTCACCACAGGCTAGTCAGATTAGTCACACGATGGTTCCAGGATAATGGATAATTTGGCCAAATTAACTAGTCTTTTTTTTTAAATAGAAAGTAACTATTATTTATTTATTTATTTAATATTTTTAGTTTTCAACATTGATTTCCACAAGAGTTTGAATTGCAAATTTTCTCCCCATTTCTACCCTACCCCCACTCCAAGATGGCATACATTCTGATTGCCCTGTTCCCCAGTCAGCCCTCCCCTCTATCACCCCCCTCCCCTCTCATCCCCTTTTCCCTTCCTTTCTTGTAGGGCAAGATAAATTTCGACACCCCATTGCCTGTGTATCTTATTTTTTAGTTGCATACAAAAACTTTTTTTTTGAACATCTGATTTTAAAACTTTGAGTTCCAAATTCTCTCCCCTCTTCCCTTCCTGCCCACCCTCCCGAAGAAGTCGAGCAATTCAACCTAGGCTACACATGTATCATTATGTATAACCCTTCCACAATACTCATGTTGTGAAAGGCTAACTACATTTTGCTCCTTTTCAACCAATCCCTCTTTATTGAATTTTCTCCCTTGACCCTGTCCCCTTTCCAAAGTGTTTGTTTTGATTACCTCCACCCCCATCTGCCCTCCCCTCCATCATCCCCCCCTTTTATTTTTTTTTTTATCTTCCTCCCTCTTCTTTCTTGTGGGGTAAGATACCCAACTGAGTATGTATAGTATTCCCCCTCAGGCCAAATCTGATGAGAGCAAGTTTCGCTCATACCCAATCACCTGCCCTCTCCCTTCCTCCCACAGAACTGCTTCCTCTTGCCACCTTTACGTGAGATAATCCACCCCATTCTATCTCTCCCTATCTCCCTCTCTCAGTATGTTGCTCTCTCATCCCTTAATTTCATTTTATTTCTTTTAGAAATCTTCCCTTCATCTTCAACTCACCCTGTGTCTGCTCTCTCTCTTTTACGTATATATATATATATATATATATATATATATATATATATATACACATACATACACACACATATATATGTATACATATATATACACATACATATAAACAGACATATATATATACATACATACACATACATACATATACACAAAGATATATACATACATACACATTCTCTTATATATATATACATAAACATATACATATATATATATATGCATATTCCCTTCAACTACCCTAATACTGAGGTCTCATGAATCATACACATCATCTTTCCATGTAGGAATGTAAACAGAACAGTTCAACTTTAGTAAGTCCCTTGCAATTTCCATTTCTTGATTACCTTTTCATGCTTCTCTTGATTCTTGTGTTTGAAAGTCAAATTTTCTATTCAGTTCTGGTCTTTTCATTGAGAAAGCTTGAAAGTCCTCTATTTTATTGAAAATCCATATTTTGCCTTGGAACATGATACTCAGTTTTGCTGGGTAGGTGATTCTAGGTTTTAATCCTAGCTCCATTGACCTTCGGAATATCGCATTCCAAGCCCTTCGATCTCTTAATGTAGAAGCTGCCAGATCTTGGATTATTCTGATTGGGTTTCCACAATACTCAAATTGTTTCTTTCTGGCTGCTTGCAGTATTTTCTCCTTGATCGGGGAGTTCTGGAATTTGGCAACAATATTCCTAGGAGATTTCTTTTTGGGATCTATTTGAGGAGGCGATCGATGGATTCTTTCAATTTCTATTTCGCCCTGTGGCTCTAGAATGTCAGGGCATTTTTCCTTGATAATTTCTTGAAAGATGATATCTAGGCTCTTTTTTGGATCATGGCTTTCAGATAGTGCAGTAATTTAGAAATTATCTACCCTGGATCTATTTTCCAGGTCAGTAATTTTTCCAATGAGATATTTCACATTGTCTTCCACTTTTTCATTGCTTTGGTTCTGTTTTATAATATCTTGATTTCTCATCAAGTCACTAGCTTCCACTTGCTCCAATCTAATTTTTAAGGTAGTATTTTCTTCAGTGGTCTTTTGGACCTCCTTTTCCATTTGGCTAATTCTGCCTTTCAAGTCATTCTTCTCCTCATTGACTTTTTGGCAATTTGAGTTAGTCTATTTTTTAAAGTGTTATTTTCTTCAATATTTTTTGGGTCTCCTTTAGCAAGTCATTGACTTGTGTTTCATGGTTTCTTGCATCACTCTCATTTCTCTTCCCAATTTTTCCTCTACTTCTCAAACTTGCTTTTCCAAATCTTTTTTGAGCTCTTCCATGGCCTGAGACCAGTTTGTGTTTTTCTTGGAGGCTTTTGATGTAGGCTCTTTGACTTTGTTGACTTCTTTTGGCTATATGTTTTGGTCTTCTTTGTCACCAAAGAAAGATTCCAACGTCTGAGTCTAAATCTGAGACCATTTTCGCTGCCTGTTCTTGTTCCCAGCAAACTACTTGACCCTTGAGCTTTTGTTGTGGTATGACTGCTTGTAGAGTAGAGAGTACATTGTCCCAAGCTTTAGGGGCTGTGCTGTTGTTTTCAGAGCTATTTCTACACTTCAAGCTCTGCCACACCAGTGCTTCTTCTCCCCCAAGAACCACCAGCTGGGACCATGACTCAGATCTAAGTAGCCTCTGCACTCCTGCTCTGATTTGCCACTTAATTCCTCCCACCAGGTGAGACTGGGGCCAGAAGCAACTGTAGCTGTAGCTCTGGAAGCAGTCTCAGAGCTACAGCACCTCTGCCTCCAATGTGGTGGTGGCCGACCACCAACTCCTTTTACTCTGTACCAGCAGTTTTTTTCCCACTAACCTTCTGTGTTGTCTTTGGTGTTTGTGGGTTGAGAAGTGTAGTAACTGCCACAGATCACTGATCCAGGGTGCTAAGCCTATTCCACCTGGCTCCCGGGTCTGGTTGGTCCAGGGCGTGGACTCTGGACTCTGCTGTGCTCCACTCAGCCCCCAGCATGGTGTGATAGACCTTACCCAGCCACCATCCAGGCTCTTCTGGGCTGCAGCCCTGCTTCCCTCTGCTATTTTGCATGTTCTGCAGTTCTAGAATTTGTTCAGAGCCATTTTTATAGGTGTTTGGAGGTTCCTGGGACAGAGGTTTAGGCAAGCCCATGCTTTCCAGCCAACGTCTTGGCTCTGCCCCCCAAGTTAATGATTCTTAACTGAAAGTCAATTGTTGGAGCTATCTCTGCTTGTCCTAGTCTGTTAATTCTTCACATAGAGTCAGTTTTGAAAAAAAAAAAGAAAGTATTCCTCAAAAGATGCTTTCAGGCTATTTCTGTATTCTGAGAGCAGGCAGATTTTCTTTTGCTAATGGAATCTGCAAATGTTTCTGACTTCCTCAACCTTTTAGGAGCTCACCTGTGATATAACTTTAGCGACCTTATTCAATTCCAGGTAAGGGATTAGTATATTCTGGATTTTCTCTTTTATCAAAAATAACAGTTCACTGACAAAGAAGTAAGACGTTTTCTAGTTTCATTCAGATTTTTTTAAACAGCAGGCATGTAGCGATTGATAACACCTAGCTAAATGATGTCAGAATTGAATCCCCCTCCCAGGAGTATTTGTGTAACCTGATTTCTAACAAGGTTTCCCTGAAGATATTCAGTGCTGAGGTAGTTTAGAAAATAGACCTAACTCTGGCTAAAGTCCAAAGAAAGGGGGAGGGGATTAAGAAATCTATCAATTGTGTTTAATTTTTACCTTCTTTTCTCTAGGCTATTTGTTTATTTAATTAAAAGATTCTATCCTAATTGGGGCCATTAGTAATGAAAATGAGTTTGCTGAATCTAATGTCTGGTATAAGGTACAAGTTACTAAAATAGGGAAAGACATTAGTTTTGTTCTGCTAATGGCTGTATAATGAATTGTGAGGGCCCATCTCACTTGATCAGGAAACTCCCAAATACTGAGAATAATATTGTCCAGAGAAAGTTTCTGGAGAAATGGGGTTATGTTAACTCTTTTGTGTCTTCTAGGTCCTTTCTCACACATTCCATCCACCTGCTATTTCTTTTTATCACATAGTAATTCCACTTTTTCCTAGTATGTAGAGAGTGCTTTTGTATCCCTTACTGCATTTGATACTCACACACCCCTTGTGAGGCAGATAGGGTATCCATTATTCCACTTTTTAAAGATGAGGTCACTGAAACTCAGACTCAAGTGATTTACTCAAGGTCAGACAAGTAGGAATTGACAGAATTAGGACTATAAGTAAGTTCTTCAGTCCGGTTGAATTTAAACAACTTTTATTTATAACCCACTGTGGGAAAAGGACTGTTCTAGAATATTCAAAGTTTAAATGAGAAATGGCCCCTGCCTTCTTGAAACTTATATTCTATTAAGAGGACAGGATATATTCATAGATGGTTATAATATATCAGGACCAATACCCTAATTGAAAGGTCAAAAAGAAAGTAAAATGTATGAATGTAGGGCAGAGCCAAGATGGCTGCGTGAAAACAGCATCTTACCATAGCTGTCTCACAAGTTCTGTCAGATTCCTGTAAAAAAGTGAATCTGAGCAGTTTTGAGAGAGATGGAAACCAGGAGCAGTCTGAGTGAGGCAAATTTCCAAGCCAGGAGAGTCCAAAAGGCCAATGGGACGAATCTGTAGGCTAGGAGAGTACACAGCGTGCAGAGGTGCTCCAGACAGCACCAAAGCAGAAGCAACTGCAGAAATCAATGTGTGAGACAGGTTGGGAGAAAGCTGGGTGTGCAAAACTGGCAGAGATCCCCAGGACCCCCAACACAGGGCAGCAGTCTGTGGAAGTGACCAAAGGCAGCAGTGCAATGCTGCCAGCTATGAGACATCCGCTCCTGAGGCTTGCAGTCCAAAGGTATAAAACACATCTTATTGAAGTTCCAGAAGATGTAATGGGCAGGTAAATGGCTCTAATCCCTTCCCTGCCCCACACCCAGAGAATTCCTCGGGAAAATATGCTGGAATAGAGGAGACAGAAGTGGGGCTTCAGTGGCTGAGCAGTGGGAGTTCCTGAGTCCCAGAGGGGCAGAGCCAGCAGGGGTCAACACCAGGAGCCCAGATGTACCCTTGCACCCCCAGGGGAAGCGACAGACAACAGGACAAACAACAAACAGCTGAGACCATTGCTGAAGAGCAACAGTGCTGGAGAACAGGGGAAGAGGAGACTTCAGGCAGCCAGACCCCTCCTCCACACCTCAGGAAACTGAAGGGTATAATACACAAAGCCAGTAACTAGATTCACAATTCCCAGATTAGAAACCTTGGACAGAGGGCTCTGAGCCCCAAAAGCAGAAATTCATTGTAAAGCCAGGAAAAGGCTAACCAACATGAAGAAGAACACAAAAAAACCTGAGGACAATTGATTCTTTTTATGGAGACAGGCATGATCAAAATACCAATTTGGAAGAGGATAGCAATGACACTATACCCACATCTGATACCTGAAAAGGGAATGGGAACTGGTCTCAAGGGCAAAGAAGCATTACTGGAAGAGCTAAAGGAGGATTTTAAAAACCGAATTAGGGAGATAAAAGAAAAAAATGGAAAAATGGAAAAAAAAAAAACACTGATGAAATCAAGTCTTAAAAATTAAGATTGGTAAAATGGCTATGGAGATTCAGAATCCAAATAGTGAAAATGACACCCTGAGAGGTAAAATCAACCAACTGGAAAAGGAAAGTCAAAAGCAAAATTGTCACGAGCTTCCGAAGCCTCGTGACTACGCTCGGGGTTCCCCCCAAGCCCCAGGCCTCTGCCTAAGCAAAGGGCCTGATCTCGCGGACAATGTACGGGGCGGGAGCCGAACAAGATGGTGAATGACTCCGTTTATTATTTCAGCAAGCAGCACATTTATACCTTTAGTGACGTAGGTACATTCTTTGGTTACGTGGATGAAAGACAGGTAAAGCTAATACACCTGGGTCCTAGGACCGCCCTGACTCCGCCTACTCTCCTCCCACACTACCCAAAGCTCCCTGCGGGCAGGCAGTCCAGGCAAAGACCGGAAACTCCACGTGGTCCAAGTTCCACATGCTCTGCCAGAGAGCCGGAAGTTCCACGTGGTCAGGCAGGTTCGACCTGGAATCGCTAGGGAGGCAACAAAGGCGAGACCCCTCCTCCTGGCTCCACCCACATCCCAAAGCCCTGAGTTTATCTCAGCAGGCCCTTGGGCCTGGAGGTCCGAGGAGGACAGGGCTTGGCTCTAACTCTGCCTGTAACACAAAATGAAGACAGAAACTCATTAAAAATTAGAATTGAGCAAATAGAAGATGATGACTCTAAGAGGCATCAAGAAGTAGTCAAACAAAATGTAAAGACTGAAAAAATAGAAAAAAATGTGACATATCTGTTTGGAAAAAACACCTGACCTGGAAAATAGTTCCAAGAGAGATAATTTAAGAATTATTGGTCTACCTGAAATCCACAATGAGAAAAAGAGCCTTGACAGTATCTTCCAAGAAATTATCAAAGATAACTGCCCAGAGGTCCTAGAACCAGAGGGTAAATTCATCATCGAAAGAATCCACCAATCCCTGCCCCCGACCACAAAGAGAACCCAAACTGAAAACACCAAGAAATATTATAGCCAAATTTCATAATTACAAAGTCAAGGAGAAAATACTGCAAGCAGCCAAAAAGAAACAACTCAAACATCGTAGAACTACAGTCAGGATCATGCAGGATCTCTCAGTTTCTACCTTAAATTATAGGAGAAATTGGAATAGGATATTCCCAAGGGCAAAGGAGCTGGGACTACAACCAAGGATCAACTACCCAGCAGAACTAAGCATAATTTTTCAGGCAAGGAGATGGATATTCAAGGAAATAAGAGAATTCCAGACCTTCCTGATGAAAAGGCCAGAACTCAATGGAAAATTTGATCTCCAAATACAAAACTCAAGACAGACATAAAAAGGTAAACAGGGGGAAAAAACCCCACAAACCTTATTAATCAATAAGGGCAAATTATTTACATCTTTATATAAGATTATATCATCTTATGTATGTTACACATATATATATATGTATATGTATATGTGTGTGTTTGTGTTGTGTATGTGTATGTATGTACATATATATATATATATATATATATACACACACACACATATATGACAATCTTGAATGGATTAGAAACCATAATCCTGTAATATTCTGTTTACAAGAAACACATGTGAAACAGGAGGATACACACAGGGTAAAGGTAAAAGGCTGGAGTAAAATATATTGCACTTCAGTTGAAGTAAAAAAAAAAGGCAGGTGTAGCAATCCTAATCTCAGAAAAAGCAAAAGTAAAGATAGATTTAATTGAAAGAGACAAGGAAGGCCCCTACATCCTGCTAAAAGGCACCAGAAACAGTGAAGCTATATCTTTGTTTAAAACATATGCAGCAAATTGTATGGCATGCAAATTCTTAGAGGAGAGGTTAAGGGAGTTGCAGGAAGAAATAGAGAGCAAAACTATAGTGAGGGGGGACCTCAACCTCTTCTCTGAACTTGACAAATCTAACATCAAAATAAATAAGAAAGAAGTTAAAGAGGTGAACACAATTTTAGAAAAGGCAGATATGATAGAACTCTAGAGAAAACTGAATGGGGATAAAAAGGAATATACTTTTTCTCAGCGGTACGTGGCACATACTCAAAAATTGATCATGTACTAGGGAATAAAACCCTCACAATCCAGTCCAGAATGGGAGAAGTAGTCAAAGCATACATTTCAGATTATGATGCAATAAAAAATTATTTGTATTAAAGAACCATGGAAAATAAGCTAAAAATTAATTGGAAAATAAATTATCTAATTCTAAAGAATGAATGCGTCTAAGAACAAATCAGAGAAACAATTAATAACTTCATTCAAGAGAATGACAGTGATGAGACAACATACCAAAACTTATGGGATGCAGCAAAAGCAGTTCTTAGGGGGAGTTTTATATCTATAAATGCTTACATGAATAAAATAGAGAAAAAGGAGATCAGTGAATTGGGCATGCAACTGAAAAAGCTAGAAAAAGAGGAAATTAAAAATCCCCAATTAAATACCAAATTAGAAATACTGAAAATCAAAAGAGAGATTAATAAAATTGAAACCAAGAAAACTATTGAATTAATAAATAAAACAAAGAGCTGGTTTAATGAAAAAACCAATATAATTGATAAACCTTTGGTCAATTTGATTAAAAAAAGAAAGAAGAATATCAAATTACCAGCATTAAAAATAAAAAGAGTGAATTCACCTCTAATGAAGAGGAAATCAAAACAACAATTAGGAATTATTTTGCCCAATTGTATGCCCATAAATTTGACAACTTTAGGGATATGGATGAATATCTACAAAAACATAAATTACCCAGGTGAACCGATGAGGAAGTAAAGTTTCTAAATAACCCCATCTCAGAAAAAGAAATCGAGCAAGCCATCAATGAACTCCCTAGGAAAAAATCTCCAGGGCCAGATGGTTTTACATGTGAATTTTATCAACCATTTAGAGAACAATTAATTCCTATACTTTGTAGACTATTTGCAAAAATAGATGAAGGAACCCTACCAAATTCTTTTTATGACACAAATATGGTACTAATACCCAAACCAGGTAGAGTCAAAACAGAGAAAGAAAATTATAGACCAATTTCTCTATTGAATATTGATGCAAAAATTTTAAATAAAATATTAGCAAAAAGATTGCAGCAGCTTATCACAAGAATAATACACTATGACCAGGTAAGATTTATTCCAGGAATTCAAGGCTGGTTCAATACTAGGAAAACTATTAGCATAAATGACCATATCAACAACAATACTAACAGAAACCATATGATCATCTCAATAGATGCGGAAAAAGCATTTGACAAAATACAACACACATTCCTATGAAAAACAGTAAAAAACACAGAAATAAATGAAGCCTTCCTTAAAATTATAAGTAGCACCTACCTAAAACCATCAACAAGCATTATTTGTAATGGGGATAAGCTATATGCATTCCCAATAAGATCAGGGGTGAAACAAGGATGTCCATTATCACCCCTACTATTCAATTTGATACTAGAAATGTTAGCTGTAGCAAGAAGAGGCAAAAAAGAAATTGAAGGAATTAGAAGAGGCAAAGAAGAAACTAAATTATCACTTTTTGCAAATGATATGATGATTTTCATAAAGAATCCTAGAGGATCAAGTAAAAAACTACTTGAAATGATGAACAACTTTAGCAAAGTTGCAGGCTTTAAAATAAACCTATATAAATCCTTGGCATTCCTATACATTACTAACAAAGCCCAATAGCAAGTGATAGAAAGAGAAATTCCATTCAAAGTTACTATAGACACTATAAAATATTTGGGAATGTATCTGCCAAGACAAACCCAGGGCCTATATGAACATAATTATGAAACACTTTTCACGTGAATAAAGTCAGATCTAAATAAATGGAAAAATATCAGTTGCTCATGATTAGGCTGAGCTAATATAATAAAAAGGACAATTTTACCTTAATTAATCTATCTATTCAATGTCATACTAATTAAACTACCAAAAGTTATTTTACAGAGCTGGTCAAAATAATAATAAAATTCATCTGAAAGAAAAAGAGGTCTAGAGTATCTAGGGTATTAATGAAAAGAAATGCTAGGGAAGGAGGCCTAACCATACCAGATATTAAACTGTATTATAAAGCAACAGTCATCAAAACTACCTGGTACAGGCTAAGAAACAAAGTCAAGGATCAGTGGAATAGGATAGGTACACAAGATGGAGAAGTCAATGACTATAGCAATCTACTCTTTGATGAACCCAAAGAATCCAGCTTCTGGGCTAAGAATTCAATATTTCACAAAAACTGCTTTGAAAATTGGAAAATGGTATGGCAGAAACTGGGCATAGACCAATATCTTACACTGTATACCAAAATAAAGTCAAAATGGATTCATGATTTAGGAATAAAGGATGATACTATAAGCAATTTGGGAGAGCAAGGAATAGTTTACCTATCAGATTTATGGAAAACAAAAGAATTCATGACCCAACAAGAGATAGAGAGGATTACAAAATTCAGAATAGATAATTTTGATTATGCTAAATTGAAATGTTTTGTATAAAAAAGACAATGTAACAAAGATTAGAAGGGAAGCAGAAAATTGGGAGAAAATCTTTACAACCAGCATCTCTGATAAAAGCCTCATCTCTAAAATATACAGGGAACTGAGCCAAACATATAGGAATACAAGTCATTCCCCAATTGAGAAATGGTCAAAGGATATGAACAGGCAATTTTCAGAGGAAGAAATTAAAGATATCTATAGGCATATGAAAAAATGCTCGAAATCACTACCGATTAGAGAAATGCAAATCAAAACAACTTTTAGGTATCTCATCTCTCCTGTCAGATTGGCTAAAATGACAATATAGGAAAATGATAAATGCTGGAGAGGATGTGGGAAATTTGGAACGTTGTTAAATTGCTGGTGGAGTTGTGAACTGATCCAGCCATTCTGGAGAGCAATTTGGAACTATGCCCAAAGGGCTATAAAAATGTTTATAACCTTTGATGCGGCAATATCACTTCTAGGGTGGTATCCCAAATAGGTTACACAAGTGGGAAAAAGACCCATATGTACCAAAATATTATACCGGTTCTTTTTGTAGTAGCAAAGAATTGGAAATCAAGGGGATTCCTATCAATTGGGGAATGGCTGAACAAATTGTGGTATATGAAGGTAATGGAATACTATTGTGCTATAAGAAATGGGGATGATACAGACTTTATAACAACCTGGAAAACCTACACAATATAATGCTGAGTGAGCAGAGCAGAACCAGGAGAACATTATACACAACCACAGATATATGGATTCTGTGAGGACTAACTCTAATAGACTTTGCTCTTCTCGGCAACACAAGGTACAAAGACAACTCCAAAGGACTCGCAATGGAGAATGCTATCTATATCCAGAGAAAGAACTATGAAGTACTAATGCAGATTGAGGCACACTTTATGCCTGCCTTTCCCCCACCCCCTTTTGTCTCTCTTTTCTTTTTGTTTTTGGTGTTTTTTTTGGTTCTGTTTCTTCTTTCTCATGATTCATTCCATTTGTCATAATTCTTCCTCACAACTTGACTAGTGCACAAATAAGTTCAATGTGAAGTTATAAGTCGAAGATATATCGGATTCCATGCTGTCTTGGGGACAGAGGGGGGTAGGGATTGGAAGAAAATCTGGAACTCAAAATTATGTAGAACTGGGTGTTGTAAACTAAAAAAAAAATTTAAAAAAATCAAGAAGAAAATGTATGAATGTACTAATTTTCAAAGCAAATATTAGTCAAAGTTAAGTCCATAAAGTACATGACAAGCTCCAAAAACTTACCGTATGGTGACAACCAAGGGTCTTAAGTTTTCTGGGATTCAGATCCACCTATTAAATAGAATGCTGTTCTTAGGGTTGGTATGACTAACATGACTTTTCAATTACAAAGTATCTGTATATGTATATATGTAATCTATATGTGTGTGTGTATACACATGTATACACACACATGCATAAATATACATGTATGTATGTGTATATATGTGTGTATATATAATAATATAATTATATTTCATATATAATATATAATTATGTGTGTATAATGGAAGTACTAAGCCCATATCCAATAAGATTCATGCCTATAGAACAGGCTATTCTCATATTCAACTGTCACCCTGTGATAACAATGCTACTTACCACAATTGTGGCTGTGTAAGACCAATAACACTAGCACACAGTAAAACTGCTAGCACAGGTTTTTTGATCTGCTTTTCTAAGGAAAGCATCTTCAAGGGGCTTACAATCTCACTTTAATTAAACATACGTATATCATTCACTTTGTTCAGGGGAAAATGTCAGCACCCTAAACTTGAGAGCAAATACAGCAGAAATTACAAGCAGAAATTACATAAACAGAGCAAAATAACACAAATCAACAGACAGGCTTCTAGCCATCTGACCAAGACATTACATACATAGTTACCAGATAGAGAAGCACCAACATCTGGGTTTTTCTAAGCTGTGAAGCTCCAACAGCTACCCAGATTCTCCTGGTCAAATCACATGACACTCTTCCAGTGTGTGAGCCCCAAAGCAAAATGCTAACTTCAGAGTGTATATACCCTTTTCCCAGCCCGAGTGCTTCACACCCCTTGTGACCCAATTAGCAAAAAGGTATAAGCCTTCCTACAAACAGAGGTAAGATTCAATCAAAGACACTTGATTGCCTTAGTGCTGAAAAGCACTCCAAAGCAAGACAACAAAATGTCTCACTTTGCTTGCCATTATGCACCCATATTAGATAAAGATTTCAAAGTAAAGTTGTCCATTGTTGGTTTGTGACCTGAGACAGAGAGGTTTTGCCAGCTCTCCATATAGTACAGTAAGTTCACTCTGTATCAGGGCCCTGGTATTTAAATGCAGAAGTCCTGTGATGCACTGGTCATAGCTGTGAGTGTCTCAGATATGCAGGGTTGTTTGAATTTCATCACCCTCAGAAATAGTGAGACTACATGTTACAATCGCTGCCTTTCACTCTAGTCTTTATCACCAGCCATCTCACAGGAAGGTTGGAGTATGAAGTCTCCAGGCTGCCAAGAAATGCATTGCAACACCTGTAGAAAGAATGCTGCAGTTGTCCTCTCTGTCCTTTTCAATTTAACCCTCACTTTTCATGTTTCTGAAGAATATGAGGACTTTATTAAACCCTACAAATGCTTTTAACCTCTGTAAACTGGAAGGAAGTCGAAGAGTAGAATCAGGAAAGGACAGTATTGTTGCAACTATTTTAAAGTAAAAGAAAATATGAAAACTAAAATAGTAGAATTTACTGCGCAATTAACCAAAGAAGTTAAACTAACTGAGAGACAAGAGTTAAGTCAATTACTCATTATTGTATGAGATATAAAAGGTGCAGTACTACTATATTTTGACTTTGTACACAGTAGAGCTGAATAAAGAAAAATGATAAAAAGAAATTGAGTCACTCAGCCAAGGCTGGAATTTCATTAGAACACTTGAAATCACTTAAATGTCACACTCAGAAATATCCAGAAGCCAAGTGGAAGATCAACTCAAAATTATGTGTATTCAATCTGGCTTTAATTTTTTCTGGGGTCAAACAGATATGAAATTCTTATGCAAAGCCTTGAACTTTGTCATTTTGTAAAAAGTGGAATGACACCTTTGTTAGACATATTAAACTTGAAATTAACAATCTTGAGTGTGAATTTAACCACAACACCTATATGAATGTAACAAATCACAAGCTTAGAGCCTCTATTTTCTTGTTTTTAAACCAGTAATAAAGATACCTGCACTATATACCTCATAGGGATATTGTGAGGAAAAACCCATTGTAAAACTTAAATTGCTATAGAAACATGAATTGTTTATTTCTTAATCTCTAGCGGAATCAAGAACCTGGATTTCAAAGGAAGCATCCTGCATTGTTTTTGTGTGTGTTCCAAATTTTACATATGTAGAAGCAAAGCTAAATTCATCTGCCTGCACCCTCTCCCCAAGCTTTTGGTTAAAGTTGTGTATTTCTCTATTAGAAGAACAGCCACAATAACAGCAATAACAAGAACAAGAAGAACAACAAATAGAAGAAAATCAAGAACAAGAAACAGGAGGGAGAGGAAGAATTAAGATGGCCTCCACTATAGTTCTCCTCAATACTTCATCATGATGAGAAGGTGGCAGTGACTTTGAGTCTTTGAAAAGTACTCATATTATCAAAGCATAAACTGTGACAGGTCTTACCAATCTAGAAAGTCTTTGAATACTTCCCCAGGAACGTACTATATATGTCTTTCATTTTTTCTTTTTTTCAATTTTTAAATATAAATTTATATATTTTCAGTTTTCAACATTCACTTCCACAAGATTCTGAATTCCAAATTTTTTCCTTATATCTCCCCTCCCCCCATCCCAAGACAGGTGCTTTTAATACCCCTTCCTTGAATCTGCGCTCCCTTCTACTACCCCCTATCCCCTTCTCTTATCCCCTTCCCTTCAATTTTTCTGTATGGTAAGATAGATTTCTATATCCCATTACCAGTATATCTTATTTCCCAGTTGCTTGTAAAAACAATTTTTAAAATTCATTTTTAAAGCCTTGAGTTCCACATTTCCTCCCTCTCCACCCATCCTCATTGAGAAAGCAAGCAATTTGATATACGTTACACATGTGTAGTCATGGAAAACACTTCCATAATATTCATGCTGTGAAAGACTAACTATATTATTTCTATCCTGTCCCATTGTCCATTTATTCTATTCTCTCCTTTGACCTATCACTCCACAAAAGTGTTTGCTTCTGATTACCCCTTCCCCCAATCTGCTGTCCCTACTGTTATCTTCCCTCTCTTATCCCCTTCCCCCTGCTTTTCTGTAGAGTAAGATAGATTTCCATACCGAATTGAGTGTGTATGTTATTTCTTCCTTAACCCAAATCTGATGAGAGTAAGGCTCACTTATTCCCTCTTACCTCTCTCCTCTTCCCATCCATTGTAAAAGCTATTTCTTGCCTCTTTTATGTGAGAGGGTTTACTACATTCTACCTCTCCCTTTCTCTTTCTCCCAGCACATTTTTCTCAACAATTAATTTTATTTTTTAGGAATCATCCATCCATATTCAGTTCACCTTGTGCCCTCTGTCTATATATATGCACATATACACACAAATAGACACATATGTACACACACATATATACATAGATACACACTACATATACACACATATATGCATAGACATAAATACATAATATATAGATATATAAATACATACACATATATACATAAATGTATGCATATATGTATACATATACATACACGCATGCATATATGTATACATGTGTACATATATATGTATATATGTATATGTGTGCATATGTATGTGTGTGCGTGTATTCCCTTCAACCACCCTAATACTGAGAAAGGTCTCATGAGTTAAAAATATCATCTTTCTGTATAGGAATGTAAACAGTTCAACTTTGACTAAGTCCCTTATGGCTTCTATTTCCTGTTTACCTTGTTTCCCTCGATTCTTTTATTTGAAAGTCAAGTTTCCTATTTAGCTTTGGTTTTTTCAACAAGAATGCTTGGAAGTCCTCAATTTCATTGCAATTCTATTTTTATGCTGAAATGTTATACTCAATTTTGCTGGGTAGATGATTCCTGCTTTTAATCCTATTTCCTTTGGCCTCTGGAAAATCATATTCCTAGCCCATCAGCCTCTTAGTATAGAAGTGGCTAAATTTTGTATTATCCTGATTGTGTTTCCACAATACTTGAATTGTTTCTTTCTGGCCACTTGTAATACTTTCTCCTTGACCTGGGAATTCTGGAATTTGGCTAAAATATTCCTAGGAATTTTCCTTTTGGGATCTCTTTCAGGAGGTGATTGGTGGATTCTTTCTGTTTCTACTTTTCCCTCTAGTTCTGGAATATCTGGGCAGTTTTCCTTCATAATTTTTTTTTAAATGATTTATAAGCTCCTTTTTTAATCATGGTTTTCAGGTAGTCCAATAATTTTTAAACTTATCTCTCCTGGATCTGTTTACCTGGTCAGTTGTTTTTTTTTCAATGAGATATTTCATGTTGTCTTTTCTTTTTTTCATTCTTTTGACTTTTATAATTTCTTGAATTCTCATAAAGTTATTAGTTTCCATTTGCTACATTCTAATTTTTAAGGAATTCTTTTCAACAGTGAGCTTTGGAGCTCCTTTTATATTTGGCCAATTCTGCCTTTCAAGTCATTCTTCTCTTCATTAACTTTTTGTCACTTGGGTTAGTCTATTTTTAAAGGTGTTATTTTCCTCAGAATTTTTTGTGTCTCTTTTAGCAAACTGTTAACTCATTTTTCCTGACTTTCTTGCATCGTTCTTATTTCTCTTCCCAATTTTTCCTCCATTTCTCTTACTTGACTTTCAAAATCCTTTCTGAGATCTTCCATGGCCTGAGACCATTTCATATTTTTCTTGGAGGCTTTGCATGTAGGAGCCTTGACCTTGTTGTCTTCCTCTGGCTGCCTGTCTTGAGCTTCCTCATCAATAAGTGTGTAAGAAAACATCTTTTCACCAAGAAAGTAACTTTCTATAGTCTTATTTTTTCCAATTTGCTCATTTCCCCAGCCAATTATTTGACTTTCGAGCTCTCTGTTAAGTGGAAGGTGTACTGCCCCTATTTTTAGGGGTTTTGTGCAGCTGTTTTCTGAGATATGTCTAAGGACCTGTAAATTCTCAGTGCATCCAAAGTGGTATGATCAAAAGAGAGGTGTTTACTCCTCTCTTGGCCTATGCTCTGTTCTGTGAGCAACCACAAGCATCTTTTCTGCCCTGGAACTGTGAGGAGGGTTCCCTCTACACATCTGCCACCAGCTCTGCCATGTCAGTGCTCCTCCATACCCCAGGAACACCGCCCAGAATCAAGACCCAGATCATCCACTTGGTTCTTCCACTCTATGTAGGGAGTGAAGTCCAAAAGCAACTGCTCTCCTGGGGCTGGTTCTGGGATGGGGCTGGGGCCAGACTACACTCCTCTCTCACACAGGTGAGAGCTTTCCCACTTATCTTTGAAGCTGTCTTTGGAATTTGTGGGTTGAGAAGTCTGGAAACCACTGCAGCTGCCAGTGATTCAGTGACCTGAGGCCTGCTCCAGTACTGTCTGGGCTGGCGGAGCCCAGGCCGAGCTGCACTCTGCTTTGAGCATGGTGCAATCAACCCTTCCTTTTGGCATTCCAGGTTGTCTTGGGCTGAAAATTTGTTTTGCTCTGTAATTTTGTGGCTTCTGCTGCTCTTGAATTTGTTTATAGTCATTTTTACAGGTATTTCGATGGGTTTGGGGGGTAGATCTCAATCAGGTCCCTGCTTCTACTTCTCCATCTTGGCTGTATGTAATTCACCCAAAGACCAGCCTAGCTAACTAAAAAGATGACTATTATCACATGATTGACCACCAGATTTTCAGTTTTCAGTCCATCAACTCATAATGGTACTAAGAATAATAACTCTTATTTATATGAAACATTAAGATCTGTAACAGAAACCCACTATTTAGACTTATTTTAAGAGATAGGAAAACTGAGATCCAAAAAAAATTGAAATGAATTGCTTGAAAAGTGATGCACAGCACTGAAGTCAGGATATGAACCCAGATATCTCTCCTAAATCCAAGTATACCATTTCCCCACATACCAAGCTATCTAACCATGGATATTTAAGGTTTTTAATATGTATTAGTGAAAAGATCATCTCTACACTAGCAAAATAAAATGCTAAATGGATAGGCAGTTTCTACTTCAGCAAATATCTGAATACAGCTTAGGGATAGCTTTTGTCTGGATCTCAGATAGAAGTAAAAAGGTCCCCAGAAAAGAACACTGACTTTGGAATAGGAAGGCTTGTGTTTCAAATTCGAGCTTTGTCACTAGGCAAGGCCAAGTCAAACAGGATACTTAACAGATCGAAAGATATATTTTAAGAAGAGCTTTCAGAGAAAAAGGAGTAATAATTGAGTCTGGCTTTTTCAGTTATAGGCAGAGTCATAAATAGTATGGTGCAACTGCAGCCTTGCCCCAGAGGGATGGATGGCTTTGAGAACAGTCCCAGGGTGCCTTTCTCCCTCACCTGGAAGCCACAAATTAGGTGAGTTCCTCCCGTTCCAAGTTTTACCCAAGTGCATGCCTCTTCCCCCAAGCAACCATAGCTCTATTACCTTTCCACTCCCCCATGCGCACATTGCATGCATTTCCCCAGCAATAGACAATTCCTTAGAACTGCTGCTGAAGGGCATACCTTCTCCCTCAGCAACCAAATTCAATGTAAGCTCTTTCTATGATGCCCTAGAGCAAATTCTTACAGGTTCAGGAAAGTCTATTGTTAAGTTTTTAGTGTGGACATTTATACCATGGAAATTGGAAATCAGTAAAGGTGATGATTAGTGATCTATTGGTTTGTTGGTTTTCAAGACAAGAGAGTGATGGAGAAAATTTTGATGTAGATTAAACTTAAAATCTGTCTGGTATACATTTTTTTTTCTTCCAGAGAGTCAGTTATTAAGCATTTACGACCACACTCTTGGCTTTTCTCCATCCTGACCTTTGCCCCCTCTTTATACCAGGTGCAAAATAATTTTTGCTTAGGGCTCTGACTCTACTAGGAAGAATAAGACCAAATGCATGGAGGCAATAGAGAAAGTTAATATGCCTGTTAGTAGAGAAAAATGAACAAGAGGTCAAAGAATATAAGAGAAAATAGAAGAATATGGGAAACAGAGGCTAAATATTAAATGCTCTGGAAATTAAAGACAGGTCTGAAATTGACTTAAAGTAAAGGAATGAGTGGGAGGGTGGCTATATAGAAGAGCTTAAGGAAAGGCAAAGTGCCCTGAGTAATGAGAACAAAAGGTTATAAATGGTAAGTTAGGGTTTAAAGTATATGAAGTGGTATAATGATAATGGTCTAAAATATATGAAGTGATATGGAATGTAATAAAATGTAATGAGGATAGACTAAGTATCAGGAATAAGCTTAAACTGGAAAAAAAATGTAGATTCCACATAAGAGGAAATTAAACTTCTTGGAACAGTTAAATATCAGAAGGACTTAGTGAGTGATACCTGCTGTAGTCATCACTGGAGTCGTTGAGAAGTAGATCTGACTTTTGTTGGCTATGTTTAGTAATAATGACTTCTTTATTTATCAATATCCAGGTCTGGTATTGTGGTATTCCTTAAAGCTCCCTCAGCCCAAGAAGACCACATGATGGGGGTTAGGGGTCAGAATTCTTTCTCCCATAATCCATATTAGGATGTTTTTGAAAATCTCCATCCCTAATAGCAGAGAACACAACATTGTAACAAAAAGAACTGAGGCAGTCTGGCACGAGGGCAATTGCTCTTCACAAAATGGCCAGTCTCTTTATCTTTAAAATGGAGATAATGATACTTTATTTTACTCAAGATAAGGGGGTGGAATATGTGATTTCTAATCTATACAACATTTTATTCAGTAAAGGCATTGTACTAGGCACTGAGGGTGCAAAGGGAAAAATGAAAACATTGTTATTAAGGAATTTACATTTTTGGATTTTGGGGTGGAGATGTATGTCTTGTAGCTACTTCTAACTGTAAGATATACAATTTTTTAAGATGATATTCTTTCTTGTGGTGTCCTATTGATAAGCCTATATAATGAGACAAAGGTACAATTTTCTGAAAAAAAATATTCGCCTCCTATATCTGTGTTGTTCAGAGCTTGGGGCTAAAGAAACTAACATTGTAAATTTTGTTATCTACTCAACCACAATGGTTTAACCCAATTAATTTTCCCATCACCTACACAGATTATATTCCTCAGCCTGATTTCTAAGTGTAAAACCTATCACAAGGTCCATCAGTTTAATACTCATGAAAATCTGTACCATAGGTGAGAGGTTTTGTTCTATGAGTAGTATTCTGGATATCCACTGTGTTATGGTTTTAGGGGTACCAGAAGTCCCATAAGCTATAATACTATTCCATTAGACTATCAGTTGATGCCTAAAATTCATTTCTTTGAGTTAAAATTACCTGATTTCTCTGGGAAACTCTTTTCAAGTGCAAGAAAAATCCTCTACCCACAATGTAATACTGGTAGGGAAAAGGCACTGAATCTTTAATACAGTAATGAGTGTATAAGACAAAATTTCTTGCTTTTTGTAATTTTACAAAAGGAAAATCTTGATATTTTGAATTATTTGCAAACACATACATTTCATATGCTTTTATGAGAAAAAAACCAAAAATCTAAATTGCATCTTAATTTAAAGGAAGTGTTATGCCCTGTTCTGATATATTCATTTATCAAGCATTTACTATGCCTACCACTACATAGTGCTTTGGGAGATATGGTGGATTGTAAGGTATGATTGCTGCCATCAAAAAACTTGAAGTGCAATAGATGACCTTAATATTTAATAAATGTGTGATTTTAAGGGATTCTTGACTAAATGAGGCATTAATACTGAGAATTATTTAAAATGTGCAGAAAGGTAGTTGACCATTTAAAAATCACCAATCTATTATTAGGAGAAATGACACTGATCTCAGAAATGAATAAGGACAATGACGTAGAGAAATATTCCAGGTAAACTTTACTGCTAGTGTATATCAGGCTAGTTTAGCCTCATAAGAATTCAGGCCAATACATGTCTAATAGTAAGGAGGCCTGAGGTTCTTGTGGTAGCTCAGTTCCACACAATGTCCTTGGGCAACTCACTTAACTTTTTAAGGTCTTAGTTCCCCCATTTTAAGCTCTAAAAGTTTATGACTACACTATTCTATGTATATATCACATTATCTCCCTGGCCTACTACTGCACATAGTAGGTATTTAATAAATATTTTTGAGCCTTTGAATAAAGGGTTGTATAACTATATTGACTTCTATTTGCAGAGTTTTTTTAACACAGATGTGGCTGAACATTAGGATTTTAATGACCCTAACATCTTCAGATATCTAAAATTCAATGGCTTCCAAGGGAGACAACACAACTGAGCCAAGCTGACAGACTCCCTGGGAATGAGGAATATACTGGATACCAGTCCCTGCTCTCATCTATTGATACCAAACACAACCCTATTTAAGGGGTCTATATCTCTTTTTTTCTTTCTGGTAAGCCTGGAATCTGGTGAACCACTTACCCAGGGACCAGGATTGTGGTTGTGAAGGGGAGTGGCCATAATTTCCTCCCTACAAACTTCAAGTGCAGAAGTAGAAGTGACAGTGTCGGTTCCTTTTTTTTTTTTCTTCCTTGAACTCTTTTCTCCTCACATTTGCACAGTGTCACACAAGATTGGAATTTAGGAACTTCTCACTATCACTTCTGAGAATCCCTAGCTCTCTTCAAAACTCAGCTTAAGGGGGTAGAGCCAAAATAGCAGAGATAAGCCAGAAAGTTGCCTGAGTTCTCCCCAGTTTCCATCCAAGACAATGTTAAATCAAGCCTCCAAAAAGGTTCTGAAGAGGCAAAAGCCACAAAAAAGATGTAATGGAACAACTTTCTAGGTTAGGTTAATTTAGAAAGACTTCAGAAGAGGTTTGTCTCTCTTGGGTAAGAGAGAAGTGCAGCCCAGCACATGTGGTGTTCAGGCAAGACTGCAGTTTTTAGCCACAGCTAAACAACTGAGGCCCCTTGGTCCAGGATCAGCAGTCCAGTGGCACAGCAAGCTACCTGTAAGGCCTCTAGCCTCAGCAAAGAAGGCAAACTGCCAGCCCCAGAAACCTCAGTACAGAAAGACAGTGACCTTCAGTGCAAGAAGATTGGGACAGTGTACCCTGTGCCCCAGGAGCAGAGCTCAACTTTAAAAGTAATGAAATAGGCTTTAAAAGTGAGTAAACAGGCTCAGATTCAATCTAGCTCAGCTCAGATTAATTTGGCCTGCTGTCATTAGCATCACAAATGCTCAGGCTCCTTAAGAATCTATCCAATATGGAAAATCTTTAATAAGCTTTGTTTTTCCTTGGCTGAGAAGGCTTGAGTCGAATTCATTTGGCAGGACCCGGCATGTTGATATTTTGGGGTCTTGAGTATCCCTCAACCCCAAACCTCATCACATAGTTCCCTGAGACTGTTAATACTGTTTATCTCAAGTTCTTCTCCAGCCAAGACTGGAAGGTATGTAAGCCTACACCTCTGCTTATCCTCTTCTAGCTCTCCAAGATCCCAGTAGGTCAGACAGATAGAAGGCTGTCCCATACTCAGTCTGATGTTCTCAGGTGGTTCTAGGTCCAGTGGTTATGTTGGAAGCCATGGATCTGGGCATGGCTTCTGAAGCATGGAGGACATGGACAGATGCCCCATCCAGAAGTGTGTGCCAGATTGTTTCAATTCTCTCGTTCCTAGGGAATTGGGAAGATTTCAGGTGCTTTTTTGTTTTTTGTCTTGTTTGTCTCTTGACACTTACTCCTAACTTCTCCTTTACCGTGGAAGAAGGGACTTCCAGCCCAAGTGCCTGAAATGGGTCAATCCTGTTCAATTCCTACAAGTTTGCCTTTGGGTTGTCTTGCAAAATTGGGAAAAATCTAGTTTCTCTAAAGAACTTAAAAAAAGCTGGAGTTCTTTTGCAACACTGTTTGGCCTCAGTATCACCTAGAGGGCCACGAAGTGTGGCCCATCTTGGGGACTTTAAAATGTAATACTCTCTTGCAGTTAGAATTGTACTGCGACCATAAAGGAAAATGGATATAAGTTGTCTGCATGATGGCCTTCATGGAGCTCTCTTGGAACCTCATCATCAGAAAAGACTGTAAGATGCTTATAGGTAGAGCTGCCACACAAAGGGGCAATGGGGGTGAACAGGACATTTTGGATGACCCCCTCCTTATGGCTCCTAGGGGCTTCAGCCCCAGCCTCTCCTCCTACTCCTCAACCTCACCCAAACTCCCTTGTTTCCTGTGCTCCCCCTTCCTTGGCGACCTCTGCTCAGGCCCCAGCCTTACTGGGGACTTACAGGGTCTTACTGAGGTGCCTCCCTCTGCAGCCCATTCCTCTGAGGTGTCACCCATCTGGGTCTCTGGGTTATCTTCCCCTCTGAGCCCTACCCCTCCTCAACTGGTTTTCTCCCTTGCCAGCCTGATCTCCTGGCCTTGCAGTCTAATCTAATTCAGCCAGCATCCTCCAGCCCCTCCCTTGCAAGAAATGGGACTTCCTATATCCCTCCCCAAGCCTCAGTCCCCACTGTGCCTTCAGGGCTTTTGCCCCTGATGGAAGTGCCTGCTTCCCCTAGGGGACAATTAGAGTACATGTTCCTTTCTCCATTTCAGATCTCTTTCAAGTTAAAAAGAAACTGAGGCAATACTCAGAAGACTGCATTAAGTTTATTGAGGGTTTTGGGGATCTGTCCCTAAAATTTGAGCTTTCTTGGATGATTTGCATATCCTGTTTTCTACCTGTTGTACCATTGAGGAGAAGAGGAGGCTCTGGGAACAAGCCCCAAAATTTGGGGATGGTTTGGCTAGCAATGACTCTATAAAATACCTCCTAGGAACAGCTGCTGTCCCCACTAGTGACCTGGGATGGAATTATCAAAAGAGTAAGGACAGGGGAATGGGAAATTTGCCTGTTAGAAGGCCTAAGAACAGCATTTAAAAAGCAAATACATTTTCAAAAATTAGGAAAATTACTCAGGGAGAAAAGGAAAACCATGACCTTTTCCAATACTAGCTAGTAGAAGCTATTAAGAAGTATACAAATTTGGATCCTGATTCTATAGAAGGGGCAGCAATCCTTAGCATGTATTTCATTAATCAGTCTTTCCCATTTATTAGGAGGAAGCTGCAGAAATTGGCAATGGGACCCCAAACATCTCAGGCCCAATTACTGGAGATGATTTTGGAGTCTTTTAACAACAGAGACCTAGTTGCAGCAAAGGAAAGAGAATGCAGGGGAAGAGCTAGAGACCGAGAATATGTTCAATTCTTGGCTGCTGCTATGGCCAGAAAAAGACCCAAGGAGCGCCCTTCCAGGGGGCCCCCTTGGAGGAAACCCAGAAGCTTGGGCATTGGGGAAACCTACTTTCAATGCCACAAGGAGGGTCACTGGTCTAAGGAGTATCCCTCCAGGGCGCCACCCCAGAGGAAGCCATCAGGACCAATGCCTCCAAGACCATGCCCAAGTGACCAAGAGGGACATTGGAGGAAGGACTGTCCCCAAGGTTGGAAAAATGATGGAACCTCCACCCAATACCATGTCTTCCAGTCTTCTCAAGACTCGGAAGGACAAGGGATCCTGGGGTTTATCAGCACCCCCATTTTCTCCACCTCTCTTGCTGAGCCCTGGGCAAAATTGAGGATGAAGGAAAGTTTGCCCACTTTATCATGGTTATGTTCTCTTGTGTTAACTAATTACTCTGACCCTGGCTGCCCCTCAACCTTTTGGGTCATGGGCATTGAAGGGGAAATTAAGGGATGTCTCCTTACATACCCCCTCCCCTGCCTACTTGAGGATCTGCTGTTTGAACACTTGTTCCTTATGCTCTCCTCTGGCCCTGCCCCCTTTTTGGTGAAATTGGGGAGCCAATTTTCTCTAGTTAAACCTCCCAGCTCCCTTTTCCTCTGTTTACCAGACCTCCTAATGTTCCCCCAGAGGGTAGGAGAGCCAAACATTTGGGATCAGAGAATTCCTGAGCAAGCTACTTCTGCCACTCCAGTCATAGTTCCCCTCCAAGATCCCAAAGTGTTCCCCCATCACAGTCAATATCCAATTAAGCCCAAGGCCTGGGAGGGACTACAACCATTAATTGGTACTCAAAGCCCTGACTCACTCCCTCTAGAGTGGGGCCCTGACTAGGCTAAAGCTTTTGAGACTTTGAGAACTAAATTGACCACAACTCCAGAATTAGCTTTACTGAATCTAGAAAAACCTTTCATTCCATATATTGATGAAAGGAGAGGACAGGCTTTGGGACTCCTAACCCAGTCCTTAGAACATAACCCCAAGCCAGTTGCCTGTTTTTCAAAACAATTAGACTCCATGACAGCTACAGCCATTCTAATTGAGGAAGCTTCTAAACTTCTAGTTGGCCAGCCCTTAGAAGTTCTGACTCCATATGGAATTAAGAGCATCCTAGTAGCAAAGAGTCACCAGTACCTGGCTAACAATGGGCTCATCAAATATCAAGCCTTGCTCTTAGTTACCCCTGACTTAATTTGGGTGTGCTACACACTCCCAAACCCTGAAGTGGTGTGGTACACAGAACAAGTGGTTAAGAGAGCTAGGCACATCATAGTCATTCTCCACCACATCATAGAGGTCAAATCCCCAGACCCTGGCTTATGCCAGGGAAATACTCCTTTCTCTATACTCTTATACTCCCTGTTTGGTTCTTGTTTGCTTAACCTCCTTGTCAGTTTTGTCTCCTCCAAGGTTGGAGCCATCAACTTCCAGATGACTTCTCAGACTATGTACCCCTTGAATGGGACCCATTGAGGCAGGGACAGCTCTACATTCCTTGCCAGAAGGAAGCAGTTTCAGAAGCTGAGACTTTCATCCCTGGCCTCAAAAGAATTTGGGTCTAATTAATTTGAGGGGGTTATGATGGGGTTTAGGCTGTGGGAACCCCCTTGAATCCCACCCTGAATCTTCCCACTTGATCTGGCTTTTCATGCCCAAATAGCCTAGCCTAGGCTTCCATGGTCTGGATACCTCTGGATTGTCTTCTGGCTGTTTCCCATGATCCTGATTGAAATATCTTTTCCCTGGCTCTGTTACCCTAGCCCTCAATCATCTGTCAGTCTCCATGTAGCCTTCAGCTATTTCCCACCATGAAGTCTGACCTCACCCCACTCACCCCAGTCCACCCTAAACCCCTCCTCCCATCATCCCAGACTACTCAACCACCCCTCAATCCCTCCCACAATCTTTCTGTATATAAGTCTCATCTTGCCTCCATGAAGGAGCTCAGATTCAATCTAGCTCAACTCAGATTAATCTGGCCAACTGGCATTAGCATCACAAATGCTCAGGCTCTTTAAGGGTCTACCCAATATTGTGAATCTTTAATAAATTTTGTTTTTCCTTGGCAAAAAATGAATAAACAAACAAACAAACAACAAAAAACAAAAAAGAGTTCTGACTATAGAAAGTTGCTATGGTGACAAGATCAAAACATAAACACAGAAGAGGACAACAATGCAAAATGCCAAAATGCAAAGCCTGAGAATGGAATATGAATTGATTTGAAGCCCCAAAAGCCTTCTTGAAAGAGCTCAAAGGTATTTTAAAAATCAAATAAGAGAGGTACAAGAAAAATTGGGAAAAGAAGTGAAAGTTATGCAAGAAAGGGTCAACAGGCTAGAAAAAGGACAAAAATTGACTGGAGAAAACAATTACTTGAAAAATTCAATTGGCTAAATGGGAAAAAAAAAACACTGAGGAAAATGACTCCTTAAAAAGCTGAATCGGAAGAATTGAAAAGGAGGTACAAAAGCTAACTAAAGAAAATAATTCCTCAAAAATTAGAACTGGAGAAGATGGCAGCTAGAAAGCAGATACTCCCTTGAGCTCTCCCCCAAACCCCTCCAAACACCTGTGGAAAATGGCTCTGAACAAATTCTAGAGTTGTGGAACCTACAAAAAAGCAGAGGAAAGCAGGTCCCCAGCCCAGGACAGGCTGGATGGTTGCTGGGAAGGGTCTATTGCATGGTGCTGGGAGCGGAGCACAACCCAGAATGGGCCATACCAGGACCAATCTGACTGGGAGTCAGGCAGAGAAGGGTGTAGGGCCATAAATCACTGAGCTGTGGCAGTTACCAGATTTCTCAACCCACAAATGCCAAAGTTGACTGAGCAGGTTAGTAGGAAAACTTCTGGATAGAGGAGAGAGAAGTACACAGTCTGGGCCCAGCCCCTGGGGGTGGCAGGGGTGGTGCAGTGGCAACAGCAGCAGGAAGCTCCTGCACCTGCTTCCAGAACTCCAGCTGCTGTTGTTTCTGGCCCAAGGTCCACCCGGTAGGAGGGATCAAGCAGAGGATCAGACCAGGAGTGCAGGGAGTGCTTTGCTGGTGCAGAGGCAGGGTTCTCTTGCTTTGCCCTGCTTGGATCTGGGTCATTGTACTCATTGGTGGTTTTGGGGGGAGGAGGAGTGTTGGTGTGGCAGAGCTTGTGGTGATGGTGGAGTAGAAGTAGCTCTGAATACAGCAGCACAAAATCACTTCAGCTTGGGACAAAGTATTCTCCACTCTACAAGCAGTCATACACTGACAAAAAGCTAAAGGGTCAAGTAGTTGTCTGGGAAGATGAACAGGCAGAGAAAATGGACTCAGACTATAGAATCTTTTTTTGGTGACAAAGAAGATCAAAACATACAACCAGAAGAAGTCAACAAAATCAAAGAGCCTACATAAAAATCCTCCAAGCAAAATATGAATTGGTCTCAGGCCATGGAGGAGCTCAAAAAGGATTTGCAAAAGCAAGTAAGAGCAGTAGAGGAAAAATTGGGAAGGGAAATGGGAGTGATGCAAAAAAAAATCATGAAAAACAAGTCAATGATCTCCAAAAATACCGAAGAAAACAATACTTTAAAAACACACCAACTCAAATGGCAAAAAGAGCTCCCAAAAGCACATGAGGAGAAGAATGCCCTGAAAGGCAGAATCAGCCAAATGGAAAAGGAGGTCCAAAAGACCACTGAAGGAAAAAAACACCTTAAAAGTTAGATTGGAGCAAGTGGAAGCTAGTGACTTTGTGAGACATCAGGAAATTATAAAACAGAACCAAAGGAATGAAAAAGTGGAAGACAATGTGAAATATCTCATTGGAAAAACCACTGACCTGGAAAATAGATCCAGGAGAGATAATTTTAAAATTATTGGACTACCTGAAAGCCATGATCAGAAAAAGAGCCTAGATATCATCTTTCAAGAAATTATCAAGGAGAACTGCCCTGATATTCTAGAGTCAGAGGGTAAAATGGAAATTGAAAGAATCCACCAATCACCTCCTGAAAAAGATTCCAAAAAGAAAACTCCTAGGAATATTCTCACCAAATTCCAGAGTTCCCAGGTCAGGGAGAAAATACTGCAAGCAGCCAGAAAGAAACAATTTGAGTACTGTGGAAATACAATCAGGATAACATAAGATCTAGCAGCTTCTACATTAAGGGACTGAAGGGTTAGAATATGATATTCCAAGATTTAAAAGGAGCTACCACCTAAGCCAAGAATCACCTACCCAGCAAAACTGGGTATCCTGCTGCAAGGCAAAATGTGGACCTTCAATAAAATAGAGGACCTTCAAGCTTTCTCAATAAAAAGACCAGAGCTGAATAGAAAATTTGACTTTCAAACATAAGAATCAAAGAAGCATGAAAAAGTAAACAGGAAAGCAAAACCATAAGGGATGTACTAAAGTTGAACTGTTTTGTTTACATTCTTACATGGAAAGGTGATGTGTGTGAGTTATGAGACCTTTCTCAGTATTAGGGTAGTTGAGGGGAATATACATATATAGACAGAGGGCGCAGTACGAGTTGAATAGGAAGGTATGATATCTAAAAACATAAAATTATATTAAGGGGTGAGAGAGGAATATATTGAGAGAGGGAGAAAGGGAGAGATAGAATGGGGTAAATTATCTCACATAAAAGTAGCAAGAAAAAGCAGTTCTTTTGGAAGGGAAGAGGAGGCAGATGAGGGGGAATGAGTGAATCTTACTCTCATTTGATGGGACCTGAGGTGGGAATAACATATGCACTCAATTAGGTATCTTACCCCACAGGAAAGTAGAGAGAAGGGGATAAGAAAGGGGGAATGAGGGAATGGAGGGCAGAGTGGAGGAGGAGGTAATCAAAAGCAAACACTTTTGCAAAGGGACTGGGTCAAGATAGAAAATTGAATAAAGGGGAACAGGATAGGTTGGAGGGAAATATAGTTAGTCTTTCACAATATGATTATTGTGGAAATGTTTTGCATAATGATACATGTGTGGCCTATGTTGAATTGCTTGCCTTCTTAGGGAGGGTGGGTGGGTAGGGAAGAGGGGAGAGTATTTGGAACTCAAATTTTCACTAGCAGATGCTCAAAAAAAGTTGTTTTTGCATGCAACTGGGAAATAAGATATAGAGGTAATGGGGTATAGAAATCTATCTTGCCTCATAACAAAGTAAGGGAAAGGGGATGTGAGGGTGAGTAGGGTGACAGAAAGGACGGGTGACTGGGAAATGTTTCAATCAGAATATAGCCATCTTGGAGTGAAATGGGGAGAAAATTTGTAACTCAAAATCTTGTGGAAATCAATGTTGAAAACTAAAAATATAAAATAATAAGAAAATATGAAAATTTCAAGTAAAAAATTAGAATTGGTCAAATGGAAGCTAATGGCTCTATAAGACATTAAGAATCAGTCAAACAAAAATAAAAGAATGAAAAAAATAGAAAAAAATTCAGAATACCTCATTGGGGGACAAAAAGAAATGATCTATAAAAGAGATCCCAGAGAGATAATTTAAGAATCATTGGACTACCTGAATGCCATTATCAAAAACAGAGCCTAGACATCATCTTTCAATAAATTATCAAGGAAAATTGCCCTGATATCCTAGAATTGGAGGGTGAAACAAGTATTGAAAGAACCCACCAATACTGAAAGAGAATCCAAAGTAAAAAACTCTGAGGAATATTGTAGCCAAATTCCAGAATCATCAGGTCAAGGAGAAAATTCTGCAAGCACCCAGAAAGAAATAATTCAAATAACAAGGAGCTATAGTTTTGATTACACAGGATTTAGCAAATTCTATATTAAAGGTTCAGAGAGCTTGGGATATGATATTGCAGAAGTTAAGGAAGCTTGGATTACAACCAAGATTCTACTACCACCAAAATTAAGCAGAAACTTTAAGGGGGAAAATGGACATTCAATAAAATAGGGAACTTTCAAACTTTCTTGATGGAAAGACCAGAATAAACAGAAATTTGGATCTTCAAATACAAAACTCAAGAGAAGCATAACAGGGTAAAGGGGAAAGATAAAGAAGACATAATATTCAATGTAATCAATACATCCCCACACGGGAAGATGATGCTTCTAACACTTGAGAATTGTACCTCTATTAGAGCAGTTAGAAAGAGTACACATAGACAGAGGGTGTGGGTATAAGTTAACTTTGATATGATGATTCAAAAAACCAAGGGGTGGAAAAAAGAAGAGGCACAAAAGACCTATTACACTACAGGGAAAGAAAGGAAAGAGTGAACTTTACTCTCATTGGATTTTACTCAAAGGGAGAATAACACACACACTCTGGTGGATATAGAAGTTTATTTTACCATATAGAGAAATAGAACAGGAAAGGGGAAAGACAATGGGGGGTAGTAGAAGAAGGAAGAGCTGAAGTAGGAGGGAAAGGGGAAATAAAAGGGAAGGGAGCTAATGCAACGGAGGTCAGGTTGAGAGAGAGAGTTGTCAGAAGGAAAATGCTGGTGAGGAGTGACAGAGTGAAAGGAGAGAAAAACATAAAACCAGGGTGAAACTAGGATGATGGAAATACACAACTAGCAATACAACTATGATGAACTCTCCCATAAAATGGAAGCAGACAGCAGAGTAGATTAAAAACTGGAATGCCAAAATATGTTGTTTACAAGAAACACATTTTATGGGGTGGAGCCAAGATGGCCCCTTAAAAACATCATTTTACCAGAGTTCTCACCCAAGCTCTGTCAGATATCTATAAAAAAGTGAATCTGAGCAGATTTGAGAGAGTTAGAAACTGCGAGCAGTCTGAGTGGGGCAAATTTCCAAGCCAGGAGAGTCTGAAAGGCGAATGGGACAAATCTGTAGGCCATGAGATCACTTGGCATGTGAAGCAGCTCCAGACAGCACCATAGAGGAAGCAGTTTGCTGAAACCAACCAGCTAGACAGGTTGGGAGAAAGCTGGGTGCGCAAAACCAACAGAGATCCCCAGGCCTCCTGACTGGAGTCTGTGGAAGCAATGGGAGGCAGCAGTGCAGCGCAACTGGCTGTGAGACACCAACTCCTGAGCCTTGCAGCCCAAAGGTATAAAACACATCTTGAACTTCCAGAAGACATAATGGCCAGCTAAATAGTTCTAATCCCTCACTGCACCACCCCCCCCACCCCAACCAGAGAATTCCTTGGGAAAAAAATGCTGGAATAAAGGAGACAGAAGTGGGACTTCATTGGCCAAGCAGCTGGAGTTCTTGAATCCCAGAGGATTAGAACCAGCAGGGGTCAACACCAGGAGCCCAGGTGTACCCTTGCACCACCAGGGGAAGTGGCAGACACCAGCACAAACAACAAACAGCTGAGACCATTGCTGAAGAGCAACAGTGCTGGAGAGCAGCCCCAGGGGAAGAGAAGACTTCAGGCAGCTGGAACCCTCCCCCACACCTCAGGAAACTGAAGGCTATAATACACAAAGCCAGTAACTAGACTCACAATCCCCAGAACAAGAAACCTGGGACAGAGAGCCCTGAGCCTCAAAAGCAGAAATTCACTGTAAAGCTGGGGAAAAGCTAACCAACATGAAGAAGAACACACACACACACACACACAAACTGAGGACCATTGATTCTTTTTATGGAGACAGGCATGATCAAAATATCAGTTTGGAAGAGGGTAGCAATGACACTATACCCACATCTGATACCTCAAAAGGGAATGAGAATTGGTCTCAAGACCAAAAATCATTACTGGAAGAGCTAAAGGAGAATTTTAAAAACCAAATTAGGGAGGTAAAAGAAAAAATGAAAAAAAAAACTGATGAAATCAAGTCCTTAAAGAATAAGATTGGTGAAATGGCTATGGAGATTCAGAATCTAAATAAAGAAAATGACACCCTGAGAGGTAAAATCAACCAATTGGAAAAGGAGTCTCAAAAGCAAAATGAAGACAGCAACTCATCAAAAATTAGAATTGAGCAAGTGGAAGCTAATGACTCTATGAGGCATGAAGAAATAGTAAAACAAAATGTAAAGAATGAAAAAATAGAAAAAAAAGTGAAATATATAATTGGAAAAGCAATTGACCTGGAAAATAGATCCAGGAGTTACAATTTAAGAATTATTGGTGTACCAGAAATCCACGATGAAAAAAGGAGCCTTGACAGTATCTTCGAAGAAGTTATCAAAGACAACTGCCCAGAGGTCCTAGAATCAGAGGGCAAAATAGTTATTGAAAGAATCCACCAATCACCGCCCCCCACTCACAAAGAGATCCCAAATTGAAAACACCAAGAAATATTATAGCCAAATTTCAGAATTACAAAGTCAAGGAGAAAATACTGCAAGCAGCCAAAAAGAAACAATTCAAATATTGTGGAACTACAGTTAGGATAATGCAAGATCTTTCACCTTCTACGTTAAATGACAAAAGAAATAGAAATATGATATTGCCAAGGGCAAAGGAACTGGGACTACAACTAAGGATCAACTACCCAGCAAACTAAGCATAATATTTCAGGCAAGTAGATGGATATTCAATGAAATAAGGGAATTCCAGACCTTCCTGATGAATAGGCCAGAACTCAATGAAAAATTTGATCTCCAAATACAAAACTCAAGACAGACATAAAAAGGTAAACGGGGGCAAAAACTCCACAAACCTTATTAATCAATAAGGGCAAATTATTTACATATTTACATCTTTATATAGGATTATATCATCTTATGTATGTTATATACACACACACACACATATGTATATGTGTGTATGTGTATGTATGTACGTGTATATATACATACATTATATACATGACAATCTTGAGAATAGTACAGCTATAATGACAAGAGGTATACACATAGATTATGAATGTCTGTATTAAAGGATAAAAAACATAATTAAGAGATGTGAAGGGAAGGTTATGGGAGAAGAGGTAAAGAGGTAGTAGGAAAGGATAAATTGCATCAAGTGAAGAGGCACAAAAACACATTATAGTAGAGGGAACAAAAGGGAGGGCAAAGAGCAGTACTTGAGCTATATTGTCATCAGTGTGGTTGAAGAAGTCAGTAACATCCACTGATAAGTATATAAATCTAACTTGTCCTACAGGCAGTAGGAGGAGAAGGGGGGAAAATGGGAGAGGGGTGGTCAGAAGGGAGGGAAGAAGTAGCAAGTCAAAAATGGTAAGATAAGAAAGGGGAATCAAGAGGGAGGGTAAAATGAGAAAGGCAGCAGCCAAAAATAAAACTTCGTTGAGGAGTGGAAGGGAAAGGGAGAAATAAAAGCATAAACTGGGGGGAAATAAGATAAAAAAGACACAGATAGAAATCATAACTGTGAATGTGAATGGGGTGAACTCTCCCATAAAATGGAAGCAGATAATATGCTGTTTACAGGAAACACATTTGAAAGAGGGGGATATACACAGGGTAAAGGTAAAAGGCTGGAGTAAAATATATTGCACTTCAGCTAAAGTAAAAAAAGCAGGTGTAGCAATCCTAATCTCAGACAAAGCAAAAGTAAGGATAGATTTAATTAAAAGAGATAAGGAAGGACCCTACATCCTGCTAAAAGGCACCATAAACAATGAAGCAAGTGGTATGGCATGCAAATGCTTAGAGGAGAGTTTAGGGAGTTACAGGAAGAAATAGATGGAAGATGGCTGCATGACAGCAGCGTCTTACCAGAGCTCTCTCACAAGGTCTGTCAGATTCCTATAAAAAATGAATTTGAGCAGATTTGAGAGAGTCAGAAACCGCGAGCAGTCTTCGTGGGGCAAATTTCCGAGCCGGGAGAGTCTGAAAGGCCGGAGGCACGAACCTGTGGGCCCGGAGAGTGCTCGGTCTGGAGCTGCTCCAGACCAAGGCGCAAGCGGCTGGCCGGGAAATCCACGTGGGAGACGGGCTGGGAGAAAGCTGGGCACCTGAAACCGGCGGAGATCCCCAGGCCTTCCAACACAGGACGGCAGTCTGTGGAGGCGACGAGAGGCAGCGCAACGCCACCCGTGAAGCACCGTCTCTAGAAGGTTGCAGCCCAAACGTATTAAACGCGGCTTCTTGAACTTCCGGGAGGCTCAATGTCCAGGTAAATAGCTCTAATCCCTCCCCTTCCCACCCAGAGAATTCCTCGGGAAAAAAAAAGAAGGCTGGAACTGAGCAGAAAGTAGTAGGGCTTCAGTGTTCAAATAGTAGAAGTTCATTAGTCCCATAGGGGCAGAGTCGGCAGGGGTCAATGCCAGGAGCCCAGATGTAACCTTGCTCCCCCAGGGGAAGTGCCAGACATCAGCTCAAACAACAAACAGCTGAGACCATTGCTGAAAAGCAAGTGCTGGAGAGCACCCAGGGAGCCAGGCCCCTCCTCCACACCTCAGGAAACTGAAGGTTATAATTCTGGACTCACAACCCCCAGAATAAGAAAGCTGGGACAGAAAGCCCTACGGCCCAAAGGTAGAAATTCGTTGTAAAGCCAGCAAAAGGCAAACCAAGATGAAGAAGAACACAAAAAAACTGAGGACAATAGATTCTTTTTAAGGAAGAAATAGACAGCAAAACTATAATAATGGGAGACCTCAACATCTTCCTCTCTGAACTTGATAAATCTAACCTCAAAATAAATAAGAAAGAAGTTAAGGAGGTTAACAGAATTTTAGGAAAGGAAGATATGATAGACCCTTAGAGAAAACTGAGTGGGGATAAAAAGGAATATACTATTTTCTCAGTGGTAGATGGCACATACTCAAAAATTGACCATGTACTAGGGAATAAAACCCTCACAATCCAGTGCAGAAAGGCAGAAGTAGTCAAAGCATACTTTTCAGATCATGATGCAATAAAAGTTATTTGTAATAAAGAACCATGTAACAATAAGCTAAAAATTAATTGGAAACTAAATAATCTAATTTTAAAGAAGGGGTGGGTCAAAGAACAAATCAGAGAAACAATTAATAGCTTCATTCAAGAGAATGACAATAATGAGACAACATACCAAAACTTATGGAATGCAGCAAAAACAGTTCTCAGGGGAAGTTTTATATCTCTAAATGCTTACATGAATAAAATAGAGAAAAAGGCGATCAATGAATTGGGCATGCAACTGAAAAAGCTAGAAAAAGAACAAATTGAAAATCCCCAGTTAAATACCAAATTAGAAATACTGAAAACCAAAGGAGAGATTAATAAAATTGAAACCAAGAAAACTATTGAGTTAATAATTAAAATATAGAGCTGGTTTTATGAAAAACCAATAAAATTGATAAACCTCTGGTCAATTTGATTAAAAAAAGAAAGAATAAAATCAAATTACCAGTATCAAAAATGAAAAGGGTGAATTCACCTCTAGTGAAGAGAAAATCAAAACAATATTTAGGAATTATTTTGCCCAACTGCATCCCCATAAATTTGACAACCTCAGGGATACAGATGAATAGTTACAAAAATGTAGATTGCCCAGGTTAACAGAAGAGAAAGTAAAATTCCTAAATAACCCCATCCTAGAAAATGAAATTGAGGAAGCCATCAATGTACTCCCTAAGAAAAAACCTCAAGGGCCAGATGGTTTTACACGTGAATTTTATCAAACATTTAAAGAATGATTAATTCCTATACTTTATAGACTATTTGGGAAAATAGGTGAAGAAGGAGTCCTACCAAATGCTTTTTGTGACACAAATATGGTACTAATTCCCAAACCAGGTAGAGTCAAAACAGAGAAAGAAAATTATGGACCAACTTCCCTAATGAATATTGATGCAAAAATTTTAAATAATATACTAGCAAAATGATTGCAGCAACTTATAATGAGAATAATATACTATAACGAGGTAGGATTTATTCCGGGAATGCAAGGATGGTTCAATATTGGGAAACTATAATTGATCATATCAACAACAAAACTAGCAGCAACCATACAATCATCTCAATAGATGCAGAGCAAGCATTTAACAAAATACAACACCCATTCCTATTAAAAACACTAGAAAACATAGGAATAAATGGAGCCATCCTTAAAACTATAAATCACATTTACCTAAAACCATCAACAAGCATTATTTCTAATGGGGATAATCTAGATACATTCCCAGTAAGATCAGGGGTGAAGAAAGGATGTCCATTATCACCCCTACTAATCAACTTGATACTAGAAATGTTAGCTGAAGCGATAAGAAAAGAAAAAGTAATTGAAGGAATTAGAATAGTCAAAGAAGGAACTAAATTATTACTTTTTGCGATGATATGATGATTTACTTAGAGAATCCTAGAGAAGCAAGTAAAAAACTACTTGAAAGAATAAATGACTTTAGCAAATTTGCAGGATATAAAATAAACCCACATAAATCCTGGGCATTCCTATACATTACTAACAAAGCCCAACAACAAGAGATAGAAAGAAATTCCATTCAAAGTTACTATAGATACTATAAAATATTTGGGAGTCTATCTGCCAAGACAAACCCAGGGCCTATATGAACATAATTATGAAACCCTTTTCAGCGGAATAAAGTCAGACCTAAGTAAATGGAAAAATATCAGTTGCTCATGATTAGGCTGAGCTAATATAATAAAAATGACAATTTTACCTAAATTAATCTATCTATTCAGGGTATTAATGAAAAGAAATGCTAGGGAAGGTGGCCTAGCCATACCAGATATTAAACTTTGCTATAAAGCAGCAGTCATCAAAACTACCTGGTACTGGCTAAGAAACTGAGTCATGGATCAGTGGAATAGGATAGGTACACAAAATGGAGAAGTCAATGACTATAGCAATCTACTCTTTGATAAACCCAAAGATGCCAGCTTCTGGGCTAATAATTCACTATTTCACAAAAACTGCTAGGAAAATTGGAAAAATGGTAGGGAAGAAACTACGCATAGACCAATATCTTACACCATATAACAAAATAAGGTGAAAATGGGTTCATGATTTAGGAATAAAGTGTGATACTATAAGCAATTTGGGAGAGCAAGGAATAGTTTACCTATCAGATTTATGGAAAGCAAAAGACTTCATGACACAACGAGAGATAGAGACCATTACAAAATGCAAAATGGATAATTTTGATTATGTTAAATTGAAATATTTTTGTATAAAAAAGCCAATGTAACAAATATTAGGAGGAAAGCAGAAAATTGGGAGAAAGTCTTTACAACCAATGTCTCTGATAAAGGCCTCATCTCTAAAATACACAGGGACCTGAGCCAAAGTTATAGGAATACATGTCATTCCCCAATTGAGAAATGGTCAAAGGATATGATCAGGCAGTTTTCAGAGGAAGAAACTAACGATCTCTATAGGCATATGAAAAAATACTCAAAATCACTACTGATTAGAGAAATGCAAATCAAAACAACTTTTAGGTACCATATCTCTCCTGTCAGATTGGCTAAAATGAGAATACAGGAAAATGATAAATGGTGAAGAGGATGTTGGAAAATTGGCACATTGCTGGTGGAGTTGTGAACTGATCCAGCCATTCTGGAGAGCAATTTGGAACTATGACCAAAGGGCTATAAAAATGTTCATACCCTTTGAGCCAGCAATATGACTTCTGGGGTTGTATCCCAAAGAGAGCACGCAAGTGGGAAAAGGACCCATATGTACAAAAATATTTATAGCGGCTCTTTTTGTAGTAGCAAAGAATTGGAAATCAAGGGGATGCCTATCAATTGGGGAAAGGCTGAACAAATTGTGGTATATGAATGTAATGGAATACTATTGTGCTATAAGAAATGGGGATGATACAGACTTCATAACAACCTGGAAAAACCTACACGATATAATGCTGAGTGAGAGTAGCAGAACCAGGAGAACATTATACACAACCACAGATATATGGATTCTGTGATGACTAACCCTGATAGACTTTGCTCTTCTCAGCATCGCAAGGTGCAAAGACAACTTTAAAGGACTCATGATAGAGAATGCTATCTACATCCAGAGAAAGAACTATGAGTCTGAATGCAGATTGAGGCACACTTTATGCTTGCCTTTTCTTTTCCCTTTTTTTTCTCTTTTGTTTTTGTTTTGTGTTTTTTCTTGTTGTGTTTCCTCTTTCTCATGATTCATTCCATTGGTCATAATTCTTCTTCACAACTTGACTAGTGTGTTATTCATAGAAGATATATTGGGTTCCATGCTGTCTTGGCAAGGGAGAGGGTGGGGGGGGAAGGAAAACCTGGAACTCAAAATTATGTAGAACTGAGTATTGTAAACTAAAAAGAAAAAATCTCAAAAAAATAAAGTATAAGTCTTAACTGAAAAAAAAGAAACACATTTTAAGCAGAGAGATGCACACAGAGAAAAGGTAAAAGGCTGAAGCATAATATATTTTTTCTTCAGCTGAATTAAAAAAAAGTAGGGGCTACAATCCTGAACTCAGACAAAGCAAAAGCAAAACATAGGTCTAATTAAAAGTGATAAGGAAAGAAACTACATCTTTCTAAGAAGCACCATACGCAAATAAATAATATCAATAGTAAACATATATGCACCAAGCTTCCAAATTCTTTGAGAAGTTGTGTGAGTTACAGGAGGAAATAGACAGCACTACTGTACTAGTCAGAGACCTCAACTTCTCCTTCTCAGAACTCAATAAATCTAAACATAAAATAAACAAGAAAGAATTTGAGGAAGTAAACAGAATTTCAGAAAAGTTAGATATGATACACCTCTGGAGAAAATTCAATGAAGATAGAAAGGAATGTATCTTTTTCTCAGTGATACATGACACCTATCCAAATTTGTCCATGTGTTAGGGCATAAAAACCTAACAATGCAATGCAGAAAGGCAGAAATATTAAAGGTATCCTTTATACTTAATGATGTAATAAAAATACATATAATAATGGGCCTTGGAATGATGGACTAAAAATTAATTAGAAAGTAAATAAACTAATCCTAAAAATGAGTAGGTCAAACAACAAATCAATAATTTCAACAAAGAGAATGTCAATAATGACATAACAAAATTTATATGATACAGCCAAAGAAGTTCTTAAGGGACATGTTGTATCTTTAAATGTTTACATGAATAAAACAGATTAAGAGCAGATCAATGAATTGGGTGTGTAATTTAAAAAGCTAAGGGGAAAAGCAATTAAGAACCCTAAATTAAATACTAAATTAAACATACTAAAAAATCAAAGGAGAGATTAATAAAATTGAAAGTAAGAAAACTAATGAACTAATAAATAAAACTAAAAGCTGGTTTTATGAAAAATAGATAAATCTTTGGTTAATTTGATTTACAGAAGAAGAAAAATAAATTAGCCGTATTAAAAATGAAAAGGGTGAATTGACCACCAATGAAGAGGAAATTATAACAACAATTAGAAGCTATTTCACACAACTGTATGCCAATAAATCTGACAATCTAAGTGAAATGAATGAATATTTACAAAAATATAAATTGCCCAGATTAAGAGAAGAGGAAATAAAATACTTAAGTAACACCACTTTAGTACAATAAACCGAAAAAAGCTATCAATGAACTCCTTAAGAAGAAAGTCACCAGGGCCAGGTGACAAGTGTATTCCACCAAACATTAAGATAAAGTTAATTCCTTCCTTTTTTGTGAGTCACTTGGGGATAAATGACTTGTCCAGAGTCATACAACTAGTAAATATCAATTTTCTGAGAAGCCAAATTTGAACTCAGGTCCCCCTGACTCCATGGCCAGTGCTCTATCCACTGGGCCACCTAGCTGCCCTCAGAATAATTAATTCCAATATGATATAAGCTATTTGGAAAAAATAGGCAAAGAAATAGTACTACCAAATTCATTTTATGACATAAATATGGTGTTGATACCTAAATAAGGAAGAACCAAAACAAAGAAAATTATTGACCAATTTTCCTAATGGATATTGGTGCAAAAAGTTTAAATAAAATATTAGCAAAGAGATTACAGCACTATCATAAGGACTACATGTTAAGACCAGGCAGAATTTCTACCAGGAATGCATGGCTGGTTCAATATTAGGAAAACTATTAACATAATAGACCATATTAATTACAAAATCAACAGAAATCATATGATTGTCTTGATAGATGCTGAAAAATCTTTTGACAAAATACAACACCTATTCCTGTTTAAAAACAATAGCAAGCATAGGAATAAAGGGAGAGTTCCTTTAAATGATAAACAATATCTATGCAAACCATGATCAAGCATTATCTATGATGGGGATAAGGTAGATACCTTTCTAATAAGATCAGAGGTGCAAAAAGATATCCATTATCACCACTATTATTCAATATAGTACTAGGAATGTTAGCTTTAGCAATAAGAGAAGAAAAAAAATTGAATGAATTAGAATAGGATGAGAAAACAAAAAATATCATTATCTGTAGATGACAGTATAGTATACTTAGAGAATCCTAGAGACTGAACTAAAAAATTACCTGAAACAATTAACAACTTAGGAAAGTTGCAAGATATAAAATAAACCCCATATAAATTATCAGCATTTGTATATATTACCAACAAAGCCCAGCAGCAAGAGACAAAAATAATTTTAGACAATTTAATTGTAGACAATATAGGATATTTGGGAATCTACCGCCAAGACAACCTCAGGAATACAATTACAAAACACTTTTCACACAAATAAAATCAGATCTAAACAATTGGAAATATATCAATTGCTCATGGGGTGGGCTGTTAATTTAATAAAAATGTCAATCCTACCTAAGTTAATTTACCTATTCAGTGCCACAATAATCAAACTACCAAAAGTTATTTTATTCAGCTAGAAAAAATGATAACCCAATTTGGGCATAACAAAGGATAAAAATATCAAGGGAATTAATGAAAAAATGCAAAGGAAGGTAGACTCACCATACCAGATCCAAAACTATAATCACCAAAACTATTTGGTACTGGGTATATATAGTGGTGGATCAGTGGCATAGGTCAGGTACACAAGACACAGTAGCCAATTTCTATGGAAACCTACTGCTTAATAAACTCAAAGACTATTGATTCTGTGATAAGAACTCACTATTTGACAAAAAACCTGTGGGTAAACTGGAATATAGGATGGCAGAATGTAGGCATATACCAACATCTCACACCTTATACTAAGAAAAGGTCAAAATGGGTACACCATTTAGACATAAAGGGTGATGGATGGCCAAATTAGGACAGCAAGAAGTAGTTTACATGTCAGCTATGGAGAAGGGAAGAATTTATGACCAAGCTAAAGATAGAGAATGTTACAAAATGCAAAATGGATAATTTTTGTTACATGAAAATAAATTAAAATAAAAAGGTTTTGCACAAAGAAAATCAATATAACCAAGATTAGAAGGAAAACAGAAAGCTGAGAAACAATTTTTATAGCCAATGTTTCTGATAAAGGCCTCATTTCTAAAATATATAGAGAACTGAGTCAAATTTGCAAGAATGTAAGAATATAACAATATGATCATTCCCTAATTGATAAATGGTCAAAGGATTTGAATAGGCAGATTTCAGATGAAGAAATTAAACCTATTTATAGTCAAATGAAAAAATGCTCTAAATCATACATGGATTAGAGAAATGCAATTTAAAACAACTCCGAGGTAGCATATCACACCTATCAGATTGGTTAATATGAAAAAACAGGAAAATGGTTAATGTTGAAGAAGATGTGAGAAAACTGGAACATTAATACAATGTTGTTGGAGTTGTGAACTGATCCAACAATTCTGGAGAGTAAATTAGAACTATGTCCAAGGGACTATAAAATGTGCATGCCCTTTGATCCAGCAATACCTTTTTTAGATCTGTATCTCAAAGATGTATGCATCCTCAGAAAAAAGGGGAAAGGACCTGCATGTACAAACATATCTATAGTAGCTCCTTTTGTGGTGACAAAGAATTGGAAATTGGGAGAATGCTCATCATTTGGTGAATGGCTGAACAAGTTAGGGTATATAGATGTAATGGAATACTATTGTGCTATAAGAAATGGTGAGCAGCTCGATTTCAAAAAATGTGGAAAGATTTACATGAATTGATGCTGAGTGAGGTGACCAGAATCAGGAGAATGTTATACTCAGTAATATTAATATTGTGTGATCAACTATCATAGAGTTAGCTCTTCTCAGAATTACAATGATCCAAGATAATTCCAAAAGTCTCATGATGGAAAATGCTATCCACATCCAGAGAAAGAACTATGGATTCTGAATGCAGATCAAAGCACACTATTTTCAGTGGTTTTTTGTTTTTCTTTTCTTTGTTATGGTTTTTCCCTTTTGTTCTGATTCTTATTTCACAGCATAACTAATTTGGAAATATTTTTAACATGATTATATATGTATGACCTATATCAGATTTCTTGCAATCTTAGGGAAGTGGGAGCAAAGAAGGCAAAATAGAGAGATAGAAAAATTTAGAACTTGCAATCTTATAAAAATGCATGTTAAAAACTATCTTTACGTGAAATTGGAGTAAGTAAAATATTATTAAGTGGGGAAAAGAGCTCAAATTTCACCTCTACCATATGGAGTTTCCTGATTCTTTCAACTGAATCTCCCAATATTATCTTTTATTCAATTATTTAGTACTTCCAGATCAACTTAGCTACTTGTTTCTGTGTGTGTGTGTGTGTGTGTGTGTAAAATTCTTCATTTGACTTTTTATCCTGATTAATGAGGTGAAACATAAGACAAAGAGAATTTAAAAGAGTTTATTATAAATACATCAGGGTAGTAACACATTGATGGAATAATCACTGGAGATCAGTGATATCTTCAAGGTATGGACAGCTTTTGTTGGCAACTTTTGAAGTGAGATAAAGTATTCAGATATGTCAGTATCAGTAAAAGAGTCTGGGCCCTTGCATCTCAGTTACTCCCCAAGGCAGCAAAGGAGGCAACAATTTCCAGAGTGGCATAACAACATCACAAGTAGGGGTGTGTGACAAAGAGCAGGTAATGTGAAAAGCTGCAGACTCAGTGTTGCCTTTCCCAACAGAGCCAGTGATTGACCAGCAAGGTGGAACAATGGGTCACTGAGTCAACCTAATTTCCAATAATATATATGAATGTATCCAAAGCTTCATATAACTATACATAATTATGTCATCTATGCCTATATGCACATGTACACATATATAGTTTATTATTTTTTTCTTGTTATCACCAGTTTGACATATGGCTTATCAAAGATTTGTCAATGGAAGTGATATTCATGTGTCTAGTCCAACCTTCATCTTTTTTTCAGTAGGAAGTAGCTGTGGCCCAGAAAACTTATGGCTCCATGCCATCTCCTTTTCATTTCTATACCATAGTGTGTGCTAGCCTTGCTCATTCTGGCCACATGGTACCCTGTATCTTTCCTGGGAACTTACACCCTGAGAGGTGAGCTTTAGCCTTATTATATAGAAGATAACCAGGCGACTTTTCCTGCCCTTACCAAACCACGCTACCATGTGTATATCTTCATTCTTTTTTTTCAAACCTAGAACTCATATGTTGAATCTAAGGTCCTTGAGGGCAATAACTATATTGCTTTCTTGCTTTTGTATCTCCAAAATTTAGCATGGTTGATGGCACATAGAGGGCACTTAATATTTTTTTTTCATCCTTTCGTTAAGAAGCTTGGCCAAAGTTATTAAGGCAATAAGTGGCAGAACTATGGTTTTAATCTAGGCTTTCTCACTCCAGTTTCAGTTTTTGTTTCCCCACAGAGAGCTGGAGGCACAGTGGTTAGAGGGCTGGGCCAGAAGTCAGGAAGACGTGAGTTCAAAGGCAGTGTCAGACCCTTAGTAGCGGCTATGTGACTGAGGTCCTTTCTGAATCTAAACTTCCAAGCATTCAAATTATTGCAGAGAACACAACTCAGATGGGCTGACCACATTGTTTGAATGCCAAATATACATTTGCAGAAAAGACTATTTTACAGAGAACTCACTCAGGGAAGGCACTCACATAAGGTCAGAAGGAACCATACAAGGTTACTCTCAAGGTCTCTCTGAAAAACTTTGTAATTGATTGCATGACATGGAGATGCTGGAAAAGGCCCATTCAACACGGCGTGCTAGCATCAAAGAAGGTGCTATGCTCTGTGAGCAAAGCAGCATTGTGGTAGCTCAAAAGAAACATGGAATGAAAAAAAAATTTAGAGACACTTTCACCTCAAATATTCATGTGGACAAAAATATTCATATTTGTGCCTTCCTTGCTCATATTGGTTTGATCAGACATAGTCAGACGTTCTGTTCCTTGACTCCAACATAATGGTATCCAGAATGGACAACAGCCAACAAACTGTGACACTGGCCAAATCAAATAACTGCTACTGCCTCAATCATAAAAAATAGGATAACAATAGCACCTACCTCCCAGGGTTACTGTGAGGGATTAAGTAAGATAAAATTTGTAAAACACTTAGCACAGTGTCTGGCACATAGTGTGTTCAATACAAGTGCTTTTTCTCTTCTCAAACATCCCCTCTCCTGCCATACCATGATCTTTCCCAACAGTATATTTTCAACTACTTCAGAGCTAACTTTGAAGAAGTTATGCATTTTTTTAACAATTTCTACTATCATGATGACCCTATGATTTTATAACCATCTGTGACCCTTACCTCTATTCTGAATTTTCCATCCATACTTCCACTGCCTACAAAGTATCTCCACTCTGAGTGTCACACTCACTACAAAATCAGTTGGTCTCAAACTGATCTTATGATCTCCCCATCCAAACCAGTAGCCCCTCCAGATTTCCCTATTTCTGCCAATGGTTTCCCCCCACTCTGGGTTCTGTTTACTGATTATAGAAACAGCTTCTGGGTGGAGGTAAGGATGGATGAGAAAGGCAAGATCATGGAATCAACCTCTTGGCTCTCTTGAAGATGAATTCTGATTGTTAATAGCAATAGGAAATGGTGGCAGAGCTGGGATAAGAACCCAGCTTTTAATTCAATAAATATGAATTAGGCCCCAACTATGTTTCCATTGCCCGTAGTTCTACTACTTAGAATAATAGAGCTAGAGTTGAAAAGAACCTCAGGGGTCATCTTATCTAATGCACTAGTTTTACAGATGAAGTGCTTGAGACACAGGGAGCATGAGTGATCTGCCCACACAGATAATGGACATTAGAAGTACGAGTTGGACATTTAACCCTCAATCCAGGAATTTTTTCCTCATATTTAGCTGCAAACTTTCTCCCTACTTCCTTTTCTCTAAATATAAGGCACAGGAACTACCTAGGAATTGTAGCTATACAAAAATGTTATAGGCAACCTTAGGGAGTAATAATTAGAGCCCCAAATAGTAACTTTTGTAGCTGAAGCAAGGAGAGAAGATCATCTAGAATGGGTAACTGCAGGAAGGAAGTGTACTCTAGCATGCTGCAAAATTTCTAGGTTATTAGTGTATATGAAAGGAAACTTGAGATGGTACTGTCCTCAACCTCTAAATTTCTCAGCCAAAGAAATTTCATGACTCACAGCAGTAGATATGGGCAGTGGAGGAAGAAGAGGAGGAGGAGGAGAGAAAGAAGAGGAGGAGGGAAAGAAAGAAGAAAAGGAGGAGGAGAAGAAGGAGGAGGAGGAGGAGAAGAAAGTGGAGGAGGAGCAGGAGGAGGAGAGAAATAAAGAAATATGCCTCTAGAAGATGCTATCTGGCCCTCTAAATCCCCGCCTTGAGTTAAGGTCCTGATATTCCTCTTTTATCTCTCTGCTATTTTTTTTTTGCTCTGTTCATGAATTTCCTGTCACTGGAGGTTTCTAAATAGAAATTGCATGACCATTTTTCAGGGCTGTCATAGGTGAGATTTATGCATTTAGTGGAATTGGGGTGCGGATGAACCAGATAATCCTAAAGGTTGCTTCCAACTCTGCCACCCTAATAAATTCCAAAGGGTCCTGAATACCAGGTTAAGAAGGTTGATATGCAGATAGCTCTGTCACTTCACAATTTCTTTTTTTGGAGTCAAGAAATCTGGAAAAGTGTGATGGAGATAGTAGAAAGTGTTTTTTTATTCAGACCAGGGCATATTAACTCCTATTTCTTTTTTTTTAATGGGAAAAAAAAAAACCTAAGCTAACATGATTCCAGACATGGCCATGTCCCTCACATTTGCTATTTACATTTAAGTCCAAACTTCTTGCCCAGTGACTCAGCCTGACTGCATGTGCTATGATTTCCTCTCATTGTGAAGATCTTTATTTTTTAACCAGGCCTTTTTAAAACTTTCCTCCGCACTAAGGAGATAGTCACATTTGAAGTCATAAACTAAAGTTAAGCCAAAAAAGCAGGTGAATAATTCTGAGAAACTCACTTGGATAAGTGAGAAACAGTTTCCACCTTTCTTAACCAGATCAAGGTTAAAAGAATTTTCTTTAGCACTTCTCAGAACATAACATGTCCTTAGAGGTGATAATTAAGTATAAAAAGTTGCGTAAGATTGTCAACTCAATTATCCAACCTAAAAGGGAGGGGAATGATGTCAAGTGAGAAATAATTCTCCAGTGGGTTCTTTTAGATGAGGAATATTTCTTATACTGAAATGTCTGTATCATATGGATGGGACCTGGACACGTGGTTTGTTGGTATATGGAACTCCCTGGTGAAAGAAATTCCTTTCACTAATGCAGCTCAGCAACTACTGTATGCTCCTAAATGGTTGCCAAAAGCACTGAATGGTTAAAGGTCACACACACCCTGTCAGAGGTGGGACGTAAGCCCAAGTCTTTCTGGCTTTGGGGCCAACTATCCTGTATGCCATGCTGCTGCTACTCATATATTTTGGGATTTTAAAGTATACAAAGTATATGAAGAACTCTGGCCAAGTCACCTTAGCTTCTTGGTTCCCTAAGGCAATTTTCTAAAACTATACATTACTAAATAGTCTATCTATAGTGGTTAAGGGAGTATTGAAGCAAAAAAGACCCGAACACAGGTGAAATCACAGGAAAATAAAAAGGAAAAAATAAAAGTGAGAAATATTAAAATATAGACAATACATATCCTTGGGTGGATAGGGAGTTAGAGACTTTTAAAGTATCTAACAATTCTTAATATACAAGAACCTTGGAGAAGTCATTTTTAACCTCTTTGTAGCTCAACGCAAATTTCTAAGACTAAATTACAGAATTGCCTATCAGCTTCAGTGAAGGATTTTTCCATACTGGAAGTTCCCACTCTGGGGAAAATGGAGAAAGGGCAGGAACAATCACAATTTTCATCATGTCTAGTAATACCCTAATTTAAAGATGTATCAGTGGACAAGGCTTTTTGCAGATTTCTCCTTGTTAAGTCTTTAAAATTAAAAAAAAAGAAAAGAAAAACATTTAACCACAAGGATCATCAGTGGTACATTTTCCAGTGAAACATGAATGACTTCTTCTGTCCACTCTATCCAAGTTTCATTTTATTGCCTCATCATGCCCTGTAGGTCGTTGGTTTTCTGAGCACAGTTATAAGCAATGGCAATTTTTCCTGAAAAGGAATGGCTTTAGTACAGGCATATCCATAGTCTGTATGTCTGTAGTCTAAGATGCACCTCAGATAATTGCAGAAAACTGTCATTAGAAGGTGGACTACAAGGTGATAATTTGGTGGGGGAGATAGGGGAACTATACTACTTATGAAGAGTATTTTTGCATTGGTTGAGGAGAAAGAATGCAGATAAAAACATGGATCCTCTGCAGGAATGAAATCCTAACTTTTTTACTTTAAACCTTTAAGATACGTATTATAGTTACCTAATACCAAATACCCATGTGAAGACAGGAAAAAATCAGCTCTTCAACAGTCTTTTTTTAAATTTCAATAAACATAATTCAATATAGTTGGTCTGCTTTCTAATCCTATTTGGGTTTTTTTTTTTGCATTTGACATTATTCTGAGAAGGGCTCCAGAGGATTCACCGCATTGACAAAAGTGTTAGCGACAAAGAAAAAAATTATGAACCCCTTATTCAACTTCTTATGACTATTGGAACTTGTATAACAGACTGGATTTTTGTTCTTTCATATAAAAACAAGCAAAAAGAATACTGAAGATAGCTTAATACAGACAATTATATCACCTTAGCTTAACTTTAACGTCCACTGTATAATCACTTGTCAGGGATCTTGTTGAGATAATTCTTCAAAGACTTGGCTAGATGCTCTCTGAGCTACAACTATAAGATCATATAATTCTGTTTAATGGCAAAGTCAGCTTCTTATTCATCATTATATCTTATCTGGCACCCAGTACCTAGCCATATAAATGACATATGCTTAGAAATGTTTACTGAATTAAGGAATGAACAAATGCAACTTTCCAACATGAATTACAGAGCATTAAAGCAAAAAAAAAAATCTTGCTTTTATTCCAAACAACATTAGAATCTCACACAGAAGAACCTTACATGTGTAATATAGACCATTATGGGGGAAAAACTTATCAATTCCAATTTTTTTTGGCATTTCTCATTAATATAATTCATATTTCAACCAGTCAATAAACATTTATTAAGTGTTCACTATGTCCCAGGCACTTTGCTAAGTGCCTGGGAAACAAAAAATTACAGAAGACAATCCTTGCATATATTAACCTCACAATCTAATGGGGGTAGACTGTACAGAGGGATTATAAGCAAATATGTACAAACATGCTATATACAGGATAAATAGTAAAAAATAAGTGATGAAAGACACTAGAATTAAGAGGCACTGGAAAAGGCTTCCTATAGAAGGTGGGATTTTAATGGGAACTTGAAGGAAGTTAAGGAAACTAGGAGGCAGAGATGAGGAAGGAGAGCATTCCAGACATGGTGGGGGAGGGAGCAAGGGAAAACTCCCAGAACCAACAGATGGAGTTTCTCTTTCGTGGGACCAGAGGGATGCCAATGTCACTGGATTGAAGAGTATGACTCAATCCTGCCCTACCAGTCTCTAATAGTAGGGGACGCAAGGATAAGAGAATTAGCATTTTCATAGCCTCTATTCTGTTTCAGGCATAAAGCTAAAATCTTTTTTACAAATATCTCATTTGATACTCACAATAGCCCTAAAAAGTAGTCATTATTATCTTCTCTTTTACCGTTGAGGTATATAAAGTGACTTGCCCAGGGTGACACAGCTAGCAAGTATCTGAGGCTGGATTTGAACTCAGGTCTTTGTGATTCCAGGCCCAATAATACAATGTGTGACATAGAGAAAATTTTTAATAGTTGTTGACTGACTTTCATATGAAAACATGAAGTTTTTATTTTTATTTTTGTTTCATAGGAGTTAATGGAAATAGAACCTTCATTTGATCCCAAGAAAGTAATAATACCTCTAAGGGAACAATTGTCCCTTCAGAATCACATTTCTGTATAGGCACTCTCACTTAGGGAGTGTTTACTGTTCCCGTACATCAGTGCTCTCCTCTGTATTTGGCTTGACTCTCAGTTCTCCCCTTCCACCAATATCAACAGGCTGCACAAATCACTGCACCTCCCTCATTATCACATTGACACTGTCGCCTCCCTCCAGCCCCCAGGCTCTGCTTTTTGCTACTCAGCTCTCATTGCTTATTATTTTGTTGTCCTGTTTAGGTCTCTGTCTTCAAATAATGCTCATCCTTATCCTCTTTTCAAGGGGACTTATTCTCTAGCTTGGCCGAAGTGGGACATATTAACATGGATGCTTTAAAAAAATAGGCTAAAAATCCCAACACTTAAAAAAACAATCTTTTGTCCACATTCTCATAGTGTCAAATTTCACATGATAGCATACTTGGGGAGGAGCAGGGGCATAGGAATTCTTAGATGGCTCAGTAGATAGATCAGTGGGCCTGAAGTTAGGAAGATTCACCTTGCTAAGTTTAAATTGGGCCCCAGATACTTACTAGCTATGTGCGTCTAGGAGAGACAATTAGCCCTGTGTACCTCAGTTTACTCACTAGTAAAATGAGCTGGTAAGGAAATGACAAACTACTCCAGCATCTTTGCAAAGAAATGTCCAAATGAGATCACAAAGAGTTGGACGCGAGTGAAAAAAATGACTGAATGACAGCAACTATTGAAATAAGTCTTTTTATTCAACCCCATTAACGTGATGCATAAGTTTCATTTATCCCCAGGACTTAATGGGTACAACCATCTTCACTAGATCTGTTTTGGGGATGCATACTGGATTTCATTCCTGTTATGACTTTGTTCCATATCTATCTGGGGAAAGTTGTGGTAGGGTAGACAAATGACTTTCCCCTCCTTCTGAAGTGGAGAGACAGCATCACCATTTCCTTCCAGTGTGGGTGACTCAAAGCTGAAAAAAGGTAGGAATTTGTTATGCCTGCTCTATAAATGAGTGTCCAGGAAGCATTGATATTTTGTAGTTGGTCTGTTGAAAACCCAGCTTTCCAACGTCACAGGATTACTATATGAATTAAATGAGTTAATAGATGTGAAAGCAAAATGAAGGAATGGTGTTAGCATAATTTACTCACTTAGGGAAAAATAATTCAAAGCAAATGTGTTCAATAGAAGATGAATCTCCAGTGCTATCCAAAGGACAGCACATTGCTAAGCTACAAATAATAAGAAAATGGATTATGATAGCTGATGTTTATCTAGCTCTTTAAGGTTTGCAAAACATTTTACATATATCATCTCATTTGATGCACAATAATTCTGGCATATAGGTATTATTATCATGCCCAATTTTACAGAAGAAAAAACAAAGTTCCAATAGTTTAAAGGACTTGTCCATGAACTCACAGTTCTTTAGGGACTTACTCAGAATTTGGAGCTAGTTTTTCCAGAATGCAAATGCAGAAGTCTATGTACATTAACAGTGGAAGCCTTTACTCTTTGAAGCCCCCATCCAAATGCAACTGACATTTTCCAGACTGCTTTATGATGAGATCTGGCAGAATTGTAACCAACCAACTCAGTACCCAAGGCAAACATAACAAAACATGTTCTCAAAGCATTTTTTAAAAACAAGTTTGGCTATTGGCAGGGAGAGACCCTGGAATACTGTCACCTATGGACAAACACTTCTCAGGAGACAACATCCAGTAAATCAAATGTTTTCTCTTTACTTTTCAAAAAAGTTTTACCTCATCTCATCAAGTCATCCAAAACCATGCTAATTAGAGATTCATTTGAGCTCACAAGTTACATCTTTCAAATGCCAAGAAGAGTTAAGGGTGTCTCTGTCATTCACATCTTGGTTTTATCTAATTGATTTTTTTCCCTTAACAACCTAGCTGAGATTAGCCATATTGAAGGAATTTGAATTTTATTGAGAAATGATGAGGGAGGATGATTTGACACCACAAGTAGAGAGCAAGAGTGGGGAACTTTGTGAACCAAGAGGAGAGGATATAACTGTCAGGTATTTCAGAGAAGAAAGGTAAAAGGTGAAAAGAAATCAGTGTACCAAAAAGAAAGTGGGAAATGGAATGGTGAAAAGAAAATAGATGTAGAGTTGGAGGACTATTGAAACCATGGGCAAAATGACTTGACTTTTCAAGACCTCTATTTCCTCAACTGTAGATAGATATGATGCTATTTAAGGTCAATTTCAGACCTCTATTCTGTGATCTAGTTTGTGTGTGTGTGTGTGTGTGTGTGTGTGTGTGTGTGTGTGTATGTGTATGGTGGGGCAGGGGAGGAATGGAAGGATTAAATACTTTTCCTTCTCATAGATGTGTGATAGAACTAACCTTGGAGTTAGGAAGACCTAAATTTATTTTACCTCAAATACTTCAGTCAGTCCTTCATCAAGCATTTAATAAGTGCTTACTCCATATACCAAGCACTTAACTAAACATTAGACACATAAAAGTAGACAAAAATATGTTGTCTGGCCTAGAGCCATTCATATTTTACTGAGAAAGGCGAGCTTCAAATCACTATGCAATTTCTAGATAGATAGATGATAGATAAACAGAGAGAAACAGATGAATAGATAATTGGGGTGGTGGAAAACTGGGAAATGCCTCCTACAAAATATAGGGATTGAGCCAAATTTTGAAGGCAGATAGGGAAGGAAGGAGGGGGCTAGAAGATTGCACACTTCAGACCTAGGGGACACCTACTGAAAAGGTATGAAGTAGGGAGATGGTACGCTGTGTTCAAGAAAGATTGTGAAGCCAGTGTAACTAGCAAGAAAATCTATGATTTTTTTTTAGTGGGAAGGGCTTGAGGAGGTGAGAGATGAAATATACGAAGACTAGAAAACCAGGAAGGTGTTAAGTTTTAAAGACTTTAAAGTACTAAACAGATCATTTTATTTGATACTGTAGATAATTAGAGGCAGCTGCATTTTATTGAGTAAGACAATGGTGGGGGTGTGCAGAGAAGGAGAGGAGTGAACTCTCAGTTTAGGAACTCAGAATTCAGTTTAGGAAAACCACTGTGGTAACGAAATGGAGGTGCAATTTGGAGTGGGAAAGAGATTTGAGAAAGTGAAAATAAATGGAAGGCTATTGCAATAGTCCAGATGTCAGGTAATGAAGGCTTTTATCAAGGTTATAGCTTTGTGAGTGGTGGAAATAAGAGAACATATATAAGAGATATTGGGAAATTAGAAATGATAAGACAAGAGTACTGTACTCAGTATCTCCCAGACTGGGTATATGGTGTGAGTAGAAGTGAGGAGTCCAGAGTGACATATAGATTGCAAGTCTGAATAACTGATAGTGGGATGGTGTATATTCACAGTAGTAGAAAGAAAATTGGGAAGATGGGAGGGTTTGGGGGGAGGGTATGAGAATGAATAATATTTTGACTATGCTGTTTTAGATGCCTATTGGTCACCCAATTTGAGATGTCAAAAACGGATAGCATTGAAGAGAGGTTAAGGCTAGACATATAGCCCTGGGAATCATTCGTATAGGTATGATATCTGAACCCTTGCCAGCTGAGAGATCTCTTGGCAAATGGACTTTATTTTTTAATGAAATTTGAGGAGAGATAAACCTGAGATGGTGGGAAAGGAAATATCATGTGAACCTTATGAAATAATTAAAAATTTTAGGAGATACTCTGCTGTGAATAAAATAGCAAATCAATTAATGTGAAAGGATTGCTTTTATTGGAGTGAGGGGCTGGTTCAGATTATGTAGCATAAATGTATCACAGACCCAGTCAATACAGTTTCATGATTTTCTTCAGCTCAGGTCAATCACACATGAATCCAAGTTTTAAAAAAGTGTTTGGTAGTAGTAATCCAAATTTGGGGATTATCAAGAAACAATTGGTGACAGGACAAGCAGGGAGAGAAGAATATAAAATTGAATAGATTCACAAAGGGATTGAGATAGCAGAGTGAAGTAGTAAAGTACAGGCTTTGGGGACTATGATAGAAATGAAGCATAGAGAGATTGGTGGTCATGGTGAGGACAAATGACAAGGTTAGGCATCATAAGGAATAGGGAAAGAAGGAACCATAAGAGATTATGTTCAAATAAAGGAATTGAAGAATTCATGAGCATGGAAGTATAAAACAAAGGATAGATTTTGGGCATGACCAAGTTTGTGTATAGCTGAGGTAGATTAGAGGAATAGGTCACAGGAATGCAGTAGACAGAGGACCTAGGAAGTTAGGGTGCTTGAGGGAGTATCAATAATTTTTTCATACTTCATTTTTTTGTTTTTGTTTTTTTGGGGGCGGGGAGGCAGGGCAATTGCAGCTAAGTAACTTGCCCAAGGTCACATAGCTAGTAAGCATGTCAAGTGTCTGAGACCAGATTTGAACTCAGGTCCTCCTGACTCCAGGGCTGGTGCTCTACTCACTGCTCCACCTAGCTGTCCCATGTTCATACTTATTGTAAAAGATATTAGAAATGTGACTCTGGGTAAGTCCCATGCTTTTTCTTACACTTGGTTTCTTCATCTGTAGAACTGGTATAATAAATAACACCTAATTCACAGGTTTGTTGTGAAGATAAAAGGAGATAACACATGTCAAATGTTTGGCAAATCTAAAAGTGCTGTATATGTTACAGTTATAATTTTATTATAATTATTGTTGTTATAAGTATTTGAATAGAGACATGATATGTCAGACCAGAGAGATAAACTTTCAGTAGTCATGAACTCATGGTTGAAACTATAGATGGGAGAAGTGGCATGATCAGTGGGAAAAGCCCTAAACTTGGCATCAGAAAACCTGGGTTTGAGTTCTGACTCTTCTCTTTCATAGCTATGTGAGCTTAGGGAAGTCTCTTCTCTAAGTTCCAGTTTCCATTTCAATAAAATGGGGATATACTCTACTTGTATAACCTGCCCCACAAGTAGTTTAAGTACTTAAAGTGCTATAAAAATGAGTTATTATTGTCAAAAAGAATAATAAATTAAATAATAGATAGCTAAGTGACATAGTAGAACACTGGATCTGAAGTCAGGAAGAGCTGAGTTCAAATTCTGTCTTAGAAAAATACTATGTAATCTTGAACAAGTCATTAAACATCTGTCTGCCTCAGCCTCCTCACTTGCAAAATGGGGTTGAAATAGTACTTAATTCGTCAGGTAGTTTTGAGGATAAAGTGAGACAAATTTTTACAGCACTTTGAAAACCTCAAAGTGCTACATAAATGTTAGTGATCATTATTAATACTCCTATATTTTAATTATATAACCAGTCATATAAAAAGCCAGGTAGAATTGGATAAAATGCAATCTTTACCACCTCAATGTTGCTCAGGTTGATCCTGACAAACAATAACTGTTCCCAGTTTAATTTAACGAGTAGCATGTCTGAAGGAAGTAATTTATCCTTCCAGAGGCAATACTAACAAGCCATGATATGGATCATTCATCACCTGAACCTGAGAATTTCTCTGTTTTATTTTTTAGATGATTTTTTGGTCTTTCAAGATTATCAAAGAATTCAGGCTACCTTCCCTTCTGTCTCTTATGGAAGTAGGAAGATAGAATCAAGGAAATATCTGTGCCCTAATAGGTTTCCACTTTGAAGCTTTGTGACCTGGGGTCCTGAAACTTCCTCACCTAGGAGTCCTTGGCTTTTCTAGAGAAAAAAGGCTTTCTTTTAAAACCTGTGCCAGTACCACCTCCTTCTCAAAGAACTTCTCTACCTTTATGGTCAAGTTCCAGCCATTTGTCATGTCTCACTGCTCAGGGAATTCCATCTCCTGCTAAGAAATTCTAGGATTAATTTTACAGCCCCCAGGACTCTCAGGTCTGAATTATTTGAAACTTAAACTTCTGATTAATGTGAGTACCTCTGTGAGTACAGTACATGCAAGACAAGAAGGGAATGATAAAGAGGAAGAAAAAATTAAAAAGGACAAGGTAACAGCAAAGAATGGACATGATCAATTATTAAAACTCTATTCATGCCTGAGAATTTCAAAGAGAAGTGATGTGCTATAGGACTTTGAGTGGAATTTCCCTTTGCAAAACTGGAGAGGTTTTCAAGAAGCTCTAGGGTACACTGAGGAGAGGAAGATTTTTTTCAAAGTCATTCAAGTTGAGATAGTATAAAATATTTCCATATGTGAAAAATTAAGACAAATTTCCAGCTGCTTAAATCATGAAATCTAGGGCACGGGAAACATTTGTAGCTCAGACGGAATGGCACTGTGTGGGGGTCACCTTCCAGACATAGGAATGTGCATGCATATGAGATGATCAGTGTTAGAAGAGTGACATGTACAATTTTTCTCAATTATCTGCAAATCAAATCTTGCTTTTAAGCTCCTTGATAGAAACATTAGGGAATGTACATAGATATTTAATATTTCAAGGATCTGTAATTTCACCAGAGTGGGGACTTGCTCCAACAATTCAGGTTGTAACCTTGGTATATGAAGTTTATGAGTGGCTGTGGAAAAATACTGAATTGCTGGCCAGATTTCTAGTGTTTAGGCTTTTACTTAGGCTTCTGATACATGGTTCGTCATCAAGTCTATGTTTTCTTTTTTTTTAATTTAAATTTATTTATTTAACATATTTGGTTTTCAGCATTGATTTTCACAACAGTTTGAATTACAAATTTTCTCCCCATTTCTACCCTCCCCCCCACTCCAAGATGGCTTATATTCTGGTTGCCCTGTTCCCCAGTCAGCCCTCCCCTCTGTCACCCCACTCCTCTCCCATCCCCTTTTCCCTTCCTTTCTTGTAAGGCAAGATAAATTTCTATGCCCCATTGCCTGTGTATCTTATTTTCTAGTTGCATGCAAAAGCTTTTTTTTTTGTTTTCGAACAACTGTTTTTAAAACTTTGAGTTCCAAATTCTCTCCCCTCTTCCCTTCCCACCCACCCTCCCTAAGAAGTGAAGCAATTCAACATAGGCCACATGTGTATCATTAATTCCACAGTACTCATGTTGTGAAAGACTAACTATATTTTGCTCCTTCCCAACCCATCCCCCTTTATTGAATTTTCTTCCTTGACCCTGTCCCCTTTAGAAAGTGTTTGTTTTTGATTACCTCCACCACCATCTGCCCTCCCCTCCATCATCCCCCCCTTTTTTAATCTTCCTCCCTCTTCTTTCCTATGGGGTAAGATACCCAATTGGGTATGTATGGTATTCCCTCCTCAGGCCAAATCTGATGAGAGCAAGGTTCACTCATTCCCCTCTCACATGCCCTCTCCCCTCCTCCCACAGAACTGCTTCCTCTTGCCACCTTTATGTGAGATAATCCACCCCATTCTATATCTCCTTATCTACTTCTCTCAGTATGTTCCTCTCTCATTCCTTAATTTCATTTTGTTTCTTTTAGATATCTTCCCTTCATCTTCAACTCACCTTGTGTCCTCTCTCTCTTTCTCTCTCTCTCTCTCTCTCTCTCTCTCTCTCTCTCTCTCTCTTTCTCTGTCTATATATATATATATATAGATGTATATATATATACACATACATACACATTCACTTATATATATATATATATATATTTATACATAAACATATCTATATATGCATATTCCCTTCAGCTACCCTAATACTGAGGTCTCATAAATCATACACATCATCTTTTTATGTAGGAATGTAAACAAAACAGTTCAACTTTAGTAAGTCCCTTGCAATTTCTTTTTCTTGTTCTTTTTCTTGATTATCTTTTCATGCTTCTCTTGATTCTTGTGTCTGAAAGTCAAATTTTCTATTCAGTTCTGGTCTTTTCACTGAGAAAGCTTGAAAGTCCTCTATTTTATTGAAAATCCATATTTTGCCTTGGAGCATGATACTCAGTTTTGCTGGGTAGGTGATTCTAGGTTTTAATCCTAGCTCCATTCACCTCCGGAATATTATATTCCAAGCCCTTCGATCTCTTAATGTAGAGGCTTCCAGATCTTGAGTTATTCTGATTGGGTTTCCACAATACTCAAATTGTTTCTTTCCTGGCTGCTTGCAGTATTTTCTCCTTGATCTGGGAGCTCTGGAATTTGGCGACAATATTCCTAGGAGATTTCGTTTTGGGATCTACTTGAGGAGGCGATCGATGGATTCTTTCAATTTCTATTTTGCCCTGTGGCTCTAGAATATCAGGGCAGTTCTCCTTGACAATTTCTTGAAAGATGATATCTAGGCTCTTTTTTTGATCATGGCTTTCAGGTAGTACAATAATTTTTAAATTATCTCTCCTGGATCTATTTTCCAGGTCAGTGGTTTTTCCAATGAGATATTTGACATTGTCTTCCATTTTTTCATTCCTTTGCTTCTGTTTTATAATATTTTGATTTCTCATGAAGTCACTAGCTTCCACTTGCTCCAATCTAATTTTTAAAGTAGTATTTTCTTCAGTGGTATTTTGCACCTCCTTTTCCATTTGGCTAATTCTGCCTTTCAAGGCATTCTTCTCCTCATTGGCTTTTTGGAACTCTTTTGCCATTTGAGTTAGTCTATTTTTTAACGTGTTGTTTTCTTCAATGTATTTTTCAGTATCTTTTGGGTCTCCTTTAGCAAGTCATTGACTTGTTTTTCATTGTTTTTTCGCATCCTTCTCATTTCCCTTCCCAAGTTTTCCTCTACTTCTCTAACTTGCTTTTCTAACTCCTTTTTGAGCTCTTCCATGGCCTGGGACCAGTTCTTGTTTTTCTTGGAGGTTTCTGTTGCAGGCTCTTTGACTTTTTTAACTTCTTCTGTCTGTATGTTTTGGTCTTCTTTGTCACCAAAGAAAGAATCCAAAGTCTGAGACTGAATCCAGGTGTGTTTTCACTGCTTGGCCATATTCCCAACCAGCTAACTTGACCCTTGGGTTTTTCAGCAGGGTATGACTGCTTGTAGACTGAAGAGTTCTATGTTCCACGTTTGGGGGGGATGTGCCAGCTCTGCCACACCAGCACTGCTTCTTCCGCAAGAACCCCCAACCCAGACTAGGCTTAAATCCTCAGCAGGCTGTGCACTCCTGCTCTGATCTGCCACTTAATTCCTCCCACCAGGTGGGCCTGGGGCCAGAAGCAACAGCAGCTGTAGGTGCCCGACCTCTGCTGCCCCCGGGGCTGGTAGCCAAACCGAGAACTCCTTACACTCCCACAGCTTTTCCCACTAACCTTCTCTGCTGTCTTTGGTGTTTGTGGGTTGAGAAATCTGGTAACTCCCACAGCTCACTGATTTAGGGTGGTGGGGCACATTCCGCCCGGCTCCTGGTCTGGTTGGTCCGCGCTGCTCACACTGGGCCTTGCTCCGCTCCACTCCCAGCTCCCAGCTCCCAACTCCCAGCTCCGTGTGGGATAGACCTCAACCAGAGACCATCCAGGCTGTCCTGGGCTGGAGCCCTGCTTCCCTCTGCTGTTTTGTTGGTTGTCCCGTTCTAGAATTGGTTCAGAGCCATTTTTTATAGGTTTTTGGAGGGACTCGGCAGGGAGGTCATGCTAGTCCCTGCTTTCCAGCTGCCATCTTGGCTCCGCCCCCAATTCTATATTTTCAACCTTTTTGCTTGGGAGGACTTGCTACAGCTCGAAGTCTATAAGCATAGCCTTTGGGAATCCAGGGGCACCAATATTCACTCTAAGGTGAGATAACAAGGTAAAAAATTAGTGGAATGTATATTGACTTATAGATCTAGGTAGATAGATAGATAGACAGAGAAATAGATAGACAGATATATGGAGAGAGACAGAATAATATCAGACAATAAACATTTATTATGTGCCTATGATGTGCCAAGCACTAAACACCAGGAATGCAAAAGAAGACAAAATTGAGCCCCTGTCCTCAAAAGACTTGCAAACTAATGGGCAAAAAAGCCAAGTAGACAAATATATAGAAACAAGCTATATGCAAGATAAATAAGAAATAATCAACAGATGAAAGTCACTAGAATTAAGAGGAACTTCTTTAGAAAGTAAGGTTTAGCTGGGACTTGAAAAAGCCAGTGAAGCCAGAAGATGAAGTTGAGAAACGACATCATTCCAGACATTGGGAACGGTCAGAGAAAATGCCAGAAACTGCGAGATGGAGTGTCTTGTTCTTGAAATAGTCAGTATTACTGGACCAAAACATTTGTGGTAAGGGATAAGATATAAGAAGACTGAAAAGGGAGGGAGGTGTGGGGTGCTCAGGTTAAAAAAGGCTTTAAATACCAGAGGATTTTAAATTTTAAAAAAGGCATTGGAATTTTTTCTTACACAACTTATCAATAAGACAACGTGAGAGGGACTCAGGAATCCTAGAAAGTGCTTTGTTTCTCAGTTCATTTTCCAAGTATCCATTTGCTCTGATTCATTCACATTAGTAATGTCAAATAATCTTGATTTATCATTCATACAACATTAAAATTTAATTACTTTTGTCTACCTCTTTAAGGTCAAGAAGCATGCATGGGTAGAGACTAACTTCTACAGACTAAATGAAGGAGCATTTATTCCTCAACTCATAAAACAGCTAGTGTGATTTCAGGATTTAACTGTGTGTCAGAAAAATAAAGTTTGAATTTTCTCCTCGCTAAGATTCCATCAGAATGTAGTGGAGAAATGGCTGGCCTTGGAGTCACAAAGGTTTCAAGTCTTGCTTCTGACAAATATTTGCTGTGTGTCCATGGGCAAGGGGAGACACTTAACCTCACAGTACCCCAGCAAATGTCTTAAAAGTACATAAGGGAAAAAGCATGGTGCAATGAGAAGAGAACTTGATTTGGAGTTTAAAGACTTAGGTCGAAGGGCCAGTTCTGATATTTACATAGCTGTATGACTTTGCCCTACTCTCTCTGGGACTCCGTTTTCTCATCTATAAAATAAGGTGTTATGACTACAAATTTATAATCTAATGTTACATACAAATTGTTCATGGATACCAATGGAGGATGTTCTCATATAAATGAAATCTCAGGTCTTGACCACCACCTCTACCTCTACCCACCCTCCTCCCCTCAAAAGATACATGAAACTATATTAACAATGCTATGAAAAAGCAATTTATACTTTTCCAAGCATTTCCTTATAATTTTAACTCACTCTTACAAGACTACTGTAGCATAGCCAAGGTACTATTTTCCTAGTGTGAGTGATGCTGTCCTCCTCACCTAGAACCTCAGACTCTATGCTTAGAACTACCCTGGGAAGTGACAGCGAGTTTCCACTTCATCTTCCCAGGATGCGGGATTCCCTCTCACTTCCTGGTCATCTCCAACACATGAGTAAGTTCATCAGTACCAGTGTCTTGGACAGGGACTGTGGATGGAAAATTATATAGTACTAGAATTTATTTGGAAGAAAAGGGTATTATTTTGTTTTCAGGGAATTTCATCCCAAATTATTCTCCTTACACAATGCTATCATTTTTTGATTTGAACACCAATATTCTACTCATTCTTTTATTCCCTCTCTTGATCTGTGATCATTAGGGTAGGAAGCTTTTCAATTAGGGAACACTTTACAGCCTTGGTGCATATTTTATAATTTAGAGTTTTGAAGGGTCATTTGGGACAATTAGGGGTTATGTAATATGCCTACAGAAACACAGTGAGCATATGTTAGACATAGCCCTCAAATGTCCTGGCTCCCTACACATTATGCATATTATCTTTTCCATATCAAATAAGATTATGCTACAAGGCTGCTGAATCATGAAACAACACATTCTCTGAAGAATTAAAGTTGCTAGTAACATAGAGACATGAAAAGATTCATGGAGCATGAAAGTAGGCTGAAACATATTTACAACAATGATTTTGTTCAGTAATTGATATAACAGGAATCATGAAGGCTATGGGTGGTCATGTAGTAAGGGTAAAGGGAAACACAGGAATAACTAGTGTTATCTTAGTATACAAAGAATGCTAAAACACCCAGTAGAAATTTGCCAGCAAGTTTCATAAGTGCTTTGTGAAGGATTAGAAGGATATATACCAGGACATGAATTGCAAAAAGACACAGAGAATAACCCAATAAATTTAGGAAATACAAGTGTCTCTCTCTCAGATTTGAAAAAAATATAACAGAAAGATAAAAAAGAACACATTCAAATGAAAAAAATTACTGGACAAAACGACATCTTTACAGAGCCACTAGAGAATGGACATATTTCTCATCATTACAAGGAACTTGTACAAAAATCAACCATATATTAGGGCAAAGATAATGCAAATAAATGTGAAAAGACAGAAATAGTAAATACACCCTTCTCTCTTCCATTAGAATGTGAGGACTTTGAAGGTAAGAACTGTATTTTTGCCTTTTGTTGTATCCCCAATACTTAGCACAGTGCCTGGCACTTATGAAGTGCATAAGTGCTTACTGATTGACAGTCTCTCCCATATATATCTTTTTTTCTCCATTCACCTCTTGCTGTACTTACCCATCACCTCACACTTGGACAATTGCAATGAACTTCTGGATGGTTCCCCCATTCAAGTCTTTCTTTTCTCTCTCCAATCCATCTTCCATTTGGCTGCCAAAATGATTTTCTTCAAGCATAAGTCTGACAGTGTCAGCAGGTACGTATTATCTCAAGTATAAATTGCTATAAAATATATATTGCTGTATGGCATTTAAAATTCTTTCTTACTTTTCCAGACTTCCCATACTTTAAGTTCCTCTGTGTACTCTCCAATCCAGGTAAATGTCCTACTCACTCTTTCTCAAACATGATACTCCATCACCTGACACTGTGTCATTTCACTTACTATATGTACCCCATCCTTAGAGCACATTTCCTCCTCACCTCCACCTTACCACTTTCTCCAAAATTATATTCAAATTTCATCTTCTTTAAAAGACATTTGTTCATCTCATTTTACTTTTCAAGACTTCCTCTGAGATTTTCTTCATTATCTTCTCCCACTCCCCGCCCCGCCCCCCCACAGAGCAAGAAAGAGAGAATGTGAATGCCTCTATATATGTATATATATATATGTATATATATATGTACATATATATATATATATATATATGCATACACACACACATATATACACGCTTACATGTGTTGTGCATATTATCATTTGCATGTTGTCTACTCTGTTAGAATATGACTTTCTTGAGGTCAGGGATGTGTTTTCCTTTTCTGTGTTTCCCCAACTTTTAGCACAGTGCTGAAAAAGCATTAACTAGATTCTTTTTTACTGACTAAGTGCAATAATTGAGATAGGGCTTTGTAATGGTAATCAAGGAAGGACTTTTTTGCTGTTCTTGTCTTCTGGGATGTGAAGGCAACCAAGTGCCTTTAATAAGTCTCACCTTTGTTTGAATAGGGCAGGTAAAGTGGATCCCTTTTGGTCTTGTGTTTCTTAGCACTAAGGCAATGGGGAGTCATTGATTTGTGCATGATGCAGTGCTAAACATTGAGGAACTTTCCCACACCCTGGATGGTGAACCCCAAACCCTCAGGATCCTGAACAGTGTATATGTACTGGAAGGTTAGAATTTCACTTTTGGGGGTACACTTGTTGAAAGAGTGTTGGTGATCATACCCTGGGTAAGCTGTTGAAGCAAGCCCCCAGCTTTGAAAACCCAGATGCTGCTGCTTCTCTTTTTGGTACTTATGATGTGATGATTTTGTCAGACAGAAATCTGTCTGTTGATCTATTTATATTGTCTCTGTAATTTCTGTTTGTATTTGCTCTGAAGTTCAGGGTGCTTGCTTTTTACCCTGAACTAAGTGAATGGTATATGTATGTTTAATTAAAGTAAGAATGTTAACCCCTTAAAATTGCTTTCCTTAGAAAAACGGATCAAAGAATCCGTGCTGGCAGCCCTTATATGTGCTCTTATTGTTGGTCTTATTCAGCCATAGTAGCTGCTAGCAACATTGTTGGTACAGGTTTGACCTCAGAGTTTCCTGATTACAAGTCTAACATACTTTCCAAAATGAAAAAAAATATTCAAGCCTCTCCTTAACAGCTGGACCACAGGCTATGGATCTGGAAGTTACCTTAGTGGTCATGATGATCAACCACCGCATTTTAACATTAAGGACATGAAAGCCTGGAGAAATAAAGTCATTTCTTCATAGTCACACAGATACTTTGCCGCCAGATCGATTTGTGTTTTACTATACCATCTTATATTCCCTGTTTAGTACTCTGACCTCTTCCCAACTCCCAGTACCACTTTACTCTGCTCTCTCAAATAATACTTATATGCTGTTTTCTGGCTATACTCCCACATACTGCCAATGCTCTCAAATCTCTCTTCCTCCTCCTCTCAATAAAAGTCATATTCCTTCAATATGGCTACTCTCAGCTAGGGTGTTAGGACAAAACCCATTTGATTACACTAAGGTATGAATAATAGAGAGTCCCCTAACTCTTACTGGTATTTAAAAAAAAACTTATTAACTCAAATGAGTCTCTAATTAGCATGACTTTAGGCAAACCAACAAGTAAAGAAAAGACTTCTTTCCCTTTTTTAAGTGTAAAGGTCAGGTGTTTGGGCCACTGGCAGTGGTCTCCTAAGAAGTATCTATCTGTGGTTGCCAATATTCCTATCAACAACTGCACTTGTCATAAAAAATAAAATTAATTTTAGGGGATTTTTTAATGTTTGCCTCCAATTTGCCAGAGTTACAGATTTGCCAGTTTCTATCATTAAGCAATATGAAAAATTTCAGTTGCATTTGTAAGTGTGTTGAGAGGAGTAAAGACATTTCATGGTCTGATGGACTTGTAGTCAGTAAAGCCTACATTCAAACCTGTCTCATACATTTAATTAACAGTGTCCCTGAACAAGTCATTCAATCCTTCTGAGCTATGTTTCCTCAGAAATAAAATAGGCATGATTATGGTACCTATATTCTAGGATTTTTGTGAGGGTTAAATAATATGACATAGATAAAGTGTTTTGTGAACCTTAAAGAATTAGATAACTGTCAGTTTTAATAACATTTTATGATTCTATGTCAATATTATTTGTGTTAATTGTTATTAATATTATTTTGACATTGTATTTTCATTTGGATAACACCCGTGATACATCCTCCACTAAACACACTTCAATTAAATTATTTTGCCAGTAATAAAAATCAATAAATCATAATATTACCATTCTCTTACTTTTGCTTTCAAGTCTATTAATTCACTTAATTCATACAGTAGTCCTATGAGGTCCATAGGATGGATTTTATGCAGTGTGACTAAAAAGTTTCTATAGACCTTTATTATTGATTTCTATAGCAGGCATGACAAATTCCTGACCCTTCTCAGGCTCCAGACATCCACATTGGGAGGAAATAATAATGGCCGCTCTCCACTGTTATTAGAAGCAGCACAATGTAATTTGCATGCCTTATTAGAGTTGCCCCCAGAGGAAAATGGAGAAATAACAGCAACTAGGTGAAAACCAAGTCTGCTCCCCTCCAAATCTGAGATCTAGTGAGGATAGTTATATCCTTCAGGAATGGGGGAGATAGGAAGCAAATGTGGTATCAGGAGTTTTCATGGGGTTTAATAAAGAAATTTGAGTAATTCAAGAGATATAGGTTTCCATAATATGTATCCTTTCCAAGTAGTCTACCAGGGTAACAAGAGGGGAAAAAATGAATGTAACTGGATCTGGAGGCTATTATTTGGGGCTCCATCAGTCCTAAAAAGTAGGAGACTGACACACAGCTGGATGCTAACTTGTACCCCCAGAAATTACTTGAGGTACTGACATAGGCAGTTGAAAATTGGAGAAGAAAGAGAGCTTTGACTTCCAGAAGGGAGGTAGAACATATCATGGAATGTGTGACATACCCTAAAACTGTCTATGGTTAATGATGAAAGGAACTAAACTTTGAATATAGTCTCTCAGTAAAAGGAGGGATTTCAGGAGAATGGGTGGTGTGGCAAAGCACTTGATTCGATGGTGTCCCACTGAAGACAGATAGATTCTGTAATGGGATATTAATGTTTTAAAATGGTTCTACTATGCAGAGATTTGGTTCCTAGGAAGCTCAATTCCCCTAAGAGAGTGTTTTGGCTCCATAAGCAATATTAACCTCAGTAGAATTAGAAGTAATCAGAATCACACAGAAAGACTCATACATCAGCCAGGAAAGAAAAGGATTATGGGAAGGATGGGGGATAGAATTGGACCCTACACTTTGGTACATAGTGAAATTTCTACCATGGATCAATGTTTCTATTCTTGTTACATCTGTTAGAACTGATAATTTTAAGGTTGAGGCAACAAAAACAACAAAAGATGGAGGGGACAGCAGAGGGGGAATCTACAAGGTAATGATACAGAAATTGGAACTCAAACTTGGTAATTAGAAACATTAATTCCACAAGGAACAAAATGAAAGAAAAAGTGGAATAAATAACAAAAAATACAATGAGTCAAAGAACATTTTAGTAGATAGAAAAAGAAAATGATTAGAAAAAAAATGTAAAGAAATCATTCTTAGAAAAATATTAAGAGGGGGGACTTCTGGGGTCAGAGCCAAAATGGCGGCTGGAAAGCAGTGAGCTCCCCGCCAAGTCCCTCCAAAAACCTATAAAAATGGCTCTGAAACAATTCTAGAACTGCAGAACCCACAAAACAGCAGAGGGAAGCAAGGCTCCAGCCCAGGACAGCCTGGATGGTCTCTGGGTGAGGTCTATTCCACACGGAGCTGGGAGCTGGGAGCTGGGACCTAACAGACCAAAAGCCAGTTGGAGCGGCCCCTAGCCCCCTGAATCAGTGAGCTGCAGCAGTTACCAGATTTCTCAACCCACAAACACCAAAGACAGTGGAGAAGGTTAGTGGGAAAAGCTGCAGGAGGGGATGGAGTTCACAGTTTGGCCACTGCCCCGGGGCAGCGGAGGTGGGGCAGCTACAGCAGCTGTTGCTTCTGGCCCCAGGCCCACCTGGTGGGAGGAATTAAGTGGCAGATCAGAGCAGGAGTGCACAGCCTGCTGAAGATCTAAGCCCAGTCCGGGTTGGGGGTTCTTGGGGAAGGAGCAGTGCTGGTGTGGCAGAGCTGGCACATCCTCCCCAAATGTGGAAAACAGAACTCTTTAGTCTACAAGCAGTCATACCCGGTTAAAAACTCAAGGGTCAAGTTAGCTGGTTGGGAATATGGCCAGGCAGCGAAAATACACCCAGATTCAGTCTCAGACTTTGGATTCTTTCCTTGCTGACAAAGAAGACCAAAACACACAGCCTAAAGAAGTCAACAAAGTGCAAGAACCTACACCAAAAGCCTCCAAGAAAAACATGAACTGGTCCCAGGCCATGGAAGAATACAAAAAGGATTTGGAAAAGCAAGTTAGAGAAGTAGAGGAAAAATTGGGAAGAGAAATGAGAAGGATGCAAGAAAACCATGAAAAACAAGTCAATGACTTGCTAAAGGAGACCCCCAAAAATACTGAAAAATACACTGAAGAAAACAACACGTTAAAAAATAGACTAACTCAAATGGCAAAAGAGTTCCAAAAAGCCAATGAGGAGGAGAATGCCTTGAAAGGCAGAATTAGCCAAATGGAAAAGGAGGTACAAAAGACCACTGAAGAAAATACTACCTTAAAAATTAGATTGGAACAAGTGGAAGCTAGTGACTTTATGAGAAATCAAGATATTATGAAACGGAACCAAAAGAGTGAAAAAATGAAAGACAATGTAAAATATATCATTGGAAAAACCACTGACCTGGAAAATAGATCCAGGAAAGATAATTTAAAAATTATTGTACTACCTGAAAGCCATGATCAAAAAAAGAGCCTAGATATCATCTTTCAAGAAATTATCAAGGAGAACTGCCCTGATATTCTAGAGCCACAGGGCAAAATAGAAATTGAAAGAATCCATCGATCGCCTCCTCAAGTAGATCCCAAAACGAAATCTCCTAGGAATATTGTTGCCAAATTGCAGAGCTCCCAGATCAAGGAGAAAATACTGCAAGCAGCCAGGAAAGAAACAATTTGAGTACTGTGGAAACCCAATCAGAATAACCCAAGATCTGGCAGCTTCTACATGAAGAGATCGCAGGGTTTGGAATACGATATTCCGGAGGTCAATGGAGCTAGGATTAAAATCTGGAATCACCTACCCAGCAAAACTGAGTATCATGCTCCAAGGCAAAACATGGATTTTCAATAAAATAGAGGACTTTCAAGCTTTCTCAGTGAAAAGACCAGAGCTGAACAGAAAATTTGACTTTCGAACACAAGAATCAAGAGAAGCATGAAAAGGTAAACAATTAAGAGAAATTGCAAGGGACTTACTAAAGTTGAGCTGTTTTGTTTACATTCCTACATGGAAAGATGATGTGTATGATTCATGAGATCTCAATATCATAGTAGCTGAAAGGAATATGCATATATATATATATATGTTTATGTATATATATATATGAATGTGCACATCTGTATATATGTATGTGTATATATATATATATATATATATATATATATATATATATAGAGAGAGAGAGAGAGAGAGAGAGAGAGAGAGAGAGAGAGAGAGAGAGGACTGAGGGTGAGTTGAAGATGAAGGGAAGATATCTAAAAGAAACAAAATCAAATTAAGGAATGAGAGAGGAATATATTGAGAGAGGGATATAGGGAGATATAGAATGGGGTGGATTATCTCGCATAAAGGTGGCAAGAGGAAGCAGTTCTGTGGGTGGAGGGGAGAGGGCAGGTGAGGGGGGAATGAGTGATTCTTGCTCTCATCAAATTTGGCCTGAGGAGGGAATACCATACATACTCAATTGGGTATCTTATCCCACAGGAAAGAAGAGGGAAGAAGATAAAAAAGGCGGGGATTATGGAAGGGAGGGCAAATGGGGGTGGAGGTAATCAAAAACAAACACTTTTGAAAGGGGACAGGGTCAAGGGAGAAAATTCAATAAAGGGGAATGGGTTGGGAAGGAGCAAAATATAGTTAGTCTTTCACAACAGAAGTATTGTGGAAGGGTTATACATAATGATACACATATGGCCTATGTTGAATTGCTTGACTTCATAGAGAGGGTGGCTGGGAAGGGAAGAGGGGAGAGAATTTGGAGCTCAAAGTTTTAAAAACAGTTGTTCAAAAACAAAAAAAAAAAGCTTTTGCATGCAACTAGAAAATAAGATACACAGGCAATGGGGCATAGAATTTTATCTTGCCCTACAAGAAAGGAAGGGAAAAGGGGATGGGAAGGGAGTGAGGTGACAGAAGGGAGGGCTGAATGGGGAACAGTGCAACCAGAATATACGTCATCTTGGAGTCGGGGGGAGGGTAGAAATGGGGAGAAAATTTGTAATTCAAACTCTTGTGAAAATCAATGCTGAAAACTATGTTAAATAAATAAATTTAAAAAAAGAAAAATATTAAGAAATTTAAAAAAGGTAAATTGGAGGGAGGAGAGAAGGAAAGATTTTGAACTTAATACTTAACGGGGTGAGAAGGGAGGGGAGGAAAAAAAGGGAAGAATTTTAAATTAAATTAAGTAAAAGGAATCAAGAAGTGAAGTAAAACCCCAAAACTAGAAAAAAGATTTTATAAATGTCTGGGGAGGTTAAGAGGTGATGATGGTAAGAGGAGAAGAACCTTTATGGATAAGGTTGCCTCAAATAGAATAAGGAAAAATAATTATTGGGACAAATATAGTTTTAAATTAGACAGAGGATTTTTTTAATCCTAAAAAATGACCAGTGATAAGAATGGAGGAAAATACCAACTTACTTCACAAATTTGAATGTGAATGGATTAAAAATCCTATAAAATGAAAAAGAACAACAGATTGGTTAAGAAAACAAAACCCTATAAGCTTCCAAGAAACACATCTAAAAAACAAAGACATACACAGAGCAAAAAAAATGAGAGGCCAAAAAAAAAATAATGTGAATGAAATGATTTGAAAAAAGGGAGTAATTGAAATTTTGCTATCAGGGGAAACAAAGACATTCACAATAAAAAGAGAAAAATGAGGAAATTACATTGTGCCAAAAAGCATCAACAACATACCAGTATTGAAATGAACCTTCTGTATGCCAAATTTCACAACATTTACATTCATATGGGAAAATTAACTTAATTTCAAAAAATTGTAGATAGTAACACAACAATAGCTGGAGATTTCAAAGCCTCTCTGATTTTGGCAAGTCCATCAGAAAGCAAAACAAAAGGGAAATGTAGAATTTAAAAAATGCTTTATCATTATATATGATGTATATATTCACATACATATGTTAGGGCACAGAAATATTGTACATGAATATAAAAATAGACAAACATCCATCACAGAATAAAATTAATTTTTAAAAACCTATTAATCTATCTTAGCGAGATTAAAAAAAAGACAAAGATCTAAATGGAAACTTAATAATGGAATTCTAAATAATGAGAGGACCAAAGAACAAATCAAAGAAACAAATAATAATTATGTGAAAGATAATTAAAATGATGAAACGACATGGTAATTTTTTTAGAATTCAACCAACGCAATTCTTAAAACAATAGATTAATAAATTGAAGGTCCATTTAGAACATTTTAGAACTAATCAGTAAACAAACATTATGATAAATACAAAAGAGGTGAACTTGACAATAAGAAAGGAAATAAATTGGGACCACCCAAAAACCCTATATAAATGATAAACAAAACTAAAACCTGGCTATTTGACAACACTAAAAACTTTGGTAAACAGTAGCTTCTGTGATTACAAAGAATCAAGAAAATTGAATCAATAAAAATAAAGAATGAATAAGGCAAAATCGCAACAATATAAGAAACAGAAATAATTGTCAATATGTATTATGTACATTTTAAAGACTAACAAAATAGAACACTAAAGAAATAAAAGATTACCTTTAAAAATACCCATACTAAAAGAACATCAATAGAGATCTTTAATCACTCGCTCTCAAAGAATGAAATGGAAACAGTTTAGAGAAGCTACTAAATAGTGGATCCTTATTCTAATAGCTGGGATTTTTATGTTCATTGAATACTTGAATACTAATTGCATTTGCTTCTCTTTCTTGAGTAATTGATCTCTTCTCATTAATCTCTTTACTTTTAACCAGGACCTAAGTGTTTTGAGAATTATTGCTTTGTAACATAGTTCAAAATCTCTCACTAATAAATCCCCTTCTTTCCCACTTCATTTCATTTATTCACTTGAGATTCTTGACATTTTTGTCTCCATGTGAAATTTATTATTATTATTATTACTATTATTATTATTATTATTATTATTATTATAGTTCTGTAAAGTAATGCTTTGGTAGTTTAATTGAAATTTTAACTGGAATTTCTTTTTTTAAATGTCCTCCAGGTTTATTGTTTATAAATTCCAAAGATTTGTGTGAGTTAATTTTATGACCTAAAAATTTACTGGTTAATAATTGTTTATTTCATTAGTTGACTCAATGGAGCCATAGAAGTGTAATCTGTACAATGGCCATTTATGATTCCACAGCATTTAAGATGAAAAATAGAATCCATCTCCTGATAGAGAGGTGACAGATTTAGGAAGCAGAATGAGAAACACACAGATAGATCAACTGATAGATAGATAGGTAGACAAACAGAGAGTCAGACAGACAGACAGAAGATAGATAGATAGATAGATAGATAGATAGATAGATAGATAGATTGTGCACACATCTAATGAGAAAATTTGGTCTTGTTTTATTATGGATATTTGTTAAAAGGGATTTGTCTCTATTTTTCCTCCATTAGAGTAGGTAAAATACATTTCTGTTAAATATTTTAAATCTTTGGGGCTTAAAGGGGAACCTAGTCCTGATGGATTTATTTACAGGAGAATTCTGTCAAACTTCTAAAGCAAAACAACATCAATTTTATGCAAATTATTTTAAATGATAGAGAAATCACTCTACCATACTCCTTTTATGAAACCAATATAGTCCCAATCTCAAACCAGCAAAGGATAAATTAGAGAAAGAGAGTGAGAGAGAGAGAGAGAGAGAGAGAGAGAGAGAGAGCTATCGATCAAAGCATTATTGAATATAAATTTTAAAAATTAAAGTGAAACTCTGTGAAACAAAAACAATAGTTAACTATTGTTAACAATAGTTAACTATGACCAAAATAAATTTATTACAGAATTGCTAAGATGTTTTAACATTAGGTAAACAATCAACATAATCTTATTAAGAAAATATGCACAAACACATGATTTTCTTAATAAATGTAGAAAATTGGGGGCAGAACCAAGATGGTGGCTTGGAAACAGGGACTTCCTTAAGTTCTTCCCCAAATCCCTTCAAACACCTGTAAAAATGATTGTAAACAAATTCAAGATCTACAGAACCCATAAAATAACAGAGGGAAACAAGTCTCCAACCCAAGACAGCTTGGATGGTTGCGGAAAATGGTCTATTACACCATGCTGGGAGCAGAGCACAGCCCAACATGTGCCACATTGAGACAGACCAGGCTGGAGTAGACCAGACAAAGCAGGCCTCAGGGCCCTGAATCAATGATCTGTGGCAATTACCAGACTTCTCAACCCACAAACTCCAAAGACAACAGAGCAGGTCAGTGGGAAAACTGCTGGATCTGGGTGAGAGAAGTGCACTGTCCAGCCACAGCCCCAGGGTGGTGGAGGTGGCTGCAGCAGCAGTGGCAGCAGCAGCAGCAATAGCAGCAGCAGCTGCAGCTGCTTCCAGAGTCTCAGGCCAACATGATGGGGGGGATCAAGCAGCTGATCAGAGCAGGACTTCAGGGATCACTTTGCTGGCACTGAGGCAAAGTTCTCTTGCTTTGCTCTGCCTGGGTCTGTGTCGAGGTCCTGGTTGGTGGTTCTTGGGGTAGAAGGAACCTTGGTGTGGCAGGGCTTTGTGGTGGCTGTGTAGAGGGAGTCCCCCTGGTAGTTACATGGCAGAAAGGAATGCCTCCACTTACAGACCACAGCACAGGCCAAGAGAGGCATATCATACCAACTCAGCATAGAAGTAGCTCTGAAAACAGCAGTGTAAAACCCATGAAGCTTGGGACAAAGCACTCTCCACTCTGAAAGCAGTCATACCCTGACAAGAAGCTCAAAAGTAAATTAATTGACTAGGAAAATGAGCAAGCAGTGCACAAGGACGCATACTATAGAATCTTTCTTTGGTGACAAAGAAGATCAAAACATACAGCCAGAAGAAGTCAACAAAGTTCCTACATCAAAACTCTCCAAGAAAAATATGAATTGGTCTCAGGCCATGGAATAGCTCAAAAAGGATTTTGAAAAGCAAGTAAGAGAAGTAGAGGAAAAATTGGGAAGAGAAATGAGATTGATGCAAGAAAACCATGAAAAACAAGTCAACAACTTCCTCAAGGAGACCCAAAAATACTGAAGAAAATAACATTTCAAAAAATAGACTAACCCAAATGGCAAAAGAACTCCAAAAAGCCAATGAGGAGACAAGTGCCTTAAAAAGCAAAATTAGCCAAATGGAAAAGGAAGTCCAAAAGACCACCAAAGAAAATACTGCCTTAAAAATTAGAATGGAGCAAGTGGGCCTTAAAAATTAGAATGGAGCAAGTGGAAGCTAGCGACTTTTTGAGAAAACTAAAAATTATAAAACAGAAGAAAAATGGAAAAATGGAAAACAATGTGAAACATCTCATTGGAAAAACCACTGACCTGGAGAATAGATCTAGCAGAGATAATTTAAATATTATTGAACTAGCTGAAAGCCATATCAAAAAAAATAGAGTCTAGACATCATCTTTCAAGGAATAATGAAGGAAAACTGCCCTGACATTCTGGAACTAGAAGGTAAAATAGACATTGAAAAAATCCACTGATTACCTCTTGAAAAAGATCCCACAAGGGAAGCTCCTAGGAATATTGTTGTCAAATTCCAGAGTTCCCAGGTCAAGGAGAAAATATTGCCAGTAGCCCAAAAATACAATTTGAGCATTGTGGAAACACAATTGGGGTAATACAAGATCTAGCAGCTTCTACATTAAGGGATCAAAGGACGTAGAATATGATATTCCAAGGTCAAAGGAGCTAGAATTAAAACCAAGAATCACCTGCCCAGCAAAACTGAATATAATATTCCAGGGCAAAATATAGACTTTCAGTAAAATAGAGGACTTTCAAGCTTTCTCAGTGAAAAGACTAGAGCTGAATAGAAAATTTGACTTTCAAATACCAGAATGAAGAGAAGCATGAAAAGGTAGACAGGAAAGATGAATTATAAGGGACTTACTAAAGTTGAACCATTTTGTTTATATTCCTACATGGAAAGATGATGTGTGTAATTCATGAGACCTTTCTCAGTATTAGGGTATTTGAAGGGAATATACATACACACACACACACACACACACACACACACACACACACACACACACATATATATATATATATATATATATATATATATATATAAAATAGACAGAGGGCACAGAGTGATTTGAATATGAAGGGATGATATCTAAAAAATACAATTAAGGGGTGAGAGAGGAATATATTGGGAAAAGAAGAAAGGGAGAGACAGAATGGGGTAAATTATCTCACATAAAAGTGACAAGCAGTTATAATGGAAGGGAAGAGGGGGCAGGTGAAAGGGAATATCAGATTTGACTTAAGGACAGAATAACATACACACTTAATTGGGTATTTTACCCTACAGGAAAGTGGGGGGGAAGGAGATAAGAAGAGCGGGATGATAGAAGTGAGGGCAGATGGGGGGAGGTCAAAAAGGTAGATGTCAAAAGCAAACACTTTTGAAAAGGGACAGGGTCAATGGAGAAAAGTGAATGAATAAAAGGGGACAGGATAGGATAGAGGGAAATATAGTTAATCTTTCACAACATGATTATTATGGAAGTGTTTGGCATAATGATAATATTTTGCATAATATTGCCTATATTAAATTTCTTGCCTTCTCAAGGAGGGTAGGTGGGGAGGGAAGAAGGGAGAAAATTTGCAACTCAAAGTTTTAAAAACGGATGTTTAAAAAAATGTTTTTATATGCCACTGGGAAATAAGACATACAGACAATGGGGTACAGAAATCTATCTTGCCCTAAAATAAAGTAAGGGGTAAGCAGATGGGGGGAGTGGGGTGATAGAATGAAGGGCAGACTGGGGAAAGGAGCAATAAGAATATATGCCATCTTAGGGTGAGGGGAAGGGTAGAAATAGTGAGAAAATTTGTAACTCAAAAATTTGTGGAAATCAATGTTTAAAACTAAAAATATTAAATAAAAATTAAAAAATGTAGACAATCCTTTGCCAAAATGTAGCACTCATCTGTGCTTAAAAAATTAAAATATATAGTCCTATAGAGAATATATAAAGAATATGTTTTATGTCTTTTTAATGTAAAATATGTCCATGTGAAATTAAAAGAAAAAAGTATTATATGCATTGGAGGTGCACTAGAAGCTTCTACAGACATATATCATGCAAGAATATATAGTCTTGCAGCTATTATTTTTATAGTTCTAGAAATTCTACCAAAAGCAAGAAGAGAAGTGAAAGAAATTGAGGGTGTAAATATAAACAAATTAGATATTAAACTATCCCTATTTGCTGATGATGTGATGATTTACTTATGGAGTACTGAAGAATCAGCAATGAAATAAATTGACACAATTAATAGCTTCAGCAAAGTTACTGCCACAAAATAACCCCACCTTTCAAAGAATAGCATTTCTATATAATAATAAAAAATCCAAAAAGTAGTGATAAAAAGGAAATCCCTTTTAAAATAACTACAATATAAACCATAAAATGTTCAGGAGTCAACCTACCAAAGCATATTTATTACTTGCATAGATTCAATTACAAAAAGCTCCTTTAAAAAATAAAGAATAACTGAAAGGATATTTAGTTGTCATCAATAGGCTATGCCATAATCATAAAAATGGCAATATTACCAATATTAATTCGCAATTTTATTATGCCAATTCATCTTTGCAACATCTCTTGAATAAATTACCCCTTTCTCACCTCTGATATTGTCACTACCCTGGTTCATGGTCTTATGCCCTCACATCTTGGCTATTGTAGTAGCCTACCAGCGAGTATGCCTGTCACAAGTCTCTCCCCACTCTCTAGTCCATCTTCCATTCAGCTGCCAAAGTGATTTCCCCAATCACCAGTCCACCCATGTTACCCCCCCCCAACTCAATAAACTCCAGTGGCTCCCCATCATCTCTATGATAAAAAACATCTCATGTTTGATGTTCAAAACCCTTCATAACCTAATCTCCTAATCTTTCCAGTCTCTTTGTGCCTTACATTACCACTCATCCCCACCACATTTTCTTATTGCTGTTGTTTGTCCTTCAAAACCACATACTCTTAGATCCAGTAACAATGGCTCCCTTGATGTTCTACGAACGAGACACCAAATCTCTCAGCTTCAGGCATTTCCACTGGCCTACATGACTGAAATGTTCTCTGTCCTTATAGCTTTGCTTCCCCTAATGCTTTCAATTATCAGCCATAATTTAACCTTCTAAGGAAACCTTTTGCAGTCTCTCTTAATTCTAGTGCCTTTCCTGTGTTGATTATTTCAAATTTATCGTATATATGTTTGTATACGTGTATGCTTCACCTCTCCAAAGGAGTTGGTGCAATATCTTCTTAAATTTGGGCCCAAGATTGTTTCTTATAATTTTACAACATCAATTTTTATTGTTTTGTGGTTATTCTTTCCACTTACATGATTGTAGTCATGTAGATAATTTTCCTAGACCTGCTTATTTCACTTTATATGAGTTCACGTAGGTCCATTCCTTAGGGTTGTCAGTTTACAGCACTAGTTTACCACAACTTGTTTATCTATTCCTCCACTTAAGGAGATCAACTTTTTTTCTAGTGTGTGGCTAACATGAAAAAGTGCTGCTGTAAATATTTTGGTGTACTTGCACCCTTTCTTTTCATCAATGATTTCCTTGGGTATAACATGGCAGTGAAATTTCTAGGTCAAATTGTATAGACATTTTAGTCATTTTATTTGAATAATTCCAAAGTCCTTTCTGGATGGTTGTACCAATTTTATGCCCACCAGCAATTCATTAACCCATCTTTCTTCTATCACCTCTTTCAATATTAACTATTCTAATTTTTGTTATCTTTGACAATTTGCTGGGTATGATATAAAACCTCAGGATTATTTTTTAAAAATTTTCATTCATCTTATGATGAGTGATCTGGAATATTTTTCCCCTATGGGGATTCATAGCTTATAATTCTTTTAAAAATCATATGTTCATATCCTTTGACCATTCATCTATTTTAAGAAATGACTTTTGGTCTCATGTTTTCTGTTAGTTATCTCTATATCTTGGAATCCAAACCTATATAAATCCATTTCACCCAAAGATTTTCTTCCCATTCAAATAATTCTTTTATGTTAGATATATTAATTTTGTTTGCACAGAAGCTATTCCATTTCATGCAGCATAATTATCAATTTTATCATTTGCAATCAGCTCCTTGTGTTGTTTAGTTACAAATAGATATCCTCATAGTGGTGAAAGGTATCTGGCCTGTTTCTCTCTTTTTATGGTATGATGTTTAACACTCAGATCACTCACCCATTTCAACTTATTTTGGAATCTGACTTATAAGTTCTTGATATAAACCAAAGTTTCTACCAGATTCCTTTCTTTTACCTCAAGAAGGTCTTACCAATTAGGAAATTCTTTCTTAAATTGTGATTCGAGATTTAGAAAACACTGGCTTATGGAGTTCCATTATTTCTGATTGTCCCAGTCTTTTCTGTTCTACTGATCTGCTTCTTTTGATTTTGACATAAAATGAATGAATTTGATAATTGCTACATTGTAAAATAGGAGTGGCTAGGTGGTGCAGTGGATAGAGTGCAGGGCTTAGAATGAAGAAGACTTACTTTCATGAGTTCTAATCTTGCTTCATACAGTTATTAGATATGTGACCCTGGGCAAGTCATTTAACCCTACTGGTATCACCACTTCATCTATAAGATATGCTGGAGAAGGAAATGGCAAATCACTCCAGTATCTTTGCCAAGCAAACCCCAAAAAGGAGCCATGTAGAGCTGGATATGACTGAAACCAAACAACAATTTCATAATTTGCCATTAATGTCAATCCACTCTGTTCTTTCTTTCCCTGAATAGTCTAGATCTTTTGTTTCTTCTCATGACTTTTTGATATTATTTTAATGTATTTTTATAAATTATTTTTTCTTATAGCCAGTCAATAAACATTGGTTAAGTACCTACTATTCTATAGACACAGTCCTAAGTTCTGGGGATACAAAAAAAAAGGCAAAAGACAGTCCTCAGCCTTGAGGATCTCACATGCTAATAGGAGAGACAACAAGGAATTAATATGTACAAACAAGGTGTATGTGTGTGTGTGTATGTATATATATATACATCAATTGCAATTCTAAATAATCTAAAGAATCCCTCCTGGGTAAGGAAAAGATGCAGACTGAGAGAGCAGTGACTACACCTCTCCTCAGATCAAAGCACCTTGGAAGCATTGAAAACTTCCAAACACCCAGAATTAGGTGTGAAAACAACATTGTGAAAAAGACTAAAGTTTGAGATTGTATGCCTCACTCCTCCTGCTCCCAACACACACATACATATAAACAAGCCAGGAACAGAGTCCAACATTAATGTAAAAAATCAAAACAAGAAAGAGGGTGGAAAAAGGAGCTAACATCACCAACAAAAAAAAGCCTAAGTATAAAAAAACTATTATAATGACAGGGAAAATAAAGACACAAACTCAGAAAAAAGAAAATTAAATCAAAACAGCTATAAGAAGGCTCAAAGAAATATATGAATTGGACACAAACCCAAAGAGAAGTGCTGAAGAGATTTAAAAATAAGTTTAAGATCAAATAAGGAAGGTAGAAGAAAAATAGAAACAAATGGAATCAAACAAAGAAAATAATAAAAAGCAAATGAATAATTTGATAAAAAGAGGCATACAAATACTCTAGAAATATAGCATCTAAAAAGCAAAAACAAAACAGAATTGACATAATGGAAAAAGAGGCACAAAAATTCACTGTGGAAATAACTCTTTAATAAGCAGAATTGAACAAATGGAAAAAGTGGTACAAAAATTTCCTGAGGAAAGTAAGTTCTTAAAAATTGGAATTGGGAAAGTAGAACCTAATGATTCCATGAGGAATCAAGGAGCAATAGAAGAAAGTCAAAATAATAAAAAAAGAAGAAAATGTGAACTACATCCTTGGGAAAGCAACTAATCTGGAGAGATAATTTAAGAATAATTTGATTAGCTGAAACCCATCATCAAAGAAAGACCCGGGGTGTCACATTTCAATTTTTTTTTCCTTGTAGACTCAAACACCAGAACTTAAATACAGAATAGAGAAAAGAAAAAGAAACACATAGCATAAACTTAAATATTGAAACTTAAATACAAGCTAAGAGAAGAAAAAAAAGTATGTCATGTGCACAGCAGAACATAAGGAGGGTTCAAAATATATGGCAATAAATTTTCATTTCAGGAAAGGCTGTATGATAAATACTATACATTGTGTTGGAGCTGTCCATCTTATCTTTAATTCCTTGTAAGTTTTCTTATGTTCTCTGCTGTCCACTTTTTACTTTGGTCTTTTTTTCCTCCTCCCCCTCTCCCTCCCCCAAGAAGACTACAATTAAGTTGGCATATATTTATATACAGATATATACATACATGTATTATATATATATATATATATATATACACACCTATATACATGCATATATGTTTGCATATATATGTATGTATATGTACATTCACAGATATATAGACTTATTATTTGTCTCACAAATTCTATTGCTCATCTTAGTTTTTATGTTTGTTTGTGTCTCTTATTTCCAATCTCTCCTGACTCCTCTACTTTACTTTTACCCACTACTTGGCCCTCCTATTATTTAGCCTACCCACCCACCCCCTGCATGAATCCCTCCCCATCTTCCCATTTCCATAAATCTAAACACTTTTCTACAATAGGACAAAGGTCCTATTCCCTCAGCATACTCTCTAAAGATTCCCTCCTTGTCCTCCCCCCTTATCCTCTTATTGTTTTATTTCTTTTGAATTTAGAATACTTTTATGCTCTTCTAGATATATCTATCTATCTATCTATATATCTATATCTATATATATATCCATATTGTTCCATCTTAAACCCATTCATGATTAAAGTGGTTTACTGGAACTACCAGCCCTCCTCTTCCATCTAATTCCTCTGCACCTGCGCTTCCTCTTGCACCTCATGTGTTTAAATAATTATTCTTTGTAGTTGTTCTAAGTGGTTTTATTTTTAAAGTAATATCATCCTCAGGTATACTCCAGTCTTTATTATAAACTACCCAATTTCTAATGACAGTCTTAGACATACATTTTCTATTTCACGTACTTAAAAGTAAATGGTTTGCACTTATTGAATGCCTTCTAATCAGTTTTTGGTGTGTATCTTATCTTTTTCTTGGCTCTTGTATGTCAAATCTATTAAGTTCATATTTTTAACAAAGTCCTGAAAGTCTGACAGTTGATCAAATATTCATTTTTTTTGTTCAAGATTATGCTTAACTTTACTGGGTATGATATTTTCAGCCAGAACTCCAGGTCTTTTGCTATTTGTTATATAGTCTTCCAAGACCTGCAGTCCTTTAGTATCTCTACTGCTAGGTCTTGTGTGATTTAAATGTGGAACCATCATATTTAAATTGTTTATTTCTTGTTTCTCTTAATATTTTATCCTTGAGCTGGGAGTTTTGGAATTTGACTATAATATTCCTATGCATTTTCCTTATAGGATCTCTTTCAAGTAGTGATCAATGGATTTTTTTCTATTTCTATTTTTCCCACTTGTTCTAATGTTTCAGGACAAGTTTCTTTATTTCTTGTCTTCTTTCATGAAAATTCTTTTTTATCATAGGTTTCAAGTAGTCCAACTATTCTTGTTTTCTCTTCTTGATCTGTTCTCCAAATCAGTTGTTTTCCTTAAAAGATGTTTCACATTCTCTTCTATTTTTTTCATTCTTTATATTTTGTTTTATTATTTCTTGGTCTCATAACTTTGCTGGCTTTCCCTTGCCAAATTCTCATTTTCAAGGTATCATTTTCTTCCTTAAGTTTCTGGATCTCTTTTTCTTATTGGATGACTTTCTTTTCATAATCTTCTTATCTTCTTGTTTTTCTTGGATTCTTCTTGTTTTTTAGCTTTTCTTCAGTCATTCTCTTTTGATTTTCAAAATCTTTTTAAACTTCTATAAATTTCTGGGTAGGTCACCATTTGATGCTACTCTTTGGGGTAGAAGAGGGTTTCTTGGCATCAATATCCTCCTCTATAAATGAACCCCTGTCTTCTCTATCCCCATAATCACTTGCTGTGGTTGGATTCTTTCTCCTTTGGCTGTGCATATTTTTTGTAGTAATAGCTTAATTTTTGTAATCACCTAGAGTCCTGGGCTATGAAGGATCCTGCTTCCAGCCTCATATCTTCAGTTCTCCCCTCTATGCTGGAACCAAAGCCAAACCTCTAGCCTCCTGTAAGTGCCCACAGCCAGAGGCAACCTACCCCACTTCTTCTGTACTCATCAGGCATGTGCTGGTTTCTTCTTTCCCCTGAAGCTCTCCACAACACAGCTGGATCTGGCATCCCTTGTCAGCAGAGGTTCCCTCAATCTTCCCTGGCTCAGATGTACAACTACCCCCACTGTCCTGGGGGTAAAAGTTCCTGAGACTGGGACTGATGTAGCCTCTCATTCCACCTAACCGCAAGGCTTGTTGCTTATTGTTTAAGTGGACCCTTGCCTGGAGATGTTTACTCTTCACAAGGACCAAACATCATCTGTATCAGTCAGGCAAGATTCATGAGATCGAAGTTTACCACAAATATGCCTGTATAGTTTGGAATCACAAAGTATAAGAGATTCTCTAGGGAGAAGGCAGGGGAAGTATAACATTTATTTAGACACCAGAGAATTAAATCCCCAAACCAATAACACCAACCCAACATAGCAACTGTTGTATCCCAAAGCTAGTAAGTCCACCTCAATGTAACAACAAGGAAATCATAGCACAGCATTACAGCAAAGAACCAAGTCATCCTGTAACCTTCGCCCCTCCTGGGGTCTTCCTATAAACACTCACAAATCCCAACTTTCTGCTTGCCTGTGTTCTCTCACCCCTCAGTTCTCTGGTCTCTGCACCTCTCTGGTCTCCCCTTCTGCTCTGTAGCTCTCTCTGCTGTGCTCTCTCTCTTGTCTATCCACAGGTCTCTGAGTTCTATAGCTCATTAGTCTGCAGATTCTCAGCTTTGTCACCTCAAAGTTCTTACTTCTTCTCCTTGGGCTGAATTGGACCTTCATGGTTACCTTCTCGGTATATACACTCTTTTTAGGGCCCAAGGGCCTCATGCCCAGTCAGCAAAAGGGTGTAGGCCTGCATCTAACTAAGCCTCCCTTAACTAGCCCCCCCCCCCCGAGCCTTATTGAATGGGCAGAAAAGATATTTAATCACTGATTGGCATCACATCATCCTGAGATTTTTCCACAGATTTTCTTGGGCTGTTCCTGGGGATCACTGTTGTTCTCCTATCCTTATTTATTTATTTTTAATCATATTTTATTTATTTAATATTTTTAGTTTTCAACGCTTAATTTTCACAAGAGTTTGAATTACAAATTTTCTCCCCATTTCTACCCTCCCACCCACTCCAAGACGGCATATATTCTGATTACACCGTTCCAAAGTCAACCATCACTGCTGTTACCCCACTCCCCCCATTCCCTTTTCTTTTACTTTCTTGTAGGGGAAGATACATTTTTATGCCCCATTGCCTATATATCTTATTTCCTAGTTGCATTCAAAAACATTTTTTTGAACATCTGCTTTTAAAACTTTGAGTTCCAAATTCTCTCCCCTCTTCCCTCTTCACCCCCCCTCAAAGAAGGCAAGCAATGCCACATAGGCCACACATGTATCACTATACAAAAACCTTCCACAATACTCATGTTGTGAAAGACTAACTATATTTTGCTCCTTCCTATCCTATCTCGCTTTATCCAGTTTTCTCTCTTGTCCCTGTCTCTTTTCAAAAGTGTTTGCTTTTGATTACCTCTTCCCCATATCTGCCCTCCCTTCTATTGTACCCCCTTTTTTATCCCCTTCCTCCTTCTTTTCTGTGGGGTAAAATATCCAACTGAGTGTGTATGTTATTCCCTCCTCAGGTCAAATCCGATGAGAGCAAGATTCACTCATTCCCCCTCACCTGTCCCCTCTTCCCTCCGAACAGAACTGCTTTTTCTGGCCATGTTTATGTGAGATAATTTACCCCATTCTATATCTCTCTGTCTTCCTCTCTCAACATATTCCTCTCTCATCCCTTAATTTGATTTTATTTCTTTTAGATACCATCCCTTCATATTCAACTCACCCTGTGCCCCCTGTCTATATATCTATATATATCTATATCTATATCTATATCTATATCTACATCTATATATCTATATCTATATCTATATATATATATATATATTCCCTTCAGTTACCCTAATACTGAGGTCTCATGAATTATACACATCATCTTTCCATGGAGGAATATAAACAAAACAGTTCAACTTTAGTAAGCCCCTTATGATTTCCCTTTCTTGTTTACCTTTTCATGCTTCTATTGATTCTTGTGTTTGAAAGTCAAATTTTCAATTCAGCTCTGGTATTTTCACTGAGAAAGCTTGAAAGTCCTCTATTTTGTTGAAAATCCATATTTTGCCTTGGGGCATGATACTCAGTTTTGCTATGAAGGTGATTCTTTGTTTTAATCCTGGCTTCACTGACCTCCAGAATATCATATTCCAAGCCCTTCAATCCCTTAATGTAGAAGCTGCTAGATCTTGTGTTATCCTGATTGTGTTTCCACACAATTGAGTATTGACTCAATCTGTATCTTTCTGACTCCTTGTAGTATTTTCTCCTTGATCTGGGAGCTCTGGAACTTGGGGAAAACATTCCTAGGTCTTTTCTTTGTGAGATCTTTTTCAGGAGGTGATTATTGGATTCTTTCAATTTCTATTTTACCATCTGCCTCTAGAATATCAGGGCACTTCTCCTTGATAATTTCTTGAAAGATGATATCTAAGCTCTTTTTTTGATCATGGTTTTCAGGTAGTCCAATAATTTTTAAATTATCTCTCCTGGAAATATTTTCCAGGTCAGTGGTTTTTCCAATGAGATATTTCACATTGTCTTCCACTTTTTCATTCCTTTGGTTCTGTTTTATAATATCTTGATTTGTCATCAAGTCACTAGCTTCCACTTGCTCCAGTGTAATTTTTAAGGTAGTATTTTCTTCAGTTGTCTGTTGGACCTCCTTTCCCATTTGGCTAATTCTGCCTTTCAAGGCATTCTTCTCCTCATTGGCTTTTTGGAGCTCTTTTGCCATTTGAATTAGTCTATTTCTAAGTTGTTGTTTTCTTCAGTATTTTTGGGTCTCCTTTAGCAATTCATTGACTTGTTTTTCATGGTTTTCTTGCATCAATCTCATTTCTCTTCCCAATTGTCCCTCTACCTTTCTAACTTGATTTTTCAAATCCTTTTTGGGCTCTTCATGGCCTGAGACCAGTTCATATTTTTCTTGGAGGCTTTTGGTGTAGGCTCTTTGACTTTGTTGTCTTCTTTTGGCTGTATGTTTTGGTTTTCTTTGTCATCAAAGGAAGATTCCAAAGTCTGAGACTGAATGTGAGTCCATTTTCACTGCCTGGCCATGTTCCCAGCCAACTACTTGACCCTTGAGTTTTTTGTCGGGGTATAACTGCTTGTAGAGTATAGAGTACTTTTCCCAAGCTTGAGGGACTCTGCTGTTATTTTCAGAGCTATTTCTACACAGCAAGCTCTGCCACACCAGTGCTCCTCCTCCCCCAAGAACTGTCTGCCTGGACTGCTACTCAGATCTTAATCAGGCTCTGCACTCCTGCTCTGATCTGCCACTTAATTCCTCCCACCAGGTGGACCTGGGGCCAGAAGCAACTGCAGTTGCAGTTCTGTCCTCAGAGTTGCCCCCAGGGTGGTGGCCAAATAGTGAACTTCTTTCACTCTGTCCCCGCAGCTTTTCCCACTAACCTTCTCTGTTGTCTTTGGTGTTTGTAGGTTGAGAAGTCTGATAAGTGCCACAGTTCATTGATTCAGGGCACTAGGGCCTGTTCCGCCTGGCTCCCAGTCTGGTTGGTCCAGCGCAGCCCACCCTGGGCTGTGCTCTAGTCTGCTCCCAGGTGCATGTGATAGACTTTACCCAGAGACCATTCAGGGTGCCCTGGGATGGAGCCCTGCTTCCCGCTGCTATTTTGTGGGTTCTGCAGCTCTAGAATTTGTTCAGAGCCATTTTTATAGATTTTTGGAGGTACCTGGGGGGGGGGGGGAGTTCACATGTCCCTTCTTTCTAGCGGCCATCTTGGCTCTGCCCCTCCTTATTTATTTTTACATGTACTTTGTTCTCCCTGAGGTGATATTTTATCTTTTTTTGTGGGGGAAAAATCTTAAGAGCTTGGAATTTTCTGAACTACTCAACCATCTTCCCAAATCGTCCTCTGTCAAGAAGTTTTTAAGAGAGTAAAATAGAAATAGAAAGAATTCAATTATCATCCCCTGAAAGAGGTCCCAAAATAAAAACCCTTAGGAATATTGTAACAGCTAAAATAAAAATATTTCAAACAGTCAGAAAGTAATCATTCAAATACTGTAGAGTCATATTCAGGATCACACATGATCTAGAAGCTGCCACATTATAGAAGGGAAAGGATTGAACTATGATATTCTGGAGGCCAGAAAAAGCTGGGATTACAATGAAGAATAACACACCCCAGGAAAACTGACCTAAAATCCTTCAAAAGAAAAAAAAATGGATATTTAATGAAATAGAGAAATTTCAAGCATTCCTGATGAAATGACCAGAGCTGAAGAGAAAATTTGATTTATAGTAACAAGACTCAAGAGAAACACAATAAAGTTAAATATGAAAGAGAAATCATAAGGAACTCAATAAGGCTAAACTGTTTACATTTCTATATGGCAATATGATAAATCTATCTTCTAGGAACTTTATCATTATTACAGTAGTTATAAGGATTCTACATAGAAATAGAGCATGTGAGTGAGTCAATTATACTGGGATAATATAACAAAAATAGACAGAAGAGAAAGAGAGATGTCTGGGAGAAGAGGAAGGGATGTGGAAATTTATCTCACAAAAAGAGGAGTACAAGGAAGAGCTTTTATAATGGAGTGGAAAATGATGGGTAGGACCACAATGCTTGAACCTCATTAGCATAAAAATACACATATACATATATATACATACACATATACATACATACATACATACATATATACATACATACATACACATGTATGCAATTGGTAATAGAAATCTATCTTATCTACCTGATAAAGCAAAACAGACTTTAGAGAGGGACTGGATAAAAAACAAAAGAAGGATAAACAAAGGAAAACAGGATGAGGGAAATGTAGAATTAGTAATTGTAACTGTGAATGTGAATCAGATGATTTCACTATACAAGGGAAAGGGATAGCAGAATGGATTAGAAATCTGAATCAAACTGTAAGTTATTTGCAAGAAAGACACTTGAAACAGAGCTAGACACAGAGACTTAAAATAAAGGGTCAGAGCAGAATCTATTATGTTTCAACTCAAGATAAAGGAAAAACAAAAAAATAGACATAATTTAAAGGGAGAAATAGTGAAACTATATCTTACTAAATGGCACCATAGACAATGAAGTAATACCAATACTAAACATATATGCACCACATGACACAGCATCAAAATTCTTAAAGGTGAAGTTAAATGAGTTACAAGAGGAAACAGACAGTAAAGCTATACTAGTAAAGGACCTCACTTTCCCCTCTCTGACCTCGATAAGTCTAACCATAGCAAAACTTAAAAAAGAAGTCAAAGATATGAATAGAATCTTAGAAAAGCAAGAGATGATAAGCCTCTGGAGAAAACTGAGTGGGAATAGAAAAGAGTGTAACATTTTTTTGGCTGTTCATAGTACCTTCACAAATAGTGGCCAAGCATTATGCATAAAAACCACACAACCAAGTGCAGAAATGCAGAATTATCAATTGCACCAATTTCAGACAATAAAGCAAAGGAAATTATGTTTAATGAAGGGTCATGTAAGCATAGATTAAAATCTAATTGGAAATTTAATAATCTAATCTTGAAGAATGACTGGTTCAAAGACTAAATCACTAGAAACAATCAATAATTTAATTAAAGAGATGAGGGCAATGAGACAACATTAAAAATGTGAAGGATGCAGCTAAAGCAGTAATGAGGGGAAATTGTATATGTCTAAATACATCAGTAAAAGAGAGAAAGAAACAGTTCAATGAAATGGATTTGCAATTAAAAATATCCTAGAAAAATAATAATTTAAAAATCTTTGGTTAAACACAAAAATAGAAATTATGAAAGTAAAAAAATACACTAATAGATTAAAGGAGTGGTCTCTATAAAAATGATAAAATGTATGAATCATTGGTTAATGTGATTTAAAAAGGGAAGGAAAAAACAAATTAGCAGTTTCAAAAATGAAAGTATTGAATGTACTGCCACTGAAGATGATATTAAAGCAATTCATAGGAGTTATTTTGCCCAGTTATACACCAGAAAACTTGACAAACTAATGGATGAACATTTACAATATATTTAAATAATCCTTACCTAGAAAAAGAAATTTAACATCCCATCAATGAGCTCCCTAAGAAAAAAGTCTCAAGACTAGATGCATTCACAAGTGAATTCTCCTAAACATTTAAGGAAAAATTAATCACAGTACTCTATAAATTATTTGAAAAAATATCAGTAAAGGAGTCCTGCAAAGTTTCTTTTATGACATGAGTATGATTTTTATACCTAAAACAGGGACATAAAAAGGAGAAAGGAAACTAAAAACTGATTTCCTTAATGAATATAGAAGCAAAAAAAATTAAATAAATATTTGTAAGGGAACTGTAGCAACACATCACAAATAACATGTATTATGACCAGGTGGGATTTTTACTGGGAATGCAGAGCTGGTTCAATATTTGGAAAAATATCAGCATAATTGACCACATCAAGAACAATTACAAGAAAAACATATGGTTATGACAATTGATGTAGAAACAAAGCTTTTTGAGAAAAAAACAACACTATTCCTGTTTAAAACCACTAGAAAGCATAGAAATCAATGGATTTTTTTTCTTAAAAAGATAAGAACTATCTTTCTAAAACCAAGCACAAGCATTGTCTGTAAGTTGGATAAACTTGAAGCCTTCCCAATAAGATCAGGAATTAAACAAGGATATCCATTATAGCCACTATTATTCAATATCACATTAGAAATGCTAGCTATCACAAGACAAGAAAAGGAAATTGAAGGAATAAAAATAGGCAGTGAGTAAGCAAAGCTATTACTCTTTCTACTTAGAGAATCCTAGAGAATCAAGTTATTGACAATCAAAATGGGTTTGAGTGACATGTTTGTGGCATCAGAGGCTTTTAGACTACGTGGGTTTAAGTCATATTTTTTGTGATGATTTTAGGTCATGTGGGTGAGTTGTTGGTTTTATACCCCCATAGCAGCTGCTAGCCAGATTGTTGAAACATCAACTAAAAAACTAATTTAAACAATTAACAACTTCAGCAAAGTTGCAGGATATAAAATAAACCCATATAAATTATCAGTGTTTCTATATTCTATCAACAAAACTCACCAAAAAGAGAAAGAAAGAAAAATACTATTTAAAATAATTGTAGACAATACAAAATGCTTAGCAGTCTAACTGCCAAGATAAACCAAGAGCTTATGTGGATTCAATTACAAAGCACTATTCCCACAAACAAAGACAAAACTAAACAGTTGAAGTGATATTAATTGCTCATGGATAGGCTGAGCCAATGTAATAAAAATGACAATTCTATCTAATTAATGTATTTATTCAGTGCTATAGCAATGATACACCATTAATTTTGTAGAGCTAGAAAAAAATAGTAACAAAATTCATCTGGAAGATCAAAAGGTCAAGAATATTAAGGGGATCAATGAAAAAAAAGTGAAGGCAGGTGGCCTAGTGGATCCATATTTAAAATTACATTACAGAGTGGTAATCATCAAAACACTGGCATTGGCTAAGAAATAGAGTGATGGATCAGTAGAACAGATTAGGTACACTATACAGGGTGGTAAGTGACTATAGTAATCTAGTGTTTGATTAACTCAAAGATTTAATCTTTTGACATAAGAACTCAACATTTGACAAAAATTCCTGGTGAATATGAAAGCAGTCTAGCAGAAACTAGGCAGATACCAGCAGCTCACACCATATACCAAGATAAGTTCATAATTGATCATGTTAAGTTAAGTAAGTTAGAGTTAAGTTAAATAAATTAGAGGAGCATTGAAAAATGTACTTAGCAGATTTTGGAGAGGGAATACTTCTGACCAAACAAGACATAGAGATATTAACAGGAATAGGAATCAATCATTTTGGTTATATGAAATAAAAAAGATTTTCTCACAAACAAAACTAATGCATAAAAAATTAGAAGGAAAACAGGAAACTTGGTAAATATTTGTAGCTGATAAAACCCTTATTTCTCAAATATATAAGGAACTATGCCAAATTATTTTTGAAAATTAGAGTCATTCCACAGTTATAAATGGTCTAATTATATGAAGAAGCAGTTTTAAAAGAAGAAATCAAAACTTCTAATAGTCACAATAAAAAAACACTACTGACTAGACAAATGTGAAATAAAATAACTCTGAAATATCACTTCCCCACTTATCAAATTGGGCTAACATGGCAGAAAAGGAAAATGCAAATGCTGGAAGCAAAGTGGAAACATAGGTACCCTAATGCACAGTTGGTGAACTATGACCAAAGGGCTATAAACTGCATACCCTTTGGCACAGAAATATCACTACTAGGTCTGTATCCCAAAGAGATCAAAGAAAGGGGAAAAGGACCTATTTGTCCAGAAAAACTGTTACAGTTCTTTTCGTGATGGGAAAGAATTGGCAATGAAGGGGATGGCTGTCATTTGGTGAATGGCTGAGCAGTTAGGGCTTATGGAGTGATGGAATACTATTGTGCTACAAGAAATGATGAGTAGGGGTTGGAGCCAAGATGGTGGCTGGAAAGCAGGAATTTACTTAAGCCTTATCCAAGTTCTTTCCAAACACCTACAAAAAATGGCTCAGAACAAATTCTTGAGCTGCAGAACAAACAAAATAGCGAAAGGAAGCAGGGCTCCAACCCAGAACAGCCTGGATGGGTTGCTGGGAAGGTGTCTATCTCAGGGAGCTTGAAAGCAGAGATGAGCAGAGCCCAGAGTGGGTGGCACCAGGACCAACCAGACCTGGAGCCAGGTGGAACAGGTATAGTGCCCTGAATCAGTGAGTTGTGGCAGTTACCAGACTTCTCAACCCACAAATGCCAAAAACAACAGAGAAGGTTAGTGGGAAAAGCTTCTGGGACAGAGGGAAAGGAGTGCATGGTCGGGCACCGCCCTGTGGGCGGCAGAGGTGGTACAGCTCTGAGGATGCTTTCAGAGGTACAGTTGCAGTGGCCTCCTGCCCCAGGCCCACCTGGTGGGAGGAATTAAACAGAGGATTAGAGCAGGAATGCAAAGCCTGCTTTGCCCTGCCTGATCTGGGCTGCGATCCTGGTTGGCAGTTCTTGGGAGAGAGGGAGCATTGGTGTGGCATGTCTTGCCAAGTAGAAGCACCTCTGAAAATAGCAGCTCAGCCCCGGAAGCTAGGGACAAAGTACTCTCTACTATATAGCAGTCGTACCCCGACAAAAAGCTCAAGGGTCAAGTAGATGGCTGGGAACATAAACAGGCAGCAAAAATGGTCTCCGATTCAGATTCACACTTTGGAATCTTTTTTTTTTTTTGGGTGAAAAAGAAGATCAAAACATACAACCAGAAGAAGTCAACAAAATCAAAGAGTCTACATCTACATCAAAAGCCTCCAAGAAAATTATGAATTGGTCTCAGGCCATGGAAGATCTCAACAAGGATTTGGAAAAGGAACCAAGAGAAGAAGAGGAAAAATTGGGGAGACAAATGAGACTGATGCAAGAAAACCATGAAAAACAAGTCAATGACTTGCTCAAGGAGACCCAGAAACTACTGAAGAAAATATCACCTTAAAAATTGGACTAACTCAAGATGGCAGCTGGAAAGCAGGGACTTGCATGAGCTCCCCCAAAGGTCCCTCCAAAAACCTATTATAAAGATGGCTCTGAACAAATTCTAGAACAGCAGAACACACACAATATCAGAGGTAAGCAGGGCTCCAGCCCAGGACAGCCTGGATGGTCACTGGGTAAGGTCTATCACATGGAACAGGGTGCTGAGTAGAGCAGAGCTCAGGGTTGGCAGTGGAAGGACCAACCAGATGGGGAGCCCAGCAGAACTGGCCCTAGCATCCTGAATCAGTGAGCTGTGGCAGTTACCAGACTTCTCAACCCACAAACACCAAAGACAACAGAGAAGGTTAGTGGGAAAAACTGTGGGGACAGAGTGAAAGGAGTTTTAAAGTTTGGCCACCATCCTCGGGGCAGCGGGGATGGTACAGCTACAGAACTACAGCTGCAGTTGCTTCCAGTCCCAGGCACACCTGGTGGGAGGAATTAAGTGGTGGATCAGAGCAGGAGTGCAGAGCCTGCTTAATATCTGAGTCTGGTGGTCGAGGTTGGTGGTTCTTGGGGGAGAAGGAGCACTGATGTGGCAGACCTTGCTGTGTAGAAGTAGCTCTGAAAACAACAGCACATCCCCTCAAGCTTGAAACAAAGTACTCTCTACTCTACAAGCAGTCATACCCCCATGAAAAACTCAAGGGTCAAGTAGTTGGCTGGGAACATGGCCAGGCAGCAAAAAGACTCAGATTCAGACTCAGACCTTGAAATCTTTCTTTGCTGACAAAGAACACTAAAACATGCAGCTAGAAAAAGTCAACAAAGGCAAAGAGCCTACAAGAAAAACATCACTGGTCTCAGATCATGGAAGAGTTCAAAAAGGATTTGGAAAAGCAAGTTAGAGAAGTAGAGGAAAAATAGGGAAGATAAATGAGAAGGATGCAAGAAAACCATGAAAAACAAGTCAATGACTTACTAAAGGAGACCCAAAAAATATTGAAGAAACAACACCTTAAAAACAGACTAATGTCAAATGGAAAAAGAGCTCCAAAAATCCAGTAAGGAGAAGAATGCCTTGAAAGGCAGAATTATCCAAATGGAAAAGGAGGTCCAAAAGACCACTGAAGAAAATACTACCTTAAAATTAGATTGGAGTAAGTGGAAGCTAGTGACTTCATGAGAAATCAAGATATTATAAAACAGAAGTAAAGGAATGACAAAATGGAAGACAATGCCAAGTAAATCATTGGAAAAACCACTGACCTGGAAAATAGATCTAGGAGAGATAATTTAAAAATTATTGGACTACCTGAAAGCCATGATAGAAAAAGCCTAGATATCATCTTTCAAGAAATTATCAAGCAGAACATCCTGATATTTTAGAGCCAGGAGAGTAATATAGAAATTGAAAGAATCCATTGATTGCCTCCTCAAAAGATCCCCAAAAGAAAACTCCTAGGAATATTGTTGCCAAACTCCAGAGCTCCCATATTGAGGAGACAATACTCAAGCAGCCAGAAAGAAATCATTTGAGTATTGTGGAAACACAATCAGGATAACACAAGATCTAGCAGCTTCTACATTAAGAGATTGAAGGGCTTGGAATATGATGTTCTGGAGGTCAATGGAGCTAGGGTTAAAACCAAGAATCACCTACCCAGCAAAACTGAGTATAATGCTCCAAGGCAAAATATGGATTTTCAATAAAATAGAGGACTTTCAAGCTTTCTCGATGAAAAGACCAGAGCTGAATAGAAAATTTGACTTTCAAACACAAGAATCAAGAGAAGCATGAAAAGGTAAACAAGAAAGAGAAATCACAAGGGACTTACTAAAGTTGAACCGTTTTGTTTACATTCCCTACGTGGAAAGATGATGTGTATGATTCATGAGACCTCAGTATTTGGATTGCTGAGGGAAAAATAGACTAAGTCAAATGGTAAAAGCGCACCAAAAAGTCAATGAGGAGAAGAATGCCTGGAAAGGCAGAAGTAACAAATGGAAAAGGAGGTTCAAAAAACCACTGAAGAAAATACTACCTTAAATTTAGATTGGAGCAAGTGGAAGCTAGTGTCATGAGACATCAAGGTATCACATCAAAGATGATGTGTGTAATTCATGAGACCTTTATATATACAGACAGAGGGCCAAGGTGTGTTTAATACGAATGGGGTGATATCTAGAACAATAAAATCAAAATGAGGCATGAGAAAGGAATATTTGAGAGAGGGAGAAAGGGAGAGAGAGAATGAGGTAAATTATCTCACATAAAAGTGCCAAGAAATGTGGTTCTTTGGAAAGGAAGAGAAGGCAGGTGAGGGGGAATGAGTGAATCTTGCTCTGATCTGATTTGACTTGAGAAGGGAATAACATACACACTCAATTGGGCATCTTACCACACAGAAAAGAAGGAGGAAAGGGGATACAAAAGGTGGGGGTGATGGAAGGGAGGGAATATAGGGGGAGAAGTTAATCAAAAGCAAACACTTTTGAGTAGAGACAGGGTCAAGGGGAGAAATCGAATAAAGGGGGACAGGATAGGAGTGGGAAAAATATAGTTAGTCTTTCACAGCATGAGTATTGTGGAAGCGTTTTACATAATGATACAAGTGTGGCCTATGTTGAATTCAAAGCCTTCTTGGGGGGGATGGGTGGGGAGGAAAGAGAGGGGAGAGTTTGGAACTCAAAGTTTTAAAAACAGATGTTCAAAAAAGTTGTTTTTTGTATGCAACTGGAATAAGATATACAAGCAATGGGGCATAGAAATGTATCTTGCCCTACAAGAAGTAAGGGAAAAGGTGATGGCAGGGAGTGGGGTGACAGACGGGAGGGCTGACTGGGGAATGGAGCAATCAGAATATATGCCCTCTTGGAGTGGGGGGGAGGGTAGAAATGGGGGGAAAATTTGTAATTCAAAATCTTATGGAAATCAATGCTGAATACTAAAAATATTAAATTAATAAGAAAAAAAATAAATTAAAAAAATGATGAGCAGGATAGTTTCAGAAAAACCCAGGAAAATGTAAATAAACTCCATGCAAGGTGAAGTGAGGAGAACTACACCCACTATGTATTTAATGACTGATTAACTGACTGATGATGATACACTAGGAGAAAGAAAAACAGAGAATTATTACATCCACTTCATAGAGGAGGAAACCGAAGCCTATAATAGTGCAGTTATTTATCCATAAAGCCAAAACCAGAAACCAGGGATTGTCTCTTAAGTGATGGAAAATATCTTGAGAATGGTAAATTTGAAAAAAAGGTGCAAAGGTCAACAGTTAATTCTCAAGATCTCTGATCCATTCAAATCCTTGATTGATTTTTCAGTTTTTCATCAGACTTTGGGTTGTTTTTTGATCCAACTTCCAAATATTCTGCAAATAGAAAGGTTGCATTGTATAAGGTTTTTATTTTAAGGCAATTCAACAAACATATATGAAGTAGCTATGGTGTCAGTGGCACTGCAATAGGCAGGGCAGTAGAAAGATTACATTTTTGAGTCAGAAACAAAACCAGAAGTTGACATTCTACTGAAAGGATACGACACATACACAGTAAGTTATTATAAAGAAAGCAGAAGAGGCAGAACTTGCTACTAGTTTGGTAGATCAGAGAAAGTCTCATATGAGAAACAACAACTGGGGCATGGTTTTAGAGGTAGTAAAGGGTGTATTTAAGTAATGGGCAGACCCCTTGCATGAAAGGCACAGAGGCCATTATGAGGCACATCTGGTAGGCCAGTTTGACTAGAACTGTGAGTACAGAAATGAAAGTAATATGAATTTTGACTGGAAAGAAAAGTGGGACACATATTTGCAAGTATTTAAAATATATGTGAGAAGATAATAGGGAGCTAATGAAGACTTGTGAGGGATGAGGTAACATGGTCAGACCTGTGTTTTAGAGATATCAATATGGTAATTGAATGGAAGATAGATTGTATTAAGGATAGAGTATTAATCCATTTTTCTTTAGTCTGAAAATATGTTGGTTTGGAATTGTAGATGATCTAAGAATGTGTGTGCATATATGTATATACATATATACATAACATAACCACGCAAAATAGAGTTTTGTTCCCTTTACTGGCTTTGTCAGTGACTTTGTCAGAGCTATCGAATCAGACAGGGTAATCCTCTGGAACATATTATCAGTGAAGGAAGTAAATATCAGATAGCTCATCCATGAAATATTATCTCATTCTCGTCATACACACACACATATATATTTTAATGATTATAATCCATTTTGTTTTAAATTAAAAGTACCATTAGTTATAATATGTACACTTCCAAACCATCTTATTTTACAGGAAAATAAATAAGAAAGTTGGGTATAGCAAGCAATTTTTTATTTTCAGAGTGGGTTTGGGGGGCCATTGCATTGAGGAATTGGAGTGCCAGTATTTTTTGGTTTTCGTTTGCCAACTTGACACTTCTGTCATCAGGACTTATAAGAGTGTGGAATGAACTGCAACACTTACAAGGACAAATCTATAAATGTTCCTGCTAGCACCCAGCAGCTTGGAAAGTGTGTGAATTGTATCACTTACCTGACAAGGAATGGAAAAGCAATGGTCACACTGGCCAATGTTAATGGTTTTAAATGGTAGTGTACTTTGCTATTGTGAAATAACTATTCTTTTCAAAATCCACTAACCTTCCACCTCTACTGGTTTTGGTTTCCAGTGTAAAGGCCAATGGGTGATAAAGCAACACCGACTATATAACCAAACTGGGGATCTATCAGACCCTAATGCCTCCCTTTCTCCTACTTATCCATCCATCCATCCATTTAACTATTCATTCATTCATTCATTCATTCATTCACTCATTTATTCAACAAATATTGATTGATCACCTATTAAACAATGCATTGTGGAGGACACAAAGATGAAGACCGAATTTTTGATGTCAAGCAATTTCCACTCTAGTGGTGGAGTCAACTGAAGTGATTTACCTACCCCACTCTTACAGGTTTAAACTTGATGTTATGCCCTAACAAATTTAGCAACTTAGCACATAAAAGCCCCCTTTCTCAGAAGTACTCCCTCTCAGAATCAGGTTCACATCAAAATGCTTTGATTGCTTCCATCTTGACAAAGTTTACATATCTCATCTGTTATCTGAGAGTAAATGCTTTTATTGTGACTCAACTTCATAGTTTTGTAAAATTTGCTGCAGATCCATAGTTGAAATTTACTAATAAAGAGTCAATTTTGAAGGACTTTGGGGAACAGGAATATATTTTAAATACTTATATACCAGAGCACTTGAAATTTGGAGCTCTATGTGACCTTATAACAAGATCATGTGATCAATGTGCTAGAGTTGAAAAGTACTTTTGGAGAAAATCTAGTCCACTTCATCGATTTTTTTCAGATGGGGAAAGTGAGTTCCAGAAATTTTTTTTTAAATTGTGACATGCCAAAGGCTACATAAGTAAGTACTGGCAGAAACAGGATTAGAGCTCCAGACTCCTACAAAACCTTCATGCCTCCTAACATTGTACCACACTTTCATGCTGGCACTATGCATGGTAGCACAACAGAGATAACTAGGAAGAGGCCTCGATTAATAGACCAGGTAATATTAAAGGAGAACATAAATATTGTACTTTCAAATAGGTAGACTAGATTTTCTCCAAAAGTACTTTTCAACTCTAGCACATTGATGATATGATCTTGTTATAAGGTCACATAGAGCTCCAAATTTCAAGTGCTCTGGTATATAAGTATTTAAAATATATTCCTGTTCCCCAAAGTCCTTCAAAATTGACTCTTTATTAGTAAATTTCAACTATGGATCTGCAGCAAATTTTACAAATCTACAATTCCTCTAGAGAAAATAAAGCTATGTTTTTTCTGAAATGGAAACTCATTATGGGTGAACAGTGAAATTGGTCAGTCAAAGAAACTAACATGATCTTAGACTGAAATGACATCATCCTGCTACTCTCTACCCTAGAAAAAAAGTAAATCAAATAATATCTCCACTTCTGATTATCAGTTTTTAGGAAGGCTATTGATAAGCCAGAAAGGGCTTTAAGAAAGGTGGCCAGAATGGTGAAGGATCTCAAGATTGCAGCATAAGATGACTGATTAATCCAATTTATCCAGAAGACATAGATGGCTTGAAAGGCTGTCATATGGAAGTTGCAGAGATGTAGATCTAAGTTCGATGTAATAAAAATCCTCCAAATAATTAGTATTATATGAAAATGGAATGGGTTGTCTCAGGAATGGATTGTTTCTATAAAAGTCTTTAAGAAAAGACTAGAATACCATTTGTTTGGTCTAATGTAAATGAGGCTAGTGGACAAGTATAGGGACTAGAAGGATTTGAAGTCCTTTCCAACTCTGAAATTCTGGTGTGTTTGTGTGTGTGTGTGTGTGTGTGTGTGTGTGTGTATGTGTGTGTGTGATATCAACTTATGCATGTATTTGTATCTTCCTGCCCAAATAAACTGCAAGTTACTTGAGAGGATATATTATTTTAGTTTCTCTTTTTTACTCCATAGTACTTAATGGATACAAAACATGTGTAAAGCACTTTACAAACCCCAAAGCACTGTATAAATATAAGCCATTATTTGAAATGATATTTCTTTGTGGTCTGTGAGTCTTAGCCTCCAGATTTTAAGTATTTCTGCTGCCCCCTAGAATTCCGCAGGATCTGCCCTTGGAAGATTTTTTTTCCTGAAGCTTTACTTTGAGAATAGGAAGAAGGGAAAACAGAAATAGCAAGGAAGTCTAAAATGGAGGGAGACAGAAAAAAAGAAATGGAGGAAAGAAGGGAGCAAGATAAAGACAGACAGAGACATAGATAAATACAGTCAGAAAGAGACACAGACACAGTGACAGAGGTGGAGGGGAGGGAGAAAAATGGGAGAGGGGGGGAGAGAAAGAGAGAGAGAGAGAGAGGGAGGGAGGAAGAAAACCAAAGTCAAAGAGAAGGTTTAACAGTATTTCAGAGAGTATTCAAAATCATGAAAGTATATTTCTATAGTTTATTAATAAATATATAACTGCAAAGTGGAGATTATGTACTCAAATGAGTGGAGATATACTGGATAAAGCTTATGATAAATCCAAGCCATAAGACTGCATCAGAGAAATTCTGCCAAACTGTAGAATAAAGGTATCATTATTTTTGTTACTGTTTATAATATTTTTGACTAGACTTTGTAATTTTATCAGTGTAGATCACTCTCAGGCAGGAACTTCCTCTACCAAGGAAAACTGAGATTTTCCCTTCTAAGAATCTCTGTTTCCTGGGACTCTGAAAGTATTTTTCCTGAGTTCACATGGTTAGCATATATTAGAAGCAGGACTTGGACCATGATACCAGTTTTCTACAAACTGTGACATGCTGACTCTTATTAATAACTGTAGTAACTGAAAGGAAGCATGGAAGTCCCCAGAGAACTTTTGGGCCAGACCCATTCTTGGATGAAGGGAAGTGTGTTTAGCATTATGAGTAGGTAGTCGCCTGAGGGATGTGATTCCTGGCAAGTCTAAACTATCCCAAGAATATGCTGGGTAAAGCATCTGGTCAACAGAACCCATGATATGATATTGTGTTAACACAACATATTCATCAGAAATATTCAAATATATCACTCTCAAATATAGGCATGTATATATGTATATGTGTATATATATATATATATATATATATATATATATATACATATATACATACACATATATTTACACATTTGTGCTATATGTGTGAATACTTATAGTCACTTTAATACTTTCTGAATCTTTTGAAATAACTAGGTGGCACAATGGAAAGTGCTTGGCTTGGAGTCAGAAAAGGTTGATATTTTGCCTTGGTCACTTACTAGCTGTGTGACCCTGGGCAGGTTACTTTACCTCTCAGTTTCAGTTTCTTCATCTTTAATGTGAGAAGATTAGACTTTATGGATTATAAGGTCCTTTCCAGCTCTAAATTTATGGTCATTTTATTTTAAATCTTGTCCTTCTTCCATATGACAGTCCTTTGAACACTTGAACACAATTCTAAATATCATAGGAACATATCACAGTGCTTTTACATGTATAGGAATTTGTTTTTAGCAGGAGAGAAGAGAATGCTGCAAAAGGATCCTATAGCCTCTAAAATTATAGCACAAAAGTGAATAAAATCTCACATTGTTAGCCTTGATCTCCTTCATACCAACATAAACAGATGAGTAATACAATGCAGATTACAATCCCTCCAGGTTTTAAGTATATGGTTTATTGTATGATTTCCCAAGTCTACAAATGTTATTATTACATGGCACCAACTTTGTGTTGGTGTCTCTGAATGTTTTCATGTTAGTCCTCAAAGTCCATTGTCAGACCTAAAGACTTAGGCTTTGTAGCTTAATGGAATAAGTCATAGCTTGGTTCAGCTGGTATAACCTGTAAGGAACACAGTTATCTCTATGGCATGATGAAGCATCAAAGGAAGACGTTGATAGAGTAAATATTCATTTTATTGATTTTTAAGAAAAGTTGTTAAACCTTTGATTTATGAAACATTCTATCTTTTTTCTCAAATCATATTTGCATGTTTCGATTGGTTTAACCTCACAGGAACATTTTGAGTTAGATGGGGAAAGTGAGACACAGGGGGCGGTTAGTAGCATGCTCATGGTCACAAAATTTAATAGCAGATCTACAACTGGAATTCAGAGTTCTCAAGTCTTAAACAAGTTTTACATCATGCATATGGCTTCATTACCCGATACCTATTTGGAAATACATCTAAAGACAGTTCTTTTCCTTTTTTCCTGTCCTGAATACCTTTAGAGGTCTGGTGAAGCCTCTCAACTCCTCAGAATAATATTTATAACTAAATATGATATAATACAAAGGACTGCAAAGGAAACCTATTCTATTGAAATTGTTATCAAAATGTAAAAATGAAAGGAAAAAAGTTCATGGACCCCAGGTTAAGAACTCCTGACTTAAAGTAACATAGAATCCTAAAATTTTAGCACTGGAAGGACCCTCAGAGATCTTCTATTCCATATCCTACCTGAATCTCAAGCTACCCTTAATTTATGGATATCCATTTGAAGACCACCAGTGTTAGGGAAGTCCCAACTCATAAAGCAGCTGTCCTGATCTCAGTTTCTAACATGAGATAGTGCAAACAGTTTTAGTTAGAACTATAGCATTCAAATTAGGCAGTTACTTAGGCAGAGTTACAAAAATACATATTGAGCAAATTTCCTGTATCTTTTTTTTCACTAATCAAGGAATAGGCAACTCCTATAGTGGTAGAATTCTTCCTATGAGGTCTGAGAAGTCTTTATATGCTCTCAAATTGGCTTCTCCTCTCCAAATAGACATCTTCCCCAGGGCTTACACATCAGCCCCACATGGAATTGGAGGAAGTTACTTCTTGCTAGATCCATGGCGTCTAATTTGTTTTCAACCTGTCACAGAAGGTTATCCTATTCTGGACAGTATGGAATTTTCAAAAAGAATTGGAAGCCTAAGTCCATGACTCTTCAGAACTTAGTTTTGAATTCTATCCTTCATGCAATTCTTTCCAAAATCTTTCCACTCTTCACCTCTTTTTCTCAGAATACATTAAAGGTAATGCCCATACGGTTCATTTTTTAATGCCTAGGACAACATTCAGAAGGAAAATGGGACTGCAAGTTGCTGGCTGGGTTCTACTTGTTACGTAATTTCTTGGATTTAGAGCTAGAAGGGACCTTAGAAGTCATGCAGTCCAAAATGCTCATTTTTAGAGATGAAGGAACTGAGGACAGAGGGATAAAGTGACAATTCTTCAGTCGCATAGGTGGTAAAGAGGTACAGTTGGAAAAAAAGGCCAGGTCATGCCAATCCCTCACATTACAGGTGAAGGAACAAAGGCCAGAAACGCTGTGATTAGCCTAAGGATATATAGGTAATGAGGAATACAGATCAGAGTTGAACTCAGGTCCTGCCAATCCATCAAGGATACAGTTGCCCATTTTTTTTCCTAAAGCATTTGCCCTATTCTTGATGAAGCTAAATTAATAAATGGTAAGATTAGCATCTTGCTGTACAACAGAGTCATGTCAACATGGGGGGAAAATAGTCTCTACTAACAGTGTGAAGTGTTGCAGATAACAAACATGAAAAATGACATGCAAGAAAGGTACTGAATAACAGAATAATCAGTTTTTCCACTCAAGTGCTTTCTAATATTGCCCATGCTTTGTAAGAGATGCAGCGTTCATAATAAATAATTTAGAGGCTTGGTGTTCCCTGGATCCTTTGTTGCTAGTCTCTACTGAATTGCCAAATGAAAATATTTCATTTTGGGTACTCTGTATGTGGCCATATATTTGTCACTATTTTTATAACTCTTAGAAGGACTCCATGAATATAATCAGTCCAGGCTCTTCTCCTGAAGACTGAGTACATCAAAGAATATGTAAAAAAGGTAGGTCTGATGATCCTCTTATTCCCTTTATTGTAGTAGCAACATTTGGGCCACTATAGTTAAGGGTCTGTCAGCAGTTTTATGAGTACCACTACTGTGGGGGTTTATCATCTGATCATAAAAAGTCACTCTAGGATGAAACTTGTCATGCAAGGGAGCTTTTTTTTTCTTTTTCAAGTAAATTTCAAAACAATTTTATAGTGCCATTTGAAAAGTCATAGTATCCTGCAGCTCCTAAAATGTGGTTTGGTAGCTCATACCAGTGCAAACAGTTTTAACACACTTGGAACTAGGGAGATATGGTGACAGGGATGATGGGTTTGGATACAGAGAACCTTGGTTCAAAATCAACCTGATCAATTATTGTCTGTGTGGCTTTATGTAAGTTGCTCAAACATTCTGGGCCTCAGTTTCTTCATTTATCAAATAATGAGCCTGGATTACATGATCTATAATCAATCAACAAGAATTTACTTAGTGCCTACTATTTGTTGAGCCATGTATTAATTAGTGGGGATACAAAGATACAAGTAAAACTGTGTTTTCAAGGAACTCATACTTTATTGTGAGATAATATGCATGTATGTATGTATGTGTGTATGTGTGTGTATATATATATATACATATACATATATATATATGCAAAATAGCTACAAAGTGACTGGGGGAAAGGCATCAGCAATGGGGGAGGGGAATGTCTGAATTGAGTATTGATGGAAATTAGGGATTCCAATAAGTTAAATTCTGGGGAGACTGTGTACTGGGCATGGAGAATGGTAGGACCAAAGGCATGTTGACAGGAAATGGAATGTCACATATAAAGTTCTTTCCAGATCTAATTATATAATCCTGTGAACTCTCTGTTAAATAATGAACTCTTCTCAAAATGGAAGACTTTGGCAAGATGGTGGCTGGAAAGCAGGGACTTGTGTGAGCTCTGCACCACGACCCTCCAAAAACCTATGAAAAATGGTTCTGAACAAATTCTAGAACTGTAGAACCCACAAAATAACAGAAGGAAACAGGGATCCAGCCCAGGACAGCCTGGATTGGCGCTGGATGAGGTCTATCACACACGGAGTGGAGGGGAGCGGAGCTCAGCGTGGGAGGCAGCAGGACCAGCCAGACCAGGAGCTGGGCAGAACAGGCCCTAGCACCCTGAATCAGTAAGCTGTGGCAGTTACCAGACTTCTCAACCCAGCAACACCAAAGACAACAGAGAAGGTTAGTGGGAAAAGCTGCGGGGGACAGAGTTAGTGGTTCGAGTTAGTGGTTCAGCCACCACCCCAGGGGCAGCGGGGGAGATGTAGCTACAGAACTACAGCTGCAGTTACTTCCAGCCCCAGGCCCACATGGTGGGAGGAATTAAGTGGCGGATCAGAGCAGGAGTGCAGAGCCTGCTGAAGATTTGTGTCATGTCTGGGTTGGTGGTTCTTCAGGAAGGAGGAGTGCTAGGGTGGCAGACCTGGCTATGTAGAAATAGCTCTGAAATCAACAGCAAATCCCCTCAATCTTGGAACAAAGTACTCTTTGCTCTACAAGCAGTCATACACCGACAAAAAACTCAAGGGTCAAGTAAGTTGACTGGAAACATGGCCAGTCAGCAAAAACGCACCCAGATTCAGTCTCAGACTTTGGAATCTTTCTTTGGTGACAAAGAAGACCAAAACATATGGCCTGAAGAAGTCAACAAAGTGCAAGAGTCTACATCAAAAGCCTCCAAGAAAAACATGACCTGGTCTCAGGCCTTGGAAGAGCTCAAAAAGGAGTTGGAAAAGCAAGTTAGAGAAGTAGAGGAAAAATTGGGAAGATAAAGGAGAAGGATGCAAGAAAAGCTGGGCGCCCGAAACCGGCAGAGATCCCCAGGCCTCCCAACACAGGACGGCAGTATCTGGGAGCGACGAGAGGCAGCGCAACGCCACCAGCCGCGAAAACACCCAGCCCTGACGCTTGCAAAACCCAGGAACTCGGCTTCTTGAACTTCCGGAAGACTCAATGGCCAGGTAACCGGCTCTAACCCCTCCCCCCCTCACCCAGAGAATTCCTCAGGAAAAAAAAAAGAGAACTGAAACAGAGGAGAGAGTAGCGGGGCTTCACAGGACAAATACTAGAAGCTCATTAGTCCCAGAGGGGAAGAGTCGGCAGGGGCCCAAGCCAGGAGCCCAGACATAACCTTGCACCCCCAGGGGAAGCGCCAGTCATCAGCTCAAACAACAAACAGCTGAGACCATTGCTGAAAAGCAAGTGCTGGAGAGCACCCACAGGGAGTGAGACACCAGGGAGCCAGACCCCTCCCCCACACCTCAGGAAACTGAAGGCTATAATTCTAGACTCACAACCCCCAGAATAAGAAAGCTGGGACAGAAAGCCCTGAGATCCACAGATAGAAATTCGTTGTAAAGCCAGCAAAAGGCAAACCAACATGAAGAAGAACACAAAAAAAACCGAGGACAATAGATTCTTTTTATGGAGACAGGCAGGATCAAAATATCGACATAGAAGATAGCAATGACACGGTAGATACATCAGATACCTCAAAAGCTAATATGATCTGGTCTCCAGCCCAAAAAGCACTGCTGGAAGAGCTAAAAGAGGATTTTAAAAACCAAATTAGGGAGGTAAAAGAAAACATGGAAAAAATGGAAAAGTCCCTAAAGAATAAGATTGGCGAAATGGCTATGGAGATTCAGAATCTAGAGAGAGAAAAGGACACCCTGAGAGGTGAAATCAACCAATTGAAAATGGAGGCTCAAAAACAAAATGTAAACACTAACTCATTTAAAATTAGACTTGAGCAAGTAGAAGCTAATGAATCTATGAGGCATCAAGAAGTAATAAAACAAAACGTAAAGAATGAAAAAATAGAAAAAAATGTGAAATATCTGATTGGCAAAACTACTGACCTGGAAAATAGATCCAGGAGAGACAATTTGAGAGTTATTGGTCTACCGGAAATCCACGATGAAAAAAGGAGCCTTGACAGTATCTTCGAAGAAATTATCAAAGACAACTGCCCAGAGGTCCTAGAACCAGAGGGCAAAATAGTCATTGAAAGAATTCACCGATCACCCCCTGAAAGAGATCCCAAACTGAAAACACCAAGAAATATTATAGAAAGTCACATTTTCTATTCAGCTATGGTTTTCTCATTAAGAATACTTAAAAGTCCTCTATTTTATTGAAAATCCATATTTTGCCCTGAAGTATTATACTCAGTTTTGCTGTGTAGGTTATTCTTGGTTTTAATCCTAACTCCTTTCACCTCTGGAATATCGTATTCCAAGCCTTTTGATCCCTTAACGTAGAAGATGCTAGATCTTGTATTATCCTGATTATGTTTCCACAATCCTCAAATTGTTTCATTCTGGCTGCTTGCAATATTTTCTCCTCGTCCTGGGAACTCTGGAATTTGGCTGTAATGATCCTAGGTGTTTTATTTTTGGGATGTTTTTCAAGAGGCAACCAGTGGATTCTTTCAATTTCTATTTTACCCTCTTGTTCTGGAATATCAGGGAAGTTTTTCTTGATAATTTCTTGACAGATGATGTCTAGACTCTTTTTTTGATCATGGCTTTCAGGTAGTCCTGTAATTTTAAAATGATCTCTCCTGGATCTTTTCTCCAGGTAGTGGTCTTTCCAATGATATATTTCATTTCACATTGCCTTCCATTTTTCATTCTTTTGGATCTGTTTTATAATTTCTTCATTTCTCATAAAGTCACTAGTTTCCAATTGCTCCATTCTAATTTTTAAGGCAGTATTTTCTTCAGTGGTCTTTTGGACCTCCTTTTCCATTTGGCTAATTCTGCCTTTTAAAGCATTCTTCTCCTCATTGGCTTTTTGGAGCTCTTTTGCCATTTGGGTTAATCTATTTTAGGGTGTTATTTTCTTCAGTTTTGGGGGGTCTCCTTTATCAAGTTGTTGACTTGTTTTTCATGATTTTATTGCATCACTCTCATTTGTCTTCCCAATTTTTCCTCTACTTCTCTTACTTGATTTTCCAAATCCTTTTTGAGCTCTTCCATGGCCTGAGACCAATTCATATTTTTCTTGGAGCCTTTTGATGTGGGCTCTTTGACTTTGTTGACTTCTTCTGGCTGTATACTTTGATCTTCTTTGTTACCAAAGGATGATTCTATAGTCTGAGTCCTTTTAAATTGCCTGCTCATTTTACCAGCCAATTACTTGACTTTTAAGCTTTTTGTCAGGGTGTGACTGCTTTCAGCCTTGACAGTGCTTTGTCCCAAGCTTCAGAGATTTTGAACTGCTGTTTTCAGATCTACTTCTATTCTAAGGTGTTATGATACTCCTCTCCTGGCCTGTGCTCTGGTCTGTACATGCAAGCACTTCTTTCTGCCATGTAACTACCAGGAGAACTCCTTCTCCATGCCACCACAAGCTCTGACACCCCAGTGCTCATCCTCACCCAAGAACCACCAAACAGGACCTTGAACCAGATCCAAGCAAGGTAAAGCAAGAGAACCCTGTCTCAGTGCCAGCAAAGACATGCCTACACTCCTGCTCTGATCAGCGGCTTGTTTCCCCCTACCATGTGGGCCTGGAGTTCCAGAAGCAGCTGCAGCTGCAGCCACCTCTGCCACCCTTGGGCTGGGGACAGACTGTGCATTTCTCTCACCCAAGTCCAACCATTTTCTCACTGGCCTGCTCCATTGTCTTTGATGTTTCAAACCAACAGTTCTTAAAAGAAATGCAAAGTGTTCACAATCACATTGAAAAAAATGCTTCAAATCATTGAAATAAAAGAAATGCACATCAAAAACAATGTTAGGTGTCACTTTATGCCCTACAAACTGACAAAAATGATAAAAATGGCAACAGTTAAGATTGGAATTGCTATAGGAAGATATGCACACATTGTTGGTAGATCCCTGAGGTGGTATAGCTATTTTGTAAAACGATTGGAATTGTGAAAATAAAATAGCTATAATATTCATCCCCTTTGAACTAGAGACTCCTTTCCTGGGCTTATACCCCAAAGTACTCATCCAAAAGAAGAAAAAAAGTCCCCATGTACTCCAATATATTAATAGCTGCAATTTCATAGGTAAGGATTGGAAACAAAGTAGATGTCTGTAAACTGGCTAAAGAAATTCTGGTACATAAATTTAATGGAACACTACTACTTTGTAAGAAACAATGAATGTTATGAATACAGAGAAATCTGGGAAGATCTGTATGAACTGATGCAGAGTAAAGTAAGCAGAGCCAATAAAACAATATACACAATAACTAAAACAACATAAATGGAAGTAACAGTGACACACCAGAAAAATCAAAAGTAAAAGTAACAAAATTATAAATATCAAATGAGCTCCAAATCAAGAAATATGAGAAGACACCCCCTTTGGGAGGGGTGGGATGTATATAGGTGTTACACATCAAATATATTTTGGACATTTTTAATGTGTTGTTCAGTTTTGCTGACTTCTTGCCCCTCTCTTAAAAAATATTTTTATGTGGGATGACTCTCAGGGAGGGGACAAAGAATTAATACATAAGATACTATGGTGATGTAAGAAATAGGAAATATGATTAAAAACTTATTTTGAGAGTCCACTCTAGTTGTAATTCTGTAAAATTAGGTAATAGTTTCCAGCTCAATGGAAATACTCAGTATAAATTTAAAAAATACAACCATTTCATGGGATTCATTATTCACAGTAATCAGGAAATAGATATTCAAGACACCATACCTCTCATCCTAGGTTCTTCCTTGTTTTTATGAAAGAAGGGATGATTGTTCCTTCTCTGCTAAGTTTATTCATTTTAAAAAAATAAAAGTACTGCTTGGTCTCTTGGTTTTTCTCTTCTAGCTCTCTAGTTATTGTTTCTAGTCATTTTCTTTCTTATTTTTGACTGTGTGGATGATTAGTTTATGGATTCCCCATGGCTGATACCTGTCTTTCAAGTTCAAGTCACTCCTGCTCCCCATCCCCAAGCATATCTGAGCAGAAAAATATAGTTAATCTTTAACATTCCTGTATTTAAATTTCATGACTTTAAACATTTCTGTGCCTTTATTAGAAACCTCATTTCATTTTTGTATTGGCAACCTCACATATTTCTGGTAATGCACAACAGAGAAATAAATGGGAGGAGAAATGCATGAAAGTTTGTGGAGCAGATAGTATGCTACTAGGTTCTTCACTGGCCTTGTTCACCTTATTTTTGTAGAGTAAAGAACACCACGTGCATTTGGAGTTTTGGTGTTGAGGTGACAACCTCACCATTCTTGGTTTCTTCCAAAAGCAGTGAACTGAAGTCCCAGCAACATTTCCTTTGGCTTTCAGAGGGCAGCCTCTGTAGAGAGGCTTATAGCACTATTGTTTTTTATAGAATCAATATAACTTTTTATTGAGATGTTACCACAAAAGGTCAGAATTATAGAATTACTAATTAGAAAAAATGTTTTGCATGTTACCAATTTTATTTGTGTATTGCAGTTTATGGGTTATTTTATGGTTACTGTGTTAGGAAACGTACACATTATCAAAATCAACATTTTGTTATAAAGAATTGTATGTAGAAAAGTGTATTTTCAGCAAGATCTAGAGAAAGATTACAATTTTTGTTGAGTGCAGGGATCCTACTTTCCACAGGATCAATGTACCAACATTCTTTTTTTGTTTTAACTTTCACACTGTTTTCTAGGAATGTTACCTCCCCAAAAATTGATGATTGACTTTATCTAAATATTTCTCAGGGAACTCAGTTTCTTGTTTGTATCATATGTACATTACTTTCACATATTGATGTGTAAAAACTCTCCTTAATACTCATAATTTTTGGCTATTCAATAAGTTTATTTTTTAATTTTCAAATATGAGACTTTTATAGCCCTTGAAATCAGTTATGAACCGCATAATTGCTTATACTATCCTAACTGTGTTAGTGTATGAGAAAGTAAGAAAGAAGTTTCCCTTATAAAGAGCAGAAGTAATTCCCCTGCAGTGGAAATAAATAGAAAGTAATTTTTTCATTGGTCATTTCCTTGAAGCATTTTGGAAGTTAACAGTGGAATCTTTCTAGGACAAAAGGAGGAAAGAGTTTGTCACCAATAGAATTACCCCTGGATCACATATAACATCTGCACAAACAATGGATGAATATTTACCTCCTAATTCTGTGCTACAGAATGACCTGGCTACATCCTAATGAAATGAATGCATAACAAGAAAAGCCCCAGTCCCCTTTAATAAATATTCATGTGTTATATGTATAGATGGGATATTTGACAAGTCAATCAACTGCATTAAAATTTTAGAATGTAGAGACAAAACTTTAACCCTACCCTAGAAAAAGATTGAAATCAAGCTGGCATTTAAAACCTACACAATATGCTTCAACCTAACTTTTCAATCCAATGTCATATTACATCCTTTCACACACTCTTCCCTTTTTGGCATCTTGACCTGCTTCTTGTGCTCAGTATAAAATACTCCATTTCCTGCCTCCATGCCCTTGCACAAATAGTACCACATATCTGAAATTCAGATTTTACCCACCTCACTCTTATAGGAACCCAAGCTTCCTTCAAAACACAGCTCAGATACAAACCACTTATACGGGGTATTTCCTGATTCCCCTAGTTGTTATTGTTCTCTTCCTTTCTTGAAATTCATTTTGATTTCCATTTATTTGGTATATTATTAAATGTTGGTGTACATATTCTAACTCAGCCCGCAAGCATCAAATATAAGCTCTTCACAGGCAAGCGCTATTTCATTTCTTTTTTTTTCTCTGTATCCAAAAAGTGCCTAGTGCCTGGAACATAGCAATGAGTGTTGGTCATGAGTATTTGTAAAACTGAATTCATTTGCCTTGTGGAGAGCCAGATATAGATAGGGGTAGTGATGGTGATAGGAAAGAAACATTCAGATATCTTCATTCCTGAGAAAAACTTTTGACATAAGCAAACTCATGTCACACAATCATTTTTCATTACTGATTGGCATACCTTAGGTAACTCTTTCTAAGCCTCTGTACAGGGTTGGTTCTCTGTGGCAAAATTATATTAAACTCAGGAGCAGGAAGAGACTACTACCACACTGTTTGGGCCCAGGTCACATATCAAAGCCAGTTTTCCAAAGATGCCCACTTTTTGCTGCTGCTTATAAACTGTCTTCTAAATGCCCATTTGGAGTTTTATTAGCCAGTCTTCTTGTGATTTAACATAGTCATGCGACTTGTCTATTTAATTAGTTCCCTTCATGGCTAATTCATATACGCTTCTCCTAGAAATAAGCTCACCTACTTTAATAAAAGGGGAACTTTTCCTTACCAATAGTGATATTTTTAAGAGTCATTCTGAATTTGTATTGGGCTGAGATTGTTTCTCGTGCAGCTATAATCTACAGTAACTGTTGCCTGACAAGGGCCTTTTAACTGGAATTGCTCTTGTTACTGCCATAATAAAATCCGTTTAGAAGATGAAAAGCCAGCTGTTATGGGTTCATTTTTTCCCCAGGTGAGATTTCTATCCCTTACAGGGCTTTACAGAACATTATCATTTTTAATGTTATCAGAAGTTTGCACTTTTAATAGTCAAGAGAGCTTTTGAAACCCCTAGTGAAAATTACTGAAATTAGAGATGAGTGGACTTAGAGCTAGAGAATGTAGTCTCCTTTGGTACCAACCACTCAGGTAGCCTGAATTGCACACCTTTCAAAGCTTTTTGTAAAACTATTTTAATTTTGCATTTAGTGATCAATATTATAATATAGCCCCTTCACTCAAAGAAGTTATTGGAGCCCCTTTCTAGGGATTCACCCTTCAACCATGGAAGTGGGACTATGGAGAAACTCTTAGATAATATAACCATTGTTGAACATGGACTGGAATTTTTCTCACGGGTTTTCCATTTTATGGGATCAGAAACATATCAGCCTATAAGATAGAATAAGAAAGTACACTTGTAAACCTTAAAATCCATAGACCAAAAAGAGCTAACGGGTCATGTAATTTATGTTGACACAATGGATCAAAAATTAAATTCCAAAAAGTCAATAACAAAAACAACAGAGGACAACATAATGCATCAAAAAAGTTCATGTTTTTGATACTAGGATAGTGGCTAGAGTATAGTAGGCACTTTATAAGTTATCATCATCATCATCATCAAAAGGATAGTCTAAGCATTACATTGACATCTGTGAAATACTAAAAAATACTTATAAGAATACCTCCAGTGCATTAAATAGATAATCTATGGGAAAACTATGGAAGGAGTTGAATAAAAAATTAAATAATGAAAAGGTGTGAATGGGTTGTGACCTACATTGGTGGAGAGAGTTTTCATAGCAGTGAGATAATGAATTCCATTGAAGTAGTGAGAAAAGCAATGACCTAATGATGGGCAGAGTTGGGTTCTAATATATTTTCTAAAAACTACCTATTTGCTCTTGAGCAAGGCACGTCATCCTATTTTAGCTTCTTCATCTTTGAAGCAGGTGATTTGGACTCAATAATCTATAACTTTACTTTAACTTTAACATTTAGCTACTTAAGCAAAGTGTTCTGTCTTGTAGAATAAATTGAAATTATTTATTTTGATAGTGACACCTCTTCCAACATTTCAGTAAACCAGATATGTCTTCATGAGAATTATATTCTCCCCATCAATAGGTTGGAAAAAAAGCCATGCCTTTCCTCCCTAGTCTAGGCTTAGAATAATGTGAGTTTCTTTGCCCTACTCATATGCAATTGGCTTCCATTATGTCATTGACAGCCTTTTGCCCATTCCACCAAAGTCCTTCTTTGCAACTACATTCTTGTTGAATAGCATACCATTTGTTATGTAGCACCTGGAGGTAGCCACCTAATCGGCAGAGTGAATAATCCAAACATGGCTAAGACAAATTCAATATACTCAAGGTGATTTGTAGGTCTTCATTTACTGAAAAGAAAAAAAAACCTCATAAGCCTCCACCAAAAAATTGTTTAAAGAAAAGGAATTTATGAAATAACATAACAAGAAAGGTAGCAATAAAATATTCTCTACCTTTAAACCAGTAATGATACTATTAAGCATACAACATAATGAGATCAAGAATAAAGGGAAAAGCAAGATGGCAGCTGGAAAGCAGGGACTTGCCTAGGGTTCTCCCCCAAGACCCTCCAAACACCAATAAAAATGACTCTGAACAAATTCTAGAAATATAGAACCCCTTAAATAGCACAGAGAAGCAGGGCTTCAGCCCAGGACAGCCTGGATGGTCACTATGTAAGGTCTATCATGCATGCTGCTGGGTGCAGAAAGGAGCAGATCCCAGCATGGGCTGTGACTGGACCAACCATACTGGGAGCCTGGTGGAACAGGCCATAGTGCCCTGAATCAGAGAGCTGTGGTGGTTAACAGACTTCTCAACCCACAAACACCAAAGACAACAGAAAAGGGTAGTGGGAAAAGCTGTGGGGACAGAGTGAAAGGAGTTCTCAGTTTGGCCACCGCTCCGGGGGCAGCTGAAGGTGGTGCAGCTATAGAACTACAGCTGCAGTGGCCTCTGGCCCCAAACCCACCTGGTGGGAGAAATTAAGTGGTGGATCAGAGTGGGAGTGCAGAGCCTGCTTAAGAACTGAGTCAGGTCCAGGTTGGCGGTTCTTGGGGGAGGAGAAGTGGTACTGTGACAGAGATTGCTGTATAGAAATAGCTCTGAAAACAACAGCACATCCTGTAAAGCTTGGAACAAAGTACTCTTTACTCTACAAGCAGTCATACCCCAAAGAAAAAATCAAGGGTCAAGTACTTGGCTGGGAACATGGCCAGGCAGCAAAAATGGACTCAGATTCAGTCTCAGACTTTGGAATCTTTTTTGGTGACAAAGAAGACCAAAACATACAGCCAGAAGTCAAAGACACTACATCAAAAGCCTCCAAGAAAAACATGACATGGTCTGAGGCCATGGAAGAGCTCAAAAAGAATTTAGAAAAGCAAGTTAGAGTAGTAGAGGAAAGGTTGGGAAGAGAAATGAAAATGATGCAAGAAAACCATGAAAAACAAGTCAATGAATTGCTAAAGGAGACCCAAAAAATACTGAAAAAAATATTGAAGAAAACAACATCTTAAAAAATAGACTAACTCAAATGGCAAAAGAGCTCCAAAAAGCCAATGAGGAGAAGAATGCCTTGAAAGGCAGTATTACCCAAATGGAAAAGGAGGTCCAACAGACCACTGAAGAAAATACTCCCTTAAGAATTAGAAGAGGAAAAGAAGAAACTAAATTATCTCTTTTTGCAGATGATATGATGATTTATTTACAGAATCCTAGAGAATCAAGTAAAAAACTACTTGAAATAATAAACAACTTTAGCAAAGTTGCAGGATATAAAATAAACCCACATAAATCCTCAGCATTCCTATACATTACTGACAAAGCTCAACAGCAAGAGATAGAAAGAGAAATTCCATTCAAAGTTACTGTAGACACTATAAAATATTTCGGAGTCTATTTGCCAAGACAAACCCAGGGCCTATATGAACATAACTATGAAACACTTTTCACACGAATAAAATCAGATCTAAATAAATGGAAAAATATCAGTTGCTCATGGTTAGGCCGAGCTAACATAATAAAAATGACAATTCTACCTAAATTAATATATCTATTCAGTGCCATACCAATTGAACTACCAAAAATTATTTTACTGAGCTGGACAAAATAATAACAAAATTCATCTGGAAAATACTACCTTAAAAACTAGATTGGAGCAAGTGGAAGCTAGTGACTTTATGAGAAATCAAGATTTGTAAAACAGAACCAAAAGAACTGAAAAAATGGAAGACAATGTGAAATATCTCAATGGAAAAACCACTGACCTGGAAAACAGATCCAGGAGAGATAATTAAAAAATTATTGGACTACCTGAAAGCCATGATCAAAAAAAGAGCATAGATATCATCTTTCAAGAAATTATGAAAGAGAACCACCCTGATATTCTAGAGTCAGAGGGTAAAATAGAAATTGAAAGAATCCAAGTATCACCTCTTGAAAAAGATCCCAAAAAGAAATCTCCTAGGAATATTGTCGCCAAATTCCAGAGGTCTGAGATCAATGAGAAAATACTGCGAGCAGCCAGAAATAAACAATTTGAGTATTGTGGAAACACAATCAGGAAAACACAGGATCTAGCAGCTTCTCCATTAAGGGATCAAAGGGCTTGGAGTATGATATTCTGGACGTCAATGGAGCTAGGATTAAAACGAAGAATCACCTACCCAGCAAAACTGAGTGTCATGCACCAAGGCAAAATATGGATTTTCAATAAAATAGAGGACTTTCAAGCTTTCTCAGTGAAAAGACCAGAGCTGAATAGAAAATTTGACTTTCAAACACAAGAATCAAGAGAAGCATGAAAAGGTAATCAAGAAAGAGAAATCATAAGGGACTTACTAAAGTTGAACTCTTCTGTTTACATTGCTGCATGGAAAGATGATGTGTATGATTCATGACACGTCAGTTTTAGGGTAGCTGAAGGTAATATACATATACACACACACATACATGCATAAATACATACATATATATCTATCTATATCTATATCTATATCTATATCTATATCTATATCTATATCTATATCTATATCTATATATCTATATATATATATATATATATATATATAGACAGAGGGCACAGGGTAAGTTGAATATGAAGGGATGATACCCAGAAAAATAAAATCAAATTAAGGGACGAGAGAAGAATATATTGAGAGAAGGAGAAAGGGAGAGATAGAATGGGATAAGTTATCCGACATAAAAGTGACAAGAAAAAGTATTTCTTTTTTTTTTCCTCAATTATTTTTTTTTTCGCATTGAATTAATTTATGCACTAGTCAAGTCGTGGAGAAGAATTTTGACCAATGGAATGAATCATGAGAAAGAAGAAACAGAACCAAAAAAAAAACCAAAAAACCCAAAAACAAAAACAAAAGAGAAGCAGAAAAGGCGAGCATGTAGTGTGCCTCAGTCTGTATTCAAACTTCGCATTTCTTTGTCTCGATGAAGATGGCATTCTCCATCGTGAGTCCCCTGGAGTTGTCCTTGCCCCTTAGGTTGCTGAGAAAAGCACAGTATGTCAGGGTTGGTCCTCACGGGATCCATATATCTGTGGCTGTGCACAACGTTCTCCTGGCTCTTCTCCGCTCACTCAGCATTATGTCGTGTAGGTTTTTCCAGGTTGTTATGAAGTCTGCATCATCCCCATTTCTTATGGCACAATAGTATTCCATCACCTTCATATACCACAGCTTGTTCAGCCATTCCCCAATTGATGGGCATCCCTTTGATTTCCAATTCTTGGCTACCACAAAAAGAGCTGCTATAAATTTCCTTGTACATATGGGTCCTTTTCCCGCTTGTGTGATTTCTTTGGGATACAACCCTAGAAGTGGTATTGCTGGGTCAAAGGGTATGAACATATCTATAGCCCTTTGGGCATAGTTCCAAACTGCTTTCCAAAATAGCTGGATCAGCTCACAACTCCACCAGCAATGCAACAATGTTCCAACTTCCCCACATCCTTTCCAGCATTTATCATTTTCCTGTTTTGTTATTTTAGCCAATCTGACAGGAGAGATGTGGTATCTAAGAGTTGTTTTGATTTGCATTTCTCTAATCAGTAGTGATCCAGAGCATTTTTTCATATGCCTACAGATAGCTTTAATTTCTTCCTCTGAAAACTGCCTGTTCATATCCTTTGACCATTTCTCAATTGGGGAATGGCTTGTATTCCTATATATTTGGCCCAGTTCCCTGTATATTTTAGAAATGAGGCCTTTGTCAGAGATACTAGTTGCAAAGATTTTCTCCCAATTTTCTGCTTCCCTCCTAATTCTTGTTGCATTGGCTTTTTTTGTACAAAAACATTTCAATTTGACATAATCAAAATTATCCATTTTGCATTTTGTAATGCTCTCTATCTCTTGTTGTTTCTAATGGAAGCAAAGATTGGGCAGGTGAAAGGGAATGAGTGAACCTTGCTCTCATCAGATTTGACCTGAGGAGGGAATAACATACACACTCAATTTGGTATCTTACCCCACAGGAAAGAAGGAGGAAGGAGATTAAAAAAGGGCGGGGGGCAATAGAGGGGAGGGCATATAGGGAGAGGAGGTAATCAACAGCAAACAGTTTTGAAAAGGGGCAGCGTTAAGAGAGAAAACTGGATAAAGCAAGATAGAATAGTAAGGAACAAAACATAGTCTTTCATGACATGAGTATTGTGGAAGGGTTTTGCATAATGACACACATGTGGCCTATGTGGAATTGCTTGCCTTCTTAGGGAGGGTGGGTGGGAAGGGAAGAGGGGAGAGAATTTGGAACTCAAAGTTTTAGAAACGATTGTTCAAAAAAAATATTTTGCATGCAACTAGGAAATAAGATATACAGGCAATGGGACATAAACATCTATCTTGCCCTACAAGAAAGTAAGGGAAAAGGGGATGGGGGGAGTGGGCTGACAGAAGGGAGGTCTGACTGGGGAACAGATCAATCAGAATATATGCCACTTGGAGTGGGGGGAGGATAGAAATGGGTGAAAATTTTTAATTCAAATTCTTGTGAAAATTAATGCTGAAAACTAAAAATATTAAATAAATAAATAATGATTAAAAATATAAAAGAAAGACAATGCCAAAGGAACAAAAAAAAAGAATAAAGGGAAAGGATCTGTATATTCTATCAACCAATCACCAAATATTCACTAAGCATCAACTATGTGTTAAGCATTTTGCTAAGTGGTGAGGATACAATTTTTTAAAGAAAAAAAAAATGTTCCTGTAAGCATCTTACATTCTAATAAGGAAGATAAGGAAATAAATAAGTACATTTGAGATACCCATTGAGTAGATGCCAGATAAACTTTGAAGTCAAGAAAAAATAGATTGGGGATTAGGAAAGGCCTCCTGGAGAAGGTGGAATTTAAGATAACTAATAAAGGAAGTTAGGGATTCTAAGAATCATAAGTAAGAGAAAGTAAGAATATTTATACCAAAACTTTAAGTAGTAGCAAAGAAACATAAATGAAGTAGGTGACCATCACTTGGAAAATGCCTAAAGAAATCATAGCATATGAATGTTAAGAACTATTGTTGTGATGTAAGAAATAAAAATATAATTGATTTGAAGAAACATAGGAAGAGTATACAAACTGATATAGAGTAAAATGAGAAGCAGAAGCATGGGCATTATTAACAACAATATTTTGAAGAAAAAACTGGAAAAAATCTCAGTACTCTGATCAAAGCACCAACTTCTCCCCCCTCAAAAAATGTTGATGAAATATCCCTCATACATATGGAGATGGAGATGATGGAATAGAAATTCAGATTAATACATACAACCTCAGACCCACTCACTGTATTGATTTGTTTAGATAGATTGTTCATATTTGTTACAAGGAAGAGTTTCTACTTGGAATGATGGCTTTTTGGTGGCATGACAGTAGAAAGGCATACAGTCACCCAAAAATGTATATTTTCTAAAATGCACTGAAGAAAAAACATTCACGAGGAGTCAGAACAACTTTATTGTTAAAACATCTATATGTGTGTATGTGTCTATGTAGATATATGGCTAACTAGGTAGCACAGTGGCTAGAATAGGCCTGGAGACAGAAAGCCCAGAATTAAATTCTGACCTCAGATATTTGTCAGCTGTGTTAACCTGGGCAAGTCACTTATCCTCTGCCTGCAAAAACCTGGAGATGGAAATGGCAAACCATTCCAGTGCATTGGCCGAGAAAACCCCATGGACAGTTGGTCCACAGGCTCACAAAGAATCAGATGTTACTGAATGACTAAACAACATTAACCCCCACAGTAACACACACATGCACATGCATGCATGAATACACACATACACACATATGTGTGTGTATGTATGCGTGTGAGTAGCTATGAGTGTGGGAGTGTGGGTGTGTGTATATGTGTATGCATTAAAATAAAACAAAGAGTATCTAAGGTAATTCAAACAATACATATATATAGGTATAAACAATAGTAGCTAGCATTAATAACAACAACTGGAATTTATATAGGACTGCTATGTTCTACAAACTAGTTAAGTGATTTCCCAACTGTCACATAGCTAGTAAGTGTTTAACACTAGTTTTGAACTTAGGTCTTTCTCATTCCAGTCCAAGCAATCTATCCACTGCCCTACTATCTGCCCCTTCATAGCACTTTAAGATATGCAAACACAAATGACCCCACATTTAAGTTTTAAAACATATAATTTCATTTCTATCTCTACTCCATAAACTTTGGTTTAGATGTGTCTTTCCTGGATTCCTCAATCACTTTCTTGTAGGAAAGGTCTTTTTGTACACTTGTACTGAAGGCATGTGGACCCAGTAACTAGGTGAAATTTTCCCTAATTCTAAGACTTTACAGTCTGGTAAATGAAAAGCAGCTAGAAAACCTCAACAGGCCATCAGTGTCCAAGATATGGATCTCACAGAAGTAACCCCTTGGCATCATGGGGACTGCACCCATCTATGAAACACCATAGGTCACCTGTGCTGATTAAGGCAGGAGCCACTGTTCACAAAGCTGTGGTACTATTAATAGCCTATAGAACCTGCAGGATCTTTGCTCACCCAGGATTCTGTGTACACACACACACACACACACACACACACACACACACATATTTCCCAGCCAGCCAAGTTCTTCCAGTGCTCACAATGGACAGACTTCTTTCTAGTGATATTCACAAATATTACTGCTATTTTCCCTGTGGTCATCTAAATACTCATCCTTATATCTTCCTGGTGTCAGAATATGTATATCCAGCACAGGGCTGGGAACTCAACTTTGGGTCCTTATGAGGTCACTCTCTGTGTTCCTGGGGCAGTCTGCCTTCCTTACTAAGTCCATGAGGTCACCTGCTTCCCAGTGCTTTGAGGTGAGGCAAGCTAATTCATGGGTAAACTCTACCAGATCTTTCGACCTTGAGGAAGTCGGGGAGTTAACCAGTGTGTATGACACAAAGCAACATAAAAGCAAGACCATGGTGGGGGCTGAGGAGTAACAGTGAGACAAAGTTGGGGAAACCTTGGACCTTTCATTAGGCCTTAAAAGTAGGGAAACTTTAGCCTGTCCTCCCTACCTCCTAGAAACAGTACAAAGCAAAGTTCTGTCCACTATCATATTTTGTGATTCAGCACATACAATACTCCACCTCCAGTCATTAACAGCTAATTATCTTGCAATGCTGCTGTTACTTTGTACCCAGTACATTTCACTTTGCATCAACCCATGTAAGTCTTTCTAGGGTTTTCTGAGAGCATCCTGCTTATCATCTCCTATAGTACAATAGTATTCCATCATAACTAAACACCACAACCTATTCAGACATTCCCCAATTAATGTGCTCAGAACTCTAATTAAAACATCAACCTCTCTAATTCTAATTTTTTACCCCCAGAAAAGAGCTGCCATAAATATTTTTGTACATTTAGGTCCATTTTCTTTGTGTTGTTTATCATTTTGGGGATGCAGACCTAGTAGTGGTATTGCTAAGTCAAAGGGTATGCATGGTTCCCTAGCCCCTTGGGCATAATTCCAAGTTGTTTTGTAGGATGATTTAATCAATTCACAACTCTGTCAACAGCACATTAACGTCTCAGTTTTCCCATTTTTTCCTCCAACATTTGTCATTTACCTTTTCTGTCCTATTGTCTAATCTAATAGGTATGAGGTAGTTTCTCAGAATTGTTTTAACATGCATTTCTCCAATCAATAGTGAGTTACAATACTTTCTTTCAAATGGCTATAGATAGCTTTAATTACTTCATCTGAAAACTGATTATATCTTTTAATCATTTATCAGTTGGGGAATTGCTCTTATTTTTATAAATTTGACACAGTTCTCTATATGTTAGAGAAATAAGGCCTTTATCAGAGAAACTTCCCTCAATTTTTTTTTCACAGTTACTGTTGCTGAGTGTATTTCCCTTCATCTTGTTCCCCTTACCCCTATTTCTTCTATTTTGTCCCTCTCTTTCACCCAGTCCCTTCTCAAAAGTGTTTTGCTTCCAATTCCCCCAACCTGCCCTCTCTTCTATCACAACCCCCTTCTCTTATCCCCTTCCCCATCTATTTTCCTGTAGGGTAAGATGGATTTCTATACCCTATTGCCTGTGTATCTTATTTCCCAGTTACATGTAAAAAAACCAATATTCATTTTTAAAACTGTGAGTTCCAAATTCTCTCCATTCCTCCCTCCCCACCCACTCTTATTGAGAAGGCAAGCAATTTGAAATAGGTCATATATGTGTAGTTATGCAAAACATTTCCATAATAGTAATATTGTGAAAGAATATATTTCCTCCCATCCTATCCTGCCCCCTGTTTGTCCTGTTCTTTCCAACTCCCACCCCATCCCTCCTCAAAAGTCATTCATTCTGAGTACCGCCTCCCCTAATCCACCCTCTTTTATTTCACCACCCCCATTTACCCCCTTCCTCACTTTCCTGTAGGATAGGATTGATTTCCTTACCTAATTGAGGGTGTAGGTTATTCTCTTCTTAAGGCAATTCCAATGAGAGTATGGTTCACTCATTCCCTCTAAATTCCCCCCTCTTCCCCTCAACTGTAAAAGCTTTTTCTTGCCAATTTTAAATGAGATAGTTTAGGCCATTTCACCTCTCCCTTTCTCCTTCTCTCAGTACATTCTTCTCTCATCCCTTAATTTTATTTCTTTAGATATTATCCCTTAATATTCAACTCACCCTGTGCCATCTGTCTACATATATTCCCTCCACCTACTCTAATAATGAGAAAGAAAGATCTCATGAGTTGCAAACATCATCTTTGCATGTAGGAATGAAAATAGTTCAACTTTAATAAGATATCTCTTTCTTGTTTACCTTTTCATGCTTCTCTCCATTCTTGTTTTTGAAAGGCAAATTTTCTATTTAGGTCTCATCTTTTCTCAAGAATGAATCAAATTTCTCTATGCCATTGAATGCTTATTTTCCCCTCTCATGGAATATACTCAATTTTGCTGGTTAGGTGATTCTTGGTTTTAATCCTAGCTCCTTTGTCCTCCAGAATATCATTTTCCAACCCTCCAGTCCCCTTAAGGTAGAAGTTGCGAAGTGTTGCATTATCCTGATTATCCTACTATTCTGATCTTGTGGTTCCCCAAAACTTGAATTGTTTCTGACTGTTTACTATATTTTCTCCTTGATCTGAGAACTCTGGAATCTGGCTGTAACATTCCTGGGAGTTTTTATTTTGTGATCTCTTTCAGGAGGTGATTGGTGGATTCTTTCAATTTCTATTTTACCCTCTGGTTCTAGAATAACAGGGCAGTTTTCCTGGATAATTTCTTGGAAGATGATGTCTAGCCTTTTTTTTCATGGCTTTCAGGTAGTCCAATAATTTTTAAATTACCTCTTCTGGGTCTATTTTCCAGGTCAGTTGTGTTTTCTAAAGAGATAGTTCACATTGTCTTCTATTTTTATCATCCTTTTAGTTTTGTTTTATAATTTCTTGATTTTTCATAGAGCCATTAGCTTCCATTTGCTCCATTCTAATTTTTAAGGAATTATTTTCTTCAATGAGCTTGTGGCCTTTCTTTTCCATTTGGCCAATTCTGCTTTTTAAGGCATTCTTCTCCTCATCGGCTTTTTGGACCACTTTTGCCATTTGGTCTACTCTATTTTTGAGGAGTTATTTTCTTCACTATTTTTGGGTCTCCTTTAGCAAACTGTTGACTTGTTTTTACAAGCTTTTACAGCTCTTTGATGACATATTCATATTTTTTTCAGAGTCTTTGAATGTAGGAGATTTGACTTTCTTGCATTTTTCTGAGTGTGTGTTTTGATCTTCCTTGTCACCAAAGTAAGTTTCTATAGTTTGAGGGCATTTTTTCCCCATTATTTGCTCATTTTTCCAATTACTTGACTTTTTTTTAAACTCTGTTAAAATAAGTAGGGCTCTCCTTCCAGTGTGAAGGGCATACTGTCCCAAGCTTCAGAGGTTTTCTGCAGCTGTTTTCAGAGATACTTCTAGGGACCTATAGGTTTTCAGCTCTTCCAAGGTGGTATGATCTAATAAGAGGTGCTTACTCCTCTCCTGGCCTGTGCTCTGGTCTGTGAGTGACCCCATGCTATGCTAGTACTCCTTGCCCTGGGAATGCCACACAGGAGTGTGACCCATATCCATGTATGGGCAAAGCAACAGAATCCTGCCTCAGTGCCATAAAAGAGACCCTTGTAATATACTTCTGATAAGTTGTTCAATACCCTTAACATCTGTGGGCTGAGAGGTCCAAAAGCAGCCATGGCTGCCACTGCCACTACTGATTAAGTCACTCCCAAGGCTTACTCCTGATTTGCTGGGGCTGGCTGTGGTGGGGTCAAGGCTGGACTGTGCTCCTCACTCATCCAGGTCTGACAGACGTTTCCTACTGATGTTCTAAGTTGCCTTTGGCATTTGTGGGTTGAGAAGTTTGAAAACCACCATAGCTGTTAGTGATTCAGTTCCCTGAGGCCTGCTCCAGATTTGCTGGCAACCAGTCTGTGTTAGTGTAACCTGCACTGGAATGTACTCCTCTTTCATCCTGGTGCAACAGACCTTTCTTGTTCACCTTTCAGGTTGTCTTGGGCTGGAAATTTGTTTCACCCTGTCTTTTGTGGGTACTGCTATTCTAGAATTTGTATAGAGTCATTTTAAACAGGTATCTGGATGAGTTTGGTAGAGACCTCAAGGGAATCCCTGCTTCTACTCTGCCATCTTGGTTCCACCTCTGGCACCATTTTTTACAACAGCATGTGCCACATTTTGGAAATTCTTACAAACATTTCAAACCTTTTCAATACTATTACATTATCTTAAATTATTGTATCATGGGGTGTCCAGGGAAGACTAGAACCTCTAGTGTGAGGTCTTGCTGAGCCCTTTTCAGGGCTCTTCATCCACCTTTAGTGTCACCCAACTCTCACCTGGGGCTCCAAGAAACTGTAGCATGAACAGCAGCCACACCCTGATAAAATGGTCTTGGCAAGTAGGCTAATCCAGTTTGAGGGTAACCAAAAGGCCTCAAAGTCATTGGTGAGTTAGGGGGAAGTCTACCCCAAACATGTGAAGACTTCTTCCAGCAGAGTAGTTGGATGAGAACAATTTGTTCCAACGACCATAAAAAAAGCTAAAAATGCATTGTGAAGTGTTTAGTGCTTGGTCATACATCGAAGGCACCAAGATGATCCATTGTATACCAGGCCTTCATCAGTCACCTTTTTTTCCTGTCATAGGATTTTGATGACTCTGATAGAGAGAGTGAGGCTGACCCCTTTGTGCAATCAAAACATCATCCAATATTTTACCCCAACATCATGATATCACTTTTCATCTTCAAAAATGAAGGATTAGCAACAACAACAACGGTGATCTGTGATCAGTGATCTTTGATGTTACTATCATAACTGTTTTAGGGTGCCAAACACTACCCATATAAAACTGTGAACTTATTCTGTGAATATTGTGTATGTTCTGACTCTACTGGACAACCATTCCCTATCTCTCTCCATCTCCCCTGGTTTCCCTATTCCTTGAGGCAAACACAATTGAAATTAATCTGATTAATAGTTCTACAATGTCTGCTAAGTGTCCAAGTGAAAGAAAGAGTCAAGAGATGTAGCAAACATCACTGTTGTCTTATTTTAAGAAATTGGCACAGCTACCCTAACCTTCAGCAAGAACCACTCTGATCAGTCAGCAGCCATCAAAATCAAGTCAAACCCTCCACCAACTGTGTCAATAATGCTACTGGATGCTACTGTGACTATGTAAGAGCAATACCACCAGCACACAGGAGGGCTGCTAGCACAGGTTTTTGATCTGCTTTTCTAAGGAAAGTAGTTTTAAGGGGTTTACAATCTCACTTTAATTAAACATACATATATCATTCACTTAGTTCAGGGGGAAAAGTCAGCACCTTGAACTTCAGAGAAAACATAAACAATCAGAAATTATATAAATGGCAAAATAACACAAATCAGCAGACAGGCTTCTAGCTGTCTGTCCAAGCAATACATAAACAGTCACCAGAGAGAGAAGCACCATTATCTGTGTTTTCAAACCCTGTGGCTCTGTGATAGCTATCCAGAGTCTCATCTGGTCAAATCACATGACACTCTTCCACTGAGTGAGAGCCCCAAAACAAAATACAAACCTCAGATCATATATACCCTTCTCAGGGGCCTGTAACTTAATATCTACTTAGTGAAAGGGTGTGGGGCCTGGAGTCTAGGGCTTTCTTATTTATTAAGTAGGTCATCAAAGACTCTTGATTCAGTCAAAGACTCCCGATTTATTGAAACAAAGGCAAGACTCATCAAAGGCACTTGATTGCCTCAGTGCTGAGAAGCACCCAAACAAAAAACAGCATAAAGTCCTACTTTGTTTGCCATTACATTTGAAAGTCAAGACTTATCAAATATATTCAATTACCTCAGTGCTGAGAAGCACTCCAAAACAGAAGACCAAAGGTTCCACTTTGCCTGCCCCAATTCAAACAAAAGCAAGACCCATTAGAGGCACTTGATTGCCTTAGCATTCCAAAAGAAAAAACATTAAAAATGTCCAGCCCTGATTACCATCACACCAACAAAAAAGATTACAATTCACGGAATGCTCAGATGACAGGTAGAATTTTTTGCAATAAATTATTTTGTAACTAAGATATGTCCATTTTTTGAAACAATACTACTGCATATTTAATAGAATGCAGTATAGTATAAACATAGCTTTTATATGCACTGAGAAAACAAAAAAAAAATTCCCATGGCTCACTTTATTGCAATATTCAGTTTATTATGGTGGTTTTGAATCAAGCTTGCATTATTTCTGAGGTTTGCTTATATTTTTTTTTAATACAATACTGCCTCCTCTCAGGAGAAATGAAGACAAATGGATCAAGATTGCCTTTTTAATTGTCATTGTTTCAGATCTTAATCAGTCATAACTCCTTTCTTGTTCTGGGTGAGTTTCACAAATGGAATCTTTTTTTAAAAAGTACACTACCACATAAAGTGCAAAATAGCATGATGATTTATGGATAGAAAAATAACTCTAAACAGCAGTAAGTTTCTTGAGCAATTGCTGCTCAATACTTCCAATAAAAACAAACAGCAGACAATGCACTGTGACTGTCAACACACAATAGCTAACATATCTAAATCTAAGTAATCTTTTGGAAATGACACAGGAAATTGTGATCAACTCTACTGAGAAATTCCATGTCTGTTTCTAATAGAGTCCCTGTTTCTGAGCAGATGAAAAACTCTTCTGAAATCATGATTGGAGTCAATTTGAGTTTTCTACAAAGAGTAACAGTAAAGATTTTATAAATGGATCAGGTCTTGGCTACTTGCTCATTCACCCACTTCATCTTCCCCCCCCCACCACAAATATTTAAAGAAAAAGAACAACCTCCTGGGCACACATACAAATATCTTTTTCTTGTGTGATGGTAAATGCTTAACAACTAGCTCTCTGAAAAATATACTCAAAATGCTCTTTTAAATTCAATCTCCATTATTAACATTTTCTCCATAACTTTCTTAAATCTAGGCAGCCAACAACACAGTACTTCAAATGATGATTTGTAGTGTTTGCTGATTTCCAAGGTGTTAACACTCACCCTGAAAACTTAACAATCAGCTCTTGTTCTTCAAAGCTGGTTTGAGCTGACTCCAGCACATTTCTACAGGCATAATAGAAGATGAAAAATCACATTGTATATATGATTACCCATTCCTAAGCTAGATTCAAGGATGGGAAGTGGGAGGGGAAAGGGTATTTTATGAATGCGCTCATCAGAAAGATGGAGGAATAAAGGAGCGAAATCTGGCTAAAAGAACTTAATGCTTAAACCATATTTCAACACATTTTTTATGATATTTTCATCTTTGCCCCTTTCCACCTTTGTACACTAATGAAGAATTCAGAAATTAAGAACTACTGTTAAATCATGGGTAAAACAATTGCACCCTTATGGCCTGATGTGAAAGATGTGCATAAGAATCAGCAGTGTAAAATGAGCTATGTTAAGATCTGAATGCAGGTAAAATGGGACATACTCTACAATCCTGGAAGTTGAGAAAATTAAAGCAAACAGAGATGATTCATCCAATAATGGAATCTCCATGCCCCCAAATTCAGTTTTCCAAGGGTCACCAGTTAGTCTACCAGATTTCCTTGTGAAGTTCCCCTTCACAGTGTAGTAGCTTCTTTGGCAGAGTCAAGATGGTTTAGTAAAGGCAAGGACTCACCTGAGCTCTCCTTCCAAATATCTTTAAATAATGACTCTAAACAAATTCTAAAGAAGCGGAACCTATCTAAGACAGCTTCAAAAGACTTATGACGGAAAAGGCTATTCCCATATAGAGAAATACTTATGGAATCTGAATGCAGATTGAAGCAAACTATTTGCTCTCTTTTTTAAATTTTATATTGTTTTTGGTTTTGTTACATCTTTCTTATGGTCCATTTCACAGGTTATAATTCTTCTTTACAATTTGACTATTGGAAAAGAAGTTTAATGTGAAGCCATATATAGAACCTATGTCAGATTAAATGCTGTCTTGGGGGAGGAAGGGAGGAGGATACAGAGGGGAGAAAATTTGGAACTCAAAAACTTGTGGAACTGAATGTTGTAAACTATAAAGAATTAATTAATAAAAAGAACATAAAAAGAAGCAGAACCTAGAAAAAACAGAATGAAACAATTTTCTAGCCCAAGACAACTTAGAAAGATATAATGAAAGGTCTATTGCACTAGGGTGAGAAAGGAGTACAGTCCAGTGCAGGCCCTGCCAGTGCTTGGGAGCTACTGAATTAATGGCAGCAGTGGTGACTTCAAGACATCTCTGTCCATAGATGCCAAAGACTACTTAGATGGTCAGCGGTAAAGGTCTATTGCCCATTGATAAGAGTGGAACAGAGTCCAGTGCAGGCTGCACCAGCACAGCCCTGGAACCAGCAAACCAGGATCAAGCCTTGGGAGCTACAGAATCAGCAGTGGTAGCTGCTGCTTCTAGAACTCTCAAGCCACAGATGGTAAAGAGATTGAATAACTGTTCATAAGGAGATTACAGGGGTCTCTTTGCTAGCACTGAGGCAAGACTGTTGCATTGCCCAAACTGGGATCCAAGTGGCACTCCTGGGGGAGGAGGAGCACAAGAACAATAGAGACCATGGTCACAGTGGAGAGGGTAACCTCCTCACAGTTCCAGGGCAGAAAAGGTTGTATATGGTCGCTTAGAGACCAGAGCACAGACCACGAGAGTAGTAAGCACCTCTCTGTAGATAAAACCACCTTAGAAGAACTGAAGACTTACAAGTCCCTATTAGTGTCACTGAAAACAGCTACAGCAAACCCCTGGAGCTTGGAACAGTGAGCCCTCCATGCCAGAAGCAGACCTACTTTAACAAAGCATTAAAAGGCAAGAAATAGGCTCAGAAATGAAAAAAAAACAGAAAAAAAATGTGACCATAGAAATTTATGGTGACAAGGAAGATCAAAACACATGCTGAGAAGACAATAAAGTCAAAGATCCTACATCACAAACCTCCAAGGAAAATATGAATTGGTTGCAGGCCATGGAAAGATTTTGAAAATCAAGAAAGAGAGGTAGAGGAAAAATTGGGAAGAGAAATGAGAGTGATGCAAGAAAATCATGAAAAAATGACAAAAAGCTCAGTAAATACAGAAAATGCTGAAGAAAATAACACTTTAAAAATAGATAAAGTCAAATGGTTAAAGAAGTACAAAAGACCAATATAGAGAAAAATGCCTTAAGAAAAGAATTGTCCAAATGGTAAAAGAAGCACAAAAATTCACTAAAGAAAAAAAAAAGCTCCCTACAAAGTAGAATTATCCAAATGAGAAAGGAGCTACAAAAGCTCACTGAAGAAAATAATTCCTTGAAAATTAGAATGGAGGAAATGGAAGCTAAAGACACTACAAGAAATTAAGAAACAATAAAACAAAACAAAAGAATAAAAAAAATACAAGACAATGTGAAATATCTCATTGTAAATACAACCGACCTGGAAAATAGGTCCTGGGGAGACAATTTCAAAATTATCGGCCTATCTTAAATCCATAATCAAAAAAAAAGCCTGGACATCATCTTTCAAGAAATTATCAAAGAAAACTGTCCTGTTATTCTGGAACTGGAGGGTAAAGTAGAAATGGAAAGAATCCACTGAACACCTCCTGAAAGAGATCACAAAATGAAAACTCCCAGGAATATTATAGCCAAATACCAGAGCTCCCAGGTCAAGAAGAAAATACTGCAAGCATCCAGAAAGAAACAATTTGAGTATCATAGAGCTACAGTCAGGATAACACAAGATCTAGCTGCTTCTAGAGTAAGGGATCAAAGGGCTTAGAATATGATATTCTGGATGGCAAAGGAGCTAGGATTATAAGCAAGTATTACCTACCCAGCAAAACTGAGTCTAATCCTTCAGGGGGGAAATGAATATTCAATAAAATAGAGGACTTTCAAGTTTTCTTGATGAAAAGACCAGAGTTAAAGACAAAATTTGGCTTTAAATACAAGACAAAAGGCAAGCATGAAAAAGTAAAGAGGAAAGAGAAATCATAAGGGACTTATTAAAGTTGAACTGTTTTCATTCCTACATAGAAAGATGATATTTGTAACTCATGAGATATTTCCCAGTATTAGGGTAGTTGGAATGAATAGACAGACAGACAGATAAATAGATAGATAGATGGATAGATAGATAGATAGATAGATAGATAGATAGGCACAGGATGAGTTGAATATGAAGGAATAGTATCTAAAAATAAAATTAAGGGATGAGAGAGGAATGTACTGGGAGAAGGAGAAAGGGAGAGGTAGGATGGCATAAATTATCTCACATAAAAGAAGCATGAAAAAACTTTCACAGTGGAGAGGAAGAGCCTTGATATGAGGTAGAGTGAGTGCACCTTACTCTTATCAGAATTGGCTCGAAGAGGGAATAACATACACACTCAATTGGGTATAGAAATCTATCTTACCCTACAGAAATGTAAGAGGGGAAGGGGACAAGAGAAGTGGAGTGATAGATGGGAGGGGAGATTGGGGGAAGGGATTAGTCAGAAGCAAAATACTTTTGAGGAGTGACAGGGGGAAAAGAGAGAGAGTATAGGATAAACACTGGGAGGAATAGGATGTTCCCTCCATCCTATACAGTTAGTAATAGTAACTGGGAAAAAATTTTGATTCAAATTTCTCTGATAAAGTCTTCAATTCTCCAACAGATAGAGAACTGAATGAAATTTATAAAAATAAGAGTCATTCCCCAAATGATAAATGATCACAAGATAAGAAGTTTTCATATGAAGTTAATAAAGCTATCTATAGCCATATTAAAATGCTCTAACTCATGATATTGGTTGGAGAAATGCAAATTCAAACTATTCTGAGGAACTACCACATACCTATTAGAATGGCTAACAGAACAGAAAAGGAAAATGACAAATGATGCAAGAGATGTAGGGGGAAAGTATACATCAATGTACTGTTGGTGGAGTTGTGAGCTTATTCAACCATTCTGTACAGTAATTTGGAAATAGGACCAAAAGGCTATAAAACCCTGCATATATTTTAATTAGCAATACCACTCCTAGGTTTGTATCCCAAAAAGATTAAAAAAAGGAAAAGGACCTATATGTATAAAACTATTTATAGCAGCTCTTTTATTCTGGCAAAGAATTGGAAATTAAGGTGATACCCAGATGAACAAATTGTAGTATGTGATTATGATGGAATACTATTGTGCTGTAAAAATTGTTGAGCAGGATACTCTCAGAAAAACCTGGAAAGTCTTAAAGAAGCTGATACAAAGTCAAATGTACTGTGCACAAAGTAACAACAATACTGTAAGATAATCAGCTGTTGATGATTTAGCTATTCTCAGCAGTACAATGTTCTAAGACGACTCTGAAGGACTTATAATGAAAAATGCTATCCATATCCAGAGAAAGAACTGATGAGTCTGAATATAGATTGAAGCATACTATTCATTTTTCTTGAGGGTTTTTAAATGTTTTCTTTCACAACATGATTGCTATGAAAATGTCTTGCATGACTATACATGTTTGACCTATATTTGTTTACTTTCTCAATAAGGGGAGCTGGCAAGGGTGGGGAGAGGAAGGAAAGGGGAGAATTTGGATTTTAAAATTTTAAAAATGAATGTTAAAATTGTTTTTACTTGTAACTATGGAAAAATAAACTACTAAACAAAAAATTTAAAAAACAGTGTGGCTAAATCATGCAGGCAAGGTATAGTTTCTACTGATGTTCTTATAGACTCTTAAAAAGCTATATTTCCTCATTTTGTCTATTTTGCCCTTGGCTTCTAATGTGGACACTGCTGTTCTATGACTGGGCCAAGTGTGAATTCCAAAACCTTCCGGTCTTTTGTATTTCACAAAGAGTATCCTGTGATTAAGGGGGAAAGAGGAAACAGTGTCTCTTTTCCTCTACTCCAAGCAATGCTCATTCAGGGGCTTGGCTAGACTGTTCTCCCATGTAGGCTGACCTGTCCCTTAGATGCTCAGGTTCAAAACTGGCTTGCAATTTCATATAAGACCCTTAGGGCATTGTGGAGTCTCTTCAGCCCATCCCAATATGCTTATGAAATGCCATTTCCTTTTATGCAATGGTTTCACTATTTTCAAATTAACTAAGATCTTTTCACCTAGCTTCATGGATTAATTCACTCAATAGAGATGTTCCCACCTGATTAAGGTAGTTATTTTAAGTAGGCTATGCTATTTAATTTGTTCAACACCCTGCCATACTGGAGAAGAAATCATATATATTTGAGAAGTACATATGAAGTATGAAGTACGTATGCCTGCCATGCTGTCTACTACTCCTATTATTGCAAAGATGCTTTCATTATAGTTACAGAATGAGTTTATGGAAATACGAATGGTTTTATGCAAATTTTTAAAATCCTTGTTATTTTATCTGTTTGCACTAAAGTCTAAAATTAAAAAATAGGACAGCTGCTTGTCACTGAACTGTTTCTATCTCAACTGTTGAAATCGAGTTGAGAACTAGAACAACAAGAATAGCAATAATAGATAATATTACTATAGAATTTCTAGGTTTGCAAATTGCTCCACATTCATTATCGCATCCAATGCCCCAGTGATAGAGGGACAGTAACAGCAACAGCTGTTTAGGGTAGACAGCATATTCTATTGAGGGCAATCTGAAAATTCTTTATCCTACCTCAAACATTTGCATTAGTACATAACATTTCACTTTATCCATTCTCACCTCTGGTTATTCAGGTCAATTCAACAAATAATTATTAAACACATCCTGCATTTGTCTTCCATGTCTGAATGCTTTCCCTCCTAAATTCATCATTCTGAAATCCCAGGCTTAATTCACACCTCATTTAAGTGCCTTCTCCCTGGTCCCCTCTTCAAAGATCATTTCATATTTGTTTTGAAAATATTTCAGATTTACTCATCTGTGTATCTGTTTCCTCCTACCACATTCCGATAAAATTTAAAGGTAGGGGATATTTCACATTATTCTTTAAATCCTCAGCACCTCCCTTGTACCGTAAGTTCAAAGATAGGTGGCTTTCATTTTGATAGCTGCATAGTAATTAATAAATAGGGTTTCAAATTAAGGAAAATAAATTGAGTCAATAGGGGCAGTTAGGTGGTGAAATCCATAGAGCCACAGGCTTGGAATCAGGAAGACTGATCTTCATGAGTTCAAATCTGGCCTCAGACAATTATACATTTGTGACCCTGGGCAAGTCACATAATCCTGTTTGCCTCAGTTCTTTCATCTGTAAAATGAGCTGCAGAAGGAAATAACAATCCATTCCAGTATCTTTGCCAAGAAAACCTCAAACCAGTTCATAAAGTTTTGGACACAACTCAAATGACTGAACAACAACAATTAAGGGTATGGCTCAAGTGACGGCTGTAGCAAGGGACTCTTTAAATATTATTCAGTGACAGGCAAGTTGAAAATAATTTCAAAAGCAACCTACAAACTCACCCCTACAAATATTTCTTAGAATGTTTAAACAGGAAATGATTTTAACTGAATAACTGAATAAGCCCTTTTCCCAATGGTATTTCTAAATTGCCCCAAAAAGACAGTTTAAAACCACTTAAAAGTGTTTGTTTACCAAGCCTGTGTAAGTTCAGTTTAAATAATTCATGAAATTAAATGTGAAATGCTGCAAAAATACAGTAAGACTAGCCAGTGTAAGCATGGTAAGTCCAGAAACTCAAAAAATTTAGGCTCTGTGGTAACATAGCCTGACTTACTTTTCCTTTATTAGATTTTGAGAAAATAGATAGTATAGTTTAACCACAAACTGAATATTTCTTGTGCAATATAAAATACGTTTCATTATGGGAACTTTATCCTTTGTATATCCCCCTCTTTATGTATTTAAATTCTTAACCTGATCATTGCATTTACATTTTTGGCACTCAGTGTTTCATTAAAATTTAATAAATGTCTTTTCTCCTAAAAATTAAAGGAGGAATGATGGCCTCAACAAGCTTCTCATTTGCTGCAGCAATGAAGAACAATAAGATATTAAAAAAGGCACTTGCAGGTCTTGAAAATCAAATAAAGGAAGGCATTGAGAAGCCAGTGGGTACTTTTGAAGGGCAGACAACAAAAGATCTAATGTATTTCCTTGAGCATTAGCCCTAAAATGAAATGACAAAAGAGAATTGGTTCTGAAGAAACGAAATATGGTGAGTATTTTGCACTTTTCTTAGTTGTTGAGGGAAGTGGCTACAAGATAGAGGAAAGAACATTAGATTTGGCTCCAGGAGAACTGGGTCCAAGTCTTGGTTCTGCAATTTAATTTTCTAAGTGATAGTCCCTCTCTGACACTCAGATTACTCACCTGTCATAAAAGAAGAAAATTTCCATGTTGTCAGTATCAAATGATAGAATATATAAAATTACATGAGAACCATAAGGCAATATTTAGATCTAAATATATCATTGAAAGTGGTGACCAAAAAATGACAGATGGAAAGGGTCATCTCAGTAATAGAGAACTGTGGCCAATCATGTAAATAGGCAAATTTCTCTATAGTCTGATTTAAAGGGGAAATTTGAGAGTACTCTCTACCCTAAGGTATCGACCACACTACCTATCATCATTTTAAGATTACTCTTTCAATTTTTTAATACTTGAAGGCTTTTTGATCTTTGAAAAGTTACAATAAAATTCAGTTCATTTCACTACTGTACTTGATAGTCGAACAAGAAGAAAAGGTTCAGAGATGGTGTGAATTACACAGTACGTGGAACTTCTTGTCAAAGTCAAAAGCATGCTGAGGTGGGATGTGTTGCCTTATGCAAAGCCAAGATTGCATGAAAATAGTCTAGTTCCTTCGACTTTTTAACTTGTTTACATGATGTCATTTGAGCTACAATTACTATTTCAATAAAGAAGTGTTCCCTTCTTGGCCCCTATTTATTTTTTTTTCAATTTTTTTCATTTTTATTTAATATTTTAGTTTTCAACACTGATTTCCACAAGAGTGAGTTACAAATTTTCTCCCCATTTCTACCCTCTCCCCCATTTCAAAATGGCATATATTCAGATTGCCTCATTCCCCAGGCAGCCCTCCCTTCTGTCACCCCACTCCCCCCTATCTGCTTTACCCTTACTTTCTTGTAGGGCAGGATAGTTTTCTATGCCCCATTCCCTATATATCTTGTTTACCAGCTGCATGCAAAAACAACAGTTTTTTGAGCATATGCTTTTAAAAATCTGAGTTCCAAATTCTCTCCCCTCTTCCCTTCCCACCCACCCTCCCTAGGAAGGCAAGCAATTCAACATAGGTCTCACACATGTATCATTATGTAAAACACTTCTACAATACTCATGTTGTGAAAGGCTAACTATATTTCCTTCCATCCTATGCCATCTCCCTTTATTCAGTTTTCTCCCTTGACCCTGGCCCTTTTCAAAAGTGCTTGTTTGATTACCTCCTCCCATTATCTGCCCTCCTTTCTATCATCCCCCCTTTTTATCCCCTTCCCTTTAGTTTCCTGTGCAATAAGATACACAATTGAGTGTGTATATTATTCTCTCCTCAAGTCAAATCCAATGAGAGCAGGATTCACTCATTCTCCCTCACCTGCCCCCTCTTCCCTGCAGAAATGCTTTTTCTTGCCCCTTTTATGTGAGATAATGTACCCCATTCTATATCTCCCTTTCTTCCTCTCTCAATATATTCCTCTCTCACCCCTTAATTTTATATTTTTTAAATATCATCCCTTCATATTCAACTCAATCTGTGCCCTTTGTCATTATATATATATATATGTATATATAAATATGTGTGTGTATAAACATATATATATGTGTGTGTGTATATATATATATATATATATATATATATACATTCCCTTTACCTACCCTAATACTGAGAAAGGTCTCATGAATTACACATATCTTTACATGTAGGAATGTAAACAAAACAGTTCAACTTTAGAAAGTCCCTTATGATTTCTTTTTCTTGTTTACCTTTTCATGCTTCTCTTAATTCTTGAATTTGAAAGTCAGATTTTCTATTCAGCTCTGGTCTTTTCATTGAGAAAGCTTGAAAGTCCTCTATTTTATTGAGAATCCATATTTTGCCATGGAGCATGATACTCAGTTTTGCTGGGTAGGTGATTATTGGTTTACATCCTGTCTCCTTTGACATCTGGAATATCGTATTCCAAGCCCTTTGATTCCTTAATGTAGAAGCTGCTAGATCTTGTGTTATCCTGATTGCATTTCCAGAATATTCAAATTGTTTATTTCTGGTTGCTTGCGGTATTTCCTCCTTGACCTAGAAACTCTGGAATTTGGCTACAATATTCCTAGGTGTTTCCTTTGTGGGATCTTTTTCAAGAGGTAATTAATGGATTCTTTCAGTTTCTATTTTACCCTCTGGATCTAGAATATCAGAGCAATTTTCCTTGATAATTTCTTGAAAGATGATGTCTGGAGGGGCGGAGCCAAGATGGCCGCATGAAGGCAGCATCTTGCCGGAGCTCTCTCACAAGGTCTGTCAGATTCCCATAAAAAAGTGAATTTGAGCAGATTTGAGAGAGTCAGTAACTGTGAGCAGTCTGCGTGGGGCAAATTTCCGAGCCGGGAGAGTCTGAAAGGCCGAAGGCACGAACATATAGGCTCAGAGAGTGGTCAGTGCAGAGCTGCTCCAGACCAAAGTGGAAGCAGCCGGCCGGGAAATCCACGTGGGAGACAGGCTGGGAAAAAGCTGGGCACCCAAAACCGGTGGAGATCCCCAGGCCACCCAACACAGGACGGCAGTCTGTGGAAGCGAGGAGAGGCAGCGCAACACCACCGGCGGTGAAATACCAATTCCTGATGCTTGCAGCCCAGAAACTCGGCTTCTTGAACTTCCAGGAGACATAATGGCCAGGGAAACGGATTCTTCCCTCCCCCCCTCACTGAGAGAATTCCTCGGGGAAAAAAAAAAAAGAAAGCTGGAACAGAGGAGAAAGAAGTGGGGCTTCAGTAGACAAATAGTAGAAGCTCATTAGTCCCAGAGGGGCAGCGTCAGCAGGGGTCAACACCAGGAGCCCAGAAGTAATCTTGCTCCCCCAGGGGAAGTGCCAGAGATCAGCTCAAACAACAAACAGCTGAGACCATTGCTGAAAAGCAAGTGCTGGAGAGCACCCATAGGGAGTGAGACGCCAGGTAGCCAGACCCCTCCCCCATACCTCAGGAAACTGAAGGCAGTAATTCTAGACCCACAATCCCCAGAATAAGAAAGCTGGGATAGAGAGCCCTGAGCCCCATAGGAAGAAATTTGTTGTAATGCCAGGAAAAGGCAAAACAACAAACATGAAGAAGAATACAAAAAAACTGAGGACAATAGATTCGTTTTATGGAGACAGGAAGGATCAAAATACCAATATGGAAGGGGACAGTAATGACACTATAGACGTGTCTGATACCTCAAAAGATAATATGAACTGGTCTCCAGCCCAAAAAGCATTGCTGGAAGAGCTAAAGGAGGATTTTGGAAACCAAATTATGGAGCTAAAAGAAGACGAAATCAAGTCCCTAAAGAATAAGATTGGTGAAATGGCTACGGAGATACAGAATCTAAAGAGAGAAAATGACACCCTGAGAGGTAAAATCAACCAATTGGAAAAGGAGACTCAAAAGCAAAATGAAAACATTAACTCATTAAAAATTAGAGTTGAGCAAGTGGAAGCTAATGAATCTATGAGGCACCAAGAAGTAGTAAAGCAAAACGTTAAGAATGAAAAAATAGAAAAAAATGTGAAATACCTGATTGGGAAAACAACTGACTTGGAAAATAGATCCAGGAGAGTCAATTTAAGAGTTATTCATCTATCGGAAATCCATGATGAAAAAAGGAGCCTTGACAGTATCTTTGAAGAAATTATCAAAGACAACTGCCCAGAGGTCCTAGAACCAGAGGGCAAAATAGTCATTGAAAGAATTCACCGATCACCCCCTGAAAGAGATCCCAAACTGAAAACACCAAGAAATATTATAGCCAAATTTCAGAACTATAAACTCAAGGAGAAAATACTGCAAGCAGCCAAAAAGAAGAAATTCACATATTGTGGAACTACAGTCAGGATCACGCAGGATCTCTCAGCTTCCACATTAAAAGACAGGAGAAATTAGAATATGATATTCCGAAGGGCAAAGGAGCTGGGACTACAACCAAGGATCAACTACCCAGCAAAACTAAGCATAATTTTCCAGGCAAAGCAATGGATATTCAATTAAATAAGGGAATTCCAGACCTTCCTGATGAAAAGGCCAGAACTCAATGGGAAATTTGATCTCCAAATACAAACTCAAGACAGACATAAAAAGGTAACCAGGGGGAAAAACCGCACAAACCTTATTAACCAATAAGGGCAGGTTGTTTACATCTTTATGTGGGTTTATATCATCTTATGTATGTTATATATGTCAGTTTTGAGAATGGTACAGCTATTGTGACAATTGAAAGGGATATACATAGGTTGTGAATGCCTGTATAAATTAACTGATGTAAAGATATAAAATATAAGTAAGAGATATAAAGGGAGGGCTATGAGAGAAGCGGTAAGGAGGTAGTAGAAAAAGGTAAATTACACCAAATGAAGTGGCGCAAAAACATATTATAGTAGAGGGAAAGAAGGGAGGGAGAAGAGCAGTATTTGAGCTTTACTGTCATCTGATCTAGTTCAAGAAGGGAATAACATACCCTGATAAGTTTAGAAATCTAACTTGTCCTACGGGAACTAGGAGAGGAAGGGGGAAAAAGGTACGGGGGTGGTCAGAAGGGAGGGGAGAAGTAGCAAGTGGGAAGATAAGGGCGGGGAATAAAGAGGGAGGGTAAACCGAGGAAGGCAGTGGTCAAAAGCAAAACTTTGTTGAGGAGGAGAAGGGGAAAGGGAGAAATAAAAGCATAAACAGGGGGAATTAGGATGGAGACAAAGACAGAGATAGAAATCATAACTCTGAACGTGAAGGGAATGAACATTCTCATAAAACAGAAGCAGATAGCAGAATGGATTAAAAACCATAATCCTACAATATGCTGTTTACAAGAAACGCATTTGAAACAGGGGGATACACATAGGGTAAAGGTAAAAGGCTGGAGTAAAATATACTGTGCCTCAGCTAAAGTAAAAAAAAAGCAGGTGAAAGATGATGTCTAAGCTCTTTTTTTGATCATGGCTTTCAGGTAGTCCAATGATTTTTAAATTCTCTCTCCTGGATCTATTTTCCAGGTCAGTGGTTTTTCAAATGAAATATTTCATATTGTCTTCTGTTTTTTTCATTCCTTTGGTTTTGTTTCATAATATCTTGATTTCTCATAAAGTCACTAGCTTCCACTTGCTCCAATCTAATTTTTAAGGTGGTATTTTCTTCAGTGGTCTTTTGGACCTCCTATTCCATTTGGCTAATTCTGCCTTTCAAGGCACTCTTCTCCTCATTGCCTTTTTGGAGCTGTTTTGACATTTGGGTTAGTCTATTCTTTAAAGTATTATTTTTCTTCAGTATTTTTTGGGTCTCCTTTAGCAAGTCATTGACTTGTTTTTTCATGGTTTTCTCACATCACTCTCATTTTTCTTCCCAAATTTCCTCTACTTCTCTTACTTGCTTTTCCAAATCCTTTTTGAGCTCTTCCATGACCTAAGACCAATTCATATTTTTCTTGCAGGCTTTTGATGTAGGCTCTTTGACTTTGTTGACTTCTTCTGGCTGTGTGTTTTGATCTTCTCTGTCACCAAAAAAAGAATCTAGAGCTTAAGTTTGCATCTGAGTTTGAGTCTGACTTTGTTTTTTGCTGCCTGTTCGTGTTCCCAGCCAACCACTTCACCCTTGAGCTTTTTGTCAGGGTAAGACTGCTTGTAGAGTAGAGAGTACTTTGTCCCAAGCTTTAGGGTCCAAGCACTGTTGTTTACAGAGCTACTTCTACTCCACTGTCACCCCAGGCTCTGTCACAGCAGCGCTCCTCCTCCCACAAGAACTGCTAACCAGGACGACAATCCAGATCCAAGCAGGGCACAGCAAGAGAACCCTGTCTCTGTGCCCACAAAGTGCTCCCTGCACTCCAGCTCTGATCTGCTGCTAGATTCCTCCCACCATGTGAACCAGGGACTGGGGAAGCAGCTGACCCTGGATCTCTGGAAGCAGCCTCAGGAGCTTCCTGCTGCTGCCACTACCATGGCTGTACCCCCTCTGCCACCACCAGCGATAGGCCTGGAACACTCTAAACTCGAACCTGCAGTTTCCCACTAACCTGCTCTTTGGTGTTTGTGGGTGGAGAAGTTGGGTAACTGCCACAGCTCAATGATTCATGACCCTAAGGCTGTTCTGGCCAGCTGAATCCCTGTCTGGTCTGTCCTGGTGCAGGCCACACTGGGCTGTGCTCTGCTCCTAGCACCATGCAATCGACCCTTCCTAGGGACCATCCAGGCTCTCCTGGGCTGGGGACCTGTTTCCCTCTGCTATTTCATAGGTTCTGTAGCTCTAGAATTTGTTCGGTGCCATTTTTACAGGTGTTTGGAGGGATCTGGGGCGGGGGAGCTTAAGCAAGTTCCTGCTTTCCAGCTGCCATCTTGGCTCTGCCCCCTTGGCCCCTATTTATAAAGAAAGCAACCTTTTATTCTATGAGGTAGCAATCTAAGGACTTGGCTTTTTCTTAATTAGATTTGAAAATGTTTATCTTTTCACATTGTCTAAATATTACAAAATTAGTAGTAAATCACTGGTGGAGCCATCCAAACCTTGGCTCAACTAGGCAATTAGATGGCCCAGCGGATAAAGCACCAGGCCTGTAGTCAGAAGGATCCAAGTTCAAATCAAGCCTCACATATGTAGTAGCTGTGTGACCCTGGGCCATTTAACCCCTCCATGGTTTCTTTGTCTGTAAAATAGAGATTATAATAGTGTCTACGTCCTAGGGTTATTGTGAGGAACAATGAGACAATAATTGTAAAGTGCTGAGTACAATTCCTGATGTGTTGCAAGTGCTATATAGATATTATCTTTTATTATTGTTGTTTTCAAATAGCATACTCCTAATACCATACTCCTCATTTTACAGAGGAGAACACCAGGTCCTAGAGAAGCTGAGTGACTTGCCCAAGGTCACACAACTAATAAGTGGTAGAGCTGGGACTGCATCCCAATTCTGACTCAAATTATAGAGACATAGTAGGGGAAACAAAAGAAGAAAGGATGCTCAAATTTCAAACCAAGACGCTATTCACTGAACCAAAAAAACTATTTCTAAGATAATTTTGCTCATTCCTTTCATTTCATCAATTCCTTCTATCCACCTCAGTGAGATGGTGCAATGGATAGAGTACTGACTGTGCCTAGAATCATAAAGACCTGAGTTCTAATCCTGTTCTTGACACTTGCCAGCTGTGTGATCTTGGGTGAGCAACTTAATCTGTTTGCCTTAGTTTCGTCAACTGTACAATGGGGATATAAATAGCACCTACTTCCTGGGTTGTTATGAGGATTAAATGAGTTCATATCTTTAAAGCACTTAGAATCGTGTCTCCCTCATAGTAAGCAATAAATGCTAGATGATTATGATTATGATTTTACAGGTAAGGAAAATTAAAGTCAGAAAGTTTCATTGACTTGCCTAAGGCCATGCAATTAATAAGAATTTTACCTTTAAAATGAGCACAACATCCTTTCCGTTTTAATGAGTCATCCCACACCATAAGCGAAGTCCATACCTTCATTCTTTGCTACGGAGGAGGTAAGATAATACCTCTGTCACATGCTGTAGAAGAGCTTCAGTCTTTTGAAAGTGTGAGGTAATCAATAAAGTAATGCACTTGCAATTAGAAGTCCAGAGATCCAGGTCTCCTAAAGGGAAGTAATCTTAATACTGATTTCACAGGGCACATGAGATAATGAATGGGAAAGTACATTGGAAACCACAAAATGCTAGAAAAGTATAAGATATTAGTGATAATGGTCTTGAGGGCTGGTAAGACATAGTATAAAAAGAGCTTTGCACTGGGAGTCCAGTGTCTGTTATTAGCTGTGTAACTATGAATGTTACTTAAGTTGTTGGAGCCTTGGTTTCCTTATCGGTAAAATGGGGATTAAAAACATTTTCATTTGCAAGAAAAGCACTTTGACACTTGCTAAGTACATATTTTTGTGGTTGTTATCATTATGGCATTTAACTAGATGAGCTCAGTAATCCTTTCAACTCAAAGATAGACAGGTTTCCAAAGAGAGACAAATTCCTAATGAAAAACAATTCCGGGCTCCTACTTAATCAGAGTAGTCCTCCCAAACCTGATGTCTAGGAAATGAGAAAATGAATAGCCTTTTCATTGCCAACCTAGAAAACCAATGACCAACATGAAAAATAAAAGCAATTTCCAGATTGTTCTGAGAGTTGTTGTACTTTATTGCGGGAACATTGTGAACATAACTTACGTGGTTAGCTCTGTGTCATACTGGGTTCCTCATTTTGGGTAAAATTTATTAGGCCTGCTAACAAAAGCAGATTAAATGTTCTCCACTCTATTTGTTTTATGCTACAGTAAGAAAAATATAAAATCCTGATACCCACATAAAATAATGGACGATCAACCTAATGAAAGAGTATAACCTGCTCAAAGAGAGGCATAAATATCAGAGGCTATGCATTGAGATTGCTGGATTGTAGTGCTACTGAGATTTCTTACAAGGACTTCTTCTGTCTTCTTCCAACCTCCTGAGAAGACTTTCACAGAACTACCTCTAACTAACCAAAACAACTCACCACTTAGGGTATTTATTGCTTATTTACAAAGTATCAATCTGATTCCAATGTGGTGGAAAATGCAATACCCATGCTATCAATGAATAGGTGGCTTTTTTCCACTTAGTCAATTAACACAGGAGAAAGCAATGATTCTGGAGCCAGTGCACCTGAGTTCAAATCTCACTTCTATTGATTATTCTCTGGGTGACCTTGGTCAAGTCATTTAATCTTCATGGGCTTTAGTTTCCTATATATACAAGAAGAAAGCTAGACTAGATAGCATCTGAGATCCTTTCTAATTCTCTATGTGCTCCAGTCCCCAAGGAGTTTAGGAGGTTGTCCTCTGGCAAGCTTCACTGACCCATTCAAGCTTCTAAGGAACTGACTCTGGCCTATAATCAATCACCTTCTAAGGCATTCTGCACATGAGATTTTATATAGGGAACCTGCATGTTAAAGAAACTCCCTCCACCAGTGCAGGTTAATAACTTGACTACAACTTATATAACATATTCTAAGAGAACTTCTTCAGGCATTACGAGTTTAAGTGAGTTACTGGTGGTGACACAGCTAGTAGTATATAGTGGAGGTAGGACTTGAAACTTGGCCTTTTTGAGTCCAAGTCTGGTCCTTTTATCCAGCAAGCAAGGTTACCTCTCCACTTCCTGGATTTCTTTGAAAACTCACAAAACTTCCTTGCTTCCCTAAATTACTGCTTGCTAATGAGGATGATTAATGCTACTTTCACTAGAACATGTTTTCCTAAATTTTAAGTATGGAAAACCTCAGAGAATTTTATAGAGAGTGAGCCACTGTGCTTCAGCTTCCTGGGGGCCAAAGAAGCCTTCTTCTCATTATAATGCAGAGCCAGGCCTCAGTAAAATTGTGAAGTAAAAGAAAGTTTTCTTCAGTCTCTGTCACTTCTCAACACATACCTTCTACCTCCTCTTGGTGATTACCTCTAGCCTTTGAATTCTTTCATCATACAGGACTCATCACTGGCTTACCTATCTAGATTGAATATCCTCATTCTTTGTACTATTTTATGCTGTTTCTCTCTGACTAGCTGTCTATATCTCCCCATTAATGATTACTTATCCCCTATCTAATTCTCTCATCAGTCTGCTTTCTCCTAAATATAGGAGGACCTAATATAATTAATTCAAGTTAATAGTGGCTAATATGTTAGCCTGCCCAGGTTTTATATGGGCATTTTAACAGTGACATAGTATAGATATAAAAGAGGTCCCATGACATAGTAGAAAGAAAGCTGGCCTTCTAAATAAAAGGACGTGAGTTAAACTCCAGCCTCTGAAACTATGTAACCTTGGAGAAGCCATTTAACTCACCGGAGAAGGCAATTCCCTAAGACTAAAAGTTGAAAAGAATAATCTTACCCATACTTATAAAGGCAGTTTTCTCACTTGAGAATTTGCTATACTACTGAAATCATAGGTGCTTTTCCTATTCTTTGTGTAGATCATGGCTTAATCCAATGCAACGAATCTAATATTGGAATTAATCACCATCGCAGGTCAGCGACAAATAGACTTTTGGTCTAGGGTCTTCCCAATATCCCCACAATTTTTTTATATTTTCTCTACTTCTGACCTGAACAGGATTGGTGTTATAGCTACCTCTTTCCCAATTACTATATATTTCTGTCTTCTTCTGTTGCAAATAGCAGGAGGGTGTAGCTGATGGGCCCAACTACTCCACTCCTGAGAATTTCTGGGTACACTGCATAAAACATTGTAGGGAATGAAAAGCTATTCTGAGAACACTGACTTAGGGACTTGCGTGCAGACCTGTGTGACTTTGTAATTCGTCACTTATTAGATTTGTGTAGCAATCCTCAACTAAATTATTAGAAATCTAATTTCGAGAGTCATCTTTAGCCTCCCTCTTACAGCAGCCAGTGGGAGGTCTGAGTGTTGAGACTCTTAACAAGTATAACATAAAGGACTGGGTTTTGGGAAAAATTGTGCAAATTAGATGTCCTGGGAGAATCCAAATCAGTGTCAGGAGACCATCAGCTAATAAACAAATATACAAAAACCCAAATATATATCTACAAAATTCACACTAGATCAAAAAAATTAATAAGCAAACACAAAAAAATTGGTAGAGTATGATTCAGTAATTTAAAAATTGAATTTTTTTGTGTTTTTTTTATTTTATATTTAAATACAAACTAAGAAAAGAAAGAAAAGCTGCCACGTGTACAGCAGACCATAAGACAGAATTCAATATAAAGCACAAATAAAATTCCATTTCAAGAAAAAACTATATAACAAATACTACACATTGTTTTCAAAACTGCCTAGCTTTTCTTTGCTTCCTTGTTGATTTTCTTTTGTTCTCTACTGGGAACTTATACTTTATTTTTTTCCCTTCCTGCCCTTTGCCACCCTAATTCATTTTTTAATCTGCTATCCATTTCTATTTCATGGGTGAATTCATCCCAATCTCATTCGAAGCTACAATCACTTGTGTATTTTCCTTCTTCCTACTATTCCTCACTATCTTTCTCACACTATTTACCCTGTCCCTGGGCAGCTAGATGGCACAATGGATAGAGCAGTGGCCCTGGAGTCAGGAGGACCTGAATTGAAATCAGGCCTCAGATACTTGACACTTACTAGCTGTGTGACCCTGGGCAAGTCACTTAATACAGATTGCCTCCCAAAAATTCACTTGAAGAGGCCTATTCACTGAATGAGTGTCACCTCACTCAAAGTGAGAAGGTGAAAAGAACTCAGCCTGAAGGGGACAGGGTCTGCTAATGCATTCTGGTCCATCTCCAGTCTTCCTGGTGAATATCAGGCCACTGGACCCAGATGGCTCTGGAGGGGAAAGTGAGGCTGGTGACCTTGCACAGCCCTCCTTCATTGCTATCAAAGTCAGCTGCAAGTCATCATTTCCCTTATGCCATAATCCTCTTTAAAAAGGAAGTACACACACACACACACACACACACACACACACACACACCCTATCCCTACTCACTCCTCTAATTCACTTCTACCCTCTACCCTGCCCTCCTATTCTTTAACCTACCCAACCTTCTGAGAGTCCCTCCCTTATCATCTCCCCCCATCTTAGCCACTTTTGCTCTTATTTCTTTCTGAATTTAGAAGACCTTTCTACTGCTCCGGATATACATGTCATTCATTCCATCTTTAATCCATTATCAATTAGAGCAAGGTTCAAGCACTAACCACTCCCCTACCCCCACTCTCTTCTCTGTATCATTTTTTCCTTTCATGCCTCATTTGTGTGAGATAATTACTTTTTTATCTCTCTCTATAGTTTTATTTTTTAGAATCACAGCATTATACCTAGTTCAGACCATGCCTTCCTTTCAAACTACCCAAATGACAAGCATAAGAGTACTGCTAATATTTTCACATGTATGAAGTCAACAAGTTGACTTTATTAGGTCTCTTGTAATTGATCCTTAATGTTTACCTTATATTGTCCTGAATTTATCTCTCAAATTTCTTCTATGTTCTGGGTTTATTGTCAGAAAAACCTGAGAGTTTGAGTTCATTAAATGTTCTTTTTTTTTGGTCAGCATTATACTTAACTTTGCTGGGTGAATTACTTTTGGCCACAATCCCAATTCTGATGCTCTGCAGAATTTAGTAATCCAATACCCATAGTCTTTCAACATAGTAGCTAGTAGGTCTTGGGTAATCCTTATTGTAGAGCCGTGATATTTAAATTGTTGGTCTTTTATGTTGTTTCCAATATTTTGTCCTTAACCTTGGAACTTTGAAACTTGACTATGATATCCCTGTAAAGTTTTCCTTCTAAGATCTCTTTTTGGTGATGATCAGTGGATTTTTTTTCTATTTCTATTTTGACTTCTTGTTTTAGAATTTCAAGGCAATTTTTCTTGATAATTTTTTGCAATAATATATCAAGATTCTTTTTTAAATCATAATTTTCACTTAGTTAAACTATTCTTCTATTATTTCTTATTGATCTGTTCTCCAGATCAGTTGTTTTTCTGATGAGATATCTCACTTTCTCTTCTTTTTTATTCTTTTGATTTTGTTTTATGATTTCTTGGTGTCTTAGAACATCATTATTTTCCCCTTGCCCAATTCTAGTTTTCAAGGAATTATTTTCTTCCTTAAGTTTTCGATTCTCTATTTCCAGTTGGTTACTTTCTTTTCAGAATTTTCTTTATTTTTTGGATGACTTATTTTTGTTTTCTAATTTACCTTGATCTCTCTTTTTTTTTATTTTTAAACTCCTTTTTTAAATTCTCCCAGGAAATCTTTTTGTGCTTGGGACCATGTCACATTTCTCACTGAGAAAGGAGTGGCTTTTTAAATTCTATTATCTTCCTCTGAATATGAACTCAGATCTTCTCTAAGTAACTCTTTATGGTTGGGTTCTTTCTCCTTTGTCTACTCATTTTTATTTATTTATTTTTGTTTTATTTTGTTTTTTAGCAGCTATTAGAGTAATCAAGCTGAGGTATGGGGAATGATGCCCAATGCCTCACATCCTTCTTATTGTTATTTTCTGAAATCCATCTTGGGGCCCATCCTTGGCCTCTCCATTTCTAAACCATGCCTAGGGCCCTGACCCACTCTGTCACACAAATGATCTTGCTCCATAAGGTCCTTATGGTTGCTGCAAAATGCAGCTGTCCTCTCTGCCTCAGAACTGGAACCAGGGACTTGGTTCTGCTGCAAGCGCCCATAGCCAACAGGGTCCCTGCCCCTCCTTGCTGTACCCCCTAGCTGTATGCTTGCTTTTTCTCCCCATAGACACAGTATGGGATGCATCTGGTCAGCACGACTATTCTTGGCAATCCTCCCTCAACAATAGAGGGTCCTTCACTCTTCTCCTACTCGGAGGTCAGATGCCCACACTATCCACAAGATGAAAGTTTCTAAGGCTGAGGCTGACTCTCAACACAGCTGCCTCAATGGCTTGTTGTTTGTAGATTCTGCAGAACTGACTTGGAGGTGTTTGCACTTCATTCTGGCCAGACCCCTGCCTCTACAAATCAGATCTTTCCTGGAGTCTTCTCAAATTGTCTTAGGAGGAAAACTGCTTTATCATGTGTTTATTTCTGCTTCTCTGAGGCAATGTTCTGTTTCATTTTGTAAAGGAAATTTGGAGAGCTGAAAGTTTTCTGACCACTCTGCCCTCTTCCCAGAGTCCTCTTTGAAAGTCAATTTTTAAAATGTAACCTAACAGCCTTTTTTTTCCCTTTGCTTCTGTTTTATTGCCACTTGTTCCAGGATTGTGGTTAAATCTCTTTTCCTTGGAAGAACTATCAGTAAGCTCCTTGTCCTTTTCTCTGATAGGAATCTGATAGAAGCCTAACTATCCCTTGTACTTTAACATTAGACTTTCTCTTAACTAATTAAAGAGTCTTTATCTTAATTGGGTTAAACATATCTTCTCCCCTGCTTAAATAGGCACTCTTCAGGAATTATCTGTTGCTTGAAGAACAGTTGTCATTTTCCTCATAGCCCTTTAAAAACTATCACCTCTCTCAACAGCTTGGGTCAGCTTTCTTCTCTCTCAGTCAGAAAATGGAAGAGAACCAAAGTACATTGAGCAAGCAATGGTGTGCTGGAGCCAGCTCACGATGGTCTCCGAGAGCTGATTATTCAATTTTCAGCATGAGCATGCACACCTGGCAAACATTACACGTCAGGACATGATTTATGGCTGTGTTGATTGCTTAGATTTAAGAAAATGATGGGGGAAATGTTAATAATGCAGATTAAACTTAAAAGTGTATCATGGGTGCTTTTTTTGAGAGCCAGTTTTGAAATCTTTACCATCATAACTCTGTCTAAAAGGTACCTTAGAAATTATCTAATCCAAGATTATAATTTTTACAGATGGGAAAACTGAGGCCTAGAGAGATTAAATTAATTTACATAGGGATTTTATTTCTTGTTTTTCATTTGGTATGATTAGATGGTTTATCTATCAACAGTCCAAGGTCCTCTTCTTTATGGACAGTTAAGTGGTTCAGTGAATAGATTGCCAGGTCTCGAGTCAGGATGATTCATTTTCCTGAGTTCCAGTATGCCCCAAAATGTATACCCTGTTTGCCTAAGTTTTCTCATTTGTAAAATGAGCTGGAGAAGGAAGTGGCAAGCCCCTCTAGTATCTTTGCCAAGAAAATGCCAAATGGTGTCAAGAAGAGCCTGAAACCACTGAACAACAACATATTACATAATCTTATACAGACAATAAAGTTTATAAAATGTAGACAAGAATAACATGTTTTTGACAATGTGATTTCTTTACTAAAGAAGAAATAAAAGGCAGAAAACATAAATCAAAGAAGTAGTAATAAATCAGAAAACCACAAAAATTTTGGTCTCTATATTAACCTGACCTGGGCTTATAATATTTGACTTTCTTTTTTCTATTGGCTAGATGAGAATAGAGGCAACATATTATAATGAAAACAATACTGGCTTTGGATTCAGAGGGTTGGGTGCAAATTTTTCTTGTACCTTATTAACCATGTGACTATAGGAAAGTCCCTTATTCTCTTTGAGCCTCAATTTCCTCTACTGTATAGGACAGGGAAGGATAGAAATGATGTTTGAGAATTAGGTGGAGGATGAAGGGTCATAATGAAAACAAAATACAAAATGGAGGGCTATTTGTAAAATACAAAGAGAGAAAAGAAAAGAAAAAGGTCTTGCATGAATCACTGATTTGGATCTGCTATAGCATGTAAGAAAGAATGGAGAAGAAGGGAATCAGATTATCCCTTTGTCATCTCCCCATTATTTTTCCTTCTGATGAAAGTTAAGCAGTGGGAGGAAGACAATAATTGTTATAATAAGATTTGATAGAAGTAAAAATAAACATAATACTTATGACTATAAATATGAATAGAATTAGCTTGCCTAGAACACTCAAGTGAATGAGATAGAAATTAGAAAGCAAAATTAAACAGTAAGTGACTTAGTCATAAGAGGGTATAGCATATAAAAATTAGAGAAGAACTAGGATGGTTAAGGAGGACATTTTTATCAAAGAAAGGATAGAGATATCCCTGGAAGATAAAATAGTAGAGTTTGCTAACATTAAATTAAGAACTTTTGCATAAACAAAATTAGTGTTACTATAATAACAAGAGAAGTTATTGAATGGGAATTTATTTGATCAAATATCTCTGATAAAATATGATATCTGATACTTATAAGTAATTGATGCAAATATATAAGATCAAAAGCCATTCATCAATAAATAATTGGTCAAAAGTTTTGACTAAAGTATTATTAAAAGAAGAAATCACAACTATCAATAATCATATAAAATTCTTCAAATCACTACTAAGATAAATATAAATATAATAAATGAGGATTTCAATCAATGCCTGTTTAATTATAAAATGAAAAAATAGAGAAATAATTCAGGTTGGAGGGACTCTGAGAAAACAAATCAATAATATTAGTTGATGTAGCTGCAATTAATCCAAACTTTCTGGGGAAAAATTAGAATTATGGATGAAGGGCAAATCAAATGTCTATATCCTCTGATCTAGCATTATTACTATGGGACATTATTTTTAACACCCTATTCTTTACAATCAAGCTTTGATCTTTTCTAAATGAAAGTACCATAGTAATATGGGAAAATACTTGAGCAAAGATTTACAATAATTGCAAAAAGAATACTCTGAAAAAAGGAGAAGATAAATTGATTATGTGGTAAAAAGTGAGGGTTAACTTATGGATAGCTTTCACATGCTCCACTGGTGTCCTTGCTTTCTCAGGATAAAGTGAGAAAAGTATTCAATAAATTAGGCAGACTCATTGTGATGAATGAACATGAGTATGGATGAGTTGTGACTTGTATCAGTGGTAAGAAAAACCATATTGATAAAATCACACTCCGACGATTTAAAGAAGATATTTGTTGATATATTTTGCTTTTAAATAGCCGGTATATACTTTTGAATCCCACCTCTTACCCTTCCCAAAAATCTAACTTTTATATCTTTTTTTAATAAAAAGAAAAAAAAACATTCAGCAAAATATATCAATGCATTAAAAAAAATATTGCTCTGTATCTATGCTCCTCCTATCTTGGAAAAATAGGGAAGGGGGGATTCCTATTCATAACTATTCTTTGTGGCTAGGTTTGTCTTTATAATTGCACAAAATAAATTTTCAATTACCTTATGTCTGTTGTCATTTCCTCCATTTGACTCAGCTTACTTCATTTTGCATCAATTCATGTAAAGTCATTCTATGCTTCTCTGTATTTATCATGTTCATCAATTCTCCAAAACCAGAAATATTCCATTATGTTCATGTGCTATGTATAATTTGTTTAACCATTCTCCAAATAATTAGCATCTTTTATCTTTACAGTTCTTTGCTACCACTAAAATTCTTCGATAAACATTATAGCATATAGAGCCTTTCTTTTTGAAGAACCTCTTGAAGGTACACACCTCCTCATTTCTTACCTGGTTCCACTATTTTAGCACTTCTCTGACTGATGTCTCCACAATTCTCCAGGAAGCTCAGTTGTTATAACCTTCTCATTCTGCAAGATCTCATCACTAACCTCTAGATAATTCACCTCATCACTACCCTTTGCATCTATAATTGAAAGGTGGGTCCATGAATGGCAAACCTCCATTTAAAGTGAAAGCTCATCTCAGATATCTCTTTGTCATGTGACTTCATTACTTTGGGACTTCTCTGACTGACTTCACCATGTCCCTGCATCAGGTAACTTCTCCCACCCTTTTTTAGATTCCTTGGGTGTGTTGTCTCCCCTATTAGATTGTAAGCTCTATGGCAGCAAGGACTGTTTTTCATTTTTTTTTTTGTATTTGTATTCCCAATGCATAGCAAAGTACCTGGCACACAGTAGGTGCTTGATAAATGTTTATTTATAAAAGTGGAATCTCTGAGTCAAAAGTTATAGCCATTTTAAGTACCATATTTGTAAACTTAAGCTAAGCTCTCAGATTACACCACAATGTCTTGGCAAAGCTGGATGTAGTACTTTATGGAAATCTTCCTCATTTGCATATATATGCCTGGATCTCCTAAGACCAGATTAACTCTGATTTAAGTTTTCCCATCAATCCTATACATACTCACAGAATTCTCTCTTTGATAGAATGGTCCTTAATTGCTTATGCTAAAGACCACATTGTGGTTTCTATTGTTATTAACATAGCTTCCCATTTTTCAAATCTTTGTCACAACTAGGAATAATCCAGTCTCCAATAATATATACTGGAGGTTGAGCTAGGGAGAATATAAGAAGAAAATAACAGTATAGGCCATGAATTTGAATACAAGGACAGAAATCCCCCAAATATATTTCCAGGCCAGTTCCTTACAGGAGAATGAAATGGATAAGCTCATCCTACATATTCTTCTCATTCCCTGGCATACCAATAACCCAACAGGTTAACCTGCCATCTGAGGACACAGATGGTACATCTGTCTCTGTACTTATGATTCAGATATTCAGGTGTTTCCCCTAAAGTACATAATCCCATTTGTGGCATCATTACCAGCTGTCCTTAACTAGGTAAGGACCCAATTTTCCCCTACTTAGTGATGTCAAGGGAGTGGTTGCACAGATTCACAAATGTTGTAAATGTGGCCCACAGACCTGAGCATCCAGTATGATGGCTTCATTAATTGAGTTGTGCTCTATGGAAATGCACTGATAATAATAGTTCTCATCTTTATGGCATTTTAAAATTTGCAAAACAGTTTTCACACATTATTTCACTTATACTGAAAATAGCATTGTGTTGCAAAAAGCTATTATTATTCTCCATCTACATGAGGAAATTGAAACAGAGTAAAATAATTTTCCTAGGATTGCACATCTAATCAATGTTTGAAGTAGGATTTAAGTTTGGTTCTTCCTCAAATGAAGTCCAACCCCCTAATTCTTTTTTTTTGCAGGCAGGAAGGCAAGGCAATTGGGGTTAAGTGACTTACCCAAGGTCACACAGCTAGTAAATGTGTCAAGTGTCTGAAGGCTGGATTTGAACTCAGGTACTCCTGACTCCAGGACCAGTGCTCTACTCACTGCACCACTTAGCTGCCTCTAACCCCCTAATTCATATGCCCTCTATCGTTGCCTAGTGTCATGGGCATTTGGGGCATGGTCAGATCACCACTAGACAGTCATATCCATATGGAAGATGCTGGGGGACCTGCTTCTGGGAAATAGAATAATTGCCACATGCATGCACATTCTATATTGACTTTTACTTATTGGTTGACTAACTGATAATGCCTGAGTCTTTAAACGAGCTTTGCTTAGCAACTAAAGTTTCATTTCCTGCCTTCATATCTGAGGGTAAAGAACTCCTTCACTCACATTATACAGTAATGGAGCGAGGCCCTAAGGCCTAACTCTCACCCCTTCCTCACTTTTAGGTCAGGTGGGTCTGAGAGGTAGGCTTGGGATTTTGGCCCTTCCCTTTGTTCTTTTCTTTCTGAGGTTAAGGGAATAGAATCTCTGACTTGGAAACAAAAGGTTTTGGGTGTTGCCAGCCCCACAGGCAAGTTCTGAGAAGTAAGAGTCTAGAGATGTAAGCCCAGTGGGATTTTGGCCTTGAAATTATGAAAACTAACTCCGAATAGGCCCTAAATAGTTCACATATATAGTGATCTAAGTTCTGTACCTAACTGCTCTCCCCACTTTAGCAAATGATACAGGAATTATGCCCCTAACATATTAGAGGAAATGTTTGTATATTTGATCTTGTTATATCTTTGAAGTAAATACCACTTTGTAAAAATTCATCTAATGGTGTATTTAAATGGGACTGGCACACTCATCACAAGGCCCTAAAATTGGGTGAACACAATTCCTGGGGGCTCAAATTTACAGCAGAGAAAAGGCTCTCCCCTTCCCTCTCATTACTGTAGAACCCTGGAGGAAAGAGGGCAAATGTAACAAAGATGGTCCTAAGAGAGCAGGGCTAGAACAACCACATTATACCAACAAAATGGAAGATTCATTACAATAAGTAACTTCCAAGGCAATGAAAATTAGAAGAGAACATATTAAAAACAAAGAGATTCAGATCTCAAACTGTAAATTGCTATTTTGACTGGAAAAATCCACATTAATATGATATTAAATATTAACATTATTATTTATCAAGTTAATGGACATTTAAATATTTCACTGCGATGCGTTTCCCTTCCTTTCCTAAGAAGGAAAAAGATGTAATTTCCAGTTTAACTTTTAAGCTGAAATGCTCAATAGCAAGTTAATAAAGCACCCCAGAACAAAGAAAACAAATAAGCTCCTGTGGAGCAAGATTCTCATGTTCATGCTCTGTTGACAAGATCGATACGACTAGAATGAATCTTAAAACAGCTAAAAAAAGGGAACGATAATAACATATACCTCCAGGACATTTTAGGCACTTCAAAGGCTATCAGATACATTGTCCCACTAGAATGCTTGTGATGAAAATGCAGCATAGCGTATTATTGTTACTTCCATTTTTGTCAGATGAGGAAACTAAGGCACAAAACAGGAAGCCATTTACAAAGGTCAGGTTGATTGCTACTTGTGTGATAAGAAATAAGTTACTTTTCTTCTCATAGTCTCAGTTTCTTTATAATATGGGGAATAATAATACATCCATTCCATGCCTCAGAAATTGTTAACATGAAAATGTTCTGCAAAACTTACAATGCTAACGCTGTATGAATGCAAGTGATGATGATGACGGTGATTTTAGCAAAATTATTTAATTGAAGTCATATCCCGTCACTCCACGTACAGGGGACTTCCAACTGGAAAACGTAAATTTGTAAGAAGCATGTTGTGAATTGCCTGGTGCACAATCACCTAGCATGTTTTCACTCTTAGCTTTGTGGTGGAATTAAGGCAAGGGGAAAGATGCCAAGAATTTACAAAGGAATAGAGTTGGAGTCTGGCCAAGTTTCTATCCTGAAGCTCTCTAAAGTGGAGATTAGCAGAATGTTGTGGTCCAGTTTTGCACTATTAACAACACAATATGGCCACTGCTGCCCTTGCCACAATTTCAAACCTGTGGTTAGTACTCGCATGCCTATGCAGAGGACACCTGTGAGTACTCTGCATGATGTCAACTTGCTAAAAATGCATTTTCCTGCCAAGTCTTTCCTCCTATAGGATCCCTGATTCCCATAGTTTACTTCATTAGGCTTTCCTCCCAATGCAGATTATGCTACAACTTTTCTTAATTCTTTTCTTATGTTTCGCTTTCTTTCTTTTCTCTTCTCTGTGTTTCATTTTATTCCTTCTCTTTTCATTTTATTTCTTCCCTATTCTCCACTTTTTTCTTTTGCTCCACTTTTGTAAGTGCTACTGAGGGATTTGGAGAATTTGAAGAATGAAAAAGGAGTCAGGTCAAATTCTGCTTTCCTTTACTTCCTTTACTGATGATTAATCTCATCAACTTAATTCAATGCCGACCCACATGAATACCAGCACTTAATAAACATTTGGTAGCTATTATAAGTAATGGGGAAAACAAAGGAAAAAGAAGGAATCAGTCTCTAAAGCCTTCAAGGAGCTTACATTCCCATGAAGATGAAAGCATTTAAACACATTAGCAGATGCAGACAGATTACATAATGATGAAATCAAGATGATTTGAGAAGTGGATACCCTAGTAGCTAAGGGGATTGGAAAAGTCTTCATAAAGAAGGCAGTACTTGAGCTCAATGTGGAAGAAAGTCCAGATTCACTGACCACTTTCAAGTAACTGGTATGGGTGAGATGTGCTTCCATCCTGGAACAGCACCACTCCTGAGAGTCCTCTTTCTTTTCTGGATTCTACCTCAGTATTCCTCCCCTCCCCACTGAGATACAGTCTGACTTGTTGGGGTTACCTATGTTCTGGAAGCTGGAACCAGAAACCCTGGAAATGGGTTTCAATTGCACCTAAATAGGGTGAATTATCCTTTATGTTGTATTCTTTAATTCAGATGAATTCCTACTGGCTTCCAGGATTCCTATTAATGACTGTAATAGTCCTTTATTCCAAAGACTAGTCAATTAGGTCCTGATAGAAAATAACAATGTGTCCATGCTATTACTGCTCCTATAATTCCAGCCCACAACATTTCCTCCTGGATTTATACTATTGACAGACACCTATATGTGTAAAAATAGGAACAGCCATACTCAAAAATGTGCTATGCAACACATCAACTTTTGGAGGGAAAATATGTCCTATTTTATGCAGTTCAAGATTTCATAATTCTTCCAATATTGAATCTAGCACAAAAATCTGGGTTACGTCTATTAAGGTTACCGGAGACAAAAGATATCTTTCAGATTTATTTTTACCCATATCTACAAACCAGACTGGGCATATGAATAAAGCCTAATTGAATTGGTCCATCTTTTCTTCTTTTGCTTTTATTTGTAAAAGAAAATAGAACACTGACATTGATTCAGGCATTATTGGGGCTAAAAGTGCTCCCTGTGGGTTTTCATGTCCTTGTTAGTCAATTTTGTTTCTTTTTCTGAACAGATTTCCACCAAATATGTTTACACTTAGGGATGCCCTTGGGATTTGAAGGAGAGGGAAAAAAGAGATCACCCTGCCCCAATCACTTCTGGTTCCAGTGGCTGAGCCATATCATAGAATTATGAATAATAATGAGAATACTACCACTATATATCTATAGCACTCTTACTTTTTAAATGAACTATAATTTCTATTTCCTTGCAGAAGGTTTAAAGGACCATGGACTGGAAATTCTGAGACCCTATTCCCTATCTGTGGCACTTAGTAAATATAAGAATCCCCCAGAATGTCTCACATTTTATACTTATCTTATTCAAAAGCAAACTATTGCTACTTATGCCTGTTTTTCCCTCCTGTTGTAAAGACAAAGCTATGAGGCCTTAATGACCTATGCATGCTGGGGAGCATGAAAGAAAAGAACAAACAGCTTTTACCTCAAGAGCAGATCTCATCTTTGATGCCCCCTCCACACTAATACTCCTCTTGCTAATTCACTGACCTTAAAAATTCTGGTCTGGAAAGGAAAATGCTTGAGTCTTCCTGCCTTAACCGACTTCCCTGAAATTCACCTGATAGCTTGGACATCTGGTACTCCTGGTCCTTCTAGATGGGTTCAACTCCAGAAATTCTTGCTAAACCTTGTTATTGTTATTGTTGTGCATTCATTTTCATTCATCTCTGAATCTTTGTGATGACATTTGGGGTTTTCTTGGCAGAGATACTAAAGTAGTTTTCCATTTCCTTCTCCAATTCATTTTACAGATGAGGAAACTGAGGCAGAGTTAAGTGACTTGCTCAGGGTCACACAGCTAGTCTCTGAGGTCAGATTTGATCATCTCATCCATAAATCTGTGTATCTTCTGTAGTGTCAGTTCATACCTCTTCTATGTATAAGTTCAAAAATTCATCTGGTGGTGCAGTGAGTTAAGAATGAGTGACCACAGATAAAGACATCCTGGAGATCTCCAAGTTATCCAGTGAGTAAATCCAACCAAATTTCCAGTGTAGGCACATTGTATCTCCCCTGAATTCAGCTGGAAGAATCCCTTGCATCCATTTTCTTATTTGGAAAAAACATATTGCATTTCATAGCATTTTTAATGATTAGATATTGATTCTAATTTTCAATTGGGGATGGTTTTGACTAGGATTCTGATTTAAACCCCAGGAATTTCTGGTACTCCAAAGCATCTGACAGGACCTAGCAAAGTGCTTTACACAGAGAGGTGTTCATCAAGTACTTATTGATTGGTTAATTGACAAATAGTAGTAGTATAGTAGTATTTCTACTGTATAATATAGTATTGCATATTATACTACCATACAATAGTAGTATTTCTACTGTCATAGTTATAGGAAACTTCCGTATGAGCTTTGTAGTAATGAGGGCCCAGAAATAGTTGTAGGGTACAAGACTTTGGGAGAGGATGCCCTCCATTTTTATAAATGTCATAGAATGACTTTAGGACAGCCAGTGACAGTTTTGATTGGCTGTTATGCTCTGTCATTTGACCTATGTTGATTGACAGTTCTACCATTCAGAGAATGGAGACACACTGATACTGGAGAACATTGAATATAACCTCCAATCCCCCTTTCCTTCCTTTGATTCAAGAAGATAGAGTTCTGGGCATTAATAATAATAGCTAGCATTAATATAGCACTTTAATGTTTGCAAAATGCTTTACAAATATAATCTCACTTTATCCTTACTTTACTTAATATAAATATTATCTTCTTTAACAGTTTTATCCCCATTTTATATTTTAAAATGGGAATCTCATCCCAATTTTACAGATGAGGTAACTGAGGCAGGCAGAAGTTAAACGACTTGCCCAGAATCACATAGTTAATAGTAAACACACAGTGTATATGATTACATTTGACCTCAGGACTTCCTTATTAGAGGTCCAGCACTTGATCCATTGCTTTACCTAGTTGCAATTAGTATGAGTTTGCAAAATGTCTACCTCTGCTTTAGGTATTATGGAATAGAAGACATTATAAAATTCTTACATCGTTGCTTTGTATGTCTCTGTTCTACTTCCTAAATAACTAATTGGGGAAAGCAGCAGAAGAGGATTTATAGCCCCACATAGGACAGTGACCCCACATGCCCAAGAGCAGTTAATAAGTTCACAGAAATTTTGTTTGTGGGTAAACAACTGAGAAATTTTCTATGAAATGAGGGAATTAGACTAAATTATGCTTGAACTCTCTTGCAGTTTTAACTTTCTTTGACTATATGTCTTTCTCGTAACCTGCTTTCCAATACAACAAAAAGGGTAGTGACCATCACTCATAAAATAAAAAAAAATGGTGGCTTTAAGCCAGTATATATTAAGCATTAATAATCGTTGTGGAGAGGGGGAGAAGGGCAGAGCCAAGATGGCAGAGTAAGAGCAGGGACATACTTGAGCTCTCCCCCAAACCCCTCCAAATACCTGTAAAATGACTCTAAATAAATTCTAGAGCTGCAGAACCCACAAAATCACAGAGCTAAACAAATTTCCAGCCCAAGATAACCTGGAAGGCTGACAGTAAAGGTCTACTGCAAAAGGCTGGGAGAAGAATGTAGCCCAGGTTTGGTCACACTGGCACAGATTGGGCTGAAACAGGCTTCAGGGGACTGAATCACTGGCAGCTGTGGCAGTTTCCAGATGCCTCAACCCACAAATGCCAAACACAACTTAAACGTTCAGTGGGAAAGGTCTGTTAGACCTGGGTAAGAGAGAAGCATGATCTGTCCCTAGCCCTGGGACAACAGAGGCGGTGGCAGCAGTGGCAGCAGCAGCTGCTTCCAGAGTTCCTGGCCCTGGCTGATCAGAGCAGAATTGCAAGGATCTCTTTGTTGGCACTAAGGCAGGATTCTCTTGCTTTGCTCTGCTTGAATCTTGGATCTGGGTCACAGTCCTGAGTGGCAGTCCTAGGGTGAGGAAGAGCACCAGTGTGGCAGATCTCGTGGCTGTGGTGGAGGGGTAATCCCCCTCATAGTTCCAAGTCAGAAAAGAGTGCTTGTGGTCATTCAGAGACCAGAGTACAGGACAGGAAAGGAGTAAACACCTCTCTTTTGATCATACCACCTTGAAAGAACTGAAAACCTACAGGTCCCTTGAAGTATCTCTGAAAACAGCTGCACAAAGTCCCTGAAGTTTGAGACAGGACACCCTACACACTCGAAGCAGAGTCCTACCTTAACAAAGAGTTAGAAAATCAAGTATTTTTCTGCGAACATGGGCAAAGAACATTAAAAAGTCAGACTATAGAATCTTAATTTGCTGACAAAGATGATCCAAACATACAACGTGATGAAGACAACAAAGTAAAAGCTCCTCTATCCAAAGCCTCCCAGAAAAAATATGAATTGGTTGCAGGCCATGGAAGAGCTCAAAAACAATTTTGAAAATCAAATAAAAGAGGTAGAGGAAAAAATGAGAAGAGAAATGAGAATGATGCAAGAAAAATCATGAAAAAGAAGTCAACGGCTTGCTAAAGGAGACTCAAAAACTAGTGAAGAAAATAACACCTTAAAAATAGACTAATCCCAATGGCAAATGAGGTCTAAAAAGCCAATGAGCTTAAAAGAATATCTTAAAAAGCAGAACTGGCCGTCTTGGGGAGGGAGGGGGGAGGGAGGGGAGAAAAACTGGAACTCAAAACTATGTAGAACCGTGTGTGGTAAACTAAAAATAAATAAAGGAAAAAAAAAAAAAAGCAGAACTGGCCAAATGGAAAAGGAGGTCCAAAAGCTCACTGAAGAAAATAATTCCTCAAAAATTAGAAAGGAGCGAATAGAAGTTAACAATTTTATGAGAAATCAAGAAATTATAAAACAGAACCAAAAAATGAAGAAAATGTGAAATATCTCATTGGAAAAACCACTGACCTGGAAAATAAATCCAGGAAAGGTAATTTAAAAATTTTGGGCTACCTTAAACTACCCTGATATTCTAGAAACAGAGGGTAGAATAGAAATTGAAAGAATTCCTCAATCACCTCCTGAACAAGATCCCAAAAGGAAAACTCCTATGAATATTAAAGCCAATTCCAGAGTTCCCAGTTCAAGGAGAAAGTATTGCAAGCAGCCAGAAAGAAACAATTCTAGTATTGTCATACCACAATCAGGATAACACAAGATCTAGCAGCTTCAACATTAAGGGATTGGTGGACTTGGAATATGATATTCTGGAGGTCAAAGGAACTAGGATTAAAACACCAAATCAACTACTCAGCACAATGAAGATTAATGCTTCAGGGGGGAAATGAACATTCAATGAAATAGAGGACTTTCAATCATTCTTGATGAAAAGACCAGAGCTGAATAGAAAATTTGACTTTATAATAAAAGGATCAAGAGAAACATGATAAGGTAAACAGGAAAGAGAAATCATAAGGGACTTATTAAAGTTCAACTGCTTACATTCCTACAGGTAAAGATGATATTTGTAACTCATGAGACCTTTCTTAGTATTAGGGTAATTAGAGGGGATACACACACATACATACATATACATATATATATGTATATATACATACATATACATGTATATATATATATATATATATATATATATATATATATATATAGAGAGAGAGAGAGAGAGAGAGAGAGAGAGAGACAGAGAGAGAGAGACAGAGAGAGACAGAGAGAGAGAGAGAGACAGAGAGAGACAGAGAGAGACAGAGGGGGATAGAGAGAGAGACAGACAGACAGACAGAGAGAGAAAGAGAGAGAAAGAGAGAGTGCAGAGAGTGAGTTGAATATGAAGGGATGATATCTAAAAGTAAAGTTAAGTGGTGAGAGAGGAATATATTGTGAGAAGGAGAAAGGGAGAGATGGAATAGGGTAAATTATCTCACATAAAAGAGGCCAAGAAAAGCTTTTGTAATGTAGGGGAAGAGGAGGGAAGTGAGATAGAATGAGTTAACTTTACTCTCAGCACATTTGGCTTAAAGAGGGAATAATATGGACACCCAATTGGATATTTTTACCCTACAGGAAAGTAGAGGGGAAGGGAATAAGAGGTTGGGTGATAGAAGGGAGGGCAGATTGAGGAAGTGAGTAGTCAGAAGCAAACACTTTTGAAAAGGGACAGGGTCAAAGGAGAGTATAGAATAAATGGGGGATGGAATAGGAGGGAGGGAAATACAGTCTTTTACAACATGAATATTATGGAAGTGTTTTGCATAACTACACAACTACCTATATTGAATTGCTCGCCTTCTCAACAATGGTGGGTGGAGAGGGAAGAAGGGAGAGAATTTGGGACTCAAAGTTTTAAAAACAAATGTTAAAAATTATTTTTGAATGAAACTGGGAAATAAGATATACAAGCAATGGGGTATAGGAATCTATCTTGCCCTACAAGAAAGTAGAGGGGAAGGGGACAAGAGAGATTGGGTGGAGTGATAGAAGAGAAGGTAGACTGGGAGAATGCCATCTTGGGGTGGAGGGAGGGGAGAAACAGGGAGAAAATTTGAAGCTTAAAGTCTTATGGAAATGAACATTGAAAAGTAAAATTAAACTTAAAAACCCTAAAAATAAAATTTAAAAAAAAACAAGTTAAAAAGGAATATTGAAATCAATTCTCTCACTGATTATAAATTTGGCAGCTGATGTAGAAAGAAGAATATCAGATTAGAAGTCAGAGGAATTAGTCTTGAATCTAGGCTATATAAATTATTACCTGTGTGATCTTAGTTTAGTCATATGATTTCTCTAAGGCATTTCTGTTTTAAAAATCAGGTTGTTAATTAAATACTATGTTCTCTACCATTTCTAAGTTGCATGAGCTTTACCTTATAGACCAATAGAAATGGTACCAGGGATAAAAAGCTGGATTTAGAATTAGTAAGATAACAATTTAATACTGCCTCAGATGTTCAGTTATGTACCTCATGGCTAGATGCTTCATCTCTCTCAGCCTCAGTTTCTTCATCTATACAATGGGGATAATTATGATCCCTACCTCACAAAGTCATGTTGATGATCAAATTTTGTGATGTGTAGAAATGTGCTTTTAGACTTTAATGCCCCAGATATATGTGAGCTCATGCATGAAACCTAGTTTTAGATAGATATTTCCATAGCAGGCAGCACTTTATTAGAATAATATTGTATAATTCAAAAATTGTTGCCTTCTCAAGATTTGGAAAATGTTTAATAAATGCAAATATTATATATCATGTGGCTTTGGATTTCATGCAAACTACAATATCATTCCTGTATATTTTAAAAGAATTTCACTTGAATCAAAATGTTTAGTTAAATAAGAAAATAATTCTCCATGGAAGCTAACTTGAAATAATAACATATTTTCCTTTTTAAAGAAAATGGGAATTAGTGATTGGCTAAGAACTTTTCTTTCTTTCCTCTGAGGCCTATAATTATGATCCAGAGGACTGATTGAAAACATCTAAGATATACTATATATGACCTATTTCTTTGTCTACTTCACTGTGAAGCAGGTTGAAATGACTATAAAAACAGTAACCTAAAGCTGAATGCAAACAGAGTTTGGTCCAATATTTAGGATTAAATTGAATTGAATTTGCATGGGACACATGAATTACACTAAGAAGTCTTATTCTACATGGTTACATAAACATGTCAGTCATTAGTGTGCTTTCTTCTGCAAGTAACTGCAGTCTTGAACTACTGGCCACCTTTGTGAATCCTAAAGATAAGTATATGACCTATATGACTAACAAATGTCTTCGTTCAGAGAAAAAGAAAGAGGATGGAACTTAAGCACAGCCTGTTATCCTGTTTCTCCTATATCAGAGGTGAGGAATTTCTGGTCCAAATCCAGATCTGTTTTATTGATTTTATTTCATTTTATCTATAGAGTATAATATTGCTCTGGTCACTACCCCTGAAAGTCAAGGGTTAATATCTCTCATTCTGGGCTATTCACTTTACCCGTCAGAGGAAAATCTGTGAGGATAAAGGATGAAGGGAAGGAGGAAGCTCAAAAGTTTTGAAGAGTAACTACATATGTAGTTTCAAAGTCATTTTCAAAGTCAGTGAGAACAAGTGATAATACTCAACCAATTCCTTCTTATTCCCAGAACCAAGTAACAGCAATGTGAATCTTCCCACCATCCCATCTTTGTTCCTCCATATATCCCTTTTCTGTATATATTTCTCTCCTACCTCTGTTCCCTGGTGCTAGCCCTCTTCCCACTTCTGTACTTTTAGCTGTCCGTAATGTGGAATTTGAATACATTTGTTTTATTATTTTTTATATGCAAACCTATATTTTTTCTTGGGTTAGGGAACTGTGTGGAAATTCCTTCTACCAATATAACTGAACCTTAAAAATGATACAATTAAATAGGTTCAGAAGAAACTGGGAAAAACTCCATGAATTGATTCAGAATGAAGTGGGAAGAAAAAGCCAACCAATTTATACAATAACAACAAAGGTAAAAAAGAAAACAATTTTGAAAGACTTTAGAACTCTGATCAATGGAAATGTCACTTAAAGTTCCAGAGGAAGTAAGATGAAACATACTACTCACCTCCTGACAGAGAAGTGATAGACTCAATATACAGAATGAAAAACATATTTAGGATACAGCCAACACAGGAATTTGTTTTGTTGGACTATATTTGTTGCAAAGATTTTTTTCTTTTTCTTTAGTTGGGGGGAGGGAAATTGGGTGTGACATTATCAATGCATATAAAATAAATAAATGAATTAAATATAAAACAAAAATTCACTCCATTAATATGAATCAGCAGCCTCTTTGTAAGGTATGGTCTTAGAGTCACCTGAAGCCATTAAAGTTACTTCACTGCAGATACACAAGTATGTGGCAGAAGCATCACTTGAATCCACTTCTTTCTGAGTCTTAAGGCTGGTCCTATATCTACTAAATCACTAACATATATCTATTGCATTTTAAAATAGCATTATTGTTTAATTTAAATTAGTGTCAAAACATCGATATCTCTCTTGTAAAAGGGGGAAAAAGTAGTTCTTGTGTGGGGTCCTCAGTTAATCTTTTCTATGGGCTAATGTCCTTTCATAGTGAAAACTAAATTTTCTATTCCTCATCCATAAAACTGAAAGAGGTAAAATATATCTGCTTTTAATAGACAGTAAGGATATGTGCTGATATTTTTGCATTATATTACTGTCTATTATACTTATATACATTACACAAGTACACTTTTGTCCATTATATTTCTGTACCAAATAAATATTTTAATATTTCAGGTAAGTCTCTGAGGCTCTAAGTTGCAGAGCAGGGGCCCATCAGCATCAGTAGAGGAAATTCCTCACCAAGATCTCTATATTGATGAAATCACCTGTCCAATAAAAAAAATAAAATTGCTTCAAAGCTGTTCCTTGCATGGTTCTGTGATCAGGGGAGAGGCTTAATATCTCAGCATGAATCAACTTTAGAAATCCTGTAGATAACTTAAAGCAAAAACCAAAGAAGGTTAACTAACTCTTTGATTCAATAGGCTCCAAATTTATCTCTAAGAGCTAGAATTTCAAGTAAGACAGGACAGGTAAATCATCAGGAAAATTCTCCATGATTTGAACAAGAGTATATGAAGGTCCATAAGTGATGAAACCCATGAAGTAAAAATGTTATGTTGACCACAGAATTCAATGTTATGATTCATTCCACCATTAATATAGATTTCCATCTCTTCTATTCCTTAGTATTCAGTTTCATTGGTTTTTGAGGCCAAACAAAAATTATCACCTAGTGGCTAGTCTTGGGGTCATAAGTCTCTCTGCACCTATCTAGCTTAATCCTTATATGATAGACTCATAATTAATGGGTGATATTCAAAAACCTTTTGTCAGCTTGCTATAACTTGTTAGAGCTTTTGGAAATTGCAGAGCATCAACGTAGCCATGGAAAACACAGCTACTTCCTTACCATGAAAGGGTATCATGTAGTATGCTACAGAGGGAAGAACACAAATTCTATAGTGGGAAGACCTGGGTTCAAATTATACTTGATGTTTATTAACTGTGTGACTTTGAACAAGTTACATAATATCCATGGGTCTCATTGTTCTCATTTTTAAAATGAAGTTTTTGGACAAGATGGCATCTAAGGTTCTTTTCATATCTACATCTATGATTGTATGAGTAGAAATTTGTAAGTAAGGTGGATTTGAATATGTGTAAAGTGAATTTTTGTTGTTTCTTAGAGTTTGATTTCCCAGGTATAATGGCAAGTTAAATGATACTTTTCACTGTTGTTTTTCCTTTTGGAGTGCTTCCCAGCACTAAGGTAATCAAATGCCTCTGATTGAGCCTTGCTTTGTTTGAATCAAGAGTGTTTGATAGATCAAGAGTCTTTGATGGGAAGGGCAGGGGGGCAGAGCCAAGATGGTGGCTGGAAAGCAGTGAGCTCCCCACTGAGTCCCTCCAAAAACCTATAAAAACTGGCTCTGAACCAATTCTAGAACTGCAGAACCCACAAAACAGCAGAGGGAAGCAGGGCTCCAGCCCAGGACAGCCTGGAAGGTCTCTGGCTGAGGTCTATCCCACACGGAGCTGGGAGGTGGGAGCTGGGAGCTGGGAGTGGAGCGGAGCAGAGCCCAGCGTGAGCTGCTCAGACCAACCAGACCAGGAGCTGGGCGGAGCGGGCCCTAGCACCCTGAATCAGTGAGCTGCAGCAGTTACCAGACTTCTCAACACACAAACACGAAAGACAGCAGAGAAGGTTAGTGGGAAAAGCTGAGGGAGTGGAAGGAGTTCACGGTTTGGCTACTAGCCCCGGGGGCAGTGGAGGTGGGCCAGCTACAGCTGCTGTTGCTCCTGGCCCCAGGCCCACAAGGTGGGAGGAATTAAGTGGTGGATCAGAGCAGGAGTGCATATCCTGCTGAAGATCTAAGCCCAGTCTGGGTTGGGGGTTCTTGGGGAAGGAGCAGTGCTGGTGTGGCAGAGCTGGCACATCCCCCCCAAATGTGGAACATAGAACTCTTTAGTCTACAAGCAGTCATACCCCACTGAAAAACTCAAGGGTCAAGTTAGCTGGTTGGGAATATGGCCAGGCAGCGAAAACACACTCAGATTCAGTCTCAGACTTTGCATTCTTTCTTTGGTGACAAAGAAGACCAAAACATACAGCCTAAAGAAGTCAACAAAGTGCAAGAGCCTACACCGAAAGCCTCCAAGAAAAACATGAACTGGTCCCAGGCCATGGAAGAGCTCAAAAAGGATTTGGAAAAGCAAGTTAGAGAAGTAGAGGAAAAATTGGGAAGAGAAATGAGCATGATGCAAGAAAACCATGAAAAACAAAGGAGACCCAAAAACATACTGAAAAATAGACTGAAGAAAGCAACACCTTAAAAAATAGACTAACTCAAATGTCAAAAGAGCTCCAAAAAGCCAATGAGGAGAAGAATGCCTTTAAAGGCAGAATTAGCCAAATGGAAAAGGAGGTCCAAAAAACCACTGAAGAAAATACTACCTTAAAAATTAGACTGGAGCAAGTGGAAGCTAGTGACTTTATGAGAAATCAAGATATTATAAAACAGAACCAAAGGAACGAAAAAATGGAAGACAATGTGAAATATTTCATTTGAAAAACCACTGACCTGGAAAATAGATCCAGGAGAGATAATTTAAAAATTATTGGAGTACCTGAAAGCCATGATCAAAAAAGAGCCTAGATATCATCTTTCAAGAAATTATCAAGGAGAGCTGCTTTGATATTCTAGAGCCACAGAGCAAAATAGAAATGGAAAGAATCCACCGATCACCTCCTCAAATAGATCCCAAAAAGAAAACTCCTAGGAATATTGTCACCAAACTCCAGAGCTCCCAGATCAAGGAGAAAATACTACAAGCAGCCAGACAGAAACAATTTGAGTATTGTGGAAAAACATTCAGAATAACCCAAGATCTGGCAGCTTCTACATTAAGAGATCGAAGGGCTTGGAATACGATATTCCGGAGGTCAATGTAGCTAGGATTAAAACTTAGAATCACCTACCCAGCAAAACTGAGTATCAGTTTTGCTCCAAGGCAAAATATGGATTTTCAATAAAATAGGGGACTTTTAAGCTTTCTCAGTGAAAAGACCAGAGCTAAATAGAAAATTTGACTTTCAAACACAAGAATCAAGAGAATGAAGAGAAGCATGAAAAGGTAAACAAGAAAGAGAAATCATAAGGGACTTACTAAAGTTTAACTGTTTTGTTTACATTCCTACATAGAAAGATGATGTGTATGATTTGTGAGACCTCAATATCATAGTTGCTGAAAGGAATATTCATATATATATATATATATATATATATATATATATATATATATACATATAAGTGAATATTCATGTATGTGTATATGTATGTGTATATATACATATGAAGAGAGAGAGAGAGCAGACACAGGATGAGTTGAAGATGAAGGGAAGATATCTAAAAGAAATAAAATCAAATTAAGGGATGGAAGAGGAATATATTGAGAGAGGGAGATAGGGAGAGATGGATGGAATGGGGTGGATTATCTCGCATAAAGGTGGCAAGAGGAAGCAGTTCTGTGGGTGGAGGGGAGAGGGCAGATGAGGGGGGAATGAGTGAATCTTGCTCTCATCAAATTTGGCCTGAGGAGGGAATACCATAGATACTCAATTGGGTATCTTACCCCACAGGAAAGAAGAGGGAAGAAGATAAAAAAGGGGGGGGATGATGGAGGGGAGGGCAGATGGGAGTGGAGGTAATCAAAAAGAAACACTTTGGAAAGGGGACAGGGTCAAGGGAGAAAATTCAATAAAGGGGGATGGGTTGGGAAAGAGCAAAATATAGTTAGTCTTTCACAACATGAGTATTGTGAAAGGGTTATACATAATGATACACATGTGGCCTATGCTGAATTGCTTGACTTCATAGGGAGAGTGGGTGGGAGGGGAAAAGGGGAGAGAATTTGGAACTCAAAGTTTTAAAAACAGATGTTCAAAAACAAACAAAAAAAAAGCTTTTGCATGCAAATAGAAAATAAGGTACACAGGCAAGGGGGCGTAGAAATATATCTTGCCCTACAAGAAAGGAAGGGAAAAGGGGATGGAAGGGGACTGGGGTGACAGAAAGGAGGACTGAATGGGGAACCAGAATATATGTCATCTTGGAGTTGGGGGGAGGGTAGAAATGGGGAGAAAATTTGTAATTCAAACTCTTGTGAAAATCAATGCTGAAAACTAAATATGTTAAATAAATAAATTTAAAAAAAATAAAATGAAGGGCAAACAGGAAAAAAAAAACTGTGAGCACACCCAAAATGCCCCAAGATTATCTCAGTCTGGCTAAATAGAATGTAGTACATGTATTTATATCACAGTAATGCATTATAATAATGAAGAATCTAAAGAAATATGGAAAGACCTATGTGAAATAATGCAAAGCTAAAAAAAGTCCAACTAGAATTATAATATCCATATGGACCATAGCTGTGTAAAAGAAAAGTATGTATTTAATCCATATGTGAATATATAATTATAGGCCTCAGAAGAACATGATTTAGTATGAATTATTGTTGACATTGATACCTGTATGTTTAAGCATATTTTGTTGTGAATAATTTTTATTTTGCATTATGTTCTTTAATCATTTTTCATAATAATAAAAATAATGTTGTTGATGAAAAAAAAGAGTCTTTGATGACCTACTTACATCACAAGAAGGCATAAGTCCCATGAGTTAGAGTCACATGTTTGTCATGCCCTCTGTGGGCTGACCATGAAGAAATGTATATAAAATCTGAGGTTAGCATTTTGTTTTGAGGGATCACTCATTGGAAGAATGTTTCTGTGATTTGGCCAGATGAGACTCTGGGTAGCTGTTAAGGAGCCCCCCTGGTTTTGAAAACCCAGATGTTGGTGTTTCTATCTCTGGTAGCTAGGTCCGTATTGCTATGGTCAGACTTCTGCCTGTTGATTTCTCTTATTTTCTCTGTATGTAATTTCTATTTGTATTTTCTCTGAAGTCCAGAGTGATGACTTTTTTTCCCCTGAACCAAGTGAATGATATATGTTTGCTTAAAGTATGATTGTTAACCCTTTAAATCTGCTTTCCTGTGGAAATCAGGGACTTGTGTGAGCTCCCCACCACGTCCCTCCAAAAACCTACAAAAAATGGCTCTGAACAAATTGTAGCACTGCAGAACCCATAAAATAGCAGAGGGAAGCAGGTAACCAGCACAGGACAGCCTGGATGGGCACTGGATGAGGCCTATCATGCATGGAGCGGAGGGGAGCAGAGCTCAGTGTGGGAGGCAGCAGGACCAACCAGACCAGGAGCCGGGCAGGACAGGCCCTAGCACCCTGAATCAGTGAGCTGTGGCAGTTACCTGACTTCTCAACAAAAAACACCAAAGACAACAGAGAAGGTTAGTGGGAAAAGCTGCAGGGAACAGAGTTCCCAGTTTGGCCACTGCTCCATGGGCAGCAGGGGAGGTGCAGGTACAGAACAACAGCTGTAGTTATTTCCGGCCCCAGGCCCACGTGGTGGGAGGAATTAAGTGGCATATCAGAGCAGGAGTGCAGAGCCTGCTGCAGATTTGCATCAGGTCTCAGTTGGTGGTTCTAGAGGAAGGAGGAGTGCTGGTGTGGCAGAGCTGGCTGTATAAAAATAGCTCTGAAATCAATGGTGAATCCCCTCAAGCTTGGAACAAAGTACTCTTTGCTCTACAAGCAGTCATACCCCGACGAAAAACTCAAGAGTCAAGTAAGTTAGCTGGGAACATGACCAGGCAGCGAAAACGCACCCAGATTCAGTTTCAGACTTTGGAATCTTTCTTTAGTAAAAAAGAAGACCAAAACATATGGCCTGAAGAAGTCAACAAAGTGCAAGAGCCTACACCAAAAGCCTCCAAGAAAAACATGAACTTGTCTCAGGCCATGGAAGAGTTCAAAAAGGAGTTGGAAAAGCAAGTTACAGAAGTAGAAGAAAAACTGGGATGAGAAATGAGCATGATGCAAGAAAACCATGAAAAACAAGTCAATGACTTGCTAAAGGAGACCCAAAAAATACTGAAAAAAATATTGAAGAAAACAACACTTTAAAAAATAGACTAAGGCATACAAATTCTTAGAGGAGAGGTTAAGGGAGTTACAGGAAGAAATAGACAGCAAAACTATAATATTGGGAGACCTCAACCTCCCCCTTTCTGAACTTGATAAATCTAACCTCAAAATAAATATGATAGACCTCTGGAGAAAACTGAATGGGGATAAAAAGGAATATACTTTCTTCTCAAAAGTACATGGCACATACTCAAAAATTGACCATGTACTAGGGCATAAAAACCTCACAATCCAGTGCAGAAAAGCAGAGGTAGTCAAAGCATCCTTTTCAGAACATGATGCAATCAGAATCATTTTTAATGAAGAACCATGGAAAAATAAGCTAAAAGCTAATTGGAAACTAAATAATTTAATTCTAAAGAATGAATGGGCCAAAGAACAAATCAGAGAAACAATTAATAACTTCATTCAAGAGAATGACAATAATGAAACAACATACCAAAACTTATGGGATGCAGCAAAAGCAGTTCTCAGGGGAAGTTTTATATCCCTAAATGCCTACATAAATAAAATAGGGAAAAAAGAGATCAATGATCTGGGCATACAGCTGAAAAAGCTAGAAAAAGAGCAAATTGAAAACCCCCAATTAAATACCAAATTAGAAATACTGAAAATCAAAGGAGAGATTAATAAAATTGAAACCAAGAAAACTATTGAATTAATAAATAAAACAAAGAGCTGGTTTTATGAAAAAACCAATAAAATTGATAAACCTTTGGCCAATTTGATTAAAAAAAAGAAAGAATAAAATCAAATTACTAGTATCAAAAATGAAAACGGTGAGGTCACCTCTAATGAAGAGGAAATCAAAACAACAATTAGGAATTATTTTGCCCAACTGTATGCACATAAATTTGACAACCTTAGAGATATGGATGAATATCTACAAAAACATAAACTGCCCAGGTTAACAGAAAAGGAAGTAAAATTTCTTAGTAACCCCATCTCAGAAAAAGAAATTGAGCATGCTATCAATGAACTCCCTAGGAAAAAATCTCCAGGGCCAGATGGTTTTACAGGTGAATTCTATCAAACATTTAAAGAACAACTAATTCCTATACTTTGTAGACTATTTGGGAAAATAGGGGAAGAAGGAGTCCTACCAAATTCTTTTTCTGACACAAATATGGTACTAATACCCAAACCAGGTAGAGTCAAAACAGAGAAAGAAAATTATAGACCAATTTCTCTAAAGAATATTGATGCAAAAATTTTAAATAAAATATTAGCAAAAAGATTGCAGCAAATCATCACAAGAATAATACACTATGACCAGGTAGGATTTATTCCAGGAATGCAAGGCTGGTTCAATATTAGGAAAACTATTAGCATAATTGACCACATCAACAACAAAACTAGCAGAAATCATATGATCATCTCAATAGATGCAGAAAAAGCCTTTGACAAAGTACAACACCCATTCCTATTAAAAACACTAGAAAGCATAGGAATAAGTGGAACCTTCCTTAAAATTATAAATAGTATCTACCTAAAACCATCGACAAGCATTATCTGTAACGGGGATAAGCTAGATGCATTCCCAATAAGATCAGGGGTGAAACAAGGATGTCCATTATCACCTCTATTATTCAATTTGGTACTAGAAACTTTAGCTGTAGCAATAAGAGGAAAAAAAGAAATTGAAGAAATTAGAATAGGAAAAGAAGAAACTAAATTATCACTTTTTGCAGATGATATGATGATTTATTTAGAGAATCCTAGAGAATCAAGTAAAAAACTACTTGAAATAATAAACAACTTTAGCAAAGTTGCAGGATATAAAATAAACCCACATAAATCCTCAGCATTCCTATACATTACTGACAAATCCCAACAGCAAGAGATAGAAGGAGAAATTCCATTCAATGTTACTATAGACACTATAAAATATTTGGGAAGACAAACCCAGGGTCTATATGAGCATAACTATGACACACTTTTCACGCGAGTAAAATCAGATCTAAATAAATGGAAAAATATCAGTTGCTCATGGTTAGGCTGAGCTAATATAATAAAAATGAAAATTTTACCTAAATTAATCTATCTATTCAGTGCCATACCAATCAAACTACCAAAAAATTATTTTACTGAGCTGGACAAAATAGTAACAAAATTCAGCTGGAAAAACAAGAGGTCTATAATATCTAGGGTATTAATGAAAAGAAATGCTAGAGAAGTTGGCCTTGCCATACCAGATATTAAACTGTACTACAGAGCAGGAGTCATCAAAACTGCCTGGTACTGGTTAAGAAATAGGGGTGTGGATCAGTGGAATAGGATAGGCACACAAGTAGGAGAAATCAACAAGTTTAGCAATCTACTCTTTGATAAACCCAAAGAGGCCAACTTCTGGGCTAATAATTCACTATTTCACAAAAACTGTTGGGAAAATTGGAAAATGGTAGGGCAGAAACTGGGAATAGACCAATATCTCACACCATACACCAAAATAAAGTCAAAATGGGTTCATGATTTAGGAGTAAAATCTGATACTATAAGTAATTTGGGAAAGCAAGGAATAGTTTACTTATCAGATTTATGGAAAAGTAAGGAATTCATGACCCAACAAGAGATAGAGAGCATTACAAAATGCAAAATAGACAATTTTGATTATGTTAAATTGAAAGGTTTTTGTACAAAAAAAGCCAATGCAACAAGAATTAGGAGGGAAGCAGAAAATTGGGAGAAAATCTTTGCAACTAGTTTCTCTGATAAAGTCCTCATTTCTAAAATATACAGGGAACTGAGCCAAATATATAGGAATACAAGCCATTCCCCAATTGAGAAATGGTCAAAGGATATGAACAGGCAGTTTTCAGAGGAAAAAATTAAAGCTATCTATAGGCATATGAAAAAATGCTCTGGATCACTACTGATTAGAGAAATGCAAATCAAAACATCTCTTATATACCACATCTCTCCTGTCAGATTGGCTAAAATAACAAAACAAGAGGATGACAAATGCGGGAGAGGATGTGGGAAAATTGGAACATTGCTACATTGCTGGTGGAGTTGTGAGCTGATCCAGCCATTTTGGAGAGCAATTTGGAACTATGCCCAAAGGGCTGTAGATATGTTCATACCCTTTGACCCAGCAATACCACTTCTAGGGTTGTATCCCAAAGAAATCATGCAAGCTGGAAAAGGACCCATATGTACAAGGATATTTATAGTGGCTCTTTTTGTGGCAGCCAAGAAATGGAAATCAAAGGGATGCCCATCAATTGAGGAATGGCTGAACAAGCTGTGGTATATGAAAGTAATGGAATACTATTGTGCCATAAGAAATGGGGATGATACGGACTTTGTAACAATCTGGAAAAACCTACACGATATAATGCTGAGTGAGCAGAGCAGAGCCAGGAGAACATTGTACACAACCACAGATATATGGATTCTGTGAGGACCAACCCTGACATACTTCGCTCTTCTCAGCAACCTAAGGTGCAAGGACAACTCCAGGGGATTCATGATGGAAAATGCTATCTTCATCCAGAGAAAGAACTGTGAAGTTTGAATGCAGATTGAGGCACACTTCATGCTCGCCTTTTTTCTTCTCTTTTGTTTTTGTTTTTGGGTTTTTCTTTTTGGTTCTGTCTCTTCTTTCTCATGATTCACCCCATTGGTCATAATTCTTTTCCACAACTTGACTAGTGTATCAATTAATTCAATGCGAAGTTATACATGGTAGTTATATGAGATTCCATGCCGTCTTGGGGAGGGAGGGTGGAGGGAGGGGAGAAAATCTGGATCTCAAAATTATGTAGAACCGTGTGTTGTAAACTAAAAATAAAAAAAAAAATTAATAAAAAAAATAGACTAACTCAAATGGCAAAAGAGATCCAAAAAGCCATTGAGGAGAAGAATGTCTTTAAAGGTAGAATTAGCTAAATGGAAAAGGAGGTCCAAAAGTCCACTGAAGAAAATACTGCCTTAAAAATTAGATTGGAGCAAGTGGAAGCTAGTGACTTTATGAGAAATCAAGATATTGTAAAACAGAACCAAAGGAATGAAAAAATGGAAGACAATGTCAAGTATCTCATTGGAAAAACCACTGACCTAGAAAATAGATTCAGGAGAGATAATTTAAAAATTATTGGACTACTTGAAAGATATGACCAAAAAAAGAGCCTAGATATCATCTTTCAAGAAATTATCAAGGAGATTTGCCCTGATATTCTAGAGCCAGAGGGTAAAATAGAAATTGAAAGAATCCACAGTTTGCTTCCTCAAATAGATCCCAAAAAGAGAACTCCTATGAACATTGTTGCCAAATTCCAGAGCTCCCAGGTCAAGGAGAAAATACTTCAAGCAGCCAGAAAGAAACAATTTGAATATTGTGGAAAAACAATCAGGATAACACAGTATCTGGCAGCTTCCACATTAAGGGACCAAAGGGCTTGAAATATGGTATTCTGGAGGTCAATGGAGCTAGGATTAAAACCAAGAATCACCTACCCAGCAAAACTGAGTATCATGCTCCAAGGCAAAATATGGATTTTCAATAAAATAGAGGACTTTCAAGCTTTCTCAGTGAAAAGACCAGAGCTGAATAGAAAATTTGACTTTCAAACACAAGAATCAAGAGAAGCATGAAAAGGTAAACAAGAAAGAGAAATCATAAGGGACTTACTAAAGTTTAACTGTTTTGTTTACATTCGTACATAGAAAGATGATATTTATGATTCATGAGACCTCCATATCATAGTAGCTGAAAGGAATATGCTTATACATATATATACACATATGTGTGTATGTATGTATATATGTAGGTATACACACACACACACACAAAGGGCACAGGGTCAGTTGAATATGAAGGGATGATATCTAAAAAAATAAAATCATTTTAAGGGATAAGAGAGGAATATATTGACAGGGAGAAAGGGAGAGATAGAATGGTATAAATTATCTTGCATAAAAGTGGCAAGAAAAAGTGGTTCTGTAGGAAGGGAAGAGGGGGCAGGTGAAGGGGTATGAGTAAATCTTGCTCTCATCGGATTTGACCTGAGGAGGGAATACCATACACACTCAATTGGGTATCTTACCCCACAGGAAAGAAGGAGGAAGAAGATAAAAAAGGGGGGATGATAGAAAGGAGGGCAGATGGGGGTAGGAGGTAATAAAAAACAAACATTTTTGAAAAGGGACAAGGTCAAGGGAGAAAATTCAATAAAGTGGAATAGGTTAGGAAGTAGCAAAACATAGTCAATCTTTCACAACATGAGTATTGTGGAAGGGTTTTACATAATGGTATGCTTGTGGCCTATGTTGAATTGTTTGCCTTCTTAGGGAGGTTGGGTGGGGAGGGAAGAGGGGAGAGAATTTGGAACTCAAAGTTTTAAAAACGTACATTTGAAAACAACAACAACAACAACAAAAGTTTTTTTTCATGCAACTAGGAAATAAGATACACAGGCAATGGGGCATAGAAATTTATCTTGCCCTACTAGAGAAGAAGGGAAAGGGGGATGGGAGGGGAGCGGGGTGACAGATGGGAGGGCTGACTGGGGAATTGGGCAACTGGAATATACGCCATCTTGGAGTGGGGGGAGGGCAGAAACGGCAAAAAAAAATTTGTAATTCAAACTTTTGTGAAAATCAATGCTGAAAACTAAATATCTTAAATAAAATTTTAAAAAAATCTGTTTTCCTTAGAAAAGCAGATCAAAGAAACTGTGCTAGCAAAACTCTTGTGTGCTGGTGTTGTTGGCCTTACACCTCCACAGAAGCTGAAGCCATCAAAATAGAGAAAGGATGACAGTGTCACATATTTACTGATTCATGGGTAGTACCTAATGGGTTAGCTACATGGATGCCTATGTGTAAAAACCAGAATTGGGGATATTCATGTAAAACAAGGTTGGCATAAATAATTATAAGAAGATATATGGGACCTGTCTCTGGTTACGAATTTATCAGTTTTTTACATCAATGCTCATGTGACCCTCACCACACCACAATGTGAGTACAATGCACATGTTGATTTGCTAGCAAAGATTGCTACTGAATATATTGTCTCTACTGTGGCCTCAACTGAGGATCCACTATTACCAAATTGGGTCCACTAGAAAGCTGGCCATTTAGGGGTCCAGGCCACACATCTGTGGGCACAGGATTAAGGTATTAGTATCTTTCATGCATTGTTAAAGCAAATAACAGAGGAGAGCTATATATGCCAATTGGAAAAAGAACAAACTCTTCCCAGGGTAGTAACAAGAGAAATAGCAAGGGGAAAAGTTCTAGCCCAAATTTGGCAGATAAATTACAGTGGACCGCTACCCCAAGATAAAGGATGTAAATATATATGTACTTGTGTTAACACCTATTCAGGTGTACTAGTGGCTTGTCCTTATAAGAATATAACTCAGAAAAATACCTGTAAAACCCCACATCCTGTAAGTCTGTATTATGGGACCCTAATACAGACTCAAAGCAACAATGGGTCACATTTCAAGGGTAATGAAATAAAGAGATATTTTGAATTGAGTAATATAGAGTGGGTATAACATATTCCATATTATCCACAAGCATCTAGGTTAATTAAAAGAATGAATGGGTTGTTGAAAGAACAGTTGAGAAAGTTAAGCTTTAATAATTTGTACCAACCTTGGAAGGATAATTTGTTTAGTGACCTACATAACTTGTATGATCGACCCTTAGGAGGAAGTATACCTCTAGCTAGAATGATGACCCCCAAATCTGCAGATTAGAAAACAGCAAACATGTGAGATCCAAAATACTGAGTTTTGGAATGTGAGGTAAGATGTCCCAACACCATGTCCAGGAACACCTAGTTCAGCAGGATATGATTTACATTGTATAGAGAACTTTAGGTTGAATAGAAAAGAGATAAGACAAACCTCTATTGGGATACATATGAGAATCCCTAAGAATCACTTTGGATGGAAATTACATAAACCAGGATTAGTAGCTCAAGGAATACATTTATTGGCTGGAGTGATAGATTCTAATTATCAAAGAGAAATTGTTGTGACACTCCAGAATTTGGGTGAAGAACCTATGTGGTTTTGAAGAAATGATAGAATAGTTCAAGTGATCATTATTCCCTGTGGAAAAAAAAAAACATTGTGAAAAGTGACCCTCCTTCCAAAATAACTAGTAGAGGAACAGAAGGATTTTGTTCTATTGATAGAATAAAATTGAGAACTGAGGTATTGGTAAAACAGAAACCAGATGATATTCCCAAGACTGAAGAAATCATAACTCATGGGAAGAACCATACTATAATCATCCTTTATTCAAGAGAAGATAATTACCAAATTGTGCCCTTGACTCATATATTTTACTGTGAATAGGGCTATAACAGTGGGCTCATAGACTCCAGAAACATGGCTAACACCAACAAATGTCACAAGGCACTCAGAGGGAATGCCGTCTTGTAAAATTAAGTTTGTATCTGGGGGAAAACACCATGAGGACAATCTTAGTCTCTATCTATGATGGGCTCCTCCTGGCTTAGCTTTCCATTGTATTCCCTTGTACCTCTGGGGAAAAAGCTGTGAGGACAATCTTAGTCTCAATCTGGGATGGGATCCTCTTTTCCTAGTTTCCTCATTGCATTCTATTTGAAAAGAAACATTTCCCCCCTGAGTTTGGCTATGAGGTTGAATTGACACTGCATAGTTGGAGTCTCAAAGTGGAGATGACCCTATTTGAAGAATAACAGCCCATATTTGCCTGTTATTTTTGGCCTTTGTTTTGTTTAACCCTTTCTGCTATATTTGTCCCTCCAGGTTTAAGTACTTGGGGAGGACAGATTGCTTAAGCCGGATGGCACCCATTGTCCACGACTGTGATGTGTCACCCCTGGACCTGGCATCAATCAAGTTCCAGGTGCCAGCTTACTGAAGAACTGACCTCTCAAATAGGACTCTTGACCTCTTGGGGCAGAGGCAGCTCTACATCCAATTTCAGCAGGAAGAAGATATGGAGGATGCAACCTTTGCTCTTTACCCCAAGATTTTGAGCCCTATTCATTTGAGGGGGGAACAATGATATAGTTCTGTATTCATATTTTTGTATTATCTTTGTTGTATTGTTATACTGTTATCGTATTACTGGCACCAGTTTCCCATTGACCTATGGAATGGATACAAAGATCTAGGGGCTGAGAAGGAGCCATGTGGCCACTCTGGTGATGAGATGTTGTTATGTTAAATATTTTGCAAATGTGATGTGTTTATTTTGAGGAGATTTTCTTGTACTTAAGAAATTTTAGTGCTTATTCAGACACAAGTTGCCTGTATAATGGACATGAAAGATCTTGCGGCCAAAAGTGATGCCAATCAGTAATTAAAGAGCTTTCACCCCCATTCAATAGGCCTTAGGTGGGGCTCATTGGGGAGGCTTGATTAGAAGCAAGCTACACCCTTTACTTAAGTGCTAAGCCCCAGTCCTACACCTTTTCACTGATTGGGTGTGAGGCTCTCAAGCCCTAAGAAAAGTGTATATACCCACAAAGTAGCCGTTAAGTTCCAATTCAACCCAAGGAGAAAAAATAAGAACTCCAAACAAGATACCTGAAAATCTGCAGATTAGCAAGCTGCAGAACTCAGAGAGCTGTGGAGAGATGACAGAGAGCTGCAGAGAGAGTGCAGATTGAATACTGGAGACCAGAGAACTTATGGGGGAGAGAACATACGCAAGAAGATAGTTGAGATTCATGAGTGTTTATGAGAAGGCCCCAGCAGGGCAGAAGATTACAGGATGACTTGGTTCTTTGCTGTAATACTGTGTTATAATTTCCTTGTTGTTACATTGAGGTGGACTTATTGGCTTTGGGACACAAGTGTTGCTATGTTGGGTTGGAGTTATTGGTTTGGGGATTTAATCCTCTGGTGTCTAAATAAATGTTATACTTCCCCTGCCTTCTACCTAGAGAATTTTTTATACTTCATGATTCGAACTATACAGGCACATCCATGGTCATCTTTGAGGTTGTGAATCTCACCTTACTTATACACGTGGACATAACCATGTCTATTTCTAGGATCATGGTTCAAAACATCTCTGCCATACTTGTGCAGCATTATATAATGATAAATAATATAAACATTTGTGCCGAAATTGTAAACATCCAATGAGACTGAACAATGAGACACAGGGATAAGGTGATATACATTTGTGAGGCTATAGCTAGCAATATGCCTTCTTTGTCTGATTCCCTATAAAGCAGGTGGGTACTGGTCAATGAGTGTGCAACCCTTGGGGTTGAATGCCCAAGATGAAATACTGTGTGTGCCCTGATCAGCCTCCATCAAGTTTTGGGGAGAAGCTGTGTTTGCCTCAACTGGCCTCCATTGAGGCTTGAGGGCATTTAGGGGAATGCATAAGCTGTGCCCGTCTTGATTGACCTCATCAAGATGTAGGGGTTTTTGCCCCTTCTTCTTGTGGGACCCTGCAAGAAGGGTGATTAGGGAATGCTGTAGGTATTTGTGCTTCATTATCAGCACCCTCATGAGACAACTAGACTACAATAAAGTAACCCCTTTGAGGCTGGCTTTCCTGTCTGACCAGATCAAGAGTGAACCTGTGCTAGCAACCCTCCTGTATGCTAGTGTTATATGCCTTACAGAATTTAAGGAAGGTCTTTCAGAGGAAAAAGATATTAAAATATAACTTAAAAAGACTTTTATATAAAGATGAACATAGTATGTTTTGATTAGAACCCAAATCTAGGAGGAGGGGGACATATAGAAAGAAATAGATTGAAGGAATTTTACTAAGTTGCTGTAGGTATCCTTGACTTGTTTACTTGTGACTGGGGTGTACAAAGGTCCATAGGGCTTGATTAGTCTATTTTTTTTTCTGTAAAGGCTCCTGATCCTTCCAACCTCCCAAGTACAAAACAACACAAACTCAACCTATTCATGACCCAGTGAAGACTGCCTATAGTCATAACAGAACTTGCTACCTCTCATGAAATGTACTGTATGTGTTCTGTGGCATATTCTGAATTAGCATCAAAGAGACTTGAGTGACTTTATCACAGATAAGTGTATGTATTCTCTCTGTATATTTTTTCTCAAAACATCAGTTAATTATAACTCCACAGTCCCCTATAAACATGAGCTATGTCTTTCGTCCTTAAATCTAAATAAATCTTTACTGAAAATAAGTGATTTCATCCCACTGATATAGGTTCAGATATAAGATTTGATGATAATGGGGATCTGTCTATCAGTCAGTCAATTTGCATTTATCATATACTGGGGATATGAAAAAAGTCAAAACAGTCCTTTCTCTCAAGGAGTTCACATTTTAACATGAGAGACAGCATGTAAATAACTATTTACCAGATATATGTACAGAAGTTAGAAGGTAATCTCAGAGGAGAAGATACTAGGAGCTAGATGGTTTAAAAGAGATGAAGGTGAGGAGGGAGATCATTCTAGGAAAGAGGGATAGTGCAAAAGCAAGGAAAAAGGAGATAGTGTGAAGTACACTCAGCAAATAGGCCAGTGTGACTGGATGATAGAGTATGTGGTAGGGGAGGTGGGGAGGGACAGCTGAGTAATATGTAAGAAGACTGGGAATGGAGGAAGGCAGAAGGTTTAAACAACAAAGGATCTCCTATTTGATCCTGCATGTAAAAAGAAGCCACTGGAAAATACTGAATAGGAAAAGAGTGACAGTCCTTTTTAGGTCTGCTTTAGGACAAAAAATACTCTGGCACCAAAGGGTGGATGAATCAGAATGGGAAAAACATGAGCCAAAGAGAAAGAATTAAAAGGCTATTTATAGTCTACATGAGATTTTGAACTGAGGTGGTACCCATGTGAGTGAAGAGAAGGGGAGCACATATTCAGAAGGTTTGGAAGATAGGACCAATGAGATTTGCCAATGGGTGTTAAGAATATATGGTATGAAGAACTAAGGAGAGGGAATAGAAGTCACCTAGATGATGAATATGATTAAGGGTTATAAGACTTAAAAAATATGGACTGCTAAGAGATCATTGTCAGAACAAAATTTGGAGTTTATAAACATGGAAGCTGAACATTTATTCAATATGCCAAAATCAAAGGTATCACCATTTTTATATGTAGTGTTTGCCTTCAGTTAAACTCACGGGATCTCACTCTTGGAAAGGATCTCAGATGTTACTGAGACCAACATGTAACTGAAAAGGAATTTATTATGTAAATATCCATGACAGTTATTATCTAGATTCTATTTGAGAACTTTAATTGGGGAAGACAGGGCATAGATGAATCATCATTTCCTGAGAAGGTACATCGCATGTTTATGTAATTGCAATCACTAGGAATTTTATTTTTTCTTTAATATTCATAATGAACATAATGAATACAGAAAAAGCATGGCAAGATTTCTGTAAATGAACACAGCTAAATAAGCAGACCTGAGACAAGAAACAACAATGATTGCCTAATGTCTCCCCACAATAGCATTTTATTTTATCCAATTTCATATGAAAATAATTATCAAAATTCATTTTTGTAAGATTTTGAGTTCCAAATTTTTCTATCATCTTCCTCCTTCCCCAAGAAAGCAAGCAATCTGATATAGGTTTTACCTATAAAGATGTTGAACATGTTTCTACATTTGTCATGTTGTGAAAGAGGAATCAGAAAAAAAAGGGAAAACCCACAGGAACAAATAAAACAAAAAATGTTAAATAGTATTCTTTGATCTGTATTAAGATTCTAGAGTTCTTTCTCTGGATGTGGATAATATTTTCCATCGTAAGCCTTTTGGAATAGTCTTAGGTCATTGTATTGCTGAAAAGAGCTAAGTCTATCATAGTTGATCATCACATAGTGTTGCTCTTACTGTGTACAATGTTCTCCAGGTTCTGCTCACTTCACTCAGCATCAGTTCAGGTACATCTTTTCAGGTTTTTCTGAAGTTTACCTCCTCATCATTTCTTATAGCACAATATTATTCCCTTACTTTCATATATCACAACTGGTTCAGCCATTTCACAATTGATGGGCATCCCCTCGATTTTCAATTCTATGCCACAACAAAAAAGAGCTATTATGAGAGGTGGAGTCAAGATGGAGGAGTAAAAGCAGGGACTAGCTTGAGCTCTCCCCTAAATCCCTCCAAACACCTATAAAGAATGACTCTAAATAAATTCTAGAGCTACAGAACCCACAAAATGACACAGTGAAACAAGTCTCCAGCCTAAGAGGAGCTGGATGGTTGCTAGGAAGGATCTATCAGGCCATGCTGAGAGCAGAGATTAGCCCAGTATGGGCCACACCAGCATAGACCAAGCTTAATCAGACCAAGTGGAGCAGGCCTCATGGCACTGAATCACTGAGCTGTGGTGGTTTCCAGACTTCTCAACCCACAAATGCCAAGACTACTTAGCAGATCAGTTGGAAAACTCTTTTGGACCTGGGTGAGAGCAGGGAATGTTCTGGCACAAGCCCCAGGGTGGCAGAGATGGCAGCAGCAGTGGCTACTTCTGGAGCACTAAGCCCATAGACCATGTGGGGAATCAAGTTGCTGATCAGAGCAGGAGTGCAGGGATCCCTTTGCTGATGCTGAAGCAAGATTCTCTTGCTTGGATCTGGGTCGTAGTCCTGGGTGGCAGTCCTGGGGTGAGGAGGAGTATGGGTGTGGCAGAGCTTGTGGTGGCTGTGGAGAGAGAATCCTCCAAGCAGTTCCAAGGCAGAAAAGAGTGCTTGAGGTCACTCACAGAACAGAGCACAGGCTAGTAGAGGAGGAAACACCTCTCCTTGGATAATACCGCCTCAGAAGAACTGAAAATTTGTCACAAATGAAGAAATTATAAAACAGAACCAAAAGAATGGGAAATGGAATACAATGCGAAATATCTCATTGGAAAATCCACTGACCTGACGAAGAGATCCAGGAGATATAATTTAAAAATAATTGGAATGCCTGAAAGCCATGATCAAGAAAAGAGTCTAGATATTATCTTTCAAGAAATTATCAAGGAAAACCCCTGATATTCTAGAACCAGAGGGTAAAATAGAAGTAGAAAGAACCCACTAATCACTTCTTGAAAAAGATCCCCAAAAGAAAACTCCTATGAATATTGTAGTCAAATTCCAGAGTTCCCAACTCAAGGAGAAAATATGGCAAGCAGTCAGAAAGAAACAACTTGAGTATTTTCGAATTACAATCAGGATAACACAAGATCTAGCAGCTTCTACATTAAGGGATCAGAGGGTATGGAATATGATATTCCAGAAGTTAAAGGAGTTAAGATTAAAACCAAGAATCACCTACCCAGCAAAACTCAGTACAACGCTCCAGGACAAAATACTGATTTTCAATAAAATAGAGAACTTTCAGGCTTTCTAGATAAAAAGACCAGAGCTGAATAGAAAACTTGACTTTCAAATACAAAAATCAAGAGAAGGATGAAAAGATAAACTGGAAAGACAAATCATAAGGGACTTACTAAGGTTGAACTGTTTTGTTTACATTCCTGAATGGAAAAATGATTTTTTAAACTCATGTGGCCTTTCTCAGTACTAGGGTAACTGAAGGGAAGTTATACAAATACAGACAGAGAGCACAGGGTGAGTTCAATATGAAGGGATGATATCTAAAAAAATTAAATTAAATTAAGGGATGAGAGAAGAATATATTGGGAGGAAAAGGAAGACATAGAATGGGGTAAATTATATCACAAAAAAGTGGCAAGAAAAAGCAGTTATAATGAAAGGGAAGAGGGCACAGGTGAAAGTGAATGAGTGAATCTTGTTCTCATAGGTTTGACTTAAGGAGAGACTAACATAAGCACTCAATTTGGTATTGTACACCACAAGAAAGTGGGGGGGGGATGGGGATAAGAGTGGAGGGATGATAGAAGGGAGTGCAGATTGGGGGAGGAGGTAATTAAAGCTAACACTTTTGAAAAGGGAAAGGGTCAAGGGAGAAAACTGAATAAAGAGGAACAGGATAGGATGGAGTTAAATATAGTCAGTCTTTCAAAATATGACTAATATGGAAGTGTTTTGCATAATGATACATGTGTGGCCTCTGTTGAGTGTCTTGCCTTCTCAAGGAGGGTAGGTGGGAAGGAAGAAGGGAGAAAATTTGGAACTCAAAGTTCTGAAAACAAATGCTCAAAAAAAGTTGTTTTTACATGCAACTGGGAAATAAGATATACAGGCAATGGAGTATAGAAATCTATCTTGCCCTAAAATAAAGTAAGGGGAAAAGGGATAAAGGGGGAGAAGTGGGCTGATAGAAGGGAAGGCAGACTGAGGAAAGGGGCAATCAGAATATATGCCATCTTGGGATGGGGGGGGCAGGTAGTAATGGGGAGAAATTTTGTAACTCAAAATCTTGTCGGAAGCGGCTGGCCGGGAAATCCACATGGGAGACGGGCTGGAAGAAAGCTGGGCACCCGAAACCGGCGGAGATCCCCAGGCCTCCCAACACAGGACGGCAGTCTGTGGAAGCGATGAGAGGCAGCGCAACGCCACGAGCCGTGAAATACCGTCTCCAGAAGTTTACAGCCCAAACGTATTAAACACGGCTTCTTGAACTTCTGGGATACTTAATGGCCAGGTAAACAGCCCTAATCCTAACAGCCCTAAATAATTTCTTGAAAAATGATGTCTAGGTTATTTTTTTGATCATGGCTTTCAGGTATCCCAATAATTTTAAAATTATCTCTCTTGGATCTAGAGTGGTTTTTCCAATGAGATATTTCACATTGTCTTCTAATTTGTATTCCCTCTTTTGGTTTTGTTTTATCATTTCTTTATTTAATGAAGTCTTTAGCTTACATTTGATCTGTTGTAATTTTTAAGGAGTTTTTCTTTTTAATAACTTCTTGGATCTGGTTTTTTTTTTCATTTGGCCAATTCTGCTTTTCAAGGCATTCTTCTCATTGGATTTTTGGTCAAGTCTTTTTTTTAGGTATTATTTTCTTCAGCATTTTTTTGGTTCAAATTTAGCAAGCTATTGACTCGTTCTTCATGATTTTTTTACATCACTCTCATTTCTCTTCCCAATTTTTCCTCTACTTCTCTTTCCTGCCTTTCCAAATCCTTTTTGAGCTATTCCATGGCCTGAGAGCAGTACATGTTTTTCTTGGAGGCTTTTGATGTAGGCTCTTTGGCTTTGTTTACTTCTTCTGGCTGTATGTTTTGGTATTCTTTGTCACCAAAAAAATATTCCAAAGTCTGAGTCTGAATATGGGCCCATTTTCACTGCCTGGCCATGTTCCCAGCCAACTACTTGACCCTTGAGCTTTTTGTCAAGGTATGACTGCTTGTAGAGTAGAGAGTACTTTGTCCCAAGCTCTAGTGGCCTTCTGCTGCTGTTTGTATAGCTACTTGTACACTGCAAGCTCAGCCACACCAGTACTTCTCCTCCCCCAAGAACCACCAACCCAGACCGTGACTCAGATTCAAGCAGGCTCTTCACTCCCACTCTGATCCACCACTGAATTCTCCTACCTGGTGGGCCTGGGGTAGGAAGTAACTGCAGCTGGAAGCAGCCCCAGAGCTGCACCACTTCTGCCACCCTGGTACTGGGGCCAACCACGCACTCCTTTCACTCTATTCTAGCTGTTCTACCCACTAATCTTCTCTATTGTCTTTGGTGTTTGTGGGTTGAGAAGTCTGGTAACGGCCACAGCTCAACGATTCAGGGCCCTGTGGCCTGTTCAACCTGGCTCCCAGTCTGGTTGGTCCTGGTGTGGCCCACACTGGGCTCTGCTCTGTTCAGCTCCCTGTCCCATGTGATAGAACCCTCCCTGCAACCATCCATGCTTTCCTGGCCTGGAGCCCTGCTTGCCTCTGTTATTTTGTGGCTTCTGCAGCTCTAGAATTTGTTCAGAGCCATTTTTATAGGTGTTTGGAGGGACCTGGGTGGGGAGCTCACACTGGTCCTTGCTTTCCAGCCTCCATCTTGGCTCCTCCCTTCTCTCTCCAAATACTTGACTTTTTAACTCTTTGTTAAGGTAAAACTCTGCTTCCAGTGTGGAGGGTGTACAGCCCCAATATGCAGGGGTTTTGCGCAGTTGTTTTCAGAGATACTTTCAGAGATCTTTAAATTTTCAGTTCTTCCAAGGTGGTATGATCAAAGGAGAGGTGTTTGCTGCTCTCCTGCTCTGTGCTCTGTTCTGTGAGTGATCATAAGCATTCTTTTCTGCCTTGGAACTGTGAGGAGGATTCCCACTCCACCACTGCCATAAGTTCCACCATGCCAGTGCTCTTCTCCACCCACTCCGCACTGCCACCCAGGACTGTGACCCAGATCCAAGCATGGGCAAAGCAAGAGGATCCTGCCACAGTGCCAGAAAAGAGATCCCTGCAATCCCCCTTGCTCAACTGCTACCCCCCACCCCGCTCCTCACTGTCTTTGGGTGGAGAGCTTTGCAAGCAGCTACTACCTCTGCTACTGCTGCCACTGCAGCCACCCCAGGATAGAGCTGAAGAATGCTCCTCTGTCACCCAAGTCTGACAGATCTTTCCTACTGACCTTCTAAATTGTCTTTGGCATTTATGGGTTAAAAAATATGGAAACCATCACAGTTGCTAGTGATTCAGTCCCATGAGGCCTGCTCCAGGTTTACTGGAGGGAGGGGCATGCCAGTCTGTGCTGGCATGTTTTGAACTGGACTATGCTCTTCTCTCAGACTGGTGCAACAGATGCTTCCTTTTGACCTTCCTCTTTGTCTTGGGCTGGAAATTTGTTTCACTCTCTCATTTTGTGGGTTCTGCTGTTCTAGAATTTGTTTACAGTCATTTTTACAGATATTTGGAGAGATTTGTGTGATAGCTCAAGCACATCCTTGCTTTTACTTTTCCATCTTGGCTCTACCCCCTAATTTTTATTTTTTAGTTGTTTTAGTTCCATGTCCAATTCATTGATCTCTTCTTTCTCTATTTTAGTCATGCATTGCATTTAGAGATATAAAATATCCTTTAAGAACTGCTTGGGCTATGCCCCATAAATTTTGGTATGTTGTCTCATTGTTCTCTTTGATGATGTTATTGATTGTTTCTATGGTTTATTCTTTGAGCCACTCATTCTTTAGGATTAAATTACTGAATATCCTAATAATTTTCAGTCTGTTTTTCCATATCCCTTTGTTACATGTAATTTTTAATTGCTTCATGGTCTCAAAAATATTATTTCAATACTTTTTCTATTTGTGTTGGACTGTGCCCTAATACATGGTCAGTTTTTGTTTGCCATGTACCACTTAGTAAAAAAAAAAAGGTCTATTTCTTTCTATACCCATTCAATTTTCTCCAGAGGTCTATCATATGTAAATTTTCTGAAATTCTATTAACATCTTTTAATTTATTTCCTGTTTATTTTGTGGTTATATTTACCTACTTTTGAAAAAGGGAGGTTGAGGTCCCCTAGTAGTATAATTTTGCTGTTTTTTATTTCCTATAATTCACTTAACTTCTCCTCTAAGTTTGTAGATGATATACCACTTGGTATATATGGATTTAGTATTGATATTACTTCACTGTCCATGGTAAGTTTTAGCAAGATGAAGTTTCTTATCTTATCTCTTTTCATTAGATCTATTTTTGCTTTTGCTTTGTCTGAGATCAGGAATGCTGCACTGGCTTGGATTTTTTTTTTACTTCTACTGAAAGCTAATATATTCTGTTCTTCCTTTTACCTTTGTTCTGTGTATATCTCTCTGCTTCAAATGTGTTTCTCATAAACAGCATATGGTAGGATCCTAGTTTTTAATCTACTCTGTTATCCAATTCCAGTTTGTGGAAGAATTCATCCCATTCCCATTCACAGTTATGATTACTATTTCCTTCCATCCTATTCTCCCCCATTTATCCTTTTCTCTCTCTTTTCTCCCTGTCCTTCCTCACCATGTTTTGCTTCTGACCACCACCTTCCTCAATCTGTCCTCCTTTCTTTCATCACTCCCTCCTTTTTCTTTTCCCCTTCCATTCCCACTTCCCTATATGTTAGTATAAATTTCTATACAGAATTGCCTGTGCATGTTTTTTACTCTTTGAGCCAAATCCAATGAGAGCAAGGGTCAAACAATGTTCACCCCTTCCCTTGTTTCCCTCTGTAATGAGTCTTTTGTGCCTCTTGATGTGCCATAATTTATCCTACTCAGCCTCCCCTTTTCCTTTCCTCCCAGTACGATTCTTTTTTTCTACCCTTTCTTATATAATCAAATCAAAGTCAACTCATGCTAAAACCCTCTGTCTGTGTATACTTCTTCTAACAGTCCTAATAGAAATACAATTCTTAGGAGTTATAAGTATCATCATCAATGTAGGAATAGAAACAGTTTAACCTTATGGAATAACATTATATTTTCTTTCCTGTTCTCCTTACTGAGCTTTTCTTGAGTTGTTTATTTAAAGATCAAATTTTCTGTTCAGCTCTGGTCTTTTTATCAGGTAAGTTTGAAAGTCCTGTATTTCATTGAATGCTCATCTTTTTCCCTGAAAGATTATGTTCAATTTTTCTGGGTACTGGATTTTTGGTTGTAATCCAACTTCCTTTGTCCTCTGTAATATCATATACTAAGCCCTCTGATCCTTTAAAGTAGAAGCTTCTAAGGCCCATGTAATCCTGACTGCGGTTCCTTGATATTTGAATTGTTTCTGGCTGCTTGCAGTGTGTTCTCCTAGAACTAATAATTCTAGAATATAACTACAATTATCCTTGGAGTTTTCATTTTGGGATCTTTTTCAGGAGGTTACTGGTGTATTGTTTAAATGACTATTTTAACATCTGATTTTAGGATATCAGGACAATTTTCCTTAATAAATTATAGAAAGATGATGTCTAGGCTCTGTCTTTGATTATGGCTTTCAAGTAGGACAATAATTCTTAAAATATCTCTCCTGGGTCTATTTTCTAGATCAATTGTCTTTTCTTTTTTTCATTTTTTTTAATTCCATACTTTATTAATTGATTTTTTTTTTAGTTTTCAGCATCTATTTCCACAAGATTTAGAGTTACAAATTTTCTCCCCATTTCTACCCTTTCACCCATTCCAAGATGGCATATATTCTGATTGCCCCATTCCCCAGTCAGCCCTCCCTTCTGTCACCCCCCCCTCCATCCCCCCATCCCTTTTCCCCTTACTTTTTTTTGGGCAAGATAAATTTCTATGCTCCATTGCCTGTGTATCTTATTTTCTAGTTGCATGCAAAAACTTTTTTTTGTTGTTTTTGAACATCTGTTTTCGAAACTTTGATTTCCAAATTCTCTCCCCTCTTCCCTTCCCATCCACCCTCCCTAAGAAGGCAAGCAATTCTACATAGGCCACATGTGTATCGTTATGCATAACCCTTCCACAATATTCATGTTGTGAAAGACTGACTATATTTTGCTCCTTCCTAACCTATCCCCCTTTATCCAGTTTTCTCCCTTGACCCTGTCCCTTTTTGAAAGTGTTTGTTTTTGATTACCTCCTCCCCCTCTGCCCTCCCTTCTATCATCCCCCCTTTTTTATCTTCTTCCTCCTTCTTTCCTGTGGGGTAAGATACCCAATTGAGTGTGTATGGTATTCCCTCCTCAGGTCAAATCTGATGAGAGCAAGATTCACTCATTCCCCCTCACCTGCTTTCTCTTCTCTTCCTACAGAACTGCTTTTTCTTGGCACTTTTATGTGAGATAATTTACCCCATTGTATCTCTCCCTTTCTCCCTCTCTCAATATATTCCTCTCTCATCCCTTAATTTGATTTTATTTCTTTTAGATATCATCGCTTCATCTTCAACTTGCTCTGTGCCCTCTCTCTCCTTCTCTCTCTCTCTCTCTCTCTCTCTCTCTCTCTCTCTCTCTCTCTTTATATATATACAAATATATATATATGTATATATACATATATATGTATATATACACACATATATGTGTGTATATATACATATATATGTATATATATATACACACACACCTACATATATACATACACACACATATATATGTATATACATATATATATACATGTATATATATATATATATATATATATATATATACATACATATGCATATTCCCTTCAGCTACCCTAATACTGAGGTCTCATGAATCATACACTTCATCTTTCCATGTAGAAATGTAAACAAAACAGTTCAACTTTAGTAAGTCCCTTGTGATTTCTTTTTCTTGATTACCTTTTCATTCTTCTCTTGATTCTTGTGTTTGAAAGTCTAATTTTCTATTCAGCTCTGGTCTTTTCACTGAGAAAGCTTGAAAGTCCTCTAGGGCCTGCTCTGCCCAGCTCCTGGTCTGGTTTGTCCACGCCACCCACGCTGGGCTCTGCTCCACTCCGCTCCCCTCCAGCTCCATGTATGACAGACCTCACCCAGCAACCATCCAGGCTGTCCTGTGCTGGGGCCCTGCTTCCCTCTGCTATTTCTTGGGTTCTGCAGTTCTAGGATTGTTTCAGAGCCATTTTTATAGGTTTTTGGAGGGACTTGGCAGGGAGTTCATGCCAGTCCATGCTTTCCAGCCACCATCTTGGCTCCTCCCCTTGCCTATTTTTATATCATCCTGATGTAATTAATTTATTCCAATGCCCTTTCTATGTAGAATTTTTCTACCTGCCCTAATGAAGTCCTAAAAGTTATATGAATTATTTTCCCATATATAAAGGAAAATCATTTTACCTTGAATCATTTGTTATTTCTTTCCCATTTTTATCCTTTTATTCTCCTGAGTTATATATGTGAATATCAAATTTTCTAATTTACTCTAGGCTTTTCATCAGGAATGCTTGAAAATTCTCCATTTCATTAAATATCCATTTTTCCCTTGAAGAACTATTCTTAATTTGACTGGGTAGGTGATTCTTGCTTGCGATCGAAGCTCTTTTGCCTTATGTAATATTATATTCCAGGGTCTTCATTTCTTTAATGTGGTAGCTGCTAAATATTGTGTGATCCTGACTATGGTTCTACCATATTTTGATGGGTTATTTCTGGCTGCTTGAAAAGTATTTGCTTTGATCTGGGAGCTCTGGAATTTGGCTATAATATCCCTTACAGTTTTCATTTTCAGATCTTTTTCAGGTAGTGATTTTCCAATTTCTATTTTGCCCTCTCGTTTTAGGATACCAGAGCATTTTTCCTTGATAATTTCTTGAATTGTGATGTCTAAGGTCTTTCTTTGATAATAGCTTTCAGGTAGTCCAATAATTCTTAAATTATCTCCCCTCAATCTATTTTTCAGGTAGTTGTTTTACTCATTAGATAGGTCACATTTTCCTCATATTCCCCATGCTTTTGACTTTGATTTGTTGTTTCTTGATGTCTCATGTAGTCATTAGCTTCTACTTGTCCAATTCTAATTTTTAAGTGATTACTTTCTTCAGCCAGCTTTTTAACTTCTTTTACTTTAGGCCAATTCTGTTTTTGAATTTGTTTTCTTCAGTATTATTTGAGTCTCTTTTACCAAGCTGTTTATTTTATCCCTAATTTTCTTCCATTTATTTCATTTCTTTATCTATTTTTTCCTCTACTACTCAGTTGATTTTGAAACAGAGGGCTTAGAACAGAACTCTGTGGGATATCTACTGTTATTGTGGGTGATCTGGATAAGGATGCAGCAAAGAAGACTAAACAGCAGCCAGATAGGAGGAAAACCAGGGGATGGTTATTTCCCAAAAAACTAGAGTGAAGAAATTATCAAAGGGAAGAAGGTGATTAACAGAATTAAGGGCTACAGCAAAGTCAAGGAAGATAGATATTGAGAATAGGTTATTAGATTAGGCAAATAAGAAATCATTGCTAACTTTGAAGACAGAAGTTCCAGTAGACTAATGAGGTCTGCAGTGGGGTTATAGAAGGTGAAGAAATGAAAGAGAGAAAGTGGAGACACCTATTGTAAACCACTTTTTCAGGTAGTTTAGCTACAAAGGGCAGAACAGATAAAGTACAATAGTTAGCAGTTGTAGAAAGATGAAGTTTCATTTTTGTTTGTTTGTTTGTTTTGGATGAAGGAGACATGGAATTATTTGTAGGAAGTAGGGGAAGTATCAATAGACAGAGATTGAAGATATGTGATAGGGTAGGGATGACAGAGGGGGCAATTTTCTGGAGGGAAAGAGATGGAATTGATTTGCTCATACTCATAGAAGGCTGGATTTTGGAAGGAGTAAGGGTACCTCTTCATGTGATACAAGGGTGAAAATGGAGATTATGGCAGAAAGGGAGAATAGGGAGCTCATTACTAATGGCCTCAAGAGGATGTCAACTTCTTCTCTTACCTTATGGCTCCACTTATCATTCCAGTAACTTATCAGTACAAAATGCCCCTTCTGGGTCACAACTCTCCTCTATCCATTGCCTTCCTCTATTAGAAAATGATTTCTTTGGGGAGGGACTATCTTGCCTTCTATATCTGAATGCTCAGAGCTTAGAACAGTATCTGGCATATATATTACTAGTAGCTTAGTAAAGGTTTTTTTTTTCTGTCATTCATCCAATTAATTATCAACAGTGTCAAGCAGAACAATCTTGGAGGAATAATGAGCTAGTAAGAGCCAAAAATCAAGGTGAAAGAATGGTTAAGAAGCAAGACAATCATAACAAATAGAGGGGTCCAAGGCAAACCAAGTCATAAGAGGGTTTTGATGACCTCTAGTTCTCTTTTAATTTACTTTTTTAAGTTTTTAGACTCTTTGAGCTAGGTATCTGCATGGATCCAATGTCTTTTGTAACTTTTCACAATTCTGGAAGATACATTGGAGGTGGACAACATGTGTGGTTGAGAAGGAATTGCCAAACAAAAACTTTATCTTTAGCTCAATAAACATAATCCAGCCTAGGAGAGGGGAATATGAGTATTTGTGAAGTTGATTCACCTGAAAAATCAATTTGTTCGGGCTTTTCTCAGACAAACCCAGTAAACCAATTATTATACCCTGAGGATGTTTTATATAAGGTTACCTTGCATTATAAAAATAAGATGCATTTCCCTCTGCCTCCAAACACATATATCTATGCAACTCTTTCAGGAATCAGGCTCAAAATCTTAATCATTTACAACTGCATTTCTTCTCTTTATCCCTCATACCTAATTAGTTATCATGTTCTGTTGATTCTTTTGTTGTTGTTTTGTTTTTACAGTCTTTTGAATTCATTCCTACTTCTTCATTCCTGATGTTATATCCATTGCCCAGGTACTCAGCATGTAAAATAAAGAGTACTGCCAGAGTCTCTTAGTAGAATTTCTTAATACTATACCCACTCATTTAGTCCATCCTGCATTCTACTGGCCAACTTGTTTTTTAAACAGCACATTCAGCATGGTACTTCCCTGTTTAAATTCTAGCAACTTTATGATTTAAAGATTTTATAATGACTGTGAAGTAGGTAATAGAAAATTGTTCATTTTTTTAATTACTCATGATCAGAGAGGTAGTGAATTTCCTGTATTTATAAAATATTCATCTCAGAACTGGTATTTGATACCTTACCCCTATGGCAGGTGAAAGATGAAATGACCGAGGAAACAAAAGCTTGAGCTTCTGAGAATATTAATTTAATAAACAATGCATGCCAATTTCATAACAAATTGAACTAGGCCTCCTCATCTTTGGCACTAGACCCCAAATAGAGGTACAGGCATTTTTATGCACAAAAAATAATTAATTAAACAAAACCAGTTAACTAAAAGAAAAAATTAACAGGATGAAAACCAAGATACCAAATTATGTAATCTGATTTATAAATTGGAGGAAAGATTAGGGATTTTCCAATTTGGGAGGAAGAGACTGAGCAGCTTCAATTCTCTGAAATCAGAACAAGAGGAGTCCCACTCCCCCCTCCCCAATTGTCTGTATTCATTCAAAGTAATATGGAAATAATAACTGACCAGTATGGGGCCAGTTTTCAGATAAAACACATGGATTGTTGGATATGTATGACTGTGAGAAAGCTCCTGGCATCAATATTCAGATCTGACTGGGTTTCTGATCACCATTACCTTCCTAGGTCCTTAGTTAAAGCTCTCTAAGCAACAGGTAAAGGTGCTTTAGCTTGCCAGCTGGGCAAGGCTAGCTTCAAATAATGCAATAATATTTTCTAATGATTCCCGTAATTGAACAAAAATTTTCTCACAAGATAGAAACCGGAATAGACCTGTAATTGAATAAAAAGGGAACTAAGCTAGCTCCAGAATTATCACAAGATGGAGTCAGTGTGGTTCATTTAATTTCCATAATTCCTTCACCCCTGACATCGTAATCCAATATGTCTTGTTACAATGGTGTCAAATTCAAATACAGCTGGGTGTTTATTGACTCAGAAAAGCAGATGAGTGTTACCTATGTTGTATCATATTTTAAAATTTATTTTATTAAACATTTCCCAATTACATTTTAATCTAGTTCAGCCATACTTGTGAGTTTTGCAGGTAGTTTATGACTTGTGTGCTGGCAATCTGAAACCTCTGCTAGAGTACACCATGCAGCCCTTCTAGTATACAATCTAAATTCCTCCACCTGGTTTGCAAAGGTCTCCAAAATTTACTCCACCCTACTTTATCCAATGCTGTATCATCATTCGCTACTCTCCAGAATGGATCTTATTGTTCCAGTCAGACTAGAATTGCTTTCTGTTGCCTACATATATCATACTGGTTCCTTTCTCCATGCCTTAGCTGAGGTGCCTCCTCCTGATATTCCCTCTCTGTTCTCTTCCTATTTAAATCTTTTAATGCTGAGTCAAGACTCTTCTGTGGTGCTTCCCCAGACTAACTCCTACCTATAATCTAGTTTTTCTAACTCAATTTATTAAGTACTTACTTTATCTTTAAAAGTTCACCAATTGTTTTATGTATGTAATCATATCTCACCCAGATAGTAAAGTCCAAGACTAAGCAACTGGTTGGTCCCTGTGTTTCAACAATCCGGCTAGCAGCTTCTCTTGGGGTGTAAGATCCACCCACAGCCAGCACCCAGAAAGCTGCCAACAGCACAGGTTCTTTTGATATGCTTACCTAAGGAAAGCAAGGTGAAGGGGTTGACAAGCTTACTTTAATTCAGCATATAAATATCATTCACTTAGCTCAGGGGAAAAGACCAGCACCCTGAACTTCAGAGCAAATACAAACAAATTACAAATATCAACAGACAGACCTTGTCTGATTCAAATCCCAATACATAGTTACCAGAGTTTAACAAAGTCTCAGCATCCGGGTTTACAAGTTGGAGGGCTCCTTGGCTACAGCTGCCCAGAGTCTCCTCATCAACTCCATTTCAAGAGCCATGTGCAAATGGCTCTGTCCTCTCTTCTTATAGGGCTTCAGACATCATCAAACGTCACCTAAATGACCAGAGCTCAGGCTCTGGTGATTGGTTCTTGAGTTGGCCCCTCCCCTTAGGACCTGGGAGGTTCACATCCACGTAGATTAGGTTAACACTTAATAGGGCATGGCTCTGGTGTTAGCACCTCCCCTTAGCCAGCCCTACCTTGGGCCCCACCCCAGTCACCAATCCACACTCACATAGGCTTAGCACCTAATAGATAGGGGTTTGGGTCTGGGGCTTAGCACCTACTAAGACTCAATCAAAAACACTGAATTAATCAAAGGAAACAAAGGCCAAACTCTTCAAGGGCACTTGTTGAACTAAGTGCTAAGGAGCCCATTTTGCTTACCAACACACCCATCATAGCAAAAATAACATTGGTCTGAGAGTCAAAGTGATTGGAAGTCTAATTCCAGTTTTGCTAAAAATTACCTCTTTCACCTTGGGCAAAACACTTCACCTTACTTTGTTTCAGTCTACTACTCTGCAAAATTAGAGTGTTTGATAAGATGATCCCTAAGATTTTTTCTAACTCTAAGCTCATATGTTCTTCATCTTATATTTTCCAACCTGGTTACAACCTGGTTAGCTCCAGCTTCATTAGGGTTGCTTAGTAAAGGTTTGCTTGTTTGAATGAATGAATGAATGAATGAACAAAGTGAATGATGGTACAATTTATATTTCTAAGATAAAAATGTCCAGGGTTCCAAATTACTTTTTATAACATATATGATAATTCATTGAATTGCAATAATGCAACGAAAAAGGCAGACTTCTAATGTAAAAGGGTCTAATAGACTTGATGCTATAGAGACTGACAGAATATCTGTAACAACCAGAGAAGCTCATGAGTAAAGTTTAATGTCCTTCAATGGATCATGCACATTAAGAGAGTAATTAATGGTTTGATTCATGAGGCTTCAGGGAATGACTGTCCAACAAAATAATCTAAGTAATTTAAATCTGCAATAAAGTAGAAGTGGAACAGCATTTGATGGCAACACACAGCAATGATTCACCCACAGGGGGAAAAACATTCTTATTGCAGCCACATCCAAATAATCCATAGGAAAAGCAATATCAAGTTCACATGTGATTTGATTACATTCCTGCACAATAGTCCTCCAAGGCATATTCAAACCCAGATACATCTCAACAAGTATACATAATACCAAAGGCTCAGTAAACCAGCACATTCCATACAAATTATGCTTTCTGCTTCTGAGATGGGAAATGTTTGCAGAATGTTAACAGTCCCTTTATTCACAACAGATTTCTCCTACCATTTGTGAATGACATTTTTACCAGCTACAAGGACAACTGGCTCCCTTTGCAACCAAATAATCAATCAACAAGCATTTATGAAGTCTCCGCTATGTATCTGACATTGTACTGGGTTCTGAAAATAGAAATACAAGGGTCAGACAGTTCTTGCTTTTAAAGAGTTATACTAGATGCAGACAAAGCAGTGTCCCCTCATATAAAACCGGTATCATGATGTGTCTCTGGTCCATTGATAATATGACTATTATGTGTGTATGTGTATGCATATATGTATATGTTTGTATGTTTTTATACACACATATAATTATAAATATAAATATAAATATATATATATATATATATATATATATATATATATATATTTGCAACAATTTGCCATATCATAGGATCAAAGCTGCAAACTGGAAGGGCCCTTAGGGATTATTATGAGCTCCTCATTTTACAGATGAGAAAACTGAGACAGGTTTAAGGTAATACAGAGTAAGGAACAGAGGAGGAATTTAAATTGAGGTAATCTGGACCTAAATTTAATGTTCTTTCCACTCCCCTTCACTGTTTCTCCAGAATAGCTGAAAAAAATCACTCTGTAATCAACCTGGTCATTAGCCCTTCTGAATTTAGTTCTTCTTGTCCTCAGATAACAGGCTTATAAATAGCACCTGATCCATACTAAAAACTTTTCTAGCTTGAAGGAACCTATTAGAGCTTATATATGCTAGCATAGCCTGAAAGAACCTAAAGTTTATGTCTTTGCCACAAGGACTCATATGAACATTACTTGTAAAGATACATATTTCATTCTTTGATGGATCTCAATCTCACTGATTGGGATAATCTGTCACAAAAGTGTGAAATGTAAATTATCTATACCTTCCAAATAGGGCAACCTTTCACTTGTCCTTACCTAAATCCTGTGTCATCCAATTTTCTGGGGCCCTTCCTTTAAATGTCTTGACATTATTTAGGTAGCGACATTGCAAAAGAGTTGTCTGTCTGTTGATCTTCAGTCTTTCATGGCAACTGGTCCACCTCTTTCCAAATCATACATCTCTCTCATTTCATGCTCACAAATTACCTTGTCTGTACCTTGTCATTTTTAATGTGCTACAACATATTTATGCTCATCACGTACCTCTCCTCATTGTTTTTCAGGTGATCCACAGCTTTAATTCCTCATGTGTGTCTATTTCTCTATTCACATAGATAAGTACATACACATATATTGTATATATGAGTGTATGTATGCATGTGCAAACAGATATAGTTGATATAGGCATAGGTATTTGTAAGTATACATAGATGATATAGATTAAATATAGATACAAATACATATAGACAATGATATAGATAGATGATATTGTTTAGTTATACATACATAGTTATATATGTGTGTGTATATATAGATATACACACACACACACACACACACACAGAAAGAGAGACAGACAGAGACAGAGATAGAGACAGAGAGAGTCAGAGAGACAGAGAGATCGGACACTAGCTAAATAATTAATCATGGGCAAATGGCAACCTCCCTGAAGTTCAGTTTCTCTGTTTGTTAAGTAAGGATACTGAGTCCGTATAACTTACTGCATAGAGCTATTGTAAAGTCAAATTATAAGATCTAGGTCAATACCTTGTTAACCTTAAATTACTATAGAAATTCTAGCTGTTGTTGTTTATGAAATGCAGTCCCACCACAACCACCACCCCTAACCAATTTCCCCTCCCTCTACATCCCTAATTTTCAGTTTGGTACTCCCATGTGTACCAAATAGTACTATTAAAATGACTTGCTAAGACTTAAGAGAATCACTTCTTTAAGAACCACAGTGTCTATCATATCTGCATGAGGTTAAATGATGCTTAAAAGTATAGATAGTATCCTCACTCTATATGTCTTCATTTTGTAGAGGAATAGCGATATGGCTAATAGTGAATAAAAGCACAGATCAATTGTTGTGCTAGCTAAAATTTAATTTTTCAATGCATAAATTCAAAATCCTATTGACTATAGGGTTTCTTAGATAATGCACAAATCACTTGAATATACTCATTCATATGAGAATCTATGTGAATTTTATTGCACAGCTATCAGGTCCCTGACTTTATTTGGCTCAGAGAAATGAAGGTACAAATGGAACTGTTGAGATATAGCTCAACCTCTGGATGAGATAGAAAAAGAGATCCTGAGTTTCTTAAATTTCAGGAGTCCTGTATAGGTCAGTTAGGGTAAGATATGGGCATTAGCATGAGGTACTAGCCTTGAGAGGTGCAGCTAGATGGTGCAGTGGAAAGAGCACTGGGCCTGGATCAGGAAGATCTGAGTTCAAATATGGCCTTTGAAGCATATTATCTGTATGACTCTGAGCAAATCATTTAACTCCTATTGCTTTAGTTCCTCATCTATGAAATGGGGACACACTGGAGCATGACAAACCACTCCAGTATCTTAGCCAAGAAAGGAGTCATGTAGAGTAAGACATGACTGAACAACAAGTGCTCTTGACCAACACAGCCACATCAGTCTTGAAGTAGCTTCCCCTTTACCTTTTTATAAGAATCATTTTTACTTGAATCTTCAAATCGTTTTCTTGCTCTGCTACTTAGTATTCACAGAACCTTGGTCAAGTTATCTCAGCTTGTGCGTTTCAGTTTCCTCATCTGTAAAATGACAGGGTTGAAATATATACATATACATACATATACACACACACACACGTACATACACATATACATATATACATATGTATATGTACGCATGTGCATATAGGTGTGTATATATGTATATGTATACATATATATACATATATATATATATATATATATATATATATATATATATATTACAATTGAATTTTGTAGCTTTTAAATTTTTCTCTTTCTATTGTGGTCTTTCAAAAGAATCACATTCATTTCTGAATATACCTCCCCCTACCCTACCGAGCAAGTTGTCCTTTGTAACAAAAGATTTAAAAAAGAAGAGGGGAAAAAAGGTCACTAAAACTGATATAGTCAACTAGGTCTGACAATTAGTTCAATGGAATAGATATTTGAGATGCATTATAGCTCTAAGACCAATGGTAATAAACCCAAATCCTGGGTGCCAGTCTTTGTGGTTTCCATCTCATATCATGTCTCCCTTTCATGCTAAATGATTTAGTGAAAGAGCCCTCAATCGGGAGGTAAAGGTCTTAGAGAACTCAAAATTCCAGTATTTGTAGCTATTTAAGACTTAAGTCTTTTACTTAACCTTCAGTTTCCTCAACTATTAAATGAGGATAATAATATGCATGCTTTCTGCCTTGTAGACATATTGAAAAAAAGCACTTTGTAAATTTTAAGAGCTGTGCAATTGGGAGTTGTTATTATTGATCAAAGCATTTACAGGGATTGAAAGGGGAGGGTGTGAGGGGCATTCATAGGATCAGAAAAGATGAATATTTGAGTTAGGGGACCCTGAGAGATTACCCTGCCCATACTCCTCATTTCACTGGAAAGGGAACTGAGATCACATGGCTTATTAGTGGCAGAGCCTAAATCTAGGGATTACCAGCTATGCCATCTGAAACTGACAATGTAACAGAAAGAATATATCCATAGATCTGACTCATAACTGACCTTTTCTCAGGGATAGATTATAACTAAGAGGAAAATGCTGAGAGTTCAGAGTCAGACTTGATCATTGTCTGACCTCCTTACTGCTAATAGATTACTATCATCTTCATTGCCCTCAGAAGTTCCCTACAAAGTCCTATAGCATTCTTCTCTTTTACAATATCTTTAAAATTAATCCCTTCTCCATTCCCATTGTTACCATGTTAATCTGCGTCTTTATCATCTTAAATGTGTAGTTCTGCAAGACCCTCTTGACTGACTTTCAATATGAAGAGAGAAGACCTTGAAGATTTTCACATGACTCAAATACGCCAATGATTTCACTAATGTAGGTATCCACTCTAGCAATGCATATTCCCACTTATCCATACCTGTCATCCTGTGCAACTTTTGTCCATGATCTACCATATAGTCATGATAGAGATTCCACTAACAAAATGGGGCTCTTCCTTATTTTCTTTTTATACCAAAATGATCTCAAAGGTGTACATGGACTGTCTGTCTCTCATTCATGTCATGTGGCCAGCCCATCTTCTTTTTCATTAATACTTAGTAAGAATAACACTAACTTACATTTATAGAAAGATTTAAAATTTATAGTGTTTTTCTTACCAAATAACCTTTGAGATAGTTTGTAGAAGTATTACTATCCACAGGAAGAAGCTCAAGCTCTGGGAGGACTAAGTGCCTTTCCTAGGACATTAGTATAGTAATTGATGCCTATTGTTATGATCTCTAATCATTGAGAAAAAGTTAAATTCTACCCACTCTGTTTTACTTTAAAAATGTAGGGAAAATGTATTAAGTTTTCAGAAGGTGTTTTTTCTCTTAAAAGATGTAGTTTTAATTTTTTTAAAGTCAGTTAAGCTTCTACTATTTAGGAAAGTCACTCTTGTGGAACCCTTAATTACCTATTGATGTTGGATTAAGGAAATGGATCAGTGATTTATACACTACTTCTTCTTCTTCTTCTTCATCCCTTTTCACCTCAAGTTCTATCCCTTTGGTATTATTCTTACACCAATATAACTTTCATTACCATTTCTGTTCTTAACATTTGGCACAAGCCTCACATTCTTTTTTGCGTTTTGTTGGAGGGGGGAAGGCAGGGCAATTGGGGTTAAGTGACTTGCCCAAGGTCACACAGCTAGTAAGTGTGTCAAGTGTCTAAGGCCAGATTTGAACTCAGGTCCTCCTGAGTCCAGGGCCAGTGCTCTACTCACTGTGCCACCTAGCTGCCCCTAATCCTCACATTCTTATGGGATTTGTTGTGCATTACAACATCTTTTTAGGACTTTATCATTCTTACATAGTCTTTCTTAGTTGTCTATTCTTGCTTCCATCTTCTGTGCATGAATTGTATAAATTCAAGTTTTTTTAAATGAGTTCCCTGTCTACTGATATATGTCCCTTGAGACTTCTTTTGCCACCCCTGCTTCTTTCTAGAGTATCTATCTTCATAGTTTTCATTTTAAAGCCCTTTTCATCAGAGTCCAAGGAATTTAAGGAGAGTATTCTTCCTGATCATAATAAATATGTACTGCATTCCTGGTCATGAAATAATTTCTCCATCTTAAGTTATAGACCAGAAGTCAAAATTATTTTCCCTGACATCTTCTTAACCAGGTATTCACTTCTCATGTTCTCCTCTTTCTCTTTTAGATAAATTAAATGAAATAGGGATGTATGGTGTCTTCAAAGAAGACAAGCACTGCTAGTGTGGAGCCAATCACTTCTCAGAGCTACTCATCTACCTTTGGGGTTTACGCGGCACTCAATTTTCACATATAGCCCCAAGAAGCTGTAGAATGAGCAGTAACCACACCCTGGTAAACATTCTGGGCAGATATGCTAAGCCATATTGAAGGCAACCTACAGACCTCAAACCCATCACTGAGTTAAGAAGCTTCTATCCCAAGCATGTGAAAACATCCCCCAGCAGAATGGGTGCATGAGAACAATTTGTTCCAACAGTCATGGAGGCAACTGAAGCAGGCATTGTAGAGTGCTTAAAGTTTGGTCAGACATTGAAGACATCCAGGTCATCCACTGCATCCTAAGCCATCAGCAGTCATCTTGACTGTTGTCTTGCCACTGAACTTTGATAAATCTGGAAGGGAGAGTGATGCTGATGATTTTATGCAATGCTGTTTCAATTAAATCCAATTCATGGAGAAATTAAAACATCAAGAGTGATGTCATTGGCACTCTTCAAAAATGAAGGTCCAATAACAACAATCGAAATAAAAGATTGTGATAAAAACATGTTTTTGTCCATTTTCAAGTTCTTCATTTTTCTACTAGTGACATTATAATGCCTAAAAGATGTTTTCTAGGTGTTTTTTGCTGTTGCTAAGATTTTCCACAATATAAATTATTGGAAGTGAGTATTATATATCAGGCATACAAAGTCTTAGAAAGTACATACATGCCTGTGGAAAACAGTGGGCTTCTTGACTGTACAAGTCAATATATGACTTTATTAAACTTTAGTAAGGACTCTTCTCCTTTATAGATGGCAGTACTAAATGCCTTCTTATCTGGTAACACCTGTGGATGCCCAGCTATGAGCATAGTACCTGGCATGTAGCAGGCATTTAAAAGTGACTACTTAATTGAATTGAGTCATTCTGTGGAACAAAGGCAGCTGATTATTCATCAGAGGGTACAGCTGAGAAGCACTTTATACCTATTATGTAATTACAATGATTCAATGGTCCTTTTTTCCAATCTTCTTTTTGTCACATCATTTCATTCTCCAACTTCTTGACACAAATTTGGCTTCTCCACTACCTGGTGGATTGATTTTCTTTGTTTCTCTTTTGAAATAATCTAGCCATTGTTTTGAGGAACATTTCATTCTCTCTGATAAGATAGAGAGTAAAGAGGCATTTCCCCATCCTTCTTACACCCTTCTGTAACACTATGAATTTTTTACATAACTGCTGAATGACTTTGATAGAAAAGAGAAAAACAAATCATTTAGTTCAGGCTCTTTCTCATGTGTACACCTTGGCAAAGCTTTAATAAATGAATTTCTCATATTTCCTAGTGCTGCCTAAGATTTTTTAAGTAGGTATGTTTGAACCCTATTAATAGAGTCTATCAACACTGAAATATCAGCCAAAACTGATTTATATCAGGGGTATGCCCCATCAGGAGGCTGGGCGAAGTCAATAGGTTAAAGGATATAGTTTTTATTTTGTCATTGAAGATGTATCTCCAGACAGGTCATAAGCATCCTAATTTATGTCACATTTGGGATTTTGTTTTGGTACTAGTTAAGTCTTTTTATTGGCATGTGAATTCTCTTATCCATGAAAATTCAATGGTCCATTTTAATAAAATCAAAATTCTACCTAAGTTAATTTACTTATTCATTTCCATACCAAGCAAATTACCAAAGAACTATTTTGTGGAGCTAGAAAAATAATAATAAATTTGACCTGGAAGAATAATACATCAAGAACATGAAGGAAATCAATGGAAAAATCTGAGCTAAGGCAGCTTAGCAGTACCAAATTTCAAACTAGATTACCAAGTGATATCATCAAAACAATCTGGTGCCGGCTAAGAAACAAAATGGTAAATTAGTGGAATAGATCAGGTAAACAAAATGCAATAGCAAATGACCATAGAAATATAGTGTTCAATAAACCCAAGTATCCAGGTTTTGGGAGGAAGAATTCATCATTTCACAAAAATTTCTGTGAAAACTGGAAAACTATTTGGCAGAAATTAGGCATAGACCTATATTTTCAAACTGTATACTAAAATAAGGTCAAAATTGGCAAATGATTTAGACATAAAGGGTAACAGCATAAGTAAATTAGAGGAACATGGAAAAATTTACCTGTCAGAGCTATGGATAAGGGAAGTGTATACAACCAACCAAAACATAAAAAGGATCACAAGGAATAAAATAAATCATTTTGATTGCATGGAATTAAAAAAAAAAAATATTTCTCATAAACAAAATCAATGCAGCCAAAATTAGAAGAAAAAAAAGAAATTGTGGGAAAATTTAGCTGAGTTAAATTCATAAGAAAAAAAAATAAGAGCCTTCCCCAAGTGGTAAATGGTCAAAGGATATGAACAGGCAGTTTTCAGAAAAAGAAATCAAAACTATCAATAGTCGCATGGAAAATGTTCTAAATTAGCGGAGCCAAGATGGCAGTTAGAAAGCAGGGACTTGCCTAGGGCTATCCCCCAGGACCCTCCAAACACCTATAAAAAATGGCTCTGAACAAATTCTAGAACTGCAGAACCCACGAAATAGCAGAGGGAATCAGGGATCCAGCCCAGGACAGCCTGGATGGTTGTTGGGTAAGGTCTATTGTGCACTTGGCTGGCAGTGGAAATGAGCAGAGCCCAGCGTGGGCTGTGCCTGGATCAAGCAGACCGGGAGGAGGGCAGAACAGGCCCTAGCATCCTGAATCAGGGAGCTGTAGTAGTTACCAGACTTCTGAACCCACAAACACCAAAGACAACAGAGAAGGTTAGTGGGAAAAACTGCAAGGGCAGAGTGAAAGGAGTTCAGAGTTTGGCAATGGCCCAGGGGCAGCAGAGTTGGGGTAGCTGCAGAACTACAGCTGAAGTTGCTTCTGGCCCCAGGCCTGCCTGGTGGAAGGAATTAAGTGGCAGATCAGAGTAGAGTGCAGAGCCTGGGTTGGCAGATTTTTCGGGGGGAGGAGCACTGGTGTGGCAGAGTTTGTTCTGTAGAAATAGCTCTGAAAACAACAGCACATCCCCTCAATCTTGGGACAAAGTACTCTCAACTCTACGAGCAGTCATACTGAGACAAAAAATTCAAAGGTCAAGTAGTTGGCTGGGAAGATGGCCAGGCAGCAAAACGGACTCAGACTTTGGAATCTTTTTTTGGTGACAAAGAAGACCAAAACATACATCCAGAAGAAGTCAACAAAGTCAAAGAGCCTACATCAAAAGCCTCGAAGAAAAATGTAAACTGCTCTCAGGCCATGGAAGGGCTCAAAAATGATTTGGAAAAGCAAGTTAGAGAAGTAGAAGAAAAATCAGGAAGGGAAATGAGAGTGATGCAAGAAAACTATGAAAAACAAGTCAATGACTTGCTAAAGGAGACCCAAAAAATACTGAAAAAAATACTGAAGGAAACAACACCTTCAAAAATAGACTAACCCAAATGGCAAAGGAGGTCCAAAAAGCCAATGAGGAGAAGAATGCCTTGAAAGGCAGAATTAGCCAAATGGAAAAGGAGGTCCAAAAAGACCACTGAAGAAAATACCACCTTAAAAATTAGTTGGGAGCAAGTGGAAGCTAGTGACTTTTTGAGAAACAAGGTATTATAAAACCAAACCAAAGGAATGAAAAAATGGAAGACAATGTGAAATATCTCATTGGAAAAACCACTGACCTGGAGAATAGATCCAGGAGAGATAATTTAAAAATTCTTGGACTACCTGAAAGCCATGATCAAAAAAAGTGCCTAGATGTCATATTTCAAGAAATTATCAAGGAAAACAACCCTGATATTCTAGAACCATAGGGTAAAATAGAAATTGAAAGAATTCACCAATCACCTCCTGAAAAAGATCCCAAAAAGAAAACTCCTAAGAATATTGTCACCAAATTCCAGAGTTTCCAGGTCAAGGAGAAAATCCTGCAAGCAGCCAGAAAGAAACAATTTGAATATTGTGGAAATACAATCAGGATAATACAAGATCTAGCAGCTTCTACTTTAAGGGATTGAAGGGCTTGGAATATGATATTCCGGAGGTCAAGGAAGCTAGGATTGAAACCAAGAATCACCTACCCAGCAAAACTGAGTATCATGCTCCAAGGCAAAATATGGATTTTCAATAAAATAGAGGACTTTCAAGCTTTCTCAGTGAAAAGACCAGAGCTGAATAGAAAATTTGACTTTCAAATACAAGAACCAAGAGAAGCATGAAAAGGTAAACAATAAAGATAATTTATGAAATATTATATAATTGAATTACACACACCATCTTTCCATGTAGGTATTTAAACATAACAGTTCAACTTTAGTAAGTCTGTTATGAATCAAAAGCAAAAACCTTTGAAAAGTGACAGGGTCAAGGGAGAAATTTGAATAAAGGGGGACAGGATAGGATGGAAGGAAATATAGTTAGCCTTTCACAACATGAGCATTGTGGAAGTGTTTTACATTATAATGCATGTGGGATCTATGTGGAATTGTTTGCCTTCCTAGGGAGGGTGGGTTGGAAGGGAATAGAGGAGAGAATTTGGAACTCAAAGTTTTAAAAGCAGATGCTTAAAAAAAGTGTTTTTTTGTTTTTTTTTTTTTTGCACGCAGCTTGGAAACAGGTTATATAGGGAATGGGACATCAAAATCTATCCTGCCCTATAAGAAAGTAAGTGTATTGGCAACCAAAAATGGGCTCCTTAGCACTTAGTCAACAAGTGCCCTTGACTAGTTTGGCTTTTTCCCCTGAACTGAATGCTGTTTGTATCTTGGACTGGAGTAAGCTTGTCGGCCCCTTCACCTTGCTTCCCTTGCTTAAGCTGATGGAAAGAACCTGTGCTTTCCTGGTCAACCCCTTCACCTTGCTTAAGCAGATTGAAAGAACCTGTGCTTTCCCCGGCGTACCTTACACCCCCGCAGAAGCTGGATGGTTAAAAGCAGCTCCCGTTAGAGCCAGAGGCTGCTACAGCCACAGCTGAAGCAGGAGCTGCCAGTAGCAGAGCTGACCTACGGGAGGAAGCTGAACAAAGACTTCAGGCCAGTGCGTAATCTTTTTACCATAGAGGGGGAAGCATGATTTTGCTTTACGCAATCATGCTTCTCTGTAGCCTCCTGGTTACTCTTTCAAGGCGTACTTATTGGGCCTGGAAGCTTTTGATCAATATATCAAAATGGGGTTGCTGGTTCATGGGTTGGTTACTGTGGAGCCTAAATATATGTTTTGATTCTTCTACCTTCTACTTTGAGAGTTTTTTATATCCGGCGGTTCCGAACCTTTCAGACATGTTTATGATCCTCTTTGAGATTATAAACTCTGCCCTCCTATTACAGTAAGGAGAAAGTGGGTGGGAGAGTGGGGTTAAAGAGGGAGGGCTGACTGGAGAACAAGGCAATCAGAATATATAGAATCTTGGAATGGGGCAGAGGGTAGAAATGGGGAGAAAATTTGTAACTCAAAATCTTGTGGAAATCAATGTTAAAAAGTATAATGTTAAATAAAAAGATTAAGAAAGCATCCACAATACATAAGTTATGACAGGTTGGGGTAGATTACCTCTGGAATCTCTTTTATTATTTTTAATTAAATCTTTTTTTTTTAAAGGTCAGCCTTTTCTCATTTTTGTTCCATTCCACCACCACCACAAAAAATCAAGAAAAATGAAACCCTTTACAAACTTGTGTAGTCAAGCAAAATACAATTTCTCATTGGTCATGTACACACACACACACACACATATGTATATACACATAAACGAATATGTACACATATACACACATATGTATATGTGTATATATACATACAAATATACATGAATATGCATATGCATACATAAACACAGATACACATACACAGTCCATAAATTCTCTATCAGGGTAGTATGTTTCATCGTGAGTCTTCAGAAATGAAGTTATTCATTATGTTAATCGGATCTCTCAAGTTTTCTGTTTTACAAGACCTTCATTACTATGTTTGCCCTACCAAGATTCTCTGAAGCTCTGATCTTTTCTCAGAAATGTTTAGAAGTCCTCTGTTTCATTAAAGATCCATTTTTCCCTGTGGCAATATGAATTGTTGTAAATTGTTGTTGATTATAAGTCTATATAATTTTTCTTGTGATATATCATATCCCATGTTCTCTACCCCCTTTATAGTGGTGACTGCTAAATAGTGCATGATACTGACTGTGGTTTTTCACTACTTGAATTCTTTGTTTTTGGCTACTTGCAGTATCTTTCTTTGACCCAGAAGTTCTAGATTTTGGCTATAAGGTTTCAGGGTATTTTCACTTCAGAAATGTCTGGTGGTTACTATGCCTATTTTGTCCTCTGGTTCTAAAAGATCAGGACAGTTTTGTTTTAAAATTTCATTGAGTGGGAAAAGTAGAACACTAATGCACTGTCGCTGGAGTTGTGAACTGGTCCAACCATTCTGGAGAGCAAATTGGAACTTTGCCCAAAGGGCTTTAAAACTGTGCATACCCTTTCATCCAGCAATACCATTATAGTTCTGTATCCAAAAGAGATAAAAAAGGAAAAGGGACCCATATGTACAAAAATATTTGTAGTAGCTCTTTTTGTGGTGGCAAAGAATTGGAAATTGTGGGGCTGCCCGTCACGTGGAGAATGGCTAAA